>NC_064923.1:38780491-39447575 GCF_023897955.1 Schistocerca gregaria
CCGTATTATGCATGTTGTATTAAATCCCGATGCAATTTTTGTATTTCATCAACATTCTGAAGGTCCAAAGATTACAGAATGCCTCCAGATGTGCTTCGGATACTACTACTTGTCTTTCTGGAATCGATCAAAGCGTAGGCATTTTGAGACATTACTCCCATGTAGAATAGTTGGCATGGTGCGTGATGTATTCAATCCCGATGCAATTTCTGTATTTTATCAACACTCTGAAGTTCCACAGATTACAGAATGCCTCCAGATGTGCTTCGGATACTACTACTGGTCTTTCAGGAATCCATTAAAGCGTAGACAGATTGAAACATTACTCCCATGGGGTAAAGTCGGCATGGTGTGTGTTGTATTCAATCCAGATGCAATTTCTGTATTTTATCAACACTCTGAAGTTTCACATATTACAGAAAGTATCCAGACGTGCTTCAGATTCTACTACAGGTCTTTCAGGTACCAATCAAAGCGTAGACAGATTGAAACATTACTCCCATGGGGAAAAGTCAGCGTGGTGCATGTTGTATTCAATCGCCGTGCAATTTCTGTATTTCAACAACACTCTGAAAGTCCACAGATTACAGAATGCCTCCAGATGTGCTCCGGATACTACAACTAGTCTCTCAGGAATCGATCAAAGCGTAGACAGTTTGAGACATTACTCACATGGAGAAAAGTCGGCATGGTGCGTGTTGTGTTAAATTCCGATGCAATTTCTTTATTTCATGAATACTTTGAAGGTCCACAGATTACACAATGCCTCCAGATGTGCTTCAGATACTACTATTGGTCTTTCAGGAATCGATCAAAGCGTAGACAGTTTGAGACATTACTCCCATGGAGAAAACTCGGCATGGTGCGTGTTGTATTCAAATCCGATGCGATTTCTGTATTTCATAAACACTCTGAAGTTCCACAGATTACAGAATGCCTCCAGATGTGCTTCGGATACTACTACTGGTCTTTCAGGAATCGATCAAAGCGTAGACAGTTTGTGGCATTACTCCCATGGAGAAAAGTCGGCATGGTGCGTGATGTATTCAATCCCGATGCATTTTCTGTATTTCATCAACACTCTGACGTTGCACAGAATTCAGAATGCCTCCAGATGTGCTTCGGATACTACTACTTTTCTTTCTGGAATCGATCAAATCGTAGGCATTTTGAGACATTACTCCCATGTAGAATAGTTGGCATGGTGCGTGATGTATTCAATCCCGATGCAATTTCTGTATTATATCAACACTCTGAAGTTCCACAGATTACAGAATGCCTCCAGATTTGCTTCGGATACTACTACTGGTCTTTCAGGAATCGATCAAAGTGTAGACAGTTTGAGACATTACTCCCCTTGGGGAAAAGTCGGCATGGTGCGTGTTGTATTCAATCCAGATGCAATGTCTGTATTTTATCAACACTCTGAAGTTCCACATATTACAGAAAGTATCCAGATGTGCTTCGGATTCTACTACAGGTCCTTCAGGAATCGATCAAAGCGTAGACAGATTGAAACATTGCTCCCATGGGGAAAAGTCAGCGTGGTGCTTGTTGTATTCAATCGCTATGCAATTGCTGTATTTCAACAGCACTCTGAAGGTCCACAGATTACAGAATGCCTCCAGATGTGCTTCGGATACTACAACTGTTCTCTCAGGAATCGATCAAAGCGTAGAGAGTTTGAGACATTACTTACATGGAGAAAAGTCGGCATGGTGCGTGTTGTGTTAAATTCCGATGCAATTTCTGTATTTCATCAATACTCTGAAGGTCCACAGATTACATAATGGCTCCAGATGTGCTTCAGATACTACTATTGGTCTTTCAGGTATCGATCAAAGCGTAGACAGTTTGAGACATTACTCCCATGGAGAAAACTCGGCATGGTGCGTGTTGTATTCAAATCCGATGCGATTTCATATCCACTCTGAAGTTCCACAGATTACAGAATGCCTCCAGATGTGCTTCGGATACTACTACTGGTCTTTCAGGAATCGATGATAGCGTAGACAATTTGTGGCATTACTCCCATGGAGAAAAGTCGGCATGGTGTGTGATGTATTCAATCCCGATGCAATTTCTGTATTTTATCAACACTCTGAAGTTCCACAGATTATAGAATGACTCCAGATGTGCTTCGGATACTACTACTGGTCTCTCAGGAATCGATCAAAACGTAGACAGATTGAAACATTACTCCCATGGGGAAAAGTCGGCATGGTGTGTTTTGTATTCAATCCAGATGCAATTGTTGTATTTTATCAACACTCTGAAGTTCCACAGATTTCAGAATGCCTCCAGATGTGCTTCGGATACTACTACTGGTCTTTCAGGAATCGATCACAGAGTAGACAGTTTGAGACATTACTCCCATGGGGAAAAGTCGGCATGGTGCGTGTTGTATTCAATCCAGGTGCAATGTCTGTATTTTATCAACACTCTGAAGTTCCACATATTTAAGAATTCCTCCAGATGTGCTTCGGATACTACTACTGGTCTTTCAGGAATCGACCAAAACGTAGACAGTTTGAAACATTACTCCCATGGGGAAAAGTCGGCAAGGTGCGTGTTGTATTCAATCCAGATGCAATTTCTGTATTTTATCAACACTCTGAAGTTCCACAGATTTCAGAATGCCTCCAGATGTGCTTCGGATACTACTACTGGTCTTTCAGGAATCGATCAAAGCGTAGACAGTTTGAAACATTACTCCCATGGGGAAAAGCCGGCATGGTGGGTGTTGTATTCAATTCCGATGCAATTTCAGTATTTCATCAAAACTTTGAAGGTCCACAGATTACAGAATGGCGCCAGATGTGCTTTTGATACTACTACAGGTCTTCCAGCATTGAAGAAAGCGAAGATAGTTTGAGACGTTTGTCCCATGGAGAAAAGTCCGTATGGTGCATGTTGTATTCAATCCCGATGCAATTCTTGTATTTCAGCAACATTCTGAAGGTCCAAAGATTACAGAATGCCTCCAGATGTGCTCCGGATACTACTACTTGACTTTATGGATTCGATCAAAGCGTAGGCATTTTGAGACATTACTCCCATGGAGAAAAGTCGGCATGGTGCGTGATGTATTCAATCCCGATGCAATTTCTGTATTTTATCAACACTCTGAAGTTCCACAGATTACAGAATGCCTCCAGATGTGCTTCGGATACTACTACTGGTCTTTCAGGAAGCGATCAAAGTGTAGACTGTTTGAGACATTACTACCATGGAGAAAAGTCGACATGTTGCGTATTGTATTCAATCCCGATGCATTTTCTGTATTTCATCAACACTCTGAAGTTCAACACATTTCAGAATGCCTCCTGATGTGCTTCGGTTACTACTACTGGTCTTTCAGGAATCGATCACAGAGTAGACAGTTTGAGACATTGCTCCCATGGGGAAAAGTCGGCATGGTGCGTGTTGTATTCAATCCAGATGCAATTTCTGTATTTTATCAACACTCTGAAGTTCCACAGATTTCAGAATTCCTCCAGATGTGCTTCGGATACTACAACTGGTCTTTCAGTAATCGATCAAAGAGTAGACAGTTTGAGACATTACTCCCATGGGGAAAAGTCGACATGGTTCGTGTTGTATTTAATCCAGATGCAATTTCTGTATTTTATCAACACTCTGAAGTTCCACAGATTTCAGAATGCCTCCAGATGTGCTTCGGATACTACTACTGGTCTTTCAGGAATCGATCAAAGCGTAGACAGTTTGAAACATTACTTGCATGGGGAAAAGTCGGCATGGTGGGTGTTGTATTCAATTCCGATGTAATTTCTGTATTTCATCAAAACTTTGAAGGTCCACAGATTACAGAATGGCGCCAGATGTGCTTTTGATACTACTACAGGTCTTCCGGGATTGAAGAAAGCGCAGTTAGTTTGAGACATTTCTCCCATGGAGAAAAGTCCGCATGGTGCATGTTGCATTCAATCCCGATGCAATTTTTGTATTTCATCAACATTCTGAAGGTCCAAAGATTACAGAATGCCTCCAGATGTGCTTCGGATACTACTACTTGCCTTTCTGGAATCGATCAAAGCGTAGACAGATTGAGACATTAGTCCCATGGAGAAAAGTCGGCATGGTGCGTGTTGTATTCAATCAAGATGCAATTTCTGTATTTCATCAACACTCTGAAGGTCAAGAAATTTCAGAATACCTCCAGATGTGTTTCGGATACTACTACTCGCCTTTCAGGAATCGATCAAAGCGTAGACAGTTAGAGACATGACTCCCATGAAGAAAAGTCGGCATGGTGAGTGTTGTATTCAATCCCGATGCAATTTCTGTGTTTCATCAACACTCTGAAGGTCCACAGATCACTGAGTGCCTCCAGATGTGCTTCGGATACTACTACTGGTCTTTCAGGAATCGATCAAAGCGTAGACAGATTGAGACATTACTCCCATGGAGAAAAGTCGGCATGGTGCGTGTTGTATTCAATCAAGATGCAATTTCTGTATTTCATCAACACTCTGAAGGTCAAGAAATTTCAGAATACCTCCAGATGTGTTTCGGATACTACTACTCGTCTTTCAGGAATCCATCAAAGCGTAGACAGTTTGAGACATTACTCACATGGAGACAAGTCACCATGGTGCATGTTGTATTCAATCCCGATGCATTTTCTGTATTTCATCAACACTCTGAAGTTCCACATATTACAGAAAGTTTCCTGACGTACTTCGGATTCTACTACAGGTCTTTCAGGAATCGATCAAAGCGTAGACACTTTGAGACATTACTCCAATGGAGAATTGTCAGCGTGGTGCTTGTTGTATTCAATGGCGATGCAATTTCTTTATTTCAACAACACTCTGAAGTTCCACAGATTTCAGAATGCCTCCAGATGTGCTTTTGATACTACTACAGGTCTTCCGGCATTAAAGAAAGCGCAGATAGTTTGAGACGTTTCTCCCATTGAGAAAAGTCCGCATGGTGCATGTTGTACTCAATCCCGATGCAATTTTTGTATTTCATCAACATTCTGAAAGTCCATAGATTACAGAATGCCTCCAGATGTGCTTCGGATACTACTACTGGTCTTTCAGGAATCGTTCAAAGCGTAGACAGTTTGAGACATTACTTTCATGGAGAAAAGTCGGCATGGTGCGTGTTGTATTCAATCCCGATGCATTTTCTGTATTTCACCAATACTCTGAAGGTCCACAGATTACAGAATGCCTCCAGATGTGCTTCGGATACTACTACTGATCTTTCAGGAATCGATCAAAGCGTAGACAGTTTGAGACATTAGTCCCATGAAGAAACGTTGGCATGTTGCGCGTTGTATTCAATCCCGATGAAATTTCTGTGTTTCATTAACACTCTGAAGGTCCACAGATCACAGAGTGCCTTAAGATGTGCTCCGGATACTACTACTGGTCTTTCGGGAATCGATGAAAGCGTAGACAGTTTGAGACATTACTCCCATGGAGAAAAGTCGGCATGGTGCGTGTTGTATTCTATCCCATTGCTTTTTCTGTATTTCATCAACACTCTGAAGTTCCACAGATTACAGAAAGCCTCCAGATGTGCTTCGGATTCTACTACTGGTCTTTCAGGATCGATCAAAGCCTAGACAGTTTGAGACATTACTCCCATGGAGTAAAGTCAGCATGTTGCTTGTTGTATTCAATCACGATGCAATTTCTGTATTTCAAGAACACTCTGAAGGTCCACAGATTACATAATGCATCCAGATGTGGTTCGGATACTACAACTGGTCTCTCAGGAATCGATCAAAGCGTAGACAGTTTGAGACATTACTCCCATGGGGAAAAGTCAACAAGTTGCTAGTTGTATTCAATCCCGATGCATTTTCTGTATTTCATCAACACTCTGAAGTTCAACACATTTCAGAGTGCCTCCAGATATGCTTCAGATACTACTACTGGTCTTTCAGGAATCGATCAAAGCGTAGAAAGTTTGAGACATTACTACCATGGAGAAAAGTCGGCATGGTGCGTGATGTATTCAATCCCGATGCAATTTCTGTATTTTATCAACACTCTGAAGTTCCACAGATTACAGAATGCCTCCAGATGTGCTTCGGATACTACTACTGGTCTTTCAGTAATCGATCAAAGTGTAGACAGTTTGAGACATTACTCCCATGGAGAAAAGTCGACATGTTGCGTGTTGTATTCAATCCCGTTGCATTTTCTGTATTTCATCAACACTCTCAAGTTCAACACATTTCGGAATGCCTCCAGATGTGCTTCGGGTACTACTACTGGCCTTTCAGGAATCCATCAAAGCGTAGACAGATTGAAACATTACTCCCATGGGGAAAAGTCGAAATGGTGTGTGTCGTATTCAATCCAGATGCAATTTCTGTATTTCATCAACACTCTGAAGTTCAACACATTTCAGAATGCCTCCAGATGTGCTTCGGTTACTACTACTGATCTTGCAGGAATCGATCACAGAGTAGACAGTTTGAGACATTGCTCCCATGGGGAAAAGTCGGCATGGTGCGTGTTGTATTCAATCCAGATGCACTGTCTGTATTTTATCAACACTCTGAAGTTCCACAGATTTCAGAATTCCTCCAGATGTGCTTCGGATACTACAACTGGTCTTTCAGGAATCGATCAAATGGTATACAGATTGAGACATTACTCCCATGGGGAAAAGTCGGCATGGTGCATGTTGTATTTAATCCCGATGCAATTTTTGTATTTCTTCAACATTCTGAAGGTCCAAAGACTACAGAATGCCTCCAGATGTGCTTTGGATACTACTACTTGTCTTTCTGGAATCGATCAAAGCGTAGACAGTTTGAGACATTAGTCCCATGAAGAAAAATCGGCATAGTGCGTGTTGTATTCAATCCAGATGCAATGTCTGTATTTCATCAACACTCTGAAGTTCCACAGATTATAGAATGACTCCAGATGTGCTTCGGATACTACTACTGGTCTCTCAGGAATCGATCAAAGCGTAGACAGATTGAAACATTACTCCCATGGAGAAAAGTCGGCATGGTGTGTGATGTATTCAATCCCGATGCAATTTCTGTATTTTATCAACACTCTGAAGCTCCACAGATTACAGAATGCCTCCAGATGTGCTCCGGATACTACTTCTTGTCTTTCTGGAATCGATCAAAGCGTAGGCATTTTGAGACATTACTCCCATGGAGAAAAGTCGGCATGGTGCGTATTGTATTCAATCCCGATGCATTTTCTGTATTTCATCAACACTCTCAAGTTCAACACATTTCGGAATGCCTCCAATGTGCTTCGGATACTACTACTGGTCTTTCAGGAATCCATCAAAGCGTAAACAGATTGAAACATTACTCCCATGGGGAAAAGTCGGCATGGTGTGTGTTGTATTCAATCCAGATGCAATTTCTGTATTTCATCAACACTCTGAAGTTCAACACATTTCAGAATGCCTCCTGATGTGCTTCGGGTACTACTACTGGTCTTTCAGGAATCGATCACCGAGTAGACAGTTTGAGACATTGCTTCCATGGGGAAAAGTCGGCATGGTGCGTGTTGTATTCAATCCTGATGCAATTTCTGTATTTTATCAACACTCTGAAGTTCCACAGATTTCAGAATTCCTCCAGATGTGCTTCGGATACTACAACTGGTCTTTCAGGAATCGATCAAAGAGTAGAGAGTTTGAGACATTACTCCCATGGGGAAAAGTCGACATGGTGAATGTTGTATTTAATCCAGATGCAATTTCTGTATTTTATCAACACTCTGAAGTTCCACAGATTTCAGAATTCCTCCAGATGTGATTCGGATACTACTACTGGTCTTTCAGGAACCGATCAAAGCGTAGACAGTTTGAAACATTACTCGCATGGGGAAAAGTCGGCATGGTGCGTGTTGTATTCAATTCCGATGCAATTTCTGTATTTCATCAAAACTTTGAAGGTCCACAGATTACAGAATGGCGCCAGATGTGCTTTTGATACTACTACAGGTCTTCCGGGATTGAAGAAAGCGCAGTTAGTTTGAGACATGACTCCCATGAAGAAAAGTCGGCATGGTGAGTGTTGTATTCAATCCCGATGCAATTTCTGTGTTTCATCAACACTCTGAAGGTCCACAGATCACTGAGTGCCTCCAGATGTGCTTCGGATACTACTACTGGTCTTTCAGGAATCGATCTAAGCGTAGACAGATTGAGACATTACTCCCATGGAGAAAAGTCGGCATGGTGTGTGTTGTATTCAATCCCGATGCAATTTCTGTATTTCATCAACACTCTGAAGGTCAAGAAATTTCAGAATACCTCCAGATGTGTTTCGGATACTACTACTCGTCTTTCAGGAATCCATCAAAGCGTAGACAGTTTGAGACATTACTCACATGGAGACAAGTCACCATGGTGCGTGTTGTATTCAATCCCGATGCATTTTCTGTATTTCATCAACACTCTGAAGTTCCACATATTACAGAAAGTATCCAGACGTACTTCGGATTCTACTACAGGTCTTTCAGGAATCGATCAAAGCGTAGACAGTTTGAGACATTACTCCCATGGAGAAAAGTCGGCATGGTGCGTGTTGTGTTCAATTCCGATGCAATTTCTGTATTTCATCAATACTCTGAAGGTCCACAGATTACATAATGCCTCCAGATGTGCTTCAGATACTACTACTGGTCTTTCAGGAATCGATCAAATCGTAGACAGTTTGAGACATTACTATCATGGAGTAATGTCAGCATGTTGCTTGTTATATTCAATCACGATGCAATTTCTGTATTTCAACAACACTCTGAAGGTCCACAGATCACAGAGTGCCTTAAGATGTGCTCCGAATACTACTACTGGTCTTTCATTAATCGATGAAAGCGTAGACAGTTTGAGACATTACTCCCATGGAGAAAAGTCGGAATGGTGCGTGTTGTGTTCAATTCCGATGCAATTTCTGTATTTCATCAATACTCTGAAGGTCCACAGATTACATAATGCCTCCAGATGTGCTTCAGATACTACTACTGGTCTTTCAGGAATCGATCAAATCGTAGACAGTTTGAGACATTACTCTCATGGAGAAAAGTCGGCATGGTGCGTGTTGTATTCAATCCCATTGCTTTTTCTGTATTTCATCAACACTCTGAAGTTCCACAGATTACAGAAAGCCTCCAGATGTGCTTCGGATTCTACTACTGGTCTCTCAGGAATCGATCAAAGCGTAGACAGTTTGAGATATTACTCCCATGGGGAAAAGTCAACAAGTTGCTAGTTGTATTCAATCCCGATGCATTTTCTGTATTTCATCAACACTCTGAAGTTCAACACATTTCAGAGTGCCTCCAGATATGCTTCAGATACTACTACTGGTCTTTCAGGAATCGATCAAAGCGTAGAAAGTTTGAGACATTACTCCCATGGAGAAAAGTCGGCATGGTGCGTGATGTATTCAATCCCGATGCAATTTCTGTATTTTATCAACACTCTGAAGTTACACAGATTACAGAATGCCTCCAGATGTGCTTCGGATACTACTACTGGTCTTTCAGTAATCGATCAAAGTGTAGACAGTTTGAGACATTACTCCCATGGAGAAAAGTCGACATGTTGCGTGTTGTATTCAATCCCGGTGCATTTTCTGTATTTCATCAACACTCTCAAGTTCAACACATTTCGGAATGCCTCCAGATGTGCTTCGGATACTACTACTGGTCTTTCAGGAATCCATCAAAGCGTAGACAGATTGAAACATTACTCCAATGGGGAAAAGTCGAAATGGTGTGTGTTGTATTCAATCCAGATGCAATATTTGTATTTCATCAACACTCTGAAGTTCAACACATTTCAGAATGCCTTCAGATGTGCTTCGGTTACTACTACTGGTCTTTCAGGAATCGATCACAGAGTAGACAATTTGAGACATTGCTCCCATGGGGAAAAGTCGGCATGGTGCGTGTTGTATTAAATCCAGATGCACTGTCTGTATTTTATCAACACTCTGAAGTTCCACAGATTTCAGAATTCCTCCAGATGTGCTTCGGATACTACAACTGGTCTTTCAGGAATCGATCAAAGAGTAGACAGTTTGAGACATTACTCCCATGGGGAAAAGTCGGCATGGTGCGTGTTGTATTCAATTCCGCTGCAATTTCTGTATATCATCAACCCTCTGAAGGTCCACAGATTTCAGAATGCCTACAGATGTGCTTTGGATACTACTACTTGTCTTTCTGGAATCGATGAAAACGTAGACAGTTTGAGACATTACTCCCATGGAGTAAAGTCGACATGGTGCTTGTTGTATTCAATCACGATGCAATTTCTGTATTTCAACAGCACTCTGAAGGTCCACAGATTACATAATGCATCTAGATGTGGTTCGGATACTACAAGTGGTCTCTCAGGAATCGATCAAAGCGTAGACAGTTTGAGACATTAGTCCCATGAAGAAAAGTTGGCATGGTGCGTGTTGTGTTCAATTCCAATGCATTTTCTGTATTTCATCAACACTCTGAAGGTCCACAGATCACAGAGTGCCTTAAGATGTGCTCCGGATATTACTACTGGTCTTTCAGGAATCGATGAAAGCGTAGACAGTTTGAGACATTACTCCCATGGAGAGAAGTCGGCATGGCGCGTGTTGTGTTCAATTCCGATGCAATTTCTGTATTCCATCAATACTCTGAAGGTCCACAGATTACATAATGCCTCCAGCTGTGCTTCAGATACTACTACTGGCCTTTCAGGAACCGATCAAAGCGTAGACAGATTGAAACATTACTCCCATGGGGAAAAGTCGGCATGGTGTGTGTTGTATTCAATCCAGATGCAATTTCTGTATTTTATCAACACTCTGAAGTTCCACAGATTTCAGAATGCCTCATGATGTGATTCGGATACCACTACTGGTCTTTCAGGAATCGATCACAGAGTAGACTGTTTGAGACATTACTCCCATGGGGAAAAGTCGGCATGGTGCGTGTTGTATTCAATCCAGATGCAATGTCTGTATTTTATCAACACTCTGAAGTTCCACATATTACAGAAAGTTTCCAGATGTGCTTCGGATTCTACTACAGGTCTTTCAGGAATCGATCAAAGCATAGACAGATTGTAACTTTACTCCCATGGGGAAAAGTTAGCGTGGTGCTTGTTGTATTCAATCGCGATGCAATTTCTGAATTTCAACAACACTCTGAAGGTCCAGAGATTACAGAATGCCTCCAGATGTGCTTCGGATACTACAACTGGTCTCTCAGGAATCGATCAAAGCGTAGACAGTTTGAGACATTACTCACATGGAGAAAAGTCGGCATGGTGCGTGTTGTGTTAAATTCCGAAGCAATTTCTGTATTTCATAAATACTCTGAAGTTCCACAGATTATAGAATGCCTCCAGGTGTGCTTCAGATACTACTACTGGTCTTTCAGGAATCGATCACAGAGTAAACAGTTTGAGACGTTACTCCCATGGGGAAATGTCGGCATGGTGCGTGTTGTATTCATTCCAGATGCAATGTCTGTATTTTATCAACACTCTGAAGTTCCACATATTTCAGAATTCCTCCAGATGTGCTTCGGATACTACTACTGGTCTTTCAGGAATAGATCAAAGCGTAGACAGTTTGAGACATTACTCCCATGGGGAAAAGTCAACATGTTGCGTGTTGTATTCAATCCCGATGCATTTTCTGTATTTCATCAACACTCTGAAGTTCAACACATTTCAGAATGCCTCCAGATGTGCTTCGGATACTACTACTGGTCTTTCAGGAATCGATCAAAACGTAGACAGTTTGAAACATTACTCCCATGAGGAAAAGTCGGCATGGTGCGTGTTGTATTCAATCCAGATGCAATTTCTGTATTTTATTAACACTCTGAAGGTCCACAGATTTCATAATGCCTCCAGATGTGCTTCGGATACTACTACTGGTCTTTCAGGAATCGATAAAAGAATAGACAGTTTGAGACATTACTCCCATGGGGAAAAGTCGGCATGGTGCGTGTTGTATTCAATCCAGATGCAATGTCTGTATTTTATCAACACTTTGAAGTTCCACATATATCAGAATTTCTCCAGATGTGCTTCGGATACTATTACCGTTCTTTCAGGAATCGATCAAAACGTAGACAGTTTGAGACATTACTCCCATGGAGAAAAGTCGACATGTTGCGTGTTGTATTCAATCCCGATGCAAATTCTGTATTTCAACAACACTCTGAAGGTCCACAGATTACATAATGCATGCAGATGTGGTTCGTATACTACAACTGGTCTCTCAGGAATCGATCAAAGCGTAGACAGTTTGAGACATTACTCCCATGGAGAAAAGTCGACATGTTGCATGTTGTATTCAATCCCGATGCATTTTCTGTATTTCATCAACACTCTGAAGTTCCACATATTACAGAAAGTTTCCAGACGTGCTTCGGATTCTACTACAGGTCTTTCAGGAATCGATAAAAACGTAGATAATTTGAGACATTACTCCCATGGAGAAAAGTCAGCGTGGTGCTTGTTGTATTCAATCGCGATTCAATTTCTGTATTTCAACAACACTCTGAAGTTCCACAGATTTCAGAATGCCTCCACATGTGCTTTTGATACTACTACAGGTGTTCCGGCATTGAAGAAAGCGCAGATAGTTTAAGGTGTTTCTCCCATGGAGAAAAGTCCGCATGGTGCATTTTGTATTCATTCCCGATGCAATTTTTGTATTTCATCAACATTCTGAAGGTCCAAAAATTACAGAATGCCTCCAGATGTGCTTCGTATACTACTACTGGTCTTTCAGGAATCCATCAAAGCGTAGACAGTTTGAGACATTACTCTCATCTAGAAAAGTCGGCATGGTGCATGTTGTATTCAATCCCGATGCATTTTCTGTATTTCAACAATACTCTGAAGGTCCACCGATTACAGAATGCCTCCACATGTGCTTCGGATACTACTACTGGTCTTCCGGCATTGAAGAAAGCGAAGATAGTTTGAGAAGTTTCTCCGCTGGAGAAAAGTCCGTATGGTGCATGTTGTACTCAATCCCGATGCAATTTTTGTATTTCATCAACATTCTGAAGGTCCAAAGATTACAGAATGCCTCCAGATGTGCTTCGGTTACAACTACTTGTCTTTCTGGAATCGATCAAAGCGTAGGCATTTTGAGACATTACTCCCATGGAGAAAAGTCGGCATGGTGCGTGATGTATTCAATCCCGATGCAATTTCTGTATTTTATCAACACTCTGAAGATCCACAGATTACAGAATGCCTCCAGATGTGCTTCGGATACTACTACTGGTCTTTCAGGAATCGATCAAAGTGTAGACAGTTTTAGACGTTACTCCCATGCAGAAAAGTCGACATGTTGCGTGTTGTGTTCAATCCCGATGCATTTTCTGTATTTCATCAACACTCTCAAGTTCAACACATTTCGGAATGCCTCCAGAAGTGCTTCGGATACTACTACTGGTCTTTCAGGAATCCATCAAAGCGTAGACAGTTTGAGACATCACTCCCCTTGGGGAAAAGTCGGCATGGTGCGTGTTGTATTCAATCCAGATGCAATTTCTGTATTTTATCAACACTCTGAAGTTCCACATATTACAGAAAGTTTCCAGATGTGCTTCGGATTCTACTACAGGTCTTTCAGGTATCGATCAAAGCGTAGACAGATTGAAACATTACTTTCATGGGGAAAAGTCATTGTGGTGCTTGTTGTATTCAATCGCGATGCAATTTCTGTATTTTAACAACACTCTGAAGGTCCACAGATTACAGAATGCCTCCAGATGTGCTTCTGATACTACAACTGGTCTCTCAGGAATCGATCAAAGCGTAGACAGTTTGAGACATTACTCACATGGAGAAAAGTCGGCATGGTGCGTGTTGTGTTAAATTCCGATGCAATATCTGTATTTCATCAATATTCTGAAGGTCTACATATTAGATAATGCCTCCAGATGTGCTTCAGATACTACTGTTGGTCTTTCAGGAATCGATCAAAGCGTAGACAGTTTGAGACATTACTCCCATGGGGAAAAGTCGGCATGGTGCCTTTTGTATTCAATCCAGATGCAATGTCTGTATTTTATCAACACTCTGAAGTTCCACATATTTCAGAATTCCTCCAGATGTGCTTCGGATACTACTACTGGTCTTTCAGGACTCGATAAAAGGTTAGAAAGTTTGAGACATTACTCCCATGGGGAAAAGTCGGCATGGTGCGTGTTGTATTCAATCCATATGCACTTTCTATATTTTATCAACACTCTGAAGTTCCACAGATTATAGAATGACTCCAGATGTGCTTCGGAAACTACTACTGGGCTTTCTGGAATCGATCAAAGCGTAGACAGTTCGAGACATTACTCCCATGGGGAAAAGTCAACATGTTGCGTGTTGTATTCAATATCTATGTATTTTCTGTATTTCATCAACACTCTGAAGTTTAACACATTTCAGAATGCCTCCAGATGTGCTTCGGATACTACTACTGGTCTTTCAGGAATCGATCACAGAGTAGACAGTTTGAGACATTACTCCCATGGGGAAAAGTCGGCATGGTGCGTGTTGTATTCAATCCAGGAGCAATGTCTGAATTTTATCAACACTCTGAAATTCCACATATTTCAGAAATCCTCCAGATGTGCTTCGGATACTACTACTGGTCTTTCAGGAATCGATCAAGTCGTAGACTGTTTGAAACATTACTCCCATGGGGAAAAGTCGGCATGGTGCCTGTTGTATTCAATCCAGATGCAATTTCTGTATTTTATCAACACTCTGAAGTTCTACAGATTTCAGAATGCCTCCAGATGTGCTTCGGATACTACTACTGGTCTTTCAGGAATCGATAAAAGAGTAGACAGTTTGAGACATTACTCCCATGGGGAAAAGTCGGCATGGTGCGTGTTGTATTCAATTCCGATGCAATTTCTGTATTTCATCAAAACTTTGAAGGTCCATAGATTACAGAATGGCTCCAGATGTGCTTTTGATACTACTACAGGTCTTCCGGCATTGAAGAAAGCGAAGATAGTTTGAGACGTTTCTCCCATGGAGAAAAGTCCGTATGGTGCATGTTGTATTCAATCCCGATGCAATTTTTGTATTTCATCAACATTCTAAAGGTCCAAAGATTACAGAATGCCTCCAGATGTGCTTCGAATACTACTACTTGTCTTTCTGGAATCGATCAAAGCGTAGGCATTTTGAGACATTACTCCCATGGAGAAAAGTCGGCATGGTGCGTGATGAATTCTATCCCGATCCAATTTCTGTACTTTATCAACACTCTGAAGTTCCACAGATTACAGAATGCCTCCAGATGTGCTTCGGATACTACTACTGGTCTTTCAGGAATCGATCAAAGCGTAGACAGTTTGAAACATTACTCCCATGGGGAAAAGTCGGCATGGTGCGAGTTGTATTCAATTCCGAAGCAATTTCTGTATTTTATCAACACTCTGAAGCTCCACAGATTACAGAATGCCTCCAGATGTGCTCCGGATACTACTACTTGTCTTTCAGGAATCGATCAAAGCGTAGGCATTTTGAGACATTACTCCCATGGAGAAAAGTCGGCATGGTGCGTATTGTATTCAATCCCGATGCATTTTCTGTATTTCATCAACACTCTCAAGTTCAACACATTTCGGAATGCCTCCAATGTGCTTCGGATACTACTACTGGTCTTTCAGGAATCCATCAAAGCGTAAACAGATTGAAACATTACTCCCATGGGGAAAAGTCGGCATGGTGTGTGTTGTATTCAATCCAGAAGCAATTTCTGTATTTCATCAACACTCTGAAGTTCAACACATTTCAGAATGCCTCCTGATGTGCTTCGGTTACTACTACTGGTCTTTCAGGAATCGATCACAGAGTAGACAGTTTGAGACATTGCTCCCATGGGGAAAAGTCGGTATGGTGCGAGTTGTATTCAATCCAGATGCACTGCCTGTATTTTATCAACACTCTGAAGTTCCACAGATTTCAGAATTCCTCCAGATGTGCTTCGGATACTACAACTGGTCTTTCAGGAATCGATCAAATGGTATACAGTTTGAGACATTACTCCCATGGGGAAAAGTCGGCATGGTGCGTGTTGTGTTCAATTCCGCTGCAATTTCTGTATATCATCAAAACTTTGAAGGTCCACAGATTACAGAATGGCGTCAGATGTGCTTTTGATACTACTACAGGTCTTCCGGGATTGAAGAAAGCGCAGATAGTTTGAGACGTTTCTCCCATGGAGAAAAGTACGCATGGTGCATGTTGTATTCAATCCCGATGCAATTTTTGTATTTCTTCAACATTCTGAAGGTCCAAAGACTACAGAATGCCTCCAGATGTGCTTTGGATACTACTACTTGTCTTTCAGTAATCGATCAAAGCGTAGACAGTTTGAGACATTAGTCCCATGAAGAAAAATCGGCATGGTGCGTGTTGTATTCAATCCAGATGCAATGTCTGTATTTTATCGACACTCTGAAGTTCCACAGATTATAGAATGACTCCAGATGTGCTTCGGATACTACTACTGGTCTCTCAGGAATCGATCAAAGCGTAGACAGATAGAAACATTACTCCCATGGAGAAAAGTCGGCATGGTGTGTGATGTATTCAATCCCGATGCAATTTCTGTATTTTATCAACACTCTGAAGCTCCACAGATTACAGAATGCCTCCAGATGTGCTCCGGATACTACTACTTGTCTTTCTGGAATCGATCTAAGCGTAGGCATTTTGAGACATTACTCCCATGGAGAAAAGTCGGCATGGTGCGTATTGTATTCAATCCCGATGCATTTTCTGTATTTCATCAACACTCTCAAGTTCAACACATTTCGGAATGCCTCCAATGTGCTTCGCATACTACTAGTGGTCTTTCAGGAATCCATCAAAGCGTAAACAGATTGAAACATTACTCCCATGGGGTAAAGTCGGCATGGTGTGTGTTGTATTCAATCCAGATGCAATTTCTGTATTTCATCAACACTCTGAAGTTCAACACATTTCAGAATGCCTCCTGATGTGCTTCGTGTACTACTACTGGTCTTTCAGGAATCGATCACCGAGTAGACAGTTTGAGACATTGCTCCCATGGGGAAAAGTCGGCATGGTGCGTGTTGTATTCAATCCAGATGCAATTTCTGTATTTTATCAACACTCTGAAGTTCCACAGATTTCAGAATTCCTCCAGATGTGCTTCGGATACTACAACTGGTCTTTCAGGAATCGATCAAAGAGTAGAGAGTTTGAGACATTACTCCCATGGGGAAAAGTCGACATGGTGAATGTTGTATTTAATCCAGATGCAATTTCTGTATTTTATCAACACTCTGAAGTTCCAAAGATTTCAGAATGCCTCCAGATGTGATTCGGATACTACTACTGGTCTCTCAGGAATCGATCAAAGCGTAGACAGTTTGAAACATTACTCGCATGGGGAAAAGTCGGCATGGTGCGTGTTGTATTCAATTCCGATGCAATTTCTGTATCTCATCAAAACTTTGAAGGTCCACAGATTACAGAATATCGCCAGATGTGCTTTTGATACTACTACAGGTCTTCCGGGATTGAAGAAAGCGCAGTTAGTTTGAGACATTTCTCCCATGGAGAAAAGTCCGCATGGTGCATGTTGCATTCAATCCCGATGCAATCTTTGTATTTCATCAACATTCTGAAGGTCCAAAGATTACAGAATGCCTCCAGATGTGCTTCGGATACTACTACTTGCCTTTCTGGAATCGATCAAAGCGAAGACAGTTTGAGACATAACTCCCATGAAGAAAAGTCGGCATGGTGAGTGTTGTATTCAATCCCGATGCAATTTCTGTGTTTCATCAACACTCTGAAGGTCCACAGATCACTGAGTGCCTCCAGATGTGCTTCGGATACTACTACTGGTCTTTCAGGAATCGATCAAAGCGTAGACAGATAGAGACATTACTCCCATGGAGAAAAGTCGGCATGTTGTGTGTTGTATTCAATCCCGATGCAATTTCTGTATTTCATCAACACTCTGAAGGTCAAGAAATTTCAGAATACCTCCAGATGTGTTTCGGATACTACTACTCGTCTTTCAGGAATCCATCAAAGCGTAGACAGTTTGAGACATTACTCACATGGAGACAAGTCACCATGGTGCGTGTTGTATTCAATCCCGATGCATTTTCTGTATTTCATCAACACTCTGAAGTTCCACATATTAAGAAAGTATCCAGACGTACTTCGGATTCTACTACAGGTCTTTCAGGAATCGATCAAAGCGTAGACAGTTTGAGACATTACTCCCATGGAGAAAAGTCGGCATGGTGCGTGTTGTGTTCAATTCCGATGCAATTTCTGTATTTCATCAATACTCTGAAGGTCCACAGATTACATAATGCCTCCAGATGTGCTTCAGATACTACTACTGGTCTTTCAGGAATCGATCAAATCGTAGACAGTTTGAGACATTACTATCATGGAGTAATGTCAGCATGTTGCTTGTTATATTCAATCACGATGCAATTTCTGTATTTCAACAACACTCTGAAGGTCCACAGATCACAGAGTGCCTTAAGATGTGCTCCGAATACTACTACTGGTCTCTCATTAATCGATGAAAGCGTAGACAGTTTGAGACATTACTCTCATGGAGAAAAGTCGGCATGGTGCGTGTTGTATTCAATCCCATTGCTTTTTCTGTATTTCATCAACACTCTGAAGTTCCACAGATTACAGAAAGCCTCCAGATGTGCTTCGGATTCTACTACTGGTCTCTCAGGAATCGATCAAAGCGTAGACAGTTTGAGATATTACTCCCATGGGGAAAAGTCAACCAAGTTGCTAGTTGTAGTCAATCCCGATGCATTTTCTGTATTTCATCAACACTCTGAAGTTCAACACATTTCAGAGTGCCTCCAGATATGCTTCAGATACTACTACTGGTCTTTCAGGAATCGATCAAAGCGTTGAAAGTTTGAGACATTACTCCCATGGAGAAAAGTCGGCATGGTGCGTGATGTATTCAATCCCGATGCAATTTCTGTATTTTATCAACACTCTGAAGTTACACAGATTACAGAATGCCTCCAGATGTGCTTCGGATACTACTACTGGTCTTTCAGTAATCGATCAAAGTGTAGACAGTTTGAGACATTACTCCCATGGAGAAAAGTCGACATGTTGCGTGTTGTATTCAATCCCGGTGCATTTTCTGTATTTCATCAACACTCTCAAGTTCAACACATTTCGGAATGCCTCCAGATGTGCTTCGGATACTACTACTGGTCTTTCAGGAATCCATCAAAGCGTAGACAGATTGAAACATTACTCCCATGGGGAAAAGTCGAAATGGTGTGTGTTATATTCAATCCAGATGCAATATTTGTATTTCATCAACACTCTGAAGTTCAACACATTTCAGAATGCCTCCAGATGTGCTTCGGTTACTACTACTGGTCTTTCAGGAATCGATCACAGAGTAGACAGTTTGAGACATTGCTCCCATGGGGAAAAGTCGGCATAGTGCGTGTTGTATTAAATCCAGATGCACTGTCTGTATTTTATCAACACTCTGAAGTTCCACAGATTTCAGAATTCCTCCAGATGTGCTTCGGATACTACAACTGGTCTTTCAGCAATCGATCAAAGAGTAGACAGTTTGAGACATTACTCCCATGGGGAAAAGTCGGCATGGTGCGTGTTGTATTCAATTCCGCTGCAATTTCTGTATATCATTAACCCTCTGTAGGTCCACAGATTTCAGAATGCCTACAGATGTGCTTTGGATACTACTACTTGTCTTTCTGGAATCGATCAAAGCGTAGACAGTTTGAGACATTAGTCCCATGAAGAAAAGTTGGCATGTTGCGCGTTGTATTCAATCTTGATGAAATTTCCGTGTTTCATTAACACTCTGAAGGTCCACAGATCACAGAGTGCCTTAAGATGTGCTCCGGATACTACTACTGGTCTTTCAGGAATCGATGAAATCGTAGACAGTTTGAGACATTACTCCCATGGAGTAAAGTCAGCATGGTGCTTGTTGTATTCAATCACGATGCAATTTCTGTATTTCAACAACACTCTGAAGGTCCACAGATTACATAATGGATCTAGATGTGGTTCGGATACTACAAGTGGTCTCTCAGGAATCGATCAAAGCGTAGACAGTTTGAGACATTACTCATATGGAGAAAACTCGGCATGGTGCGTGTTGTATTCAAATCCGATGCGATTTCTGTATTTCATAAACACTCTGAAGTTCCACAGATTACAGAATGCCTCCAGTTGTGCTTCGGATACTACTGCTGCTCTTTCATGAATCGATCAAAACGTAGACAGTTTGTGGCATTACTCCCATGGAGAAAAGTCGGCATGGTGCGTGATGTATTCAATCCCGATGAAATTTCTGTATTTTATCAACACTCTGAAGTTCCACAGATTATAGAATGCCTCCAGATGTGCTTCGGATACTACTACTGGTCTTTCAGGAATCGATCAAAGCGTAGACAGATTGAAACATTACTCCCATGGGGAAAAGTCGGCATGGGGTGAGTTGTATTCAATCCAGATGCAATTTCTGTATTTTATCAACACTCTGAAGTTCCACAGATTTCAGATTGCCTCCAGATCTGCTTCGGATACTACTACTGGTCTTTCAGGAATCGATCACAGAGTAGTCAGTTTGAGACATTACTCCCATGGGGAAAAATCGGCATGGTGCGTGTTGTAATCAATCCAGATGCAATGTCTGTATTTTATCAACACTCTGAAGTTATACATATTTCAGAATTCCTCCAGCTGTGCTTCGGATACTACTACTGGTCTTTCAGGAATCGATCAAAACGTAGACAGTTTGAAACATTACTCCCATGAAGAAAAGTCGGCGTGGTGCGTGTTGTATTCAATCCAGATGCAATTTCTGTATTTTATTAACACTCTGAAGTTCCACAGATTTCATAATGCCTCCAGATGTGCTTCGGATACTACTACTGGTCTTTCAGGAATCGATAAAAGAATAGAGAGTTTGAGACATTACTCCCATGGGGAAAAGTCGGCATGGTGCTTGTTGTATTCAATCCAGATGCAATTTCTGTATTTTATCAATACTCTGAAGTTCCACAGATTTCAGAATGCCTACAGATGTGCTTCGGATACTACTACTTGTCTTTCTGGAATCGATCAAAGCGTAGACAGTTTGAGACATTAGTCCCATGAAGAAAAGTTGGCATGTTGCGCGTTGTATTCAATCTTGATGAAATTTCTGTGTTTCATTAACACTCTGAACTTCCACAGATCACAGAGTGCCTTAAGATGTTCTCCGGACACTACTACTGGTCTTTCAGGAATCGATGAAAGCGTAGACAGTTAGAGACATTACTCCCATGGAGAAAAGTCGGCATGGTGCGTGTTGTGTTCAATTCCGATGCAATTTCTGTATTTCATCAATACTCTGAAGGTGCACAGATTACATAATGCCTCCAGATGTGCTTCAGATACTACTACTGGTCTTTCAGGAATCGATCAAAGCGTAGACAGTTTGAGACATTACCCTCATGGAGAAAAAACGCCATGGTGAGTGTTGTATTCAATCCCGATGCATTTTCTGTATTTCATCAACACTCTCAAGTTCCACAGATTACAGAAAGCCTCCAGATGTGCTTCGGATTCTACTACTGGTCTTTCAGGAATCGATCAAAGCGTAGACAGTTTGAGACATTAGTCCCATGAAGAAAAGTTGGCATGGTGCGTGTTGTGTTCAATTCCAATGCATTTTCTGTATTTCATCAACACTCTGAAGGTCCACAGATCACAGAGTGCCTTAAGATGTGCTCCGGATATTACTACTGGTCTTTCAGGAATCGATGAAAGCGTAGACAGTTTGAGACATTACTCCCATGGAGAGAAGTCGGCATGGCGCGTGTTGTGTTCAATTCCGATGCAATTTCTGTATTCCATCAATACTCTGAAGGTCCACAGATTACATAATGCCTCCAGCTGTGCTTCAGATACTACTACTGGCCTTTCAGGAATCGATCAAAGCGTAGACAGATTGAAACATTACTCCCATGGGGAAAAGTCGGCATGGTGTGTGTTGTATTCAATCCAGATGCAATTTCTGTATTTTATCAACACTCTGAAGTTCCACAGATTTCAGAATGCCTCATGATGTGCTTCGGATACTACTACTGGTCTTTCAGGAATCGATCACAGAGTAGACAGTTTGAGACATTACTCCCATGGGGAAAAGTCGGCATGGTGCGTGTTGTATTCAATCCAGATGCAATGTCTGTATTTTATCAACACTCTGAAGTTCCACATATTACAGAAAGTTTCCAGATGTGCTTCGGATTCTACTACAGGTCTTTCAGGAATCGATCAAAGCGTAGACAGATTGTAACATTACTCCCATGGGGAAAAGTTAGCGTGGTGCTTGTTGTATTCAATCGCGATGCAATTTCTGAATTTCAACAACACTCTGAAGGTCCACAGATTACAGAATGCCTCCAGATGTGCTTCGGATGCTACAACTGGTCTCTCAGGAATCGATCAAAGCGTAGACAGTTTGAGACATTACTCACATGGAGAAAAGTCGGCATGGTGCGTGTTGTGTTAAATTCCGAAGCAATTTCTGTATTTCATAAATACTCTGAAGTTCCACAGATTATAGAATGCCTCCAGGTGTGCTCCCTACTGGTCTTTCAGGAATCGATCACAGAGTAAACAGTTTGAGACATTACTCCCATGGGGAAAAGTCAACATGTTGCGTGTTGTATTCAATCCCGATGCATTTTCTGTATTTCATCAACACTCTGAATTCAACACATTACAGAATGCCTCCAGATGTGCTTCGGATACTACTACTGGTCTTTCAGGAATCGATCAAAACGTAGACAGTTTGAAACATTACTCCCATGAGGAAAAGTCGGCATGGTGCGTGTTGTATTCAATCCAGATGCAATTTCTGTATTTTATTAACACTCTGAAGTTCCACAGATTTCATAATGCCTCCACATGTGCTTCGGATACTACTACTGGTCTTTCAGGAATCGATAAAAGAATAGACAGTTTGAGACATTACTCCCATGGGGAAAAGTCGGCATGGTGCGTGTTGTATTCAATCCAGATGCAATGTCTGTATTTTATCAACACTCTGAAGTTCCACATAAATCAGAATTCCTCCAGTTGTGCTTCGGATACTATTACCGTTCTTTCAGGAATCGATCAAAACGTAGACAGTTTGAGACATTACTCCCATGGAGAAAAGTCGACATGTTGCGTGTTGTATTCAATCCCGATGCAAATTCTGTATTTCAACAACACTCTGAAGGTCCACAGATTACATAATGCATGCAGATGTGGTTCGTATACTACAACTGGTCTCTCAGGAATCGATCAAAGCGTAGACAGTTTGAGACATTACTCCCATGGAGAAAAGTCGACATGTTGCATGTTGTATTCAATCCCGATGCATTTTCTGTATTTCATCAACACTATGAAGTTCCACATATTACAGAAACTTTCCAGACGTGCTTCGGATTCTACTACAGGTCTTTCAGGAATCGATAAAAACGTAGATAGTTTGAGACATTACTCCCATGGAGAAAAGTCAGCGTGGTGCTTGTTGTATTCAATCGCGATTCAATTTCTGTATTTCAACAACACTCTGAAGTTCCACAGATTTCAGAATGCCTCCACATGTGCTTTTGATACTACTACAGGTCTTCCGGCATTGAAGAAAGCGCAGATAGTTTAAGATGTTTCTCCCATGGAGAAAAGTCCGCATGGTGCATTTTGTATTCATTCCCGATGCAATTTTTGTATTTCATCAACATTCTGAAGGTCCAAAAATTACAGAATGCCTCCAGATGTGCTTCGGATACTACTACTGGTCTTTCAGGAATCGATCAAAGCGTAGACAGTTCGAGACAGTACTCCCATGGAGAAAAGTCCGCATGGTGCGTGTTGTATTCAATCCCGATGCAATTTCTGTATTTCATCAACACTCTTAAGGGCAACAAATTTCAGAATACCTCCAGATGTGCTTCGGATTCTACTACTGGTCTTTCAGGATCGATCAAAGCGTAGACAGTTTGAGACATTACTCCCATGGAGAAATGTCAGCGTGGTGCTTGTTGTATTCAATCGCGATTCACTTTCTGTATTTCAACAACACTCTGAAGTTCCACAGATTTCAGAATGCCTCCACATGTGCTTTTGATACTACTACAGGTCTTCCGGCATTGAAGAATGCGCAGATAGTTTAAGATGTTTCTCCCATGGAGAAAAGTCCGCATGGTGCATTTTGTATTCATTCCCGATGCAATTTTTGTATTTCATCAACATTCTGAAGGTCCAAAAATTACAGAATGCCTCCAGATGTGCTTCGGATACTACTACTGGTCTTTCAGGAATCCATCAAAGCGTAGACAGTTTGAGACATTACTCTCATGGAGAAAAGTCGGCATGGTGCATGTTGTATTCAATCCCGATTCATTTTCTGTATTTCAACAATACTCTGAAGGTCCACCGATTACAGAATGCCTCCACATGTGCTTCGGATACTACTACTGGTCTTTCAGGAATCGATTAAAGCGTAGAGAGTTTGAGACATTAGTCCCATGAAGAAAAGTTGACATGTTGCGCGTTGTATTCATTCACGATGAAATTTCTGTGTTTCATTAACACTCTTAAGGGCCACAGATCACAGAGTGCCTTAAGATGTGCTCCGGATGCTACTACTGGTCATTCAGGAATCGATGAAGGCGTAGACAGTTTGAGACATTACTCCCATGGAGAAAAGTCGGCATGGTGCGTGTTGTGTTCAATTCCGATGCAATTTCTGTATTTCATCAATACTCTGAAGTTCGACAGATTACAGAAAGCCTCCAGATGTGCTTCGGATTCTACTACTGGTCTTTCAGGATCGATCAAAGCGTAGACAGTTTGAGACATTACCCCCATGGAGTAAAGTCAGCATGGTGCTTGCTGTATTCAATCACGATGCAATTTCTGTATTTCAACAAAACTTTGAAGGTACACAGATTACAGAATGGCGCCAGATGTGCTTCTGATACTACTACAGGTCTTCCGGCATTGAAGAAAGCGAAGATAGTTTGAGAAGTTTCTCCGCTGGAGAAAAGTCCGAATGGTGCATGTTGTATTCAATCCCGATGCAATTTTTGTATTTCATCAACATTCTGAAGGTCCAAAGATTACAGAATGCCTCCAGATGTGCTTCGGTTACAACTACTTGTCTTTCTGGAATCGATCAAAGCGTAGGCATTTTGAGACATTACTCCCATGGAGAAAAGTCGGCATGGTGCGTGATGTATTCAATCCCGATGCAATTTCTGTATTTTATCAACACTCTGAAGATCCACAGATTACAGAATGCCTCCAGATGTGCTTCGGATACTGCTACTGGACTTTCAGGAATCGATCAAAGTGTAGACAGTTTTAGACATTACTCCCATGCAGAAAAGTCGACATGTTGCGTGTTGTGTTCAATCCCGATGCATTTTCTGTATTTCATCAACACTCTCAAGTTCAACACATTTCGGAATGCCTCCAGATGTGCTTCGGATACTACTACTGGTCTTTCAGGAATCCATCAAAGCGTAGACAGTTTGAGACATTACTCCCCTTGGGGAAAAGTCGGCATGGTGCGTGTTGTATTCAATCCAGATGCAATTTCTGTATTTTATCAACACTCTGAAGTTCCACATATTACAGAAAGTTTCCAGATGTGCTTCGGATTCTACTACAGGTCTTTCAGGTATCGATCAAAGCGTAGACAGATTGAAACATTACTTTCATGGGGAAAAGTCATTGTGGTGCTTGTTGTATTCAATCGCGATGCAATTTCTGTATTTTAACAACACTCTGAAGGTCCACAGATTACAGAATGCCTCCAGATGTGCTTCTGATACTACAACTGGTCTCTCAGGAATCGATCAAAGCGTAGACAGTTTGAGACATTACTCACATGGAGAAAAGTCGGCATGGTGCGTGTTGTGTTAAATTCCGATGCAATATCTGTATTTCATCAATACTCTGAAGGTCTACATATTAGATAATGCCTCCAGATGTGCTTCAGATACTACTATTGGTCTTTCAGGAATCGATCAAAGCGTAGACAGTTTGAGACATTACTCCCATGGGGAAAAGTCGGCATGGTGCCTTTTGTATTCAATCCAGATGCAATGTCTGTATTTTATCAACACTCTGAAGTTCCACATATTTCAGAATTCCTCCAGATGTGCTTCGGATACTACTACTGGTCTTTCAGGAATCGATCAAAGCGTAGACAGTTCGAGACATTACTCCCATGGGGAAAAGTCAACATGTTGCGTGTTGTATTCAATATCTATGTATTTTCTGTATTTCATCAACACTCTAAAGTTTAACACATTTCAGAATGCCTCCAGATGTGCTTCGGATACTACTACTGGTCTTTCAGGAATCGATCACAGAGTAGACAGTTTGAGACATTACTCCCATGGGGAAAAGTCGGCATGGTGCGTGTTGTATTCAATCCAGGAGCAATGTCTGTATTTTATCAACACTCTGAAATTCCACATATTTCAGAAATCCTCCAGATGTGCTTCGGATACTACTACTGGTCTTTCAGGAATCGATCAAGTCGTAGACTGTTTGAAACATTACTCCCATGGGGAAAAGTCGGCATGGTGCCTGTTGTATTCAATCCAGATGCAATTTCTGTATTTTATCAACACTCTGAAGTTCCACAGATTTCATAATGCCTCCAGATGTGCATCGGATACTACTACTGGTCTTTCAGGAATCGATAAAAGAGTAGACAGTTTGAGACATTACTCCCATGGGGAAAAGTCGGCATGGTGCGTGTTGTATTCAATACAGATGCAATTTCTGTATTTTATCAACACTCTGTAGTTCCACAGATTTTAGAATGCCTCCAGATGTGCTTCGGATACTACTACTGGTCTTTCATTAATCGATCAAAGCGTAGACAGATTGAAACATTACTCCCAATGGGAAATGTCGGCTTGGTGCGTGTTGTATTCAATTCCGATGCAATTTCTGTATTTCATCAAAACTTTGAAGGTCCACAGATTACAGAATGGCGCCAGATGTGCTTTTGATACTACTACAGGTCTTCCGGCATTGAAGAAAGCGAAGATAGTTTGAGACGATTCTCCCATGGAGAAAAGTCCGTATGGTGCATGTTGTATTCAATCCCGATGCAATTTTTGTTTTTCATCAACATTCTGAAGGTCCAAAGATTACAGAATGCCTCCAGATGTGCTTCGCTTACAACTACTTGTCTTTCTGGAATCGATCAAAGCGTAGGCATTTTGAGACATTACTCCCATGGAGAAAAGACGGCATGGTGCGTGATGTATTCAATCCCGATTCAATTTCTGTATTTTATCAACACTCTGAAGTTCCACAGATTACAGAATGCCTCCAGATGTGCTTCGGATACTACTACTGGTCTTTCAGGAATCGATCAAAGTGTAGACATTTTGAGACATTACTCCCCTTGGGGAAAAGTCGGCATGGTGCGTGTTGTATTCAATCCAGATGCAATGTCTGTATTTTATCAACACTCTGAAGTTACACATATTACAGAAAGTTTCCAGATGTGCTTCGGATTCTACTACAGGACTTTCAGGAATCGATCAAAGCGTAGACAGATTGAAACATTACTCCCATGGGGAAAAGTCAGCGTGGTGCTTGTTGTATTCAATCGCGATGCAATTTCTGTATTTCAACAACACTCTGAAAGTCCACAGATTACTGAATGCCTCCAGATGTGCTTCTGATACTACAACTGGTCTCTCAGGAATCGATCAAAGCGTAGACAGTTTGAGACATTACTCACATGGAGAAAAGTCGGCATGGTGCGTGTTGTGTTAAATTCCGATGCAATTTCTGTATTTCATCAATACTCTGAAGGTCTACAGATTACATAATGCCTCCAGATGTGCTTCAGATACTACTATTTATCTTTCAGGAATCGATCAAAGCGTAGACAGTTTGAGACATTACTCCCATGGAGAAAACTCGGCATGGTGCGTGTAGTATTCAAATCCGATGCGATTTCTGTATTTCATAAACACTCAGAAGTTCCGCAGATTACAGAATGCCTCCAGATGTGCTTCAGATACTACTAATGGTCTTTCAGGAATAGATCAAAGCGTAGACAGTTTGTGGCATTACTCCCATGGAGAAAAGTCGGCATGGTGCGTGATGTATTGAATCCCGATGCAATTTCTGTATTTTATCAACACTCTGAAGTTCCACAGATTTCAGAATGCCTCCAGGTGTGCTTCGGATACTACTACTGGTCTTTCAGTAATCGATCACAGAGTAGACAGTTTGAGACATTACTCCCATGGGGAAAAGTCGGCATGGTGCATGTTGTATTCAATCCAGCTGCAATGTCTGTATTTTATCAACACTCTGAAGTTCCACATATTTCAGAATTCCTCCAGATGTGCTTCGGATACTACTACTGGTCTTTCAGGAATCGATAAAAGAGTAAACAGTTTGAGACATTACTCCCATGGGGAAAAGTCGGCATGGTGCGTGTTGTATTCAATTCCGATGCAATTTCTGTATTTCATCAAAACTTTGAAGGTCCATAGATTACAGAATGGCTTCAGATGTGCTTTTGATACTACTACAGGTCTTCCGGCATTGAAGAAAGCGAAGATAGTTTGAGACGTTTCTCCCATGGAGAAAAGTCCGTATGGTGCATGTTCTATTCAATCCCGATGCAATTTTTGTATTTCATCAACATTCTGAAGGTCCAAAGATTACAGAATGCCTCCAGATGTGCTTCGAATACTACTACTTGTCTTTCTGGAATCGATCAAAGCGTAGGCATTTTGAGACATTACTCCCATGGAGAAAAGTCGGCATGGTGCGTGATGAATTATATCCCAATCCAATTTCTGTATTTTATCAACACTCTGAAGTTCCACAGATTACAGAATGCCTCCAGATGTGCTTCGGATACTACTACTGGTCTTTCAGGAATCGATCAAAGCGTAGACAGTTTGAAACATTACTCCCATGGGGAAAAGTCGGCATGGTGCGAGTTGTATTCAATTCCGAAGCAATTTCTGTATTTCCTCAAAACTTTGAAGGTCCACAGATTACAGAAAGGCGCCAGATGTGCTTTTGATACTACTACAGGTCTTCCGGCATTGAAGAAAGCGAAGATAGCTTGAGACGTTTCTCCCATTGAGATAAGTCTGTACATTGCATGTTATATTCAATCCCGATGCAATTTTTGTATTTCATCAACATTCTGAAGGTCCAAAGATTACAGAATGCCTCCAGATGTGCTTCGGATACAACTTCTTGTCTTTCTGGAATAGATCAAAGCGTAGGCATTTTGAGACATTACTCCCAAGGAGAAAAGTCGGCGTGGTGCGTGATGTATTGAATCCCGATGCAACATCTGTATTTTATCAACACTCTGAAGTTCCACAGAATATAGAATGTTTCCAGATGTGCTTCGGATACTACTACTGGTCTTTCAGGAATCGATCAAAGAGTAGACAGTTTGAGACATTACTCCCATGGGGAAAAGTCGGCATGGTGCGTGTTGTATTCAATCCTGATGCAATTTCTGTATTTTATCAACACACTGAAGATCCAATGATTTCAGAATGCCTCCAGATGTGCTTCGGATACTACTACTGGTCTTTCAGCAATCGATCAAAGCGTAGACAGTTTGAAACATTACTCCCATGGGGAAAAGTCGGCATGGTGCGTGTTGTATTCAATTCCGATGCAATTTCTGTATTTCATCAAAACTTTGAAGGTCCACAGATTACAGATTGGCGCCAGATGTGCTATTGATACTACTACAGGTCTTCCGGCATTGAAGAAAGCGCAGATAGTTTGAGACGTTTCTCCCATGGAGAAAAGTCCGCATGGTGCATGTTGTATTCAATCCCGAAGCAATTTTTGTATTTCATCAACTTTCTGAAGGTCCAAAGATTACAGAATGCCTTCAGATGTGCTTCGGATACTACTACTTGTCTTTCTGGAATCGATCAAAGCGAAGACAATTTGAGACGTGACTCCCATGAAGAAAACTCGGCATGGTGCGTGTAGTATTCAAATCCGATGCGATTTCTGTATTTCATAAACACTCAGAAGTTCCGCAGATTACAGAATGCCTCCAGATGTGCTTCAGATACTACTAATGGTCTTTCAGGAATAGATCAAAGCGTAGACAGTTTGTGGCATTACTCCCATGGAGAAAAGTCGGCATGGTGCGTGATGTATTGAATCCCGATGCAATTTCTGTATTTTATCAACACTCTGAAGTTCCACAGATTTCAGAATGCCTCCAGGTGTGCTTCGGATACTACTACTGGTCTTTCAGTAATCGATCACAGAGTAGACAGTTTGAGACATTACTCCCATGGGGAAAAGTCGGCATGGTGCATGTTGTATTCAATCCAGCTGCAATGTCTGTATTTTATCAACACTCTGAAGTTCCACATATTTCAGAATTCCTCCAGATGTGCTTCGGATACTACTACTGGTCTTTCAGGAATCGATAAAAGAGTAAACAGTTTGAGACATTACTCCCATGGGGAAAAGTCGGCATGGTGCGTGTTGTATTCAATTCCGATGCAATTTCTGTATTTCATCAAAACTTTGAAGGTCCATAGATTACAGAATGGCTCCAGATGTGCTTTTGATACTACTACAGGTCTTCCGGCATTGAAGAAAGCGAAGATAGTTTGAGACGTTTCTCCCATGGAGAAAAGTCCGTATGGTGCATGTTGTATTCAATCCCGATGCAATTTTTGTATTTCATCAACATTCTGAAGGTCCAAAGATTACAGAATGCCTCCAGATGTGCTTCGAATACTACTACTTGTCTTTCTGGAATCGATCAAAGCGTAGGCATTTTGAGACATTACTCCCATGGAGAAAAGTCGGCATGGTGCGTGATGAATTATATCCCAATCCAATTTCTGTATTTTATCAACACTCTGAAGTTCCACAGATTACAGAATGCCTCCAGATGTGCTTCGGATACTACTACTGGTCTTTCAGGAATCGATCAAAGCGTAGACAGTTTGAAACATTACTCCCATGGGGAAAAGTCGGCATGGTGCGAGTTGTATTCAATTCCGAAGCAATTTCTGTATTTCCTCAAAACTTTGAAGGTCCACAGATTACAGAAAGGCGCCAGATGTGCTTTTGATACTACTACAGGTCTTCCGGCATTGAAGAAAGCGAAGATAGCTTGAGACGTTTCTCCCATTGAGATAAGTCTGTACATTGCATGTTATATTCAATCCCGATGCAATTTTTGTATTTCATCAACATTCTGAAGGTCCAAAGATTACAGAATGCCTCCAGATGTGCTTCGGATACAACTTCTTGTCTTTCTGGAATAGATCAAAGCGTAGGCATTTTGAGACATTACTCCCAAGGAGAAAAGTCGGCGTGGTGCGTGATGTATTGAATCCCGATGCAACATCTGTATTTTATCAACACTCTGAAGTTCCACAGAATATAGAATGTTTCCAGATGTGCTTCGGATACTACTACTGGTCTTTCAGGAATCGATCAAAGAGTAGACAGTTTGAGACATTACTCCCATGGGGAAAAGTCGGCATGGTGCGTGTTGTATTCAATCCTGATGCAATTTCTGTATTTTATCAACACACTGAAGATCCAATGATTTCAGAATGCCTCCAGATGTGCTTCGGATACTACTACTGGTCTTTCAGCAATCGATCAAAGCGTAGACAGTTTGAAACATTACTCCCATGGGGAAAAGTCGGCATGGTGCGTGTTGTATTCAATTCCGATGCAATTTCTGTATTTCATCAAAACTTTGAAGGTCCACAGATTACAGATTGGCGCCAGATGTGCTATTGATACTACTACAGGTCTTCCGGCATTGAAGAAAGCGCAGATAGTTTGAGACGTTTCTCCCATGGAGAAAAGTCCGCATGGTGCATGTTGTATTCAATCCCGAAGCAATTTTTGTATTTCATCAACTTTCTGAAGGTCCAAAGATTACAGAATGCCTTCAGATGTGCTTCGGATACTACTACTTGTCTTTCTGGAATCGATCAAAGCGAAGACAATTTGAGACGTGACTCCCATGAAGAAAAGTCCGCATGGTGCGTGTTGTATTCAATCCCGATGCAATTTCTGTGTTTCATCAACACTCTGATGGTCCACAGACCACTGAGTGCCTCCAGATTTTCATCGGACACTACTACTGGTCTGTCAGGAATCGATCAAAGCGTAGACAGATTGAGTCATTACTCCCATGGAGAAAAGACCGCATGGTGCGTGTTGTATTCAATCCCGATGCAATTTCTGTATTTCATCAACACTCTGAAGGTCAACAAATTTCAGAATACCTCCAGATGTGTTTCGGGTACTACTACTGGTCTTTCAATAATCCATCAAAGCGTAGACAGTTTGAGACATTACTCACATGGAGAAATGTCTGCATGGTGCATGTTGTATTCTATTCCGGTGCAATTTCTGTATTTCACCAATACTCCGAAGGTCCACAGATTACAGAATGCCTCCAGACGTACTTCGGATACTACTACTGGTCTTTCAGGAATCGATCAAAGCGTAGACAGTTTGAGACATCAGTCCCATGAAGAATAGTTGGCATGGTGCCCGTTGTATTCAATCACGACGCAATTTCTGTATTTCAATAACACTCTGAAGTTCCACAGATTTCAGAATGCCTCCAGATCAGCTTCGGATACTACTACTGGTCTTTCAGGAATCGATCACAGAGTAGACAGTTTGAGACATTACTCCCATGGGGAAAAGTCGGCATGGTGCTTGTTGCATTCAATCCAGATGCAATGTCTGTATTTTATCAACACTCTGAAGTTAAACATATTTCAGAATTACTCCAGAAGTGCTTCGCAAACTACTACTGGTCTTTATGGAATCGATCAAAGCGTAGACAGTTTGAGACATTACTCCCATGGGGAAAAGTCGGCATGGTGCGTGTTGTACTCAATCCAGATGCAATTTCTGTATTTTATCAACACTCTGAAGTTCCACAGATTTCAGAATGCCTCCAGATGTGCTTCGAATACTACTACTGGTCTTTCAGGAATCGATCAAAGCGTAGGCATTTTGAGACATTACTCCCATGGAGAAAAGTCGGCATGCTGCGAGATGTATTCAATCCCGATGCAATTTCTGTATTTCATCAACCCTCTGAAGGTCCACATATTACAGAATGCCACCACAGGTGCTTCGGATACTACTACTGGTCTTTCAGGAATCGATCCAAGCGTAGACAGTTTGGGACATTACTCCCGTGAAGAAAAGTATGCATGGTGCGTGTTGTATTCAATCTCGATGCAATGTCTGTGTTTCATCAACACTCTGAAGATCCACAGATTACAGAATGCCTCCAGATGTGCTTCCGATACTACTACTGGTCTTCCAGGAATTGATCAAAGCGTAGACAGTTTGAGACATTACCCCCATGGAGAAAAGTCGACATGGTGCATGTTGTATTCAATCCCGATGCAAATTCTGTATTTCATCAACACTCTGAAATTCCACAGATTACAGAATGCCTACAGATGTGCTTCGGATACTACTACTAATCTTTCAGGAATCGATGAAAGCGTAGACATATTGAGACATTACTCCCATGGAGACAAGTCGCATGGTGCGTGTTGTATTCAATCCCGATGCAATTTCTGTATTTCATCAACCCTCTGAAGGTCCACATATTACAGAATGCCACCACATGTGCTTCGGATGCTACTACTGGTCTTTCAGGAATCGATCAAAGCGTAGACAGTTTGAAACATTACTCCCATGGGGAAAAGTCGGCATGGTGCGTGTTGTATTCAATCTCGATGCAATGTCTGTCTTTCATCAACACTCTGAAGATCCACAGATTACAGAATGCCTCCAGATGTGCTTCGGATACTACTACTGGTCTTTCAGGAATCGATCAAAGCGTAGACAGATTGAGACATTACTCCCATGGAGAAAAGTCGACATGTTGCCTGTTGTATTCAATCCCGATGCATTTTCTGTATTTCATCAACACTCTCAAGTTCAACACATTTCGGAATGCCTTTAGATGTGCTTCGGATACTACTACTGGTGTTTCAGGAATCGATCTAAGCGTAGACAGTTTGAAACATTACTCCCATGGGGAAAAGTCGGCATGGTGCGTGTTGTATTGAATTCCGATGCAATTTCTGTATTTCATCAAAACCTTGAAGGTACTCAGATTAACAGAATGGCGCCAGATGTGCTTCGGATACTACTACTTGTCTTTCTGGAATCGATCAAAGCGTAGACAGTTTGAGACATTACTCCCATGGAGAAAAGTCGACATGTTGCCTGTTGTATTCAATCCCCATGCATTTTCTGTATTTCATCAACACTCTCAAGTTCAACACATTTCGGAATGCCTCCAGATGTGCTTCGGATACTACTACTGGTCTTTCAGGAATCGATCAAAGAGTAGACAGTTTGAGACATTACTCCCTTGGGGAAAAGTCAGCAGGGTGCGTGTTGTATTCAATCCAGATGCAATGTGGATTTTATCAACACTCTGAAGGTCCACAGATTTCGGAATGCCTCCAGATGTGCTTCGGACACTACTACTGGTCTTTTAGGAATCGATCAAAGAGTAGACAGTGTGAGACATAACTCCAATTCTGAAAAGTCGTCATGGTGCGTGTTGTATTCAATCCAGATGCAATTTCTGTATTTTATCAACACTCTGAAGTTCCACAGATTTCAGAATGTCTCCAGATGTGCTTCGGATACTACTACTGCTGTACCAGGAATCGATCATATGGTAGACAGTTTGAGACAGTACTTCCATGGGGATAAGTCGGCATGGTGCGTGTTGTATTCAATCCAGATGCAATTTCTGTATTTTATCAACATTCTGAAGTTCCACAGATTCCAGAATGCCTCCAGATGTGCTTCGGATTCTACTACAGGTCTTTCAGTAATCGATCAAAGCGTAGACAGTTTGAGACATTACTCCAATGGAGAAAAGTCAGCATGGTGCTTGTTGTATTCAATCCCGATGCAATTTCTGTGTTTCATTAACACTTTGAAGGTCCACAGATAACAGAGTGGCTCCAGATGTGCTTCGGATACTACTACGGGTCTTTCAGGAATCGATCAAAGCGTAGACAGTTTGAGACATTATTCCCTTGGAGAAAAGTCGGCCTGGTGCGTGTTGTATTCAATTCCGATGCAATTTCTGTATTTCATCAATACTCTGAAGGTCCACAGATTACATAATGCCTCCCGATGGGCTTCGGATACTACTACTGGTCTTTCTGGAATCGATCCAAGCGTAGACAGTTTGGGACATTACTCCCGTTAAGAAAAGTATGCATGGTGCGTGTTGTATTCAATCTCGATGCAATGTCTGTCTTTCATCAACACTCTGAAGATCCACAGATTACAGAATGCCTCCAGATGTGCTTCCGATACTACTACTGGTCTTTCTGGAATCGATCCAAGCGTAGACAGTTTGGGACATTACTCCCGTGAAGAAAAGTATGCATGGTGCGTGTTGTATTCAATCTCGATGCAATGTCTGTCTTTCATCAACACTCTGAAGATCCACAGATTACAGAATGCCTCCAGATGTGCTTCCGATACTACTACTGGTCTTTCAGGAATCGATCAAAGCGTAGAGAGATTGAGACATTACTCCCATGGAAAAAAGTCGACATGTTGCCTGCTGTATTCAATCCCGATGCATTTTCTGTATTTCATCAACACTCTCAAGTTCAACACATTTCGGAATGCCTCCAGATGTGCTTCGGATACTACTACTGGTCTTTCAGGAATCGATCAAAGAGTAGACAGTTATAGACATTAATCCCGTGGGGAAAAGTCAGCAGGGTGCGTGTTGTATTCAATCCAGATGCAATTTCTGTATTTTATCAACACTCTAAAGTTCCACAGATTACAGAATGACTCCAGATGTGCTTCGGATACTACTACTGGTCTTTCAGGAATCGATCAAAGCGTAGACAGTTTGAGACATTACTCCCATGGAGGAAAGTCGACATGTTGCCTGTTGTATTCAATCCCGTTGTATTTTCTGTATTTCATCAACACTCTCAGGTTCAACACATTTCGGAATGCCTCCAGATGTGCTTCGGATACTACTACTGGTCTTTCAGGAATCGATCAAAGCGTAGACAGTTTGAAACATTACTCCCATGGGGAAAAGGCGGCATGGTGCGTGTTGTATTGAATTCCGATGCAATTTCTGTATTTCATCAAAACTTTGAAGGTACTCAGATTACAGAATGGCGCCAGATGTGCTTCGGATACTACTACTTGTCTTTCTGGAATCGATCAAAGCGTAGACAGTTTGAGACATTACTCCCATGGAGAAAAGTCGACATGTTGCCTGTTGTATTCAATCCCCATGCATTTTCTGTATTTCATCAACACTCTCAAGTTCAACACATTTCGGAATGCCTCCAGATGTGCTTCGGATATTAATACTGGTCTTTCAGGAATCGATCAAAGAGTAGACAGTTTGAGACATTACTCCCTTGGGGAAAAGTCAGCAGGGTGCGTGTTGTATTCAATCCAGATGCAATGTGTATTTTATCAACACTCTGAAGGTCCACAGATTTCGGAATGCCTCCAGATGTGCTTCGGACACTACTACTGGTCTTTTAGGAATCGATCAAAGAGTAGACAGTGTGAGACATAACTCCAATTCTGAAAAGTCGTCATGGTGCGTGTTGTATTCAATCCCGATGCAGTTTCTGTATTTTATCAACATTCTGAAGTTCCACAGATTCCAGAATGCCTCCAGATGTGCTTCGGATTCTACTACAGGTCTTTCAGTAATCGATCAAAGCGTAGACAGTTTGAGACATTACTCCAATGGAGAAATGTCAGCATGGAGCTTGTTGTATTCAATCTCGATGCAATTTCTGTGTTTCATTAACACTTTGAAGGTCCACAGATAACAGAGTGGCTCCAGATGTGCTTCGGATACTACTACGGGTCTTTCAGGAATCGATCAAAGCGTAGACAGTTTGAGACATTATTCCCTTGGAGAAAAGTCGGCCTGGTGCGTGTTGTATTCAATCCCGATGCAATTTCTGTATTTCATCAACCCTCTGAAGGTCCACATATTACAGAATGCCACCACATGTGCTTCGGATACTACTACTGGTCTTTCAGGAATCGATCAAAGCGTAGACAGTTTGAAACATTACTCCCATGGGGAAAAGTCGGCATGGTACGTGTTGTATTCAATTCCGATGCAATTTCTGTATTTCATCAATACTCTGAAGGTCCACAGATTACATAATGCCTCCCGATGGGCTTCGGATACTACTACTGGTCTTTCTGGAATCGATCCAAGCGTAGACAGTTTGGGACATTACTCCCGTTAAGAAAAGTATGCATGGTGCGTGTTGTATTCAATCTCGATGCAATGTCTGTCTTTCATCAACACTCTGAAGATCCACAGATTACAGAATGCCTCCAGATGTGCTTCCGATACTACTACTGGTCTTTCAGGAATTGATCAAAGCGTAGACAGTTTGAGACATTACCCCCATGGAGAAATGTCGACATGGTGCATGTTGTATTCAATCCCGATGCAAATTCTGTATTTCATCAACACTCTGAAATTCCACAGATTACAGAATGCCTCCAGATGTGCTTCGGATACTACTACTGGTCTTTCAGGAATCGATCAAAGCGTAGACAGATTGAGACATTACTCCCATGGAGAAAAGTCGACATGTTGCCTGTTGTATTCAATCCCGATGCTTTTTCTGTATTTCATCAACACTCTCAAGTTCAACACATTTCGGAATGCCTCCAGATGTGCTTCGGATACTACTACTGGTCTTTCAGGAATCGATCAAAGCGTAGACAGTTTGAAACATTACTCCCATGGGGAAAAGTCGGCATGGTGCGTGTTGTATTGAATTCCGATGCAATTTCTGTATTTCATCAAAACCTTGAAGGTACTCAGATTACAGAATGGCGCCAGATGTGCTTCGGATACTACTACTTGTCTTTCTGGAATCGATCAAATCGTAGACAGTTTGAGACATTACCCCATGGAGAAAAGTCGACATGTTGCCTGTTGTATTCAATCCCCATGCATTTTCTGTATTTCATCAACACTCTCAAGTTCAACACATTTCGGAATGCCTCCAGATGTGCCTCGGATACTACTACTGGTCTTTCAGGAATCGATCAAAGAGTAGACAGTTAGAGACATTACTCCCTTGGGGAAAAGTCAGCAGGGTGCGTGTTTTATTCAATCCACATGCAATGTGTATTTTATCAACACTCTGAAGGTCCACAGATTTCGGAATGCCTCCAGATGTGCTTCGGACACTACTACTGGTCTTTTAGGAATCGATCAAAGAGTAGACAGTGTGAGACATAACTCCAATTCTGAAAAGTCGTCATGGTGCGTGTTGTATTCAATCCAGATGCAATTTCTGTATTTTATCAACACTCTGAAGTTCCACAGATTTCAGAATGTCTCCAGATGTGCTTCGGATACTACTACTGCTGTACCAGGAATCGATCATATAGTAGACAGTTTGAGACAGTACTCCCATGGGGATAAGTCGGCATGGTGCGTGTTGTATTCAATCCCGATGCAATTTCTGTATTTTATCAACATTCTGAAGTTCCACAGATTTCAGAATGCCTCCAGATGTGCTTCGGATTCTACTACAGGTCTTTCAGGAATCGATCAAAGCGTAGACAGTTTGAGACATTACTCCAATGGAGGTAAGTCAGCATGGTGCTTGTTGTATTCAATCCAGATGCAATTTCTGTGTTTCATTAACACTTTGAAGGTCCACAGATAACAGAGTGGCTCCAGATGTGCTTTGGATACTACTACGGGTCTTTCAGGAATCGATCAAAGCGTAGACAGTTTGAGACATTATTCCCTTGGAGAAAAGTCGGCCTGGTGCGTGTTGTATTCAATCCCGATGCAATTTCTGTATTTCATCAACCCTCTGAAGGTCCACATATTACAGAATGCCACCACATGTGCTTCGGATACTACTACTGGTCTTTCAGGAATCGATCAAAGCGTAGACAGTTTGAAACATTACTCCCATGGGGAAAAGTCGGCATGGTGCGTGATGTATTCAATCCCAATGCAATTTCTGTATTTTATCAACACTCTGAAGGTCAACAAATTTCAGAATGCCTCCAGATGTGCTTCGGATTCTACTACTGGTCTTTCAGGAAACGATCAAAGCGTAGACAGTTTGGGACATTACTCCCATGGAGAAAAGTCGGCATTGTGCGTGTTGTATTCAATCCAGATGCAATTTCTGTATTTTATCAACACTCTGAAGTTTCAGAGATTTCAGAATGCCTCCAGATGTGCTTTGGATACTACAACTGGTCTCTCAGGAATCGATCAAAGCGTAGACAGTTTCGGACATGACTCCCATGAAGAAAAGTCGGCATGGTGCGTGTTGTATTCAATTCCGATGCAATTTCTGTATTTCATCAATACTCTGAAGGTCCACAGATTACATAATGCCTCCCGATGGGCTTCGGATACTACTACTGGTCTTTCTGGAATCGATCCAAGCGTAGACAGTTTGGGACATTACTCCCGTGAAGAAAAGTATGCATGGTGCGTGTTGTATTCAATCTCGATGCAATGTCTGTCTTTCATCAACACTCTGAAGATCCACAGATTACAGAATGCCTCCAGATGTGCTTCCGATACTACTACTGGTCTTTCAGGAATTGATCAAAGCGTAGACAGTTTGAGACATTACCCCCATGGAGAAATGTCGACGTGGTGCATGTTGTATTCAATCCCGATGCAAATTCTGTATTTCATCAACACTCTGAAATTCCACAGATTACAGAATGCCTCCAGATGTGCTTCGGATACTACTACTGGTCTTTCAGGAATCGATCAAAGCGTAGACAGATTGAGACATTACTCCCATGGAGAAAAGTCGACATGTTGCCTGTTGTATTCAATCCCGATGCATTTTCTGTATTTCATCAACACTCTCAAGTTCAACACATTTCGGAATGCCTCCAGATGTGCTTCGGATACTACTACTGGTCTTTCAGGAATCGATCAAAGCGTAGACAGTTTGAAACATTACTCCCATGGGGAAAAGTCGGCATGGTGCGTGTTGTATTGAATTCCGATGCAATTTCTGTATTTCATCAAAACCTTGAAGGTACTCAGATTACAGAATGGCGCCACATGTGCTTCGGATACTACTACTTGTCTTTCTGGAATCGATCAAAGCGTAGACAGTTTGAGACATTACTCCCATGGAGAAAAGTCGACATGTTGCCTGTTGTATTCAATCCCCATGCATTTTCTGTATTTCATCAACACTCTCAAGTTCAACACATTTCGGAATGCCTCCAGATGTGCTTCGGATACTACTACTGGTCTTTCAGGAATCGATCAAAGAGTAGACAGTTTGAGACATTACTCCCTCGGGGAAAAGTCAGCAGGGTGCGTGTTGTATTCAATCCAGATGCAATGTGTATTTTATCAACACTCTGAAGGTCCACAGATTTCGGAATGCCTCCAGATGTGCTTGGGACACTACTACTGGTCTTTTAGGAATCGATCAAAGAGTAGACAGTGTGAGACATAACTCCAATTCTGAAAAGTCCTCATGGTGCGTGTTGTATTCAATCCAGATGCAATTTCTGTATTTTATCAACACTCTGAAGTTCCACAGATTTCAGAATGTCTCCAGATGTGCTTCGGATACTACTACTGCTGTTCCAGGAATCGATCATATAGTAGACAGTTTGAGACAGTACTCCCATGGGGATAAGTCGGCATGGTGCGTGTTGTATTCAATCCAGATGCAATTTCTGTATTTTATCAACATTCTGAAGTTCCACAGATTTCAGAATGCCTCCAGATGTGCTTCGGATTCTACTACAGCTCTTTCAGGAATCGATCAAAGCGTAGACAGTTTGAGACATTACTCCAATGGAGAAAAGTCCACATGGTGCTTGTTGTATTCAATCCCGATGCAATTTCTGTGTTTCATTAACACTTTGAAGGTCCACAGATAACAGAGTGGCTCCAGATGTGCTTCGGATACTACTACGGGTCTTTCAGGAATCGATCAAAGCGTAGACTGTTAGAGACATTATTCCCTTAAACAAAAATCGGCCTGGTGCGTTTTGTATTCAATCCCGATGCAATTTCTGTATTTCATCAACCCTCTGAAGGTCCACATATTACAGAATGCCACCACATGTGCTTCGGATACTACTACTGATCTTTCAGGAATCGATCAAAGCGTAGACAGTTTGAAACATTACTCCCATGGGGAAAAGTCGGCATGGTGCGTGATGTATTCAATCCCAATGCAATTTCTGTATTTCATCAACACTCTGAAGGTCAACAAATTTCAGAATGCCTCCAGATGTGCTTCGGATTCTACTACTGGTCTTTCAGGAATCGATCAAAGCGTAGACAGTTTGGGACATTACTCCCATGGAGAAAAGTCGGCATTGTGCGTGTTGTATTCAATCCAGATGCAATTTCTGTATTTTATCAACACTCTGAAGTTTCAGAGATTTCAGAATGCCTTCAGATGTGTTTTGGATACTACAACTGGTCTCTCAGGAATCGATCAAAGCGTAGACAGTTTCGGACATGACTCCCATGAAGAAAAGTCGGCATGGTGCGTGTTGTATTCAATTCCGATGCAATTTCTGTATTTCATCAATACTCTGAAGGTCCACAGATTACATAATGCCTCCCGATGGGCTTCGGATACTACTACTGGTCTTTCTGGAATCGATCCAAGCGTAGACAGTTTGGGACATTACTCCCGTGAAGAAAAGTATGCATGGTGCGTGTTGTATTCAATCTCGATGCAATGTCTGTCTCTCATCAACACTCTGAAGATCCACAGATTACAGAATGCCTCCAGATGTGCTTCCGATACTACTACTGGTCTTTCAGGAATTGATCAAAGCGTAGACAGTTTGAGACATTACCCCCATGGAGAAATGTCGACATGGTGCATGTTGTATTCAATCCCGATGCAAATTCTGTGTTTCATCAACACTCTGAAATTCCACAGATTACAGAATGCCTCCAGATGTGCTTCGGATACTACTACTGGTAATTCAGGAATCGATCAAAGCGTAGACAGATTGAGACATTACTCCCATGGAGAAAAGTCGACATGTTGCCTGTTGTATTCAATCCCGATGCATTTTCTGTATTTCATCAACACTCTCAAGTTCAACACATTTCGGAATGCCTCCAGATGTACTTCGGATACTACTACTGGTCTTTCAGGAATCGATCAAAGCGTAGACAGTTTGAAACATTACTCCCATGGGGAAAAGTCGGCATGGTGCGTGTTGTATTGAATTCCGATGCAATTTCTGTATTTCATCAAAACCTTGAAGGTACTCAGATTACAGAATGGCGCCAGATGTGCTTCGGATACTACTACTTGTCTTTCTGGAATCGATCAAAGCGTAGACAGTTTGAGACATTACTCCCATGGAGAAAAGTCGACATGTTGACTGTTGTATTCAATCCCCATGCATTTTCTGTATTTCATCAACACTCTCAAGTTCAACACATTTCGGAATGCCTCCAGATGTGCTTCGGATACTACTACTGGTCTTTCAGGAATCGATCAAAGAGTAGACAGTTTGAGACATTACTCCCTTGGGGAAAAGTCAGCAGGGTGCGTGTTGTATTCAATCCAGATGCATTGTGTATTTTATCAACACTCTGAAGGTCCACAGATTTCGGAATGCCTCCAGATGTGCTTCGGACACTACTACTGGTCTTTTAGGAATCGATCAAAGAGTAGACAGTGTGAGACATAACTCCAATTCTGAAAAGTCGTCATGGTGCGTGTTGTATTCAATCCAGATGCAATTTCTGTATTTTATCAACACTCTGAAGTTCCACAGATTTCAGAATGTCTCCAGATGTGCTTCGGGTACTACTACTGCTGTACCAGGAATCGATCATATAGTAGACAGTTTGAGACAGTACTCCCATGGGAATAAGTCGGCATGGTGCGTGTTGTATTCAATCCAGATGCAATTTCTGTATTTTATCAACATTCTGAAGTTCCACAGATTCCAGAATGCCTCCAGATGTGCTTCGGATTCTACTACAGGTCTTTCAGTAATCGATCAAAGCGTAGACAGTTTGAGACATTACTCCAATGGAGAAAAGTCAGCATGGTGCTTGTTGTATTCAATCCCGATGCAATTTCTGTGTTTCATTAACACTTTGAAGGTCCACAGATAACAGAGTGGCTCCAGATGTGCTTCGGATACTACTACGGGTCTTTCAGGAATCGATCAAAGTGTAGACAGTTTGAGACATTATTCCCTTGGAGAAAAGTCGGCCTGGTGCGTGTTGTATTCAATCCCGATGCAATTTCTGTATTTCATCAACCCTCTGAAGGTCCACATATTACAGAATGCCACCACATGTGCTTCGGATACTACTACTGGTCTTTCAGGAATCGATCAAAGCGTAGACAGTTTGAGACATTACTCCCATGGAGGAAAGTCGACATGTTGCCTGTTGTATTCAATCCCGTTGCATTTTCTGTATTTCATCAACACTCTCAAGTTCAACACATTTCGGAATGCCTGCAGATGTGCTTCGGATACTACTACGGGTCTTTCAGGAATCGATCAAAGCGTAGACAGTTTGAGACATTATTCCCTTGGAGAAAAGTCGGCCTGGTGCGTGTTGTATTCAATTCCGATGCAATTTCTGTATTTCATCAATACTCTGAAGGTCCACAGATTACATAATGCCTCCATATGTGCTTCGGATACTACTACTGGTCTTTCAGGAATAGATCAAAGCGTAGACGGTTTGGGACATTACTCCCGTGAAGAAAAGTCGGCATGGTGCGTGTTGTATTCAATCCCGATGCAATTTATGTGTTTCATCAACACTCTGAAGATCCACAGATTACAGAATGCCTCCAGATGTGCTTCCGATACTACTACTGGTCTTCCAGGAATTGATCAAATCGTAGACAGTTTGAGACATTACACCCATGGAGAAAAGTCGGCATTGTGCATGTTGTATTCAATCCAGATGCAATTTCTGTATTTTATCAACACTCTGAAGTTTCACAGATTTCAGAATGCCTCCAGATGTGCTTTGGATACTACTGCTGGTCTTTCAGGAATCGATGAAAGAGTAGACAGATTGAGACATTACTCCCATGGAGACAAGTCGCCATGGTGCGTGTTGTATTCAATCCCGATGCAATTTCTGTGTTTCATCAACACTCTGAAGGTCCACAGATTGCAGAATGCCTCCAGATGTGCTTCGGATACTGCTACTGGTCTTTCAGGAATCGATCAAAGCGTAGACAGTTTGAGACATTACTCCCATGGAGAAACGTCGGCATGGTGCGTGTTGTGCTAAATTCCGATGCATTTTCTGTATTTCATCAACACTGTGAAGTTCCAGAGATTACAGAATGAATCCACATGAGCTTCAGATACTACTACTGGTCATTCAGGAATCCATCAAAGCGTAGAAAGTTTGTGACATTACTCGCATGGAGAAAAGTCGGCATGAGGCGTGTTGTATTCAATCCAGATGCAATTTCTGTATTTTATCAACACTCTGAAGATCCACAGATATCAGAATGCCTCCAGATGTGCTTCAGATTCTACTACTGGTCTTTCAGGAATCGATCAAAGCGTAGACAGTTTGAGACATTACTCCCATGGAGAAAAGTCGGCATGGTGCTTGTTGTATTCAATCCCGATTCAATTTCTGTGTTTCATCAACACTCTGAAGGTCCACAGATTACAGAATGCCTCCAGATGTGCTTCGGATACTGCTACTGGTCTTTCAGGAATCGATCAAAGCGTAGACAGTTTGAGACATTACTCCCATGGAGAAAAGTTGGCATGGTGCGTGTTGTGTTAAATTCCGATGCAATTTCTGTATTTCATCAATACTCTGAAGGTCCACAGATTACATAATGCATCCAGATGTGGTTCGTGTACTACAACTGGTCTCTCAGGAATCGATCACAGCGTAGACAGTTTGAGACATTACTCCCATGGAGAAAACTCGGCATTGTGCGTGTTGTATTCAATTCCGATGCGATTTCTGTATTTCATAAACACTCTGAAGTTCCACAGTTTACAGAATGCCTCCAGATGTGCTTCGGCTACTACTACTGGTCTTTCAGGAATCGATCAAAGCGTAGACAGTTTGTGGCATTACTCCCATGGAGAAAAGTCAGCATGGTGCCTGATGTAGTCAATCCCGATGCAATTTCTGTATTTTATCAACACTCTGTAGTTCCACAGAATATTGAATGACTCCAGATGTGCTTCGGATACTACTACTGGTCTTTCAGGAATCGATCAAAGAGTAGACAGTTTGAGACATTACTCCCATGGGGAAAAGTCGGCATGGTGCGTGTTGTATTCAATCCAGATGCAATTTCTCTATTTTATCAACACACTGAAGTTCCACAGATTTCAAAATGCCTCCAGATGTGCTTCGGATACTACTACTGGTCTTTCAGGAATCGGTCAATGCGTAGACAGTTTGAAACATTACTCCCATGGGGAAAAGTCGGCATGATGCGTGTTGTATTCAATTCCGATGCAATTTCTGTATTTCATCGAAACTTTGAAGGTAGTCAGATTACAGAATGGCGCCAGATGTGCTTTTGATACTACTACAGGTCTTCCGGCATTGAAGAAAGCGCAGATAGTTTGAGACGTTTCTCCCATGGAGAAAAGTCCGCATGGTGCATGTTGTATTCAACCCCGATGCAATTTTTGTATTTCATCAACATTCTGAAGGTCCAAAGATTACAGAATGCCTCCAGATGTGCTTCGGATACTACTACTTGTCTTTCTGGAATCGATCAAAGCGAAGACAATTTGAGACGTGACTTCCATGAAGAAAAGTCGGCATGGTGCGTGTTGTATTCAATCCCGATGCAATTTCTGTGTTTCATCAACACTCTGAAGGTCCACAGATCACTAAGTGCATCCAGATGTTCATCGGATACTACTACTGGTCTGTCAGGAATCGATCAAAGCGTAGACAGATTGAGTCATTACTCCCATGGAGAAAAGTCCGCATGGTGCGTGTTGTATTCAATCCCGATGCAATTTCTGTGTTTCATCAACACTCTGAAGGTCCACAGATCACTGAGTGCCTCCAGATGTTCATCGGATACTACTACTGGTCTTTCAGGAATCGATCAAAGAGTAGACAGTTTGAGATATTACTCCCATGGGGAAAAGTCGGCATGGTGCGTGTTGCAATGTCTTTATTTTATCAACACTCTGAAGTTCCACATATTTCAGAATTCCTCCAGAAGTGCTTCGGATACTACTACTGGTCTTTATGGAATCGATCAAAGCGTAGACAGTTTGTGGCATTACTCCCATGGAGAAAAGTCTGCATGGTGCGTGATGTATTCAATCCCGATGCAATTTCTGTATTTTATCAACACTCTGAAGTTCCACAGAATATTGAATGACTCCAGATGTGCTTCGGATACTTCTACTGGTCTTTCAGGAATCGATCAAGGAGTAGACAGTTTGAGACATTACTCCCATGGGGAAAAGTCGGCATGGTGCGTGTTGTATTCAATCCAGATGCAATTTCTCTATTTTATCAACACACTGAAGTTCCACAGATTTCAAAATGCCTCCAGATGTGCTTCGGATACTACTACTGGTCTTTCAGGAATCGGTCAAAGCGTAGACAGTTTGAAACATTACTCCCATGGGTAAAAGTCGGCATGATGCGTGTTGTATTCAATTCCGATGCAATTTCTGTATTTCATCAAAACTTTGAAGGTCCACAGATTACAGAATGGCGCCAGATGTGCTTTTGATACTACTACAGGTCTTCCGGCATTGAAGAAAGCGCAGATAGTTTGAGACGTTTCTCCCATGGAGAAAAGTCCGCATGGTGCATGTTGTATTCAACCCCGATGCAATTTTTGTATTTCATCAACATTCTGAAGGTCCAAAGATTACAGAATGCCTCCAGATGTGCTTCGGATACTACTACTTGTCTTTCTGGAATCGATGAAAGAGAAGACAATTTGAGACGTGACGTCCATGAAGAAAAGTCGGCATGGTGTGTGTTGTATTCAATCCCGATGCAATTTCTGTGTTTCATCAACACTCTGAAGGTCCACATATCACTGAGTGCATCCAGATGTTCATCGGATACTACTACTGGTCTGTCAGGAATCGATCAAAGCGTAGACAGATTGAGTCATTACTCCCATGGAGAAAAGTCCGCATGGTGCGTGTTGTATTCAATCCCGATGCAATTTCTGTGTCTCATCAACACTCTGAAGGTCCACAGATCACTGAGTGCCTCCAGATGTTCATCGGATACTACTACTGGTCTTTCAGGAATCGATCAAAGAGTAGACAGTTTGAGATATTACTCCCATGGGGAAAAGTCGGCATGGTGCGTGTTGCAATGTCTTTATTTTATCAACACTCTGAAGTTCCACATATTTCAGAATTCCTCCAGAAGTGCTTCGGATACTACTACTGGTCTTTATGGAATCGATCAAAGCGTAGACAGTTTGAGACATTACTTCCATGTGGAAAAGTCGGCATGGTGCGTGTTGTATTCAATCCAGATGCAATTTCTGTATTTTATCAACACTCTGAAGTTCCACAGATTTCAGAATGCCTCCAGATGTGCTTCGGATACTGCTACTGGTCTTTCAGGAATCGATCAAAGCGTGGACAGTTTGAGACATTACTCCCATGGAGAAAAGTCGGCATGGTGCGTGTTGTGTTAAATTCCGATGCATTTTCTGTATTTCATCAACACTGTGAAGTTCCACAGATTACAGAATGAATCCACATGAGCTTCAGATACTACTACTGGTCATTCAGGAATCCATCAAAGCGTAGAAAGTTTGTGACATTACTCGCATGGAGAAAAGTAGGCATGAGGCGTGTTGTATTCAATCCCGATGCAATTTCTGTGTTTCATCAACACTCTGAAGGTCCACAGATCACTGAGTGCCTCCAGATGTTCATCGGATACTACTACTGGTCTTTCAGGAATCGATCAAAGAGTAGACAGTGTGAGACATTACTCCCATGATGAAAAGTCGGCATGGTGCGTGTTGCAATGTCTTTATTTTATCAACACTCTGAAGTTCCACATATTTCAGAATTCCTCCAGAAGTGCTTCGGATACTACTACTGGTCTTTATGGAATCGGTCAAAGCGTAGACAGTTTGAGACATTACTCCCATGGGGAAAAGTCGGCATGGTGCGTGTTGCAATGTCTTTATTTTATCAACACTCTGAAGTTCCACATATTTCAGAATTCCTCCAGAAGTGCTTCAGATACTACTACTGGTCATTCAGGAATCCATCAAAGCGTAGAAAGTTTGTGACATTACTCGCATGGAGAAAAGTAGGCATGAGGCGTGTTGTATTCAATCCAGATGCAATTTCTGTATTTTATCAACAGTCTGAAGATCCACAGATATCAGAATGCCTCCAGATGTGCTTCAGATTCTACTACTGGTCTTTCAGGAATCGATCAAAGCGTAGACAGTTTGAGACATTACTCTCATGGAGAAAAGTCGGCGTGGTGCTTGTTGTATTCAATCCCGATTCAATTTCTGTGTTTCATCAACACTCTGAAGGTCCACAGATTACAGAATGCCTCCAGATGTGCTTCGGATACTGCTACTGGTCTTTCAGGAATCGATCAAAGCGTAGACAGTTTGAGACATTACTCCCATGGAGAAAAGTCGGCATGGTGCGTGTTGTGTTAAATTCCGATGCAATTTCTGTATTTCGTCAATACTCTGAAGGTCCACAGATTACATAATGCATCCAGATGTGGTTCGTGTACTACAACTGGTCTCTCAGGAATCGATCACAGCGTAGACAGTTTGAGACATTACTCCCATGGAGAAAACTCGGCATTGTGCGTGTTGTATTCAATTCAAAAGCGATTTCTGTATTTCATAAACACTCTAAAGTTCCACAGTTTACAGAATGCCTCCAGATGTGCTTCGGATACTACTACTGGTCTTTCAGGAATCGATCAAAGCGTAGACAATTTGTGGCATTACTCCCATGGAGAAAAGTCGGCATGGTGCGTGATGTATTCAATCCCGATGCAATTTCTGTATTTTATCAACACTCTGAAGTTCCACAGAATATAGAATGACTCCAGATGTGCTTCGGATACTACTACTGGTCTTTCAGGAATCGATCAAAGAGTAGACAGTTTGAGACATTACTCCCATGGGGAAAAGTCGGCATGGTGCGTGTTTTATTCAATCCAGATGCAATTTCTGTATTTTATCAACACACTGAAGTTCCACAGATCACTGAGTGCATCCAGATGTGCTTCGGATACTACTACTGGTCTTTCAGGAATCGATCAAAGCGTAGACAGTTTGAAACATTACTCCCATGGGGAAAAGTCGGCATGATGCGTGTTGTATTCAATTCCGATGCAATTTCTGTATTTCATCAAAACTTTGAAGGTCCACAGATTACAGAATGGCGCCAGATGTGCTTTTGATACTACTACAGGTCTTCCGGCATTGAAGAAAGCGCAGATAGTTTGAGACGTTTCTCCCATGCAGAAAAGTCCGCATGGTGCATGTTGTATTCAATCCCGATGCAATTTTTGTATTTCATCAACATTCTGAAGGTCCAAAGATTACAGAATGCCTCCAGATGTGCTTCGGATACTACTACTTGTCTTTCTGGAATAGATCAAAGCGAAGACAATTTGAGACGTGACTCCCATGAAGAAAAGTCGGCATGGTGCGTGTTGTATTCAATCCCGATGCAATTTCTGTGTTTCATCAACACTCTGAAGGTCCACAGATCACTGAGTGCATCCAGATGTTCATCGGATACTATTACTGGTCTGTCAGGAATCGATCGAAGCGTAGACAGATTGAGTCATTACTCCCATGGAGAAAAGTCCGCATGGTGCGTGTTGTATTCAATCCCGATGCAATATCTGTGTTTCATCAACACTCTGAAGGTCCACAGATCACTGAGTGCATCCAGATGTTCATCGGATACTACTACTGGTCTTTCAGGAATCGATCAAAGAGTAGACAGTTTGAGACATTACTCCCATGGGGAAAAGTCGGCATGGTGCGTGTTGCAATGTCTTTATTTTATCAACACTCTGAAGTTCCACATATTTCAGAATTCCTCCAGAAGTGCTTCGGATACTACTACTGGTCTTTATGGAATCGATCAAAGCGTAGACAGTTTGAGACATTACTCCCATGGTGAAAAGTGGGCATAGTGCGTGTTGTATTCAATCCAGATGCATTTTCTGTATTTCATCAACACTGTGAAGTTCCACAGATTACAGAATGAATCCACATGAGCTTCAGATACTACTACTGGTCATTCAGGAATCCATCAAAGCATAGAAAGTTTGTGACATTACTCCCATGGAGAAAAGTCGGCATGGTGCTTGTTGTATTCAGTCCCGATTCAATACCTGTGTTTCATCAACACTCTGAAGGTCAACAAATTCCAGAATGCCTCCAGATGTGTTTCGGATACTACTACTGGTCTTTCAGGAATCTGTCAAAGCGTAGACAGTTTGAGACTTTAGTCCCACGAAGAAAAGTTGGCATGGTGCGTGTTGTATTCAATCCCGATGCAATTTCTGTGTTTCAATTACACTCTGAATGTCCACAGATCACAGAGTGCCTCCAGATGTGCTTCGGATACTACTACTGGTCTTTCAGGAATCGATCAAAGCATAGACATTTTGAGACATTACACCCATGGATAAATGTCGGCATGGTGCGTGTTGTATTCAATCCCGATGCAATTTCTGTATTTCATCAACACTCTGGAGGTCCACAGATTACAGATGGCCACCACATGTGCTTCGGATACAACTACAGGTCATTCAGGAATCGATCAAAGCATAGACAATTTGTGGCATTATTCCCATGGAGAAAAGGAGGCATGGTGCGTGATGTATTCAATCACGATGCAATTTCTGTATTTTATCAACACTCTGAAGTTCCACAGATTACAGAATGCCTAAAGATGTGCTTCGGATACAACTACTGGTCTTTCAGGAATCGATCACAGAGTACACAGTTTGAGACATTACTCTCATGGATAAAAGTCGGCATGGTGCGTGTTGTATTCAATGTTGATGCATTTTCTGTATTTCATCAACACTGAGAAGTTCCACAGATTACAGAATGAATCCACCTGAGCTTCAGATACTACTACTGGTCATTCAGGAATCCATCAAAGCGTAGAAAGTTTGTGACATTACTCCCATGGAGAAAAGTCGGCATGAGGCGTATTGTATTCAATCCAGATGCAATTTCTGTATTTCTTCAGCACTCTGCAGGTCCACAGATTACAGAATACCTCCAGATGTGCTTCGGATACTACTACTGGTCTTTCAGGTATCGATCAAAGAGTAGACAGTTTGAGACATTACCCCCGTGGGGAAAAGTCGGCATGGTGCGTGTTGTATTCAATCCAGATGCAATTTCTGTATTTCTTCAGCACTCTGCAGGTCCACAGATTACAGAATACCTCCAGATGTGCTTCAGATACTACTACTGGTCTTTCAGGAATCGATCACAACGTAGACAGTTTGAGACATGACTCCTATGAAGAAAAGTCGGCATGGTGCGTGTTGTATTTAATCCCGATTCAATTTCTGTGTTTCATCAACACTCTGAAGGTCCACAGATAACTGAATGCCTCCAGATGTGCTTCGGATACTGCTACTGGTCTTTCAGGAATCGATCAAAGCGTAGAGAGGTTGAGACATAACTCCCATGGAGAAAAGTCGGCATGGTGCGTGTTGTATTCAATCCCAATGCAATTTCTGTATTTCATCAACACTCTGAAGGTCAACAAATTCCAGAATGCCTCCAGATGTGTTTCGGATACTACTACTGGTCTTTCAGGAATCTGTCAAAGTGTAGACAGTTTGAGACATTAGTCCCATGAAGAAAAGTTGGCATGGTGCGTGTTGAATTCAATCCCGATGCAATTTCTGTGTTTCATTTACACCCTGAATGTCCACAGATCACAGAGTGCCTCCAGATGTGCTTCGGATACTACTACAGGTCTCTCAGGAATCGATCAAAACATAGACAGTTTGAGACATTACTCCCATCTATAAAAGTCGCCATTGTGCGTGTTGTATTCAATCCCGATGCAATTTCTGTATTTCATCAGCACTCTGAGGGTACACAGATTACACAATACCTCCAGATGTGCTTCGGATACTACTACTGGTCTTTCAAAAATCGATCAAAGAGTAGACAGTTTGAAACATTACTCCCATGCAGAAATGTCGGCATGGTAAGTGTTGTATTCAATCCCGATTCATTTTCTGTATTTCATCAACACTGTGAAGTTCCCCAGACTACAGAATGCCTCCACATGAGCTTCATATACTACTACTGGACAATCAGGAATTGATCAAAGCGTAGACAGTTTGTGACATTACTCCCTTGGAGAAAAGTCGCATAAGGCGTGTTGTATTCAATCCAATGCAATTTCTGTATTTTATCAACACTCCGAAGTTCCACAGATTTCAGAATGCCTCCAGATGTGCTTCGGATACTACTGCTGGCCTTTCAGGAATCGATCAAAGCGTAGACAGTTTGAAACATTACTCCCATGGGGAAAAGTCGGCATGGTGCGTGTTGTATTCAATTCCGATGCAATTTCTGTATTTTATCAACACTCTAAGGTTCCACGGATTTCAGAATGCCTCCAGATGTGCTTCGGATACTGCTACTGGTCTTTCAGGAATCGATCAAAGCGTAGACAGTTTGAAACATTACTCCCATGGGGAATAGTCGGCATGTTGCGTGTTGTATTCAAATCCGATGCAGTGTCTGTATTTCATCAACATTTTGAAGGTCCACAGATTACAGATATGGCACCACATGTGCTTCTGATACTACTACAGGTCTTCCGGCATCGAAGAAATCGCAGATAGTTTGAGACATTTCTCCCATGGAGAGAAGTCCGCATGGTGCGTGTTGTATTTAATCCCGATGCAATTTTTGTATTTCATCAACATTCTGAAGGTCCAGAGGTTACAGAATGCCTCCAGATGTGCTTCGGATATTACTATTTGTCTTTCAGAAATCGATCAAAGCGTAGGCATTTTGAGACATTACTCCCAAGGAGAAAAGTCGGCATGGTGAGTGTTGTATTCAATCCCGAAGCAATTTCGGTATTTCATCAACACTCTGAATGTCCACAGATTACAGAATGCCTCCAGATATGCTTCGGGTACTACTACTGGTCTTTCAGGAATCGATCAAAGAGTAGACAGTTTGAGACATTACTCCCATGGGGAAAAGTCTGCATGGCGCCTGTTGTATTCAATTCAGATGCAATTTCTGTATTTAATCAATACTCTGAAGGTCCACAGACTACATAATGCCTCCATATGTGCTTCGGATACTACTACTGGTCTTTCAGGAACGGATCAAAACTTAGACAGTATGAGACATTACTCCCATGGAGAAAAGTCGACATGGTGCTTGTTGTTTTCAATCCCGATGCAATTTCTGTATTTCACCAATTCTCTGTAGGTCCACAGATTACAGAATGCCTCCAGATGTGCTTCGGATACTACTACTGGTCTTTCAGGAATCGATGAAAGCGTAGACAGTTTGATACATTACTCCCATCTAGAAAAGTCTGCATGGTGCGTGTTGTGTTAAATTCTGATGCAATTTATGTATTTCATCAATACTCTGAAGGTCCACAGATTACATAATGGCTCCAGATGTGCTTCAGATACTACTACTGGTCTTTCAGGAATCCATCAAAGCGTAGACAGTTTGAGACATTACTCACATGGAGAAAAGTCGGCTTGGTGCGTGTTGTATTCAATTTTGATGCAATTTCTGTATTTCATCAATACTGTGAAGGTCCACAGACTACATAATGCCACCATATGTGCTTCGGATACTACTACTGGTCTTTCAGAAACGGATCAAAACTTAGACAGTATGAGACATTACTCCCATGGAGAAAAGTCGACATGGTGCTTGTTGTATTCAATCCCGATGCAATTTCTCTATTTCACCAATACTCTGAAGGTCCACAGATTACAGAATGCCTCCAGATGTGCTTCGGATACTACTACTGGTCTTCCAGGAATCGATGAAAGCGTAGACAGTTTGAGACATTACTCCCATCTAGAAAAGTCTGCATGGTGCGTGTTGTGTTAAATTCCGATGCAAATTATGTATTTCATCAATACTCTTAAGGTCCACAGATTACATAATGGCTCCAGATGTGCTTCAGATACTACTACTGGTCCTACAGGAATCGATCAAAGAGTAGACAGTTTGAGACATTACTCTCATGGAGAAAAGTCGGCATGGTGCGTGTTGTATTCAATCCCGATGCATTTTCTGTATTTCATTAACACTCTGAAGTTCCACAGATTACAGAATGCCACCATATGTCCTTCGGATACTACTACTGGTCTTTCAGGAATCGATCAAAGCGTAGACAGTTTGAAACATTACTGCCATGGGGAAAAGTCGGCATGTTGCGTGTTGTATTCAAATCCGATGCAATGTCTGTATTTCATCAACATTTTGAAGGTCCACAGATTACAGATATGGCGCCAGATGTGCTTCTGATACTACTACAGGTCTTCCGGCATCGAAGAAAGCGCAGATAGTTTGAGACATTTCTCCCATGGAGAGAAGTCCGCATGGTGCGTGTTGTAATCAATCCCGATGCAATTTTTTTATTTCATCAACATTCTGAAGGTCCAGAGGTTACAGTATGCCTCCAGATGTGCTTCGGATACTACTATTTGTCTTTCAGAAATCGATCAAAGCGTTGACAGTTTGAGACATTACTCCCAAGGAGTAAAGTCGGCATGGTGAGTGTTGTATTCAATCCCGAAGCAATTTCGGTATTTCATCAACACTCTGAAGGTCCACAGATTACAGAATGCCTCTAGATATGCTTCGGATACTACTACTGGTCTTTCAGGAATCGATCAAAGAGTAGACAGTTTGAGACATTACTCCCTTGGGGAAAACTCTGCATGGCGCCTGTTGTATTCAATTCCGATGCAATTTCTGTATTTCATCAATACTCTGAAGGTCCACAGACTACATAATGCCTCCATATGTGCTTCGGATACTACTACTGGTCTTTCAGGAACGGATCAAAACTTAGACAGTATGAGACATTACTCCCATGGAGAAAAGTCGACATGGTGCTTGTTGTATTCAATCCCGATGCATTTTCTGTATTTCATCAACACTCTGAAGTTCCACAGATTACAGAAATCCTCCAGATGTGCTTCGGATACTACAACTGGTCTCTCAGGAATCGATCAAAGTCTATACACTTTGAGACATGACTCCCATGAAGCAAAGTCCGCATGGTGCGTGTTGTATTCAATCCCGATGCAATATCTGTGTTTCATCAACACTCTGAAGGTCCACCGATCACTGAGTTCCTCCAGATGTGCTTCGGATACTAATACTGGTCTTTCAGGAATCCATCAAAGCGTAGACAGTTTGAGACATTACTCACATGGAGAAAAGTCGGCTTGGTGCGTGTTGTATTCAATTCCGATGCAATTTCTGTATTTCATCAATACTGAGAAGGTCCACAGACTACATAATGCCTCCATATGTGCTTCGGATACTACTACTGGTCTTTCAGGAACGGATCAAAACTTAGACAGTATGAGACATTACTCCCATGGAGAAAAGTCGACATGTTGCTTGTTGTATTCAATCCCGATGCAATTTCTGTATTTCACCAATACTCTGAAGGTCCACAGATTACAGAATGCCTCCAGATGTGCTTCGGATACTACTACTGGTCTTTCAGGAATCGATGAATGCCTAGACAGTTTGAGACATTACTCCCATCTAGAAAAGTCTGCATGGTGCGTGTTGTGTTAAATTCCGATGCAATTTATGTATTTCATCAATACCCTGAAGGTCCACAGATTACATAATGGCTCCAGATGTGCTTCAGATACTACTACTGGTCTTTCAGGAATCGATCAAAGAGTAGACAGTTTGAGACATTACTCTTATGGAGAAAAGTCGGCATGGTGCGTGTTGTATTCAATCCCGATGCATTTTCTGTATTTCATCAACACTCGGAAGTTTCACAGATTACAGAAAGCCACCAGATGTGCTTCGGATTCTACTACTGGTCTTTCAGGATCGATCAAAGCGTTGACAGTTTGAGACATTAGTCCCATGGAGAAAAGTCGGCATGGTGCGCGTTGTATTCAATCCAGACGAAATTTCTGTATTTTATCAACACTCTGAAGTTCCACAGATTTCAGAATGCCTCCAGATGTGCTTCGGATTCTACTACTGGTCTTTCAGGATCGATCAAAGCGTAGAGAGTTTGAGACATTACTCCCATGGAGAAAACTCGGCATGGTGCGTGTTGTATTCTATGCCGATGCGACTTCTGTAACTCATAAACACTCTGAAGTTCCACAGATTAGGGAATGCCTCCAGATGTGCTTCGGATTCTGGTCTTTCAGGAATCGATCAAAGCGTAGACAGTTTGAAACAATACTCCCATGGGGAAAAGTCGGCATGGTACGTGTTGTATTCAATCCAGATGCAATTTCTGTATTTTATCAACACTCTGAAGTTCCACAGATTTGAGAATACCTCCAGATGTACTTCGGATGCTACTACTGGTCTTTCAGGAATAGATCAAAGAGTAGACAGTTTGAGACATTACTCCCATGGGGAAAAGTCTGCATGGCGCCTGTTGTTTTCAATTCCGATGCAATTTCTGTATTTCATCAATACTCTGAAGGTCCACAGACTACATAATGCCTCCATATGTGCTTCGGATACTACTACTGGTCTTTCAGGAACGGATCAAAACTTAGACAGTATGAGACATTACTCCCATGGAGAAAAGTCGACATGGTGCTTGTTGTATTCAAACCCGATGCATTTTCTGTATTTCATCAACCCTCTGAAGTTTCACAGATTACAGAAATCCTCCAGATTTGCTTCGGATACTACTACTGGTCTTTCAGGAATCGATGAAAGCCTAGACAGTTTGAGACATTACTCCCATCTAGAAAAGTCTGCATGGTGCGTGTTGTGTTAAATTCCGATGCAATTTATGTATTTCATCAATACTCTGAAGGTCCACAGATTACAGAATGCCTCCAGATGTGCTTCGGATACTACTACTGCTCTTTCAGGGATCGATCAAAGCGTAGACAGTTTGTGGCATTACTCCCATGGAGAAAAGTCGGCATGGTGCGTGATGTATTCAATCCCGATGCAATTTCTGTATTTCATCAACACTCTGAAGTTCCACAGATTACAGAATGCCTCCAGATGTGCTTCGGATACTACTACTGGTCTTTCAGGAATCGATCAAAGCGTAGACAGTTTGTGGCATTACTCCCATGGGGAAAAGTCGGCATGGTGCGTGATGTATTCAATCCCAATGCAATTTCTCTATTTCATCAACACTCTGAAGGTCAACAAATTTCAGAATGCCTCCAGATGTGCTTCGGATACTACTACTGGTCTTTCAGGAATGGATAACAGAGTAGACAGTTTGAGACATTGCTCCCATGGGGAAAAGTCGGCATGGTGCGTTTTGTATTCAATTCCGATGCAATTTCTGTGTTTCATCAACACTCTGAAGGTCCACAGATCACTGAGTGCCTCCAGATGTGCTTCGGATACTACTACTGGTCTTTCAGGAATCGATCAAAGCGTAGACAGATTGAGACATTACTCCCATGGAGAAAAGTCGGCATGGTGCGTGTTGTATTCAATCCAGATGCAATGTCTGTATTTTATCAACATTCTGAAGTTCCACAAATTTCAGAATGCCTCCAGATGTGCTTCGGATACTACTACTGGTCTTTCAGGAATCGATCAAAGCGTAGACAATTTGAAACATTACTCCCATGGGGAAAAGTCGGCATGTTGCGTGTTGTATTAAATTCCGATGCCATTTCTGTATTTCATCAAAACTTTGAAGGTCCACAGATTACAGAATGGCGCCAAATGTGCTTCTGATACTACTACAGGTCTTCCGGGATTGAAGAAAGCGCAGATAGTTTGAGACGTTTATCCCATGGAGAAAAGTCCGCATGGTGCATGTTGTATTCAATCCTGATGCAATTTTTGTATTTCAACCACATTCTGAAGGTCCAAAGATTACAGAATGCCTCCAGATGTGCTTCGGATACTACTACTTGTCTTTCTGGAATCGATCAAAGCGAAGACAGTTTGAGACATGACTCCCATGAAGAAAAGTCGGCATGGTGCGTGTTGTATTCAATCCCGATGCAATTACTGTATTTCACAACACTCTGAAGGTCAACAAATTTCAGAATACCTCCAGATGTGTTTCGGATACTACTACTCGTCTTTCAGGAATCCATCAAAGCGTAGACTATTTGAAACATTACTCCCATGGGGAAAAGTCTTCATGGTGGGTGTTGTATTCAATTCCGATACAATTTCTGTATTTCATCAACACTTTGAAGGTCCACAGATTACAGAATGGCGCCAGATGTGCTTTTGATACTACTACAGGTCTTCCGGGATTGAAGAAAGCGCAGATGGTTTGAGACGTTTATCCCATGGAGAAAAGTCCGCATGGTGCATGTTGTATTCAATCCCGATGCAATTTTTGTATTTCATCAACATTCTGAAGGTCCAAAGATTCCAGAATGCCTCCAGATGTGGTTCGGATACTACTACTGGTCTTTCAGGAATCGATCAAACGTAGACATTTTGAGACATTAGTCCCATGAAGAAAAGTTGGCATGTTGCGCGTTGTATTCAATCCCGATGAAATTTCTGTGTTTCATTAACACTCTGAAGGTCCACAGATCACAGAGTGCCTTAAGATGTGCTCCAGATACTACTACTGGTCTTTCAGGAATCGATGAAAGCGTAGACAGTTTGAGACATTACTCCCATGGAGAAAAGTCGGCATGGTTAGTGTTTTGTTCAATTCCGATGCAATTTCTGTATTTCATCAATACTCTGAAGGTCTCACAGATTACATAATGGCTCCAGATGTGCTTCAGATACTACTACTGGTCTTTCAGGAATCGATCAAAGCGTAGGCAGTTTGAGACATTACTCTCATGGAGAAAATTCAGCTTGGTGCGTGTTGTATTCAATCCCGAAGCATTTTCTGTATTTCATCAACACTCTGAAGTTCCACAGATTACAGAAAGCCTCCAGATGTGCTTCGGATTCTACTACAGGTCTTTCAGGATCGATCAAAGCGTAGACAGTTTGAGACATTACTCCCATGGAGAAAAGTCAGCATGGTTCTTGTTGCATTCAATCACGTTGCAATTTCTATATTTCAACAACACTCTGAAGGTCCACAGATTACATAATGCATCCAGATGTGGTTTCGGATACTACAACTGGTCTCTCAGGAATCGATCAAAGCGTAGACAGTTTGAGACATTACTCCCATGGAGAAAACTCGGCATGGTGCGTGTTGTATTCAATTCCGATGCGATTTCTTTATTTCATAAACACTCTGAAGTTCCACAGATTACAGAATGCCTCCAGATGTGCTTCGGATACTACTACTGGTCTTTCAGGAATCGATTAAAGCGTAGACAGATTGAAACATTACTCCCATGGGGAACAGTCTGCATGGTGTGTGTTGTATTCAATCCAGATGCAATTTCTGTATTTTACCAACACTCTGAAGTTCCACAGATTTCAGAATGCCTCCAGATGTGCTTCGGATACTACTACTGGTCTTTCAGGAATCGATCACAGAGTAGACAGTTTGAGACATTACTCCCATGGGGAAAAGTCGGCATTTTGCGTGTTGTATTCAATCCAGATGCAATGTCTGTATTTTATCAACACTCTGAAGTTCCACATATTTCAGAATTCCTCCAGATGTGCTTCGGATACTACTACTGGTCTTTCAGGAATCGATCAAAACGTAGACAGTTTGAAACATTACTCCCATGGAGAAAAGTCGGCATGGTGCGTGTTGTATTCAATCCAGATGCAATTTCTGTATTTTATCAACACTCTGAAGTTCCACAGATTTCATAATGCCTCCACATGTGCTTCGGATACTACTACTGGTCTTTCAGGAATCGATCAAAGAGTAGACAGTTTGAGACATTGCTCCCATGGGGAAAAGTCGGCATGGTGCGTGTTGTATTCAATCCAGATGCAATTTCTGTATTTTATCAACACTCTAAAGTTCCACAGATTTCAGAATGACTCCAGATGTGCTTCAGATAGTACTACTGGTCTTTCAGGAATCGATCAAAGCGTAGACAGTTTTAAACATTACTCTTATGGGGAAAAGTCGGCATGGTGCGTGTTGTATTCAATTCCGATGAAATTTCTGTATTTCATCAAAACTTTGAAGGTCCACAGATTACAGAATGGCTCCAGATGTGCTTTTGATACTACTACAGGTCTTCCGGCATTGAAGAAAGCGCAGATAGTTTGAGACGTTCCTCCCATGGAGAAAAGTCCGCATGGTGCATGTTGTATTCAATCCCGATGCAATTTTTGTATTTCATCAACATTCTGAAGGTCCAAAGATTACAGAATGCCTCCAGATGTGCTTCGGATACTACTACTTGTCTTTCTGGAATCGATCAAAGCGTACGCATTTTGAGACATTACTCCCATGGAGAAAAGTCGGCATGGTGCGTGTTGTGTTCAATTCCGATGCAATTTCTGTATTTCATCAACATTCTGAAGGTCCACAGATTACATAATGCCTCCAGATGTGCTTCAGATACTACTACTGGTCTTTCAGGAATCGATCAAAGCGTAGACAGTTTGAGACATTACTCTCATTGAGAAAATTCGGCTTTGTGCATGTTGTATTCAATCCCGATGCATTTTCTGTATTTCATCAACACTCTGAAGTTCCACAGATTACAGAAAGCCTCCAGATGTGATTCGGATTCTACTACTCGTCTTTCAGGATCTATGAAAGCTTAGACAGTTGAGGCATTACTCCCATGGAGAAAAGTCAGCATGGTGCTTGTTGTATTCAATCACGATGCAATTTCTGTATTTCAACAACACTCTGAAGGTCCACAGATTACATAATGCATCCAGATGTTGTTCGGATACTACAACTGGTCTCTCAGGAATCGATCAAAGCGTAGACAGTTTGAGACATTACTCCCATGGAGAAAACTCGGCATTTTGCGTGTTGTATTCAATCCAGATGCAATGTCTGTATTTTATCAACACTCTGAAGTTCCACAGATTACAGAATGCCTCCAGATGTGCTTCGGATACTACTACTGGTCTTTCAGGAATCGATCAAAGCGTAGACAGTTTGTGGCATTACTCCCATGGAGAAAAGTCGGCATGGTGCGTGATGTATTCAATCCCGATGCAATTTCTGTATTTTATCAACACTCTAAAGTTCCACAGATTATAGAATGACTCCAGATGTTCTTCGGATACTACTACTGGTCTTTCAGGAATCGATCAAAGCGTAGACAGTTTGAGACACTACTCCCATGGGGAAAAGTCAACATGTTGCGTGTTGTATTCAATCCCGATGCATTTTCTGTATTTCAACAACACTCTGAAGGTCCACACCCTACAGAATGCTTCAAGATCTGCTTCGGATACTACTACTGGTCTTTCAGGAATCGATCAAAGCGTAGACAGTTTGTGGCATTACTCCCATGGGGAAAAGTCGGCATGGTGCGTGATGTATTCAATCCCAATGCAATTTCTCTATTTCATCAACACTCTGAAGGTCAACAAATTTCAGAATGCCTCCAGATGTGCTTCGGATACTACTACTGGTCTTTCAGGAATGGATAACAGAGTAGACAGTTTGAGACATTGCTCCCATGGGGAAAAGTCGGCATGGTGCGTTTTGTATTCAATTCCGATGCAATTTCTGTGTTTCATCAACACTCTGAAGGTCCACAGATCACTGAGTGCCTCCAGATGTGCTTCGGATACTACTACTGGTCTTTCAGGAATCGATCAAAGCGTAGACAGATTGAGACATTACTCCCATGGAGAAAAGTCGGCATGGTGCGTGTTGTATTCAATCCAGATGCAATGTCTGTATTTTATCAACATTCTGAAGTTCCACAAATTTCAGAATGCCTCCAGATGTGCTTCGGATACTACTACTGGTCTTTCAGGAATCGATCAAAGCGTAGACAATTTGAAACATTACTCCCATGGGGAAAAGTCGGCATGTTGCGTGTTGTATTAAATTCCGATGCCATTTCTGTATTTCATCAAAACTTTGAAGGTCCACAGATTACAGAATGGCGCCAAATGTGCTTCTGATACTACTACAGGTCTTCCGGGATTGAAGAAAGCGCAGATAGTTTGAGACGTTTATCCCATGGAGAAAAGTCCGCATGGTGCATGTTGTATTCAATCCTGATGCAATTTTTGTATTTCAACCACATTCTGAAGGTCCAAAGATTACAGAATGCCTCCAGATGTGCTTCGGATACTACTACTTGTCTTTCTGGAATCGATCAAAGCGAAGACAGTTTGAGACATGACTCCCATGAAGAAAAGTCGGCATGGTGCGTGTTGTATTCAATCCCGATGCAATTACTGTATTTCACAACACTCTGAAGGTCAACAAATTTCAGAATACCTCCAGATGTGTTTCGGATACTACTACTCGTCTTTCAGGAATCCATCAAAGCGTAGACTATTTGAAACATTACTCCCATGGGGAAAAGTCTTCATGGTGGGTGTTGTATTCAATTCCGATACAATTTCTGTATTTCATCAACACTTTGAAGGTCCACAGATTACAGAATGGCGCCAGATGTGCTTTTGATACTACTACAGGTCTTCCGGGATTGAAGAAAGCGCAGATGGTTTGAGACGTTTATCCCATGGAGAAAAGTCCGCATGGTGCATGTTGTATTCAATCCCGATGCAATTTTTGTATTTCATCAACATTCTGAAGGTCCAAAGATTCCAGAATGCCTCCAGATGTGGTTCGGATACTACTACTGGTCTTTCAGGAATCGATCAAACGTAGACATTTTGAGACATTAGTCCCATGAAGAAAAGTTGGCATGTTGCGCGTTGTATTCAATCCCGATGAAATTTCTGTGTTTCATTAACACTCTGAAGGTCCACAGATCACAGAGTGCCTTAAGATGTGCTCCAGATACTACTACTGGTCTTTCAGGAATCGATGAAAGCGTAGACAGTTTGAGACATTACTCCCATGGAGAAAAGTCGGCATGGTTAGTGTTTTGTTCAATTCCGATGCAATTTCTGTATTTCATCAATACTCTGAAGGTCTCACAGATTACATAATGGCTCCAGATGTGCTTCAGATACTACTACTGGTCTTTCAGGAATCGATCAAAGCGTAGGCAGTTTGAGACATTACTCTCATGGAGAAAATTCAGCTTGGTGCGTGTTGTATTCAATCCCGAAGCATTTTCTGTATTTCATCAACACTCTGAAGTTCCACAGATTACAGAAAGCCTCCAGATGTGCTTCGGATTCTACTACAGGTCTTTCAGGATCGATCAAAGCGTAGACAGTTTGAGACATTACTCCCATGGAGAAAAGTCAGCATGGTTCTTGTTGCATTCAATCACGTTGCAATTTCTATATTTCAACAACACTCTGAAGGTCCACAGATTACATAATGCATCCAGATGTGGTTTCGGATACTACAACTGGTCTCTCAGGAATCGATCAAAGCGTAGACAGTTTGAGACATTACTCCCATGGAGAAAACTCGGCATGGTGCGTGTTGTATTCAATTCCGATGCGATTTCTTTATTTCATAAACACTCTGAAGTTCCACAGATTACAGAATGCCTCCAGATGTGCTTCGGATACTACTACTGGTCTTTCAGGAATCGATTAAAGCGTAGACAGATTGAAACATTACTCCCATGGGGAACAGTCTGCATGGTGTGTGTTGTATTCAATCCAGATGCAATTTCTGTATTTTACCAACACTCTGAAGTTCCACAGATTTCAGAATGCCTCCAGATGTGCTTCGGATACTACTACTGGTCTTTCAGGAATCGATCACAGAGTAGACAGTTTGAGACATTACTCCCATGGGGAAAAGTCGGCATTTTGCGTGTTGTATTCAATCCAGATGCAATGTCTGTATTTTATCAACACTCTGAAGTTCCACATATTTCAGAATTCCTCCAGATGTGCTTCGGATACTACTACTGGTCTTTCAGGAATCGATCAAAACGTAGACAGTTTGAAACATTACTCCCATGGAGAAAAGTCGGCATGGTGCGTGTTGTATTCAATCCAGATGCAATTTCTGTATTTTATCAACACTCTGAAGTTCCACAGATTTCATAATGCCTCCACATGTGCTTCGGATACTACTACTGGTCTTTCAGGAATCGATCAAAGAGTAGACAGTTTGAGACATTGCTCCCATGGGGAAAAGTCGGCATGGTGCGTGTTGTATTCAATCCAGATGCAATTTCTGTATTTTATCAACACTCTAAAGTTCCACAGATTTCAGAATGACTCCAGATGTGCTTCAGATAGTACTACTGGTCTTTCAGGAATCGATCAAAGCGTAGACAGTTTTAAACATTACTCTTATGGGGAAAAGTCGGCATGGTGCGTGTTGTATTCAATTCCGATGAAATTTCTGTATTTCATCAAAACTTTGAAGGTCCACAGATTACAGAATGGCTCCAGATGTGCTTTTGATACTACTACAGGTCTTCCGGCATTGAAGAAAGCGCAGATAGTTTGAGACGTTCCTCCCATGGAGAAAAGTCCGCATGGTGCATGTTGTATTCAATCCCGATGCAATTTTTGTATTTCATCAACATTCTGAAGGTCCAAAGATTACAGAATGCCTCCAGATGTGCTTCGGATACTACTACTTGTCTTTCTGGAATCGATCAAAGCGTACGCATTTTGAGACATTACTCCCATGGAGAAAAGTCGGCATGGTGCGTGTTGTGTTCAATTCCGATGCAATTTCTGTATTTCATCAACATTCTGAAGGTCCACAGATTACATAATGCCTCCAGATGTGCTTCAGATACTACTACTGGTCTTTCAGGAATCGATCAAAGCGTAGACAGTTTGAGACATTACTCTCATTGAGAAAATTCGGCTTTGTGCATGTTGTATTCAATCCCGATGCATTTTCTGTATTTCATCAACACTCTGAAGTTCCACAGATTACAGAAAGCCTCCAGATGTGATTCGGATTCTACTACTCGTCTTTCAGGATCTATGAAAGCTTAGACAGTTGAGGCATTACTCCCATGGAGAAAAGTCAGCATGGTGCTTGTTGTATTCAATCACGATGCAATTTCTGTATTTCAACAACACTCTGAAGGTCCACAGATTACATAATGCATCCAGATGTTGTTCGGATACTACAACTGGTCTCTCAGGAATCGATCAAAGCGTAGACAGTTTGAGACATTACTCCCATGGAGAAAACTCGGCATTTTGCGTGTTGTATTCAATCCAGATGCAATGTCTGTATTTTATCAACACTCTGAAGTTCCACAGATTACAGAATGCCTCCAGATGTGCTTCGGATACTACTACTGGTCTTTCAGGAATCGATCAAAGCGTAGACAGTTTGTGGCATTACTCCCATGGAGAAAAGTCGGCATGGTGCGTGATGTATTCAATCCCGATGCAATTTCTGTATTTTATCAACACTCTAAAGTTCCACAGATTATAGAATGACTCCAGATGTTCTTCGGATACTACTACTGGTCTTTCAGGAATCGATGAAAGCGTAGACAGTTTGAGACATTACTCCCATGGAGAAAAGTCGGCATGGTTAGTGTTTTGTTCAATTCCGATGCAATTTCTGTATTTCATCAATACTCTGAAGGTCTCACAGATTACATAATGGCTCCAGATGTGCTTCAGATACTACTACTGGTCTTTCAGGAATCGATCAAAGCGTAGGCAGTTTGAGACATTACTCTCATGGAGAAAATTCAGCTTGGTGCGTGTTGTATTCAATCCCGAAGCATTTTCTGTATTTCATCAACACTCTGAAGTTCCACAGATTACAGAAAGCCTCCAGATGTGCTTCGGATTCTACTACAGGTCTTTCAGGATCGATCAAAGCGTAGACAGTTTGAGACATTACTCCCATGGAGAAAAGTCAGCATGGTTCTTGTTGCATTCAATCACGTTGCAATTTCTATATTTCAACAACACTCTGAAGGTCCACAGATTACATAATGCATCCAGATGTGGTTTCGGATACTACAACTGGTCTCTCAGGAATCGATCAAAGCGTAGACAGTTTGAGACATTACTCCCATGGAGAAAACTCGGCATGGTGCGTGTTGTATTCAATTCCGATGCGATTTCTTTATTTCATAAACACTCTGAAGTTCCACAGATTACAGAATGCCTCCAGATGTGCTTCGGATACTACTACTGGTCTTTCAGGAATCGATTAAAGCGTAGACAGATTGAAACATTACTCCCATGGGGAACAGTCTGCATGGTGTGTGTTGTATTCAATCCAGATGCAATTTCTGTATTTTACCAACACTCTGAAGTTCCACAGATTTCAGAATGCCTCCAGATGTGCTTCGGATACTACTACTGGTCTTTCAGGAATCGATCACAGAGTAGACAGTTTGAGACATTACTCCCATGGGGAAAAGTCGGCATTTTGCGTGTTGTATTCAATCCAGATGCAATGTCTGTATTTTATCAACACTCTGAAGTTCCACATATTTCAGAATTCCTCCAGATGTGCTTCGGATACTACTACTGGTCTTTCAGGAATCGATCAAAACGTAGACAGTTTGAAACATTACTCCCATGGAGAAAAGTCGGCATGGTGCGTGTTGTATTCAATCCAGATGCAATTTCTGTATTTTATCAACACTCTGAAGTTCCACAGATTTCATAATGCCTCCACATGTGCTTCGGATACTACTACTGGTCTTTCAGGAATCGATCAAAGAGTAGACAGTTTGAGACATTGCTCCCATGGGGAAAAGTCGGCATGGTGCGTGTTGTATTCAATCCAGATGCAATTTCTGTATTTTATCAACACTCTAAAGTTCCACAGATTTCAGAATGACTCCAGATGTGCTTCAGATAGTACTACTGGTCTTTCAGGAATCGATCAAAGCGTAGACAGTTTTAAACATTACTCTTATGGGGAAAAGTCGGCATGGTGCGTGTTGTATTCAATTCCGATGAAATTTCTGTATTTCATCAAAACTTTGAAGGTCCACAGATTACAGAATGGCTCCAGATGTGCTTTTGATACTACTACAGGTCTTCCGGCATTGAAGAAAGCGCAGATAGTTTGAGACGTTCCTCCCATGGAGAAAAGTCCGCATGGTGCATGTTGTATTCAATCCCGATGCAATTTTTGTATTTCATCAACATTCTGAAGGTCCAAAGATTACAGAATGCCTCCAGATGTGCTTCGGATACTACTACTTGTCTTTCTGGAATCGATCAAAGCGTACGCATTTTGAGACATTACTCCCATGGAGAAAAGTCGGCATGGTGCGTGTTGTGTTCAATTCCGATGCAATTTCTGTATTTCATCAACATTCTGAAGGTCCACAGATTACATAATGCCTCCAGATGTGCTTCAGATACTACTACTGGTCTTTCAGGAATCGATCAAAGCGTAGACAGTTTGAGACATTACTCTCATTGAGAAAATTCGGCTTTGTGCATGTTGTATTCAATCCCGATGCATTTTCTGTATTTCATCAACACTCTGAAGTTCCACAGATTACAGAAAGCCTCCAGATGTGATTCGGATTCTACTACTCGTCTTTCAGGATCTATGAAAGCTTAGACAGTTGAGGCATTACTCCCATGGAGAAAAGTCAGCATGGTGCTTGTTGTATTCAATCACGATGCAATTTCTGTATTTCAACAACACTCTGAAGGTCCACAGATTACATAATGCATCCAGATGTTGTTCGGATACTACAACTGGTCTCTCAGGAATCGATCAAAGCGTAGACAGTTTGAGACATTACTCCCATGGAGAAAACTCGGCATTTTGCGTGTTGTATTCAATCCAGATGCAATGTCTGTATTTTATCAACACTCTGAAGTTCCACAGATTACAGAATGCCTCCAGATGTGCTTCGGATACTACTACTGGTCTTTCAGGAATCGATCAAAGCGTAGACAGTTTGTGGCATTACTCCCATGGAGAAAAGTCGGCATGGTGCGTGATGTATTCAATCCCGATGCAATTTCTGTATTTTATCAACACTCTAAAGTTCCACAGATTATAGAATGACTCCAGATGTTCTTCGGATACTACTACTGGTCTTTCAGGAATCGATCAAAGCGTAGACAGTTTGAGACACTACTCCCATGGGGAAAAGTCAACATGTTGCGTGTTGTATTCAATCCCGATGCATTTTCTGTATTTCAACAACACTCTGAAGGTCCACACCCTACAGAATGCTTCAAGATCTGCTTCGGATACTACTACTGGTCTTTCAGGAATCGATCAAAGCGTAGACAATTTGAAACATTACTCCCAAGGGGAAAAGTCTTCATGGTGCGTGTTGTATTCAATTCCGATGCAATTTCTGTATTTCATCAAAATTTTGAAGGTCCACAGATTACAGATTGGCGCCAGATGTGCTTTTGATACTACTACAGGTCTTCCGGCATTGAAGAAAGCGCAGATAGTTTGAGACGTTCCTCCCATGGAGAAAAGTCCGCATGGTGCATGTTGTTTTCAATCCCGATGCAATTTCTGTATTTCATCAACATTCTGAAGGTCCAAAGATTACAGAATGCCTCCAGATGTGCTTCGGATACTAATACTTGTCTTTCTGGAATCGATCAAAGCGTAGGCATTTTGAGACATTACTCCCATGGAGAAAAGTCGGCATGGTGCGTGATGTATTCAATCCCGATGAAATTTCTGTGTTTCATTAACACTCTGAAGGTCCACAGATCACAGAGTGCCTTAAGATGTGCTCCGGATACTACTACTGGTCTTTCAGGAATCGATGAAAGCGTAGACAGTTTTAGACATTACTCCCATGGAGAAAAGTCGGCATGGTGCGTGTTGTGTTCAATTCCGATGCAATTTCTGTATTTCATCATTACTCTGAAGGTCCACAGATTACATAATGCCTCCAGATTTGCTTCAGATACTACTACTGGTCTTACAGGGATCGATCAAAGCGTAGACCGTTTGAGACATTACTCCCATTGAGAAAATTCGGCTTTGTGCGTGTTGTATTCAATCCCGATGCATTTTCTGTATTTCATCAACACTCTGAAGTTCCACAGATTACAGAAAGCCTCCAGATGTGCTTCGGATTCTACTACTCGACTTTCAGGATTGATGAAAGCTTAGACAGTTTGAGACATTACTCCCATGGAGAAAAGTCAGCATGGTGCTTGTTGTATTCAATCACGATGCAATTTCTGTATTTCAACAACACACTGAAGGTCCACAGATTACATAATGCATTAAGATGTTGTTCGGATACTACAACTGGTCTCTCAGGAATCGATCAAAGCGTAGACAGTTTGAGACATTACTCCCATGGAGAAAACTCGGCATGGTGCGTGTTGTATTCAATTCCGATGCGATTTCTTTATTTCATAAACACTCTGAAGTTCCACAGATTACAGAATGCCTCCAGATGTGCTTCGGATACTACTACTGGTCTTTCAGGAATCGATCAAAGGGTAGACAGTTTGTGGCATTACTCCCATGGAGAAAAGTCGGCATAGTGCGTGATGTATTCAATCCCGTTGCAATATCTGTATTTTATCAACACTCTAAAGTTCCACAGATTATAGAATGACTCCAGATGTTCTTCGGATACTACTACTGGTCTTTCAGGAATCGATCAAAGCGTAGACAGTTTGAGACACTACTCCCATGAGGAAAAGTCAACATGTTGCGTGTTGTATTCAATCCCGGTGCATTTTCTGTATTTCAACAACACTCTGAAGATCCACACACTACAGAATGCTTCAAGATCTGCTTCGGATACCACTACTGGTCTCTCAGGAATCGATCAAAGCGTAGACAATTTGAAACATTACTTCCATGGGGAAAAGTCTTCATGGTGCGTGTTGTATTCAATTCCGATGCAATTTCTGTATTTCATCAAAATTTTGAAGGTCCACGGATTACAGAATGGCGCCAGATGTGCTTTTGATACTACTACAGGTCTTCCGGCATTGAAGAAAGTGCAGATAGTTTGAGACGTTCCTCCCATGGAGAGAAGTCCGCATGGGGCATGTTGTATTCAATCCCGATGCAATTTTTGTATTTCATCAACATTCTGAAGGTCCAAAGATTACAGAATGCCTCCAGATGTGCTTCGGATACTACTAGTTGTCTTTCTGGAATCGATCAAAGCGTAGGCATTTTGAGACATTACTCCCATGGAGAAAAGTCGGCATGGTGCGTGATGTATTCAATCCCGATGAAATTTCTGTGTTTCATTAACACTCTGAAGGTCCACAGATCACAGAGTGCCTTAAGATGTGCTCCGGATACTACTACTGGTCTTTCAGGAATCGATGAAAGCGTAGACAGTTTTAGACATTACTCCCATGGAGAAAAGTCGGCATGGTGCGTGTTGTGTTCAATTCCGATGCAATTTCTGTATTTCACCAATACTCTGAAGGTCCACAGTTTACAGAATGCCTCCAGATGTGCTCCTGATACTACTACTTGCCCATCTGGAATCGATCAAAGCGAAGACAGTTTGAGACATGACTCCCATGAAGAAAAGTCGGCATGGTGAGAGTTGTATTAAATGCCGATGCAATTTCTGTGTTTCATCAACACTCTGAAGGTCCACAGATCACTGAGTGCCTCCAGATGTGCTTCGGATACTACTACTGGTCTTTCAGGAATCGATCAAAGAGTAGACAGTTTGAGACATTACTCCCATGGGGAAAAGTCGGCATTTTGCGTGTTGTATTCAATCCAGATGCAATGTCTGTATTTTATCAACACTCAGAAGTTCCACATATTTCAGAATTCCTCCAGATGTGCTTCGGATACTACTACTGGTCTTTCAGGAATCGATCAAAACGTAGACAGTTTGAAACATTACTCCCATGGGGAAAAGTCGGCATGGTGCGTGTTGTATTCAATCCAGATGCAATTTCTGTATTTTATCAACACTCTGAAGTTCCACAGATTTCAGAATGCCTCCAGATGTGCTTCAGATACTACTACTGGTCTTTCAGGAATCGATCAAAGCATAGATAGTTTGAAACATTACTCCCATGGAGAAAAGTTGGCATGGTGCGTGTTGTATTCAATTCCGATGCAATTTCTGTATTTCATCAAAACTTTGAAGGTCCACAGATTACAGAATGGCGCCAGATGTGCTTCGGATACTACTACTGGTCTTTCAGGAATCGATCAAAGGGTAGACAGTTTGTGGCATTACTCCCATGGAGAAAAGTCGGCATAGTGCGTGATGTATTCAATCCCGTTGCAATATCTGTATTTTATCAACACTCTAAAGTTCCACAGATTATAGAATGACTCCAGATGTTCTTCGGATACTACTACTGGTCCTTCAGGAATCGATCAAAGCGTAGACAGTTTGAGACACTACTCCCATGAGGAAAAGTCAACATGTTGCGTGTTGTATTCAATCCCGATGCATTTTCTGTATTTCAACAACACTCTGAAGATCCACACACTACAGAATGCTTCAAGATCTGCTTCGGATACCACTACTGGTCTCTCAGGAATCGATCAAAGCGTAGACAATTTGAAACATTACTTCCATGGGGAAAAGTCTTCATGGTGCGTGTTGTATTCAATTCCGATGCAATTTCTGTATTTCATCAAAATTCTGAAGGTCCACGGATTACAGAATGGCGCCAGATGTGCTTTTGATACTACTACAGGTCTTCCGGCATTGAAGAAAGCGCAGATAGTTTGAGACGTTCCTCCCATGGAGAAAAGTCCGCATGGTGCATGTTGTATTCAATCCCGATGCAATTTTTGTATTTCATCAACATTCTGAAGGTAAAAAGATTACAGAATGCCTCCAGATGTGCTTCGGATACTACTACTGGTCTTTCAGGAATCGATCAAAGCGTAGACATTTTGAGACATTAGTCCCATGAAGAAAAGTTGGCATGTTGCGCGTTGTATTCAATCCCGATGAAATTTCTGTGTTTCATTAACACTCTGAAGGTCCACAGATCACAGAGTGCCTTAAGATGTGCTCCGGATACTACTACTGGTCTTTGAGGAATCGATCAAAGCGTAGACAGTTTGAGACATTACTCTCATGGAGAAAATTCGGCTTGGTGCGTGTTGTATTCAATCCCGAAGCATTTTTTGTATTTCATCAACACTCTGAAGTTCCACAGATTACAGAAAGCCTCCAGATGTGCTTCGGATTCTACTACTGGTCTTTCAGGATCGATCAAAGCGTAGACAGTTTGAGACATTATTCCCATGGAGAAAAGTCAGCATGGTTCTTGTTGTATTCAATCACGATGCAATTTCTATATTTCAACAACACTCTGAAGGTCCACAGATTACATAATGCATCCAGATGTGGTTTCGGATACTACAACTGGTCTCTCAGGAATCGATCAAAGCGTAGACAGTATGAGACATTACTCCCATGGAGAAAACTCGGCATGGTGCGTGTTGTATTCAATTACGATGCGATTTCTTTATTTCATAAACACTCTGAAGTTCCACAGATTACAGAATGCCTCCAGATGTGCTTCGGATACTACTACTGGTCTTTCAGGAATCGATCAAAGCGTAGACAGATTGAAACATTACTCCCATGGGGAACAGTCGGCATGGTGTGTGTTGTATTCAATCCAGCTGCAATTTCTGTATTTTATCAACACTCTGAAGTTCCACAGATTTCAGAATGCCTCCAGATGTGCTTCGGATACTATTACTGGTCTTTCAGGAATCGATCAAAGAGTAGACAGTTTGAGACATTACTCCCATGGGGAAAAGTCGGCATTTTGCGTGTTGTATTCATTCCGGATGCAATGTCTGTATTTTATCAACACTCTGAAGTTCCACATATTTCAGAATTCCTCCAGATGTGCTTCGGATACTACTACTGGTCTTTCAGGAATCGATCAAAACGTAGACAGTTTGAAACATTACTCCCATGGGGAAAAGTCGGCATGGTGCGTGTTGTATTCAATCCAGATGCAATTTCTATATTTTATCAACACTCTGTAGTTTCACAGATTTCATAATGCCTCCAGATGTGCTTCGGATACTACTACTGGTCTTTCAGGAATCGATCAAAGCGTAGACAGATTGAAACATTACTCCCATGGGGAACAGTCGGCATGGTGTGTGTTGTATTCAATCCAGTTGCAATTTCTGTGTGTCATCAACATTCTGAAGGTCCACAGGTTACATAATGACTCCAGATGTGCTTCGGATTCTACTACTCGTCTTTCAGGATCGATCAAAGCGTAGACAGTTTGAGACATTACTTCCATGGAGAAAAGTCAGCATGGTTCTTGTTGTATTCAATCACGATGCAATTTCTGTATTTCAACAACACTCTGAAGGTCCACAGATTACATAATGCATCCATATGTTGTTCGGATACTACAACTGGTCTCTCAGGAATCGATCAAAGCGTAGACAATTTGAAACATTACTCCCATGGGGAAAAGTCTTCATGGTGCGTGTTGTATTCAGTTCCGATGCAATTTCTGTATTTCATCAAAATTTTGAAGGTCCACAGATTACAGAATGGCGCCAGATGTGCTTTTGATACTACTACAGGTCTTCCGGGATTGAAAAAAGCGCAGATAGTTTGAGACGTTTATCCCATGGAGAAAAGTCCGCATGGTGCATGTTGTATTCAATCCCGATGCAAATTTACTATTTCATCAACATTCTGAAGGTCCAAAGATTACAGAATGCCTCCAGATGTGCTTCGGATATGACTACTGGTCTTTCAGGAATCGATCAAAGCGTAGACAGTTTGAGACATTACTCCCATGGGGAAAAGTCGGCATGGTGCGTGTTGTGTTCAATTCCGATGCAATTTCTGTATTTCATCAATACCCTGAAGGTCCACAGATTACATAATGGCTCCAGATGTGCTTCAGATACTACTACTGGTCATTCAGGAATAGATCAAAGCGTAGACAGTTTGAGACATTACTCTCTAGGAGAAAATTCGGCTTGGTGCGTGTTGTATTCAATCCCGAAGAATTTTCTGTATTTCATCAACACTCTGAAGTTCCACAGATTACAGAAAGCCTCCAGATGTGCTTCGGATTCTACTACAGGTCTTTCAGGATCGATCAAAGCGTAGACAGTTTGAGACATTACTCCCATGGAGAAAAGTCAGCATGGTGCTTGTTGTATTCAATCACGATGCAATTTCTGTGTTTCAAAACACTCTGAAGGTCCACGGATTACATAATGCATCCAGATGTGGTTCGGATACTACAACTGGTCTCTCAGGAATCGTTTAAAGCGTAGACAGTTTGAGACATTACTCCCATTGAGAAAACTCGGCATGGTGCGTGTTGTATTCAATTCCGATGCGATTTCTTTATTTCATAAACACTCTGAAGTTCCACAGATTACAGAATGCCTCCAGATGTGCTTCGGATACTATTACTGGTCTTTCAGGAATCGATTAAAGCGTAGACAGTTTGTAGCATTACTCCCATGGAGAAAAGTCGGCATGGTGCGCGATGTATTCAATCCCGATGCAATTTCTGTATTTTATCAACACTCTGAAGTTCCACAGATTATGGAATGACTCCAGATGTGCTTCGGATACTACTACTGGTCTTTCAGGAATCGATCAAAGCGTAGACAGTTTGAGACATTACTCCCATGGGGAAAAGTCAACATGTTGCGTGTTGTATTCAATCCCGATGCATTTTCTGTATTTCATCAACACTCTGAAGTACAACACATTTCAGAATGCCTCCAGATGTGCTTCGGATACAACTACTGGTCTTTTAGGAATCGATCAAAACGTAGACAATTTGAAACATTACTCCCATGGGGAATAGTCGGCATGGTGCGTGTTGTATTCAATCCAGATGCAATTTCTTTATTTTATCAACACTCTGAAGTTCCACAGATTTCATAATGCCTCCAGATGTGCTTCGGATACTAATACTGCTCTTTCAGGAATCGATCAAAGAGTAGACAGTTTGAGACATTGCTCCCATGGGGAAAAATCGGCATGGTGCGTGTTGTATTCAATCCAGATGCAATTTCTGTATTTTATCAACACTCTAAAGTTCCACAGATTTCAGAATGCCTCCAGATGTGCTTCAGATACTACTACTGGTCTTTCAGGAATCGATCAAAGCGTAGGCATTTTGAGACATTACTCCCATGGAGAAAAGTCGGCATGGTGCGTGATGTATTCAATCCCGATGCAATGTCAGTATTTATCGACACTCTGAACATCCACAGATTACAGAATGCATCCAGATGTGCTTCGGATACTACTACTGGTCTTTCAGGAATCGTTCAAAGCGTAGACAGTTTGTGGCATTACTCCCATGGAGAAAAGTCGGCATGGTGCGCGATGTATTCAATCCCGATGCAATTTCTGTATTTTATCAACACTCTGAAGTTCCACAGATTATGGAATGACTCCAGATGTGCTTCGGATACTACTACTGGTCTTTCAGGAATCGATCAAAGCGTAGACAGTTTGAGACATTACTCCCATGGGGAAAAGTCAACATGTTGCGTGTTGTATTCAATCCCGATGCATTTTCTGTATTTCATCAACACTCTGAAGTACAACACATTTCAGAATGCCTCCAGATGTGCTTCGGATACAACTACTGGTCTTTTAGGAATCGATCAAAACGTAGACAATTTGAAACATTACTCCCATGGGGAATAGTCGGCATGGTGCGTGTTGTATTCAATCCAGATGCAATTTCTTTATTTTATCAACACTCTGAAGTTCCACAGATTTCATAATGCCTCCAGATGTGCTTCGGATACTAATACTGCTCTTTCAGGAATCGATCAAAGAGTAGACAGTTTGAGACATTGCTCCCATGGGGAAAAATCGGCATGGTGCGTGTTGTATTCAATCCAGATGCAATTTCTGTATTTTATCAACACTCTAAAGTTCCACAGATTTCAGAATGCCTCCAGATGTGCTTCAGATACTACTACTGGTCTTTCAGGAATCGATCAAAGCGTAGGCATTTTGAGACATTACTCCCATGGAGAAAAGTCGGCATGGTGCGTGATGTATTCAATCCCGATGCAATGTCAGTATTTATCGACACTCTGAACATCCACAGATTACAGAATGCATCCAGATGTGCTTCGGATACTACTACTGGTCTTTCAGGAATCGTTCAAAGCGTAGACAGTTTGTGGCATTACTCCCATGGAGAAAAGTCGGCATGGTGCGTGATGTATTCAATCGCGATGCAATTTCTGTATTTTATCAACACTCTGAAGTTCCACAGATTATAGAATGACTCCAGATGTGCTTCGGATACTTCTACTGGTCTTTCAGGAATCGGTCAAAGCGTAGACACTTTGAGACATTACTCCCATGGGGAAAAGTCAACATGTTGCGTGTTGTATTCAATCCCGATGCATTTTCTGTTTTTCATCAACACTCTGAAGTTCAACACATTTCAGAATGCCTCCAGATGTGCTTCGGTTACTACTACTGGTCTTTCAGGAATCGATCAAAGCGTAGACAGATTGAAACATTACTCCCATGGGGAAAAGTCGGCATGGTGTGTGTTGTATTCAATCCAGATGCAATTTCTGTATTTTCTCAACACTCTGAAGTTCCACATATTTCAGAATTCCTCCAGATGTGCTTCGGATACTACTACTGGTCTTTCAGGAATCGATCGAAACGTAGACAGTTTTATTCAATCCAGATGCAATTTCTGTATTTCATCAAAACTTTGAAGGTCCACAGATTACAGAATGGCGCCAGATGTGCTATTGATACTACTACAGGTCTTCCGGCATTGAAGAAAGCGAAGATAGTTTGAGACGTTTCTCCCATGGAGAAAAGTCCGTATGGTGCATGTTGTATTCAATCCCGATGAAATTTTTGTATTTCATCAACATTCTGAAGGTCCAAAGATTACAGAATGCCTCCAGATGTGCTTCGGATACTACTACTTGTCTTTCTGGAATCGATCAAAGCGTAGGCATTTTGAGACATTACTCCCATGGAGAAAAGTCGGCATGGTGCGTGATGTATTCAATCCCGAAGCAATTTCTGTATTTTATCAACACTCTGAAGTTCCACAGATTACAGAATGATTCCAGAAGTGCTTCAGATACTACTACTGGTCTTTCAGGAATCGATCAAAATGTAGACAGTTTGAGACATTACTCCCATGTAGAAAAGTCGACATGTTGCGTGTTGTGTTCAATCCCGATGCATTTTCTGTATTTCATCAACACTCTCAAGTTAAACACATTTCGGAATGCCTCCAGATGTGCTTCGGATACTGCTACTGGTCTTTCAGGAATCCATCAAAGCGTAGACAGATTGAAACATTACTCCCATGGGGAAAAGTCAGCGTGGTGCTTGTTGTATTCAATCGCGATGCAATTTCTGTATTTCAACAACACTCTGAAGGTCCACAGATTACAGAATGTCTCCAAATGTGCTTCGGATACTACAACTGGTCTCTCAGGAATCGATCAAATCGTAGACAGTTTTAGACATTACTCACATGGAGAAAAGTCGGCATGGTGCGTGTTGTGTTCATTTCCGATGCAAATACTGTATTTCATCAATACTCTGAATGTCCACAGATTACATAATGCCTCCAGATGTGCTTCAGATACTACTATTGGTCTTTCAGGAATCGATCAAAGCGTAGACAGTTTGAGACATTACTGTCATTGAGAAAAGTCGGCATGGTGCGTGTTGTATTCAATCCCGATGCATTTTCTGTATTTCATCAACACTCTGTAGTTCCACAGATTACAGAAAGCCTCCAGATGTGCTTCGGATTCTACTACTGGTCTTTCAGGATCGAACAAAGCGTAGACAATTTGAGACACTACTCCCATGGAGAAAAGTCATTATGGTGCTTGTTGTATTCAATCACGATGCAATTTCTGTATTTCATCAACACTCTGAAGGTCCACAGATTACATAATGCATCCAGATGTGGTTCGTATACTACAACAGGTCTCTGAGGAATCGAACACAGCGTAGACAGTTTGAGACATTACACCCATGGAGAAAACTCGGCATTGTGCGTGTTGTATTCAATTCCGATGCGATTTCTGTATTTCACAAACACTCTGAAGTTCCACAGTTTACAGAATGCCTCCAGATGTGCTTCGGATACTACTACTGGTCTTTCAGGAATCGATCAAAGCGTAGACAGTTTGTGGCATTACTCCCACTGAGAAAAGTCGGCATGGTGCGTGATGTATTCAATCCCGATGCAATTTCTGTATTTTATCAACACACTGAAGTTCCACAGAATATAGAATGACTCCAGATGTGCTTCGGATACTACTACTTGTCTTTCTGGAATCGATCAAAGCGAAGACAATTTGAGACGTGACTCCCATGAAGAAAAGTCGGCATGGTGCGTGTTGTATTCAATCCCGATGCAATTTCTATGTTTCATCAACACTCTGAATGTCCACAGATCACTGAGTGCCTCCAGATGTGCATCGCATACAACTACTGGTCTGTCAGGAATCAATCAAATCCTAGACAGTTTGAGACAGTACTCCCATGGAGAAAAGTCCGCATGGTGCGTGTTGTATTCAATCCCGATGCAATTTCTGTATTTCATCAACAGTCTGAAGGGCAACAAATTTCAGAATACCTCCAGATGTGCTTCGGATTCTACTACTGGTCTTTCAGGATCGATCAAAGCGTAGACAGTTTGGAACATTACTCCCATTTGGAAAAGTTGGCGTGGTGCGAGTTGTATTCATATCCGATGCAATTTCTGTATTTCATCAAAACTTTGAAGGTCCACAGGTTACAGAATGGCGCCAGATGTGCTATTGATACTACTACAGGTCTTCCGGCATTGAAGAATGCGAAGATAGTTTGAGACGTTTCTCCCATCGAGAAAAGTCCGTATGGTGCATGTTGTATTCAATCCCGATGAAATTTTTGTATTTCATCAACATTCTGAAGGTCCAAAGATTACAGAATGCCTCCAGATGTGCTTCGGATACTACAACTTGTCTTTCTGGAATCGATCAAAGCGTAGGCATTTTGAGACATTACTCCCATGGAGAAAAGTCGGCATGGTGCGTGATGTATTCAATCCCGATGCAATGTCAGTAGTTATCGACACTCTGAACATCCACAGATTACAGAATGCATCCAGATGTGCTTCGGATACTACTACTGGTCTTTCAGGAATCGATCAAAGCGTAGACAGTTTGTGGCATTACTCCCATGGAGAAAAGTCGGCATGGTGCGTGATGTATTCAATCGCGATGCAATTTCTGTATTTTATCAACACTCTGAAGTTCCACAGATTATAGAATGACTCCAGATGTGCTTCGGATACTTCTACTGGTCTTTCAGGAATCGGTCAAAGCGTAGACAATTTGAGACATTACTCCCATGGAGAAAAGTCAGCATGGTGCTTGTTGTATTCAATCGCGATTCAATTTCTGTATTTCAACAACACTCTGAATGTCCACAGATTACATAATGCATCCAGATGTGGTTCGGATACTACTACTGGTCTCTCAGGAATCGATCAAAGCGTAGACAGTTTGAGACATTACTCCCATGGCGAAAACTCGGCATGGTGCATGTTGTATTCAATTCCGATGCGATTTCTTTATTTCATAAACACTATGAAGTTCCACTGATTACAGAATGCCTCCAGATGTGCTTCGGATACTACTACTGGTCTTTCAGGAAACGATCAAAGCGTAGACAGTTTGTGGCTTTACTCCCATGGAGAAAAGTCGGCATGGTGCGTGATGTATTCAATCCCGATGCAATTTCTGTATTTTATCAACACTCTGAAGTTCCACAGATTATAGAATGACTCCAGATGTGCTTCGGATACTACTACTGGTCTTTCAGGAATCGGTCAAAGCGTAGACAGTTTGAGACATTACTCCAATGGGGAAAAGTCAACATTTTACCTGTTGTATTCAATCCCGATGCATTTTCTGTATTTCATCAACACCCTGAAGTTCAACACATTTCGGAATGCCTCCAGATGTGCTTCGGTTACTACTACTGGTCTTTCAGGAATCGATCAAAGCATAGACAGATTGAAACATTACTCCCATGGGGAAAAAACGACATGGTGTGTGTTGTATTCAATCCAGATGCAATGTCTGTATTTTATCAACACTCTGAAGTTCCACAGATTACAGAATGCCTCCAGATGTGCTTCAGATACTACTACTGGTCTTTCAGGTATCGATCAAAGCGTAGACAGTTTGGAACATTACTCCCATTTGGAAAAGTCGGCGTGGTGCGAGTTGTATTCATATCCGATGCAATTTCTGTATTTCATCAAAACTTTGAAGGTCCACAGGTTACAGAATGGCGCCAGATGTGCTATTGATACTACTACAGGTCTTCCGGCATTGAAGAATGCGAAGATAGTTTGAGACGTTTCTCCCATCGAGAAAAGTCCGTATGGTGCATGTTGTATTCAATCCCGATGAAATTTTTGTATTTCATCAACATTCTGAAGGTCCAAAGATTACAGAATGCCTCCAGATGTGCTTCGGATACTACAACTTGTCTTTCTGGAATCGATCAAAGCGTAGGCATTTTGAGACATTACTCCCATGGAGAAAAGTCGGCATGATGCGTGATGTATTCAATCCCGATGCAATTTCTGTATTTTATCAACACTCTGAAGTTCCACAGATTACAGAATGCCTCCAGAGGTGCTTCAGATACTACTACTGGTCTTTCAGGAATCGATCAAAGTGTAGACAGTTTGAGACATTACTCCCATGTAGAAAAGTCGACATGTTGCGTGTTGTCTTCAGTCCAGATGCATTTTCTGTATTTCATCAACACTCTAAAGTTCAACACATTTCGGAATGCCTCCAGTTGTGCTTCGGATACTGCTACTGGTCTTTCAGGATCGATCAAAGCGTAGACAGATTGAAACATTACTCCCATGGGGAAAAGTCGGCATGGTGTCTGTTGTATTCAATCCAGATGCAATTTCTGCATTTTATCAACACTCTGAAGTTCCACAGATTTCAGAATGCCTCCAGATGTGCTTCAGATTCTACTACAGGTATTTCAGGAATCGATCAAAGCGTAGACAGTTTGAGACATTACTCACATGGAGAAAAGTCGGCATGGTGCGTGATGTGTTCAATTCCGATGCAATTTCTGTACTTCATCAATACACTAAAGGTCCACAGATTACATAATGCCTCCTGATGTGCTTCCGATACTACTATTGGTCTTTCAGGAATCGATCAAAGCGTAGACAGTTTGAGACGTTACTGTCATGGAGAAAAGTCGGCATGGTTCGTGTTGTATTCAATCCCGATGCATTTTCTGTATTTCATCAACACTCTGTAGTTCCACAGATTACAGAATGTCTCCAGATGTGCTTCGGATACTACAACTGGTCTCTCAGGAATCGATCACAGCGTAGACAGTTTGAGACATTACTCCCATGGAGAAAACTCGGCATTGTGCGTGTTGTATTCAATTCCGATGCGATTTCTTTATTTCATAAACACTCTGAAGTTCCACAGATTACAGAATGCCTCCAGATGTGCTTCGGATACTACTACTGGTCTTTCAGGAATCGATCAAAGCGTAGACAGTTTGTGGCATTACTCCAACTGAGAAAAGTCGGCATGGTGCGTGATGTATTCAATCCCGATGCAATTTCTGTATTTTATCAACACTCTGAAGTTCCACAGAATATAGAATGACTCCAGATGTGCTTCGGATACTACTACTGGTCTTTCAGGAATCGATCAAAGAGTAGACAGTTTGAGACATTACTCCCATGGGGAAAAGTCGGCATGGTGCGTGTTGTATTCAATCCAGATGCAATTTCTGTATTTTATCAACACTCTGAAGTTCCACAGATTTCAGAATGCCTCCAGATCTGCTTCGGATACTACTACTAGTCTTTCAGGAATCGATCAAAGCGTAGACAGTTTGAAACATTACTCCCATGGGGAAAAGTCGGCATGGTGCGTGTTGTATTAAATTCCGATGCAATTTCTGTATTTCATCAACACTTTGAAGGTCCACAGATTACGGAATGGCGCCAGATGTGCTTCTGATACTACTAAAGGTGTTCCGGCATCGAAGAAAGCGCAGATAGTTTGAGACATTACTCCCATGGAGAAATGTCCGCATGGTGCATGTTGTATTCAATTCCGATGCAATTTCTGTATTTCATCAACACTCTGAAGTTCCACGGGTTTCAGAATGCCTCCAGATATGATTCGGATACTACTACTGGTATTTCAGGAATCGATCAAAGCGTAGACAATTTGAAACAATACTCCCATGGGGAAAAGTCGGCATATTGCGTCTTGTATTCAAATCCGATGAAATTTCTGTATTTCATCAAAACTTTGAAGGTCCACAGATTACAGAATGGCGCCAGATGTGCTTCTGATACTACTAAAGGTGTTCCGGCATTGAAGAAAGCGCAGATAGTTTGAGACATTACTCCCATGGGGAAAAGTCGGCATGGTGCGTGTTGTATTCAATCCAGACTCTGAAGTTCCACAGATTTCAGAATTCCTAGAGATGTGCTTCAGATACTACTACTGGTCTTTCAGGAATCGATCAAAGCGTAGACAGTTTGAAACATTACTCCCATGGGGAAAAGTCCGCATGGTGCGAGTTGTATTCAATCCAGATGCAATTTCTGTATTTTATCAACACTCTGAAGTTCCACAGATTTTAGAATGCCTCCATATGTGCTTCGAATACTACTACTGGTGTTTCAGGAATCGATCAAAGCGTAGACAGTTAGAAACATTACTCCCATGGGGAAAAGTCGGCATGGTGCGTGTTGTATTCAATTCCGATACAATTTCTGTATTTCATCAACACTCTTAAGGTCCACAGATTACAGAATGACGCCAGATGTTCTTCTGATACTGCTACAGGTCTTCCGGCATCGAAGAAAGCGCAGATAGTTTGGGACATTACTCCCATGGGGAAAAGTCGGCATGGTGCCTGTTGTATTCAATCCAGATGAAATTTCTGTATTTTATCAACACTCTAAAGTTCCACGGATTTCAGAATGCCTCAAGATGTGCTTCGGATACTAATACTGCTCATTCAGGAATCGATCAAAGCGTAGACTGTTTGAGACATTACTCCCATGCAGAAAAGTCCGCATGTTGCATGTTGTATTCAATCCCTATTCAATTTCTGTATTTCATCAACACTCTGAGGTTCCACAGATTTCAGAATGCCTCCAGATGTGCTTCGGATTCTACTACTGGTCTTTCAGGAATCGATGAAAACGTAGACAGATTGAGACTTTACTCCCATGGAGAAAAGTCGACATGTTGCGTGTTGTATTCAATCCCGATGCATTTTCTGTATTTCATCAACACTCTCAAGTTCAACACATTTCAGAATGCCTCCAGATGTGCTTCGGATACTACTACTGGTCTTACAGGAATCGATCAAAGCGTAGACAGATTGAGACATTACTCCCATGGAGACAAGTCGCTATGGTGCGTGTTGTATTCAATAGCGATGCAATTACTGTATTTCATAAACACTCTGAAGGTCCACAGATTACAGAATGCTACCACATGTGCTTCGGATACTACTACAGGTCATTCAGGAATCGATAAAAGCGTAGACAGTTTGAGACATTACTCCCATGGAGAAAAGTCGACATGTTGCGTGTTTTATTCAATCCCGATGCATTTCCTGTATTCCATCAACACTCTCAAGTTCAACACATTTCAGAATGCCTCCAGATGTGCTTCGTATACTGCTACTGGTCTTTCAGGAATCGATCAAAGCGTAGACGGATTGAAACATTACCCCATGGGGAAAAGTCTGAAGGGCGCGTGTTGTATTCAATCCAGATGCTATTTCTCGATTTTAAAAACACTCTGAAGTTCCACAGATTTCAGAATGTCTCCAGATGTGCTTCGGATACTACTACTGGTCTTTCAGGAATCGATCAAAGAGTAGACAGTTTGAGACCTGACTCCCATGGGGAAAAGTCGGCATGGTGCGTGTTGTATTCAATGCAGATGCAATTTCTGTATTTTATCAACACTCTGAAGTTCCACAGATTTCAGAATGCCTCCAAATGTGCTTCGGATACTACTACTGGTCTCTCAGGAATCGATCAAAGCGTAGACAGTTTGAGACATTACTCCCATGGCGAGAACTCGGCATGGTGCGTGTTGTATTCAATTCCGATGCGATTTCTGTATTTCATCAACACTCCGAAGTTCCACAGATTACAGAATGAGTCCAGATGTGCTTCGGATACTACTCTTCGTCTTTCAGGAATCGGTCAAAGCGTTGACAATTGAAACATTACTCCCATGGAGAAAAGTCGGCATGGTGCGTGATGTATTCAATCCCGATGCAATTTCTCTATTTCATCAACATTCTGAGGTTCCACAGATTTCAGAATGCCTCCAGATGTGCTTCGGATACTACTACTGGTCTTTCAGGAATCGATGAAAGCGTAGACAGATTGAGACATTACTCCCATGGAGAAAAGTTGACATTTTGCGTGTTGTATTTAATCCCGATGCATTTTCTGTATTTCATCAACACTCTCAAGTTCAACACATTTCAGAATGCCTCCAGATGTGCTTCGGATACTACTACTGGTCTCTCAGGAATCGATCAAAGCGTAGACAGATTGAGACATTACTGTCATGGAGACAAGTCGCCATGGTGCGTGTTGTATTCAATCCCGATGCAATTTCTGTATTTCATCAACACCCTGAAGGTCCACAGATTACAGAATGCCACCACATGTGCTTCGGATACTACTACAGGCCATTCAGGAATCGATCAAAGCGTAGACAGTTTGAAACATTACTCCCATGGGGTTTGAGACATTACTCTCGTGGGGAAAAGTCGGCATGGTGCGTGTTGTATTCAATCCAGATGCAATTTCTATATTTTATCAACACTCTGAAGTTCCACAGATTAGAGAATGCCTCCAGATGTGCTTCGGATACTACTACTGGTCTTTCAGGATTCGATCAAAGCGTAGACAGTTTGACACATTACTCCCTTGGGGAAAAGTCGGCATGGTTCGTGTTGTATTCAATTCCGATGCAATTTCTGTATTTCATCAAAACTTTGAAGGTCCACAGATCACAGAATGGCGCCAGATGTGCTTTTGATACTACTACAGGTCTTCCGGCATTGAAGAAAGCGAAGATAGTTTGAGACGTTTCTCCCATGGAGAAAAGTCCCTATGGTGCATGTTGTATTCAATCCCGATGCAATTTTTGTATTTCATCAACATTCTGAAGGTCCAAAGATTACAGAATGCCTCCAGATGTGCTTCGGATACTACTACTTGTCTTTCTGGAATCGATCATAGCGTAGGCATTTTGAGACATTACTCCCATGGAGAAAAGTGGGCATGGTGCGTGATGTATTCAATCCCGATCCAATTTCTGTATTTTATCAACACTCTGAAGTTCCACAGATAACACAATGCCTCCAGATGTGCTTCGATTACTACTACTGGTCTTTCAGGAAACGATCAAAGCGTAGACAGTTTGAGACATTACTCCCATGGAGAAAAGTCAACATTTTGCTAGTTGTATTCAATCCCGATGCATTTTCTGTTTTTCATCAACACTCTCAAGTTCAACACATTTCAGAATGCCTCCATATGTGCTTCGGATACTACTACTGGTCTTTCAGGAATCGATCGAAGCGTAGATAGATTGAAACATTACTCCCATGGGGAAAAGTCGGCATGGTGTGTGTTGTATTCAATCCAAATGCAATTTCTGTATTTTATCAACACTCTGAAGTTCCCCAGATTTCAGAATGCCTCCAGATCTGCTTCGGATACTACTACTAGTCTTTCAGGAATCGATCAAAGCGTAGACAGTTTGAAACATTACTCCCATGGGGAAAAGTCGGCAAGGTGCGTGTTGTATTCAATTCCGATGCAATTTCTGTATTTCATCAACACTTTGAAGGTCCACAGATTACAGAATGGCGCCAGATCTGCTTCTGATACTACTAAAGGTGTTCCGGCATCGAAGAAAGCGCAGATAGTTTGAGACATTACTCCCATGGAGAAAAGTCCGCATGCTGCATGTTGTATTCAATTCCGATGCAATTTCTGTATTTCATTAACACTCTGAAGTTCCACGGGTTTCAGAATGCCTCCAGATGTGCTTCGGATACTACTACTGGTCTTACAGGAATCGATCAAAGCGTAGACAGATTGAGACATTACTCCCATGGAGACAAGTCGCTATGGTGCGTGTTGTATTCAATAGCGATGCAATTACTGTATTTCATCAACACTCTGAAGGTCCACAGATTACAGAATGCTACCACATGTGCTGCGGATACTACTACAGGTCATTCAGGAATCGATAAAAGCGTAGACAGTTTGAGACATTACTCCCATGGAGAAAAGTCGACATGTTGCGTGTTGTATTCAATCCCGATGCATTTCCTGTATTCCATCAACACTCTCAAGTTCAACACATTTCAGAATGCCTCCAGATGTGCTTCGTATACTGCTACTGGTCTTTCAGGAATCGATCAAAGCGTAGACGGATTGAAACATTACCCCATGGGGAAAAGTCTGAATGGCGCGTGTTGTATTCAATCCAGATGCTATTTCTCTATTTTAAAAACACTCTGAAGTTCCACAGATTTCAGAATGTCTCCAGATGTGCTTCGGATACTACTACTGGTCTTTCAGGAATCGATCAAAGAGTAGACAGTTTGAGACCTTACTCCCATGGGGAAAAGTCGGCATGGTACGTGTTGTATTCAATGCAGATGCAATTTCTGTATTTTATCAACACTCTGAAGTTCCACAGATTTCAGAATGCCTCCAAATGTGCTTCGGATACTACTACTGGTCTTTCAGGAATCGATCAAAACGTAGACAGTTTGAGACATTACTCCCATGGCGAGAACTCGGCATGGTGCGTGTTGTATTCAATTCCGATGCGATTTCTGTATTTCATCAACACTCCGAAGTTCCACAGATTACAGAATGAGTCCAGATGTGCTTCGGATACTACTCTTCGTCTTTCAGGAATCGATCAAAACCTTGACAATTCAAACATTACTCCCATGGACAAAAGTCGGCATGGTGCGTGATGTATTCAATCCCGATGCAATTTCTCTATTTCATCAACACTCTGAGGTTCCACAGATTTCAGAATGCCTCCAGATGTGCTTCGGATACTACTACTGGTCTTTCAGGAATCGATGAAAGCGTAGACAGATTGAGACATTACTCCCATGGAGAAAAGTTGACATTTTGCGTGTTGTATTTAATTCCGATGCATTTTCTGTATTTCATCAACACTCTCAAGTTCAACACATTTCAGAATGCCTCCAGATGTGCTTCGGATACTACTACTGGTCTCTCAGGAATCGATCAAAGCGTAGACAGATTGAGACATTACTCCCATGGAGACAAGTCGCCATGGTGCGTGTTGTATTCAATCCCGATGCAATTTCTGTATTTCATCAACACTCTGAAGGTTCACAGATTACAGAATGCCACCACATGTGCTTCGGATACTACTACAGGCCATTCAGGAATCGATCAAAGCGTAGACAGTTTGAAACATTACTCCCATGGGGAAAAGTCGGCATGGTGCGTGTTGTATTCAATCCAGATGCAATTTCTGTATTTTATCGACACTCTGAAGTTCGACAGATTTCATAATGCCTCCAGATGTGCTTCGGATACTACTACTGGTCTTTCAGGAATCGATCAAAGAGTAGACAGTTTGAGTCATTACTCCCATGGGGAAAAGTCGGCATGGTGCGTGTTGTATTCATTCCAGATGCAATGTCTGTATTATATCAACACTCTGAAGTTCCACAGATTTCAGAATGCCTCCAGATGTGCTTCGGATACTAATATTGCTCTTTCAGGAATCGATCAAAGAGTAGACAGTTTGAGACATTACTCCCATGGAGAGAACTCGGCATGGTGCTTGTTGTATTCAATCCAGATGCAATTTCTGTATTTTATCAACATTCTGAAGTTCCACAGATTTCAGAATGCCTCCAGATGTCCTTCAGATACTACTACTGGTCTTTAAGGAACCGATCAAAGCGTAGACAGTTTGAAACATTACTCCCATGGAGAAAAGTCGGCATCGTGCGTGATGTATTCAATCCCGATGCAATTTCTGTATTTTAACAACATTCTGAAGTTCCACAGATTACAGAATGCCTCCAGATGTGCTTCGGATACTACTACTGGTCTTTCAGGAATCGATCAAAGCGTAGACAGTTTGAGACATTACTCCCATGGAGAAAAGTCCGCATGGTGCATGTTGTATTCAATTCCGATGCAATTTCTGTATTTCATCAACACTCTGAGGTTCCACAGAATACAGAATGCCTCCAGATGTGCTTCGGATACTACTACTGGTCTTTAAGGAATCGATGAAAGCGTAGACAGATTGAGACATTACTCCCATGGAGGAAAGTCGACATGTTGCGTATTGTATTCAATCACGATGCATTTTCTGTATTTCATAACACTCTCAAGTTCAACACATTTCAGAATGCCTCCAGATGTGCTTCGGATACAACTACTGGTCTTTCAGGAATCGATCGAAGGGTAGACAGATTGGAACATAACTCCCATGGGGAAAAGTCGGCATGGTGTGTGTTGTATTCAATCCAAATGTAATTTCTGTATTTTATCAACACCCTGAAGTTCCACAGATTTCAGAATGCCTCCAGATGTTCTTCGGATACTACTACTGGTCTTTCAGGAATCGATCAAAGAGTAGACAGTTTGAGACATTACTCCCATGGGGAAAATTCGGCATGGTGCATGTTGTATTCAATCCAGATGCAATGTCTGTATTTTATCAACACTCTGAAGTTCCACAGATTTCATAATTCCTCCAGATGTGCTTCGCATACTACTACTGGTCTTTCAGGAATCGATCAAAGCGTAGACAGTTTGAGACATTACTCCCATGGTGAAAGGTCGGCGTGGTGCGTGTTGTATTCAATCCAGATGCAATTTCTGCATTTTATCAACACTCTGCAGTTCCACAGATTTCAGAATGCCTCCAGATGTGCTTCGGATACTATTACTGGTCTTTCAGGAATCGATCAAAGCGTAGACAGTTTGAGACATTACTCCCATGGCGAGAACTCGGCATGGTGCGTGTTGTATTCAATTCCGATGCGATTTCTGTATTTCATCATCACTCTGAAGTTCCACAGATTACAGAATGCCTATAGATGTGCTTCGGATACTACTCTTCGTCTTTCAGGTATCGATCAAAACGTAGACAATTGTAACATTACTCCCATGGAGAAAAGTCGGCATGGTGCGTGATGTATTCAATTCCGATGCAATTTCTTTATTTTATCAACACTGTGCAGTTCCACAGATCACAGAATGTCTCCAGATGTGCTTCGGATACCACTACTGGTCATTCAGGAATCGATCAAAGCGTAGACTGTTTGAGACATTACTCCCATGCAGAAAAGTCCGCATGGTGCATGTTGTATTCAATCCCTATTCAATTTCTGTATTTCATCAACACTCTGAGGTTCCACAGATTTCAGCATGCCTCCAGATGTGCTTCGGATTCTACTACTGGTCTTTCAGGAATCTATGAAAGCGTAGACAGATTGAGACATTACTCCCATGGAGAAAAGTCGACATGTTGCGTGTTGTATTCAATGCCGATGTATTTTCTGTATTTCATCAACACTCCCAAGTTCAACACATTTCAGAATGCCTCCAGATGTGCTTCGGATACTACTACTGGTCTTTCAGGAATCGATCAAAGCGTAGACAGATTGAGACATTACTCCCATGGCGACAAGTCGCTATAGTGCGTGTTGTATTCAATAGCGATGCAATTTCTGTATTTCATCAACACTCTGAAGGTCCACAGATTGCAGAATGCTACCACATGTGCTTCGGATACTACTACAGGTCATTCAGGAATCGATAAAAGCGTAGACAGTTTGAGACATTACTCCCATGGAGAAAAGTCGACATGTTGCGTGTTGTATTCAATCCCGAAGCATTTCCTGTATTCTATCAACACTCTCAAGTTCAACACATTTCAGAATGCCTCCAGATGTGCTTCGGATACTACTACTGGTATTTCAGGAATCGATCAAAGCGTAGACGGATTGAAACATTACCCCATGGTGATAAGACTGAATGGCGCGTGTTGTATTCAATCCAGATGCAATTTCTCTATTTTAAAAACACACTGAAGTTATACAGATTTCAGAATGTCTCCAGTTGCTCTTCGGATACTACTACTGGTCTTTCAGGAATCGATCAAAGAGTAGACAGTTTGAGACATTACTCCCATGGGGAAAAGTCGGCATGGTGCGTGTTGTATTCAATGCAGATGCAATTTCTGTATTTTATCAACACTCTGAAGTTCCACAGATTTCAGAATGCCTCCAAATGTGCTTCGGATACTACTACTGGTCTCTCAGGAATCGATCAAAGCGTAGACAGTTTGAGACATTACTCCCATGGCGAGAACTCGGCATGGTGCGTGTTGTATTCAATTCCGATGCGATTTCTGTAATTCATCAACACTCCGAAGTTCCACAGATTACAGAATGAGTCCAGATGTGCTTCGGATACTACTCTTCGTCTTTCAGGAATCGATCAAAACGTAGACAATTGAAACATTACTCCAATGGAGAAAAGTCGGCATGGTGCGTGATGTATTCAATCCCGATGCAATTTCTGTATTTAATCAACACTCTGAGGTTCCACAGGTTTCAGAATGCCTCCAGATGTGCTTCGGATACTACTACTGGTCTTTCAGGAATCGATGAAAGCGTAGACAGATTGAGACATTACTCCCATGGAGAAAAGTTGACATTTTGCGTGTTGTATTTAATCCCGATGCATTTTCTGTATTTCATCAACACTCTCAAGTTCAACACATTTCAGAATGCCTCCAGATGTGCTTCGGATACTATTACTGGTCTCTCAGGAATCGATCAAAGCGTAGACAGATTGAGACATTACTCCCATGGAGACAAGTCGCCATGGTGCGTGTTGTATTCAATCCCGATGCAATTTCTGTATTTCATCAACACTCTGAAGGTCCACAGATTACAGAATGCCACCACATGTGCTTCGGATACTACTACAGGCCATTCAGGAATCGATCAAAGCGTAGACAGTTTGAAACATTACTCCCATGGGGTTTGAGACATTACTCTCGTGGGGAAAAGTCGGCATGGTGCGTTTTGTATTCAATCCAGATGCAATTTCTGTATTTTATCAACACTCTGAATTTCCACAGATTTCAGAATGAGTCTCAGATGTGCTTCGGATACTACTACTGGTCTTTCAAGAATCGATCAAAGCGTAGACAGTTTGAAACATTACTGCCATGGGGAAAAGTCGGCATGGTGCGTGTTGTATTCAATCCAGATGCAATTTCTGTATTTTATCGACACTCTGAAGTTCGACAGATTTCATAATGCCTCCAGATGTGCTTCGGATACTACTACTGGTCTTTCAGGAATCGATCAAAGAGTAGACAGTTTGAGTCATTACTCCCATGGGGAAAAGTCGGCATGGTGCGTGTTGTATTCATTCCAGATGCAATGTCTGTATTATATCAACACTCTGAAGTTCCACAGATTTCAGAATGCCTCCAGATGTGCTTCTGATACTAATATTGCTCTTTAAGGAACCGATCAAAGCGTAGACAGTTTGAAACATTACTCCCATGGAGAAAAGTCGGCATCGTGCGTGATGTATTCAATCCCGATGCAATTTCTGTATTTTAACAACATTCTGAAGTTCCACAGATTACAGAATGCCTCCAGATGTGCTTCGGACACTACTACTGGTCTTTCAGGAATCGATCAAAGCGTAGACAGTTTGAGACATTACTCCCACGGCGAGAACTCGGCATGGTGCGTGTTGTATTCAATTCCGATGCGATTTCTGTATTTCATCATCACTCTGAAGTTCCACAGATTACAGAATGCCTATAGATGTGCTTCGGATACTACTCTTCGTCTTTCAGGTATCGATCAAAACGTAGACAATTGTAACATTACTCCCATGGAGAAAAGTCGGCATGGTGCGTGATGTATTCAATTCCGATGCAATTTCTTTATTTTATCAACACTGTGCAGTCCCACAGATCACAGAATGTCTCCAGATGTGCTTCGGATACCACTACTGGTCATTCAGGAATCGATCAAAGCGTAGACTGTTTGAGACATTACTCCCATGCAGAAAAGTCCGCATGGTGCATGTTGTATTCAATCCCTATTCAATTTCTGTATTTCATCAACACTCTGAGGTTCCACAGATTTCAGCATGCCTCCAGATGTGCTTTGGATTCTACTACTGGTCTTTCAGGAATCTATGAAAGCGTAGACAGATTGAGACATTACTCCCATGGAGAAAAGTCGACATGTTGCGTGTTGTATTCAATGCCGATGTATTTTCTGTATTTCATCAACACTCCCAAGTTCAACACATTTCAGAATGCCTCCAGATGTGCTTCGGATACTACTACTGGTCTTTCAGGAATCGATCAAAACGTAGACAGATTGAGACATTACTCCCATGGCGACAAGTCGCTATAGTGCGTGTTGTATTCAATAGCGATGTAATTTCTGTATTTCATCAACACTCTGAAGGTCCACAGATTACAGAATGCTACCACATGTGCTTCGGATACTACTACAGGTCATTCAGGAATCGATAAAAGCGTAGACAATTTGAGACATTACTCCCATGGAGAAAAGTCGACATGTTGCGTGTTGTATTCAATCCCGAAGCATTTCCTGTATTCTATCAACACTCTCAAGTTCAACACATTTCAGAATGCCTCCAGATGTGCTTCGGATACTACTACTGGTCTTTCAGGAATCGATGAAAGCGTAGACGGATTGAAACATTACCCCATGGGGATAAGACTGAATGGCGCGTGTTGTATTCAATCCAGATGCAATTTCTCTATTTTAAAAACACACTGAAGTTATACAGATTTCAGAATGTCTCCAGATGCTCTTCGGATACTACTACTGGTCTTTCAGGAATCGATCAAAGAGTAGACAGTTTGAGACATTACTCCCATGGGGAAAAGTCGGCATGGTGCGTGTTGTATTCAATGCAGATGCAATTTCTGTATTTTATCAACACTCTGAAGTTCCACAGATTTCAGAATGCCTCCAGATGTGCTTCGGATACTACTCTTCGTCTTTCAGGAATCGATCAAAACGTAGACAATTGAAACATTACTCCCATGGAGAAAAGTCGGCATGGTGCGTGATGTATTCAATCCCGATGCAATTTCTGTATTTAATCAACACTCTGAGGTTCCACAGATTTCAGAATGCCTCCAGATGTGCTTCGGATACTACTACTGGTCTTTCAGGAATCGATGAAAGCGTAGACAGATTGAGATATTACTCTTATGGAGAAAAGTTGACATGTTGCTTGTTGTATTTAATCCCGATGCATTTTCTGTATTTCATCAACACTCTCAAGTTCAACACATTTCAGAATGCCTCCAGATGTGCTTCGGATACTACTACTGGTCTCTCAGGAATCGATCAAAGAGTAGACAGATTGAGACATTACTCCCATGGAGACAAGTCGCCATGGTGCGTGTTGTAATCAATCCCGATGCAATTTCTGTATTTCATCAACACTCTGAAGGTCCACAGATTACAGAATGCCACCACATGGGCTTCGGATACTACTACAGGCCATTCAGGAATCGATCAAAGCGTAGACAGTTTGAGACATTACTGCCATGGAGAAAAGTCGACATGTTGCGTGTTGTATTCAATCCCGATGCATTTTCTGTATTTCATCAACACTCTCAAGTTCAACACATTTCAGAATGCCTCCAGATGTGCTACGGATACTACTACTGGTCTTTCAGGAATCGATGAAAGCGTAGACAGATTGAGACAATAGTCCCATGGAGACAAGTCGCTATGGTGCGTGTTGTATTCAATCCCGATGCAATTTCTGTATTTCATCAACACTCTGAAGGTCCACAGATTACAGAATGCCACCACATGTGCTTCGGATACTACTACAGGTCATTCAGGAATCGATCAAAGCGTAGACAGTTTCAGACATTACTCCCATGGAGAAAAGTCGATATGTTGCGTGTTGTTTTCAATCCTGATGCATTTTGTATATTCCATCAACACTCTCAAGTTCAACACATTTCAGAATGCCTCCAGATGTGCTTCGGATACTACTACTGGTCTTTCAGGAATCTATCAAAGCGTAGACGGATTGAAACATTACCCCATGGGGATAAGTCTGAATGGCGCGTGTTGTATTCAATCCAGATGCAATTTCTCTATTTTAAAAACACACTGAAGTTATACAGATTTCAGAATGCCTCCAAATGTGCTTCGGATACTACTACTGGTCTCTCAGGAATCGATCAAAGCGTAGACAGTTTGAGACATTACTCCCATGGCGAGAACTCGGCATGGTGCGTGTTGTATTCAATTCCGATGCGATTTCTGTATTTCATCAACACTCCGAAGTTCCACAGATTACAGAATGAGTCCAGATGTGCTTCGGATACTACTCTTCGTCTTTCAGGAATCGATCAAAACGTAGACAATTGAAACATTACTCCCATGGAGAAAAGTCGGCATGGTGCGTGATGTATTCAATCGCGATGCAATTTCTGTATTTAATCAACACTCTGAGGTTCCACAGATTTCAGAATGCCTCCAGATGTGCTTCGGATACTACTACTGGTCTTTCAGGAATCGATGAAAGCGTAGACAGATTGAGATATTACTCCCATGGAGAAAAGTTGACATGTTGCGTGTTGTATTTAATCCCGATGCGTTTTCTGTATTTCATCAACACTCTCAAGTTCAACACATTTCAGAATGCCTCCAGATGTGCTTCGGATACTACTACTGGTCTTTCAGGAATCGATCAAAGCGTAGACAGATTGAGACATTACTCCCATGGAGACAAGTCGCCATGGTGCGTGTTGTATTCAGTCCCGATTCAATTTCTGTATTTCATCAACACTCTGAAGGTAAACAGATTACAGAATGCCACCACATGGGCTTCGGATACTACTACAGGCCATTCAGGAATCGATCAAAACGTAGACAGTTTTAGACATTACTGCCATGGAGAAAAGTCGACATGTTGCGTGTTGTATTCAATCCCGATGCATTTTCTGTATTTCATCAACACTCTCAAGTTCAACACATTTCAGAATGCCTCCAGATGTGCTTCGGATACTACTACTGGTCTTTCAGGAATCGATCAAAGCGTAGACAGATTGAAACATTACTCCCATGTGAAAAAGTCGGCATGGTGTGTGTTGTATACAATCCAAATGCATTTTCTGTATTTTATCAACACTCTGAAGTTCCACAGACTTCAGAATGCCTCCAGATGTGCTTCACATACTACTAGTGGTCGTTCAGGAATCGATCAAAGCGTAGACAGTTTGAAACTTTACTCCCATTGGGAAAAGTCGGCATGGTGCGTATTGTATTCAAACCAGATGCAATGTCTGTATTTTATCAACACTCTGAAGTTCCACAGATTTCATAATGCCTCCAGATGTGCTACGGATACTACTACTGGTCTTTCAGGAATCGATAAATGAGTAGACAGTTTGAGACATTACTCCATTGGGGCAAAGTCGGCATGGTGCGTGTTGTATCAATCCAGATGCAATGTCTGTATTTTATCAACACTATGAATTTCCACAAATTTCAGAATGCCTCTCAGATGTGCTTCAGATACTACTACTGGTATTTCACTAATCGATCAAAGCGTAGACAGTTTGAAACATTACTCCCATGGGGTTTGAGACATTACTCTCGTGGGGAAAAGTCGGCATGGTGTCTGTTGTATTCAATCCAGATGCAATTTCTGTATTTTATCAACACTCTGAATTTCCACAGATTTCAGAATGCCTCTCAGATGTGCTTCGGATACTACTACTGGTCTTTCAGGAATCGATCAAAGCGTAGACAGTTTGAAACATTACTCCCATGGGGAAAAGTCGGCATGGTGCGTGTTGTATTCAATCCAGATGCAATTTCTGTATTTTATCGACACTCTGAAGTTCGACAGATTTCATAATGCCTCCAGATGTGCTTCGGATACTACTACTGGTCTTTCAGGAATCGATCAAGTAGTAGACATTTTGAGTCATTACTCCCATGGGGAAAAGTCGGCATGGTGCGTGTTGTATTCATTCCAGATGCAATTTCTGTATTTCATCAACACTCTGAGGTTCCACAGATTACAGAATGCCTCCAGATGTGCTTCGGATACTACTACTGGTCTTTAAGGAATCGATGAAAGCGTAGACAGATTGAGACATTACTCCCATGGAGACAAGTCGCCATGGTGCGTGTTGTATTCAATTCCGATGCAATTTCTGTATTTCATCAACACTCTGAAGGTCCACAGATTACAGAATGCCAGCACATTTGCTTCGGATAATACTACAGGTCATTCAGGAATCGATCAAAGCGTAGACAGTTTGAGACATTACTCCCATGGAGGAAAGTCGACATGTTGCGTATTGGATTCAATCACGATGCATTTTCTGTATTTCATCAACACTCTCAAGTTCAACACATTTCAGAATGCCTCCAGATGTGCTTCGGATACAACTACTGGTCTCTCAGGAATCGATCGAATGGTAGACAGATTGAAACGTTACTCCCATGGGGAAAATTCGGCATGGTGTGTGTTGTATTCAATCCAAATGTAATTTCTGTATTTTATCAACACTCTGACGTTCCACAGATTTCAGAATGCCTCCAGATGTTCTTCGGATACTACTACTGGTCTTTCAGGAATCGATCAAAGAGTAGACAGTTTGAGACATTACTCCCATGGGGAAAATTCGGCATGGTGCATGTTGTATTCAATCACGATGCATTTTCTGTATTTCATAACACTCTCAAGTTCAACACATTTCAGAATGCCTCCAGATGTGCTTCGGATACAACTACTGGTCTTTCAGGAATCGATCGAAGGGTAGACAGATTGGAACATAACTCCCATGGGGAAAAGTCGGCATGGTGTGTGTTGTATTCAATCCAAATGTAATTTCTGTATTTTATCAACACCCTGATGTTCCACAGATTTCAGAATGCCTCCAGATGTTCTTCGGATACTACTACTGGTCTTTAAGGAATCGGTGAAAGCGTAGACAGATTGAGACAATAGTCCCATAGAGACAAGTCGCTATGGTGCGTGTTGTATTCAATCCCGATGCAATTTCTGTATTTCATCAACACTCTGAAGGTCCACAGATTACAGAATGCCACCACATGTGCTTCGCATACTACTACTGGTCTTTCAGAAATCGATCAAAGCGTAGACAGATTGAAACATTACTCCCATGGGGAAAAGTCGGCATGGTGCGTGTTGTATTCAATCCAGATGCAATTTCTCTATTTTAAAAACACTCTGAAGTTCCATAGATTTCAGAATGATTCCAGATGTGCTTCGGATACTACTACTGGTCTTTCAGGAATCGATCAAAGCGTAGACAGTTTGAGACATTACTCCCATGGAGAAAAGTCCGCATGGTGCATGTTGTATTCAATCCCGATGCAATTTCTGTATTTCATCAACACTCTGAGGTTCCACAGATTACAGAATGCCTCCAGATGTGCTTCGGATACTACTACTGGTCTTTAAGGAATCGATGAAAGCGTAGACAGATTGAGACATTACTCCCATGGAGACAAGTCGCCATGGTGCGTGTTGTATTCAATTCCGATGCAATTTCTGTATTTCATCAACACTCTGAAGGTCCACAGATTACAGAATGCCAGCACATTTGCTTCGGATAATACTACAGGTCATTCAGGAATCGATCAAAGCGTAGACAGTTTGAGACATTAGTCCCATGGAGGAAAGTCGACATGTTGCGTATTGGATTCAATCACGATGCATTTTCTGTATTTCATCAACACTCTCAAGTTCAACACATTTCAGAATGCCTCCAGATGTGCTTCGGATACAACTACTGGTCTCTCAGGAATCGATCGAATGGTAGACAGATTGAAACGTTACTCCCATGGGGAAAATTCGGCATGGTGTGTGTTGTATTCAATCCAAATGTAATTTCTGTATTTTATCAACACTCTGACGTTCCACAGATTTCAGAATGCCTCCAGATGTTCTTCGGATACTACTACTGGTCTTTCAGGAATCGATCAAAGTGTAGACAGTTTGAGACATTACTCTTATGGGGAAAATTCGGCATGGTGCATGTTGTATTCAATCCAGATGCAATGTCTGTATTTTATCAACACTCTGAAGTTCCACAGATTTCAGAATTCCTCCAGATGTGCTTCGCATACTACTACTGGTCTTTCAGGAATCGATCAAAGCGTAGACAGTTTGAGACATTACTCCCATGGAGAAAAGTCGACATGTTGCGTGTTGTATTCAATCCCGATGCATTTTCTGTATTTCATCAACACTCTCAAGTTCAACACATTTCAGAATGCCTCCAGATGTGCTTCGGATACTACTACTGGTCTTTAAGGAATCGGTGAAAGCGTAGACAGATTGAGACAATAGTCCCATAGAGACAAGTCGCTATGGTGCGTGTTGTATTCAATCCCGATGCAATTTCTGTATTTCATCAACACTCTGAAGGTCCAGAGATTACAGAATACCACCACATGTGCTTCGCATACTACTACTGGTCTTTCAGGAATCGATCAAAGCGTAGACAGATTGAAACATTACTCCCATGGTGAAAAGTCGGCATGGTACGTGTTGTATTCAATCCAGATGCAATTTCTCTATTTTAAAAACACTCTGAAGTTCCATAGATTTCAGAATGCCTCCAGATGTGCTTCGGATACTACTACTGGTCTTTCAGGAATCGATTAAAGAGTAGACAGTTTGAGACATTACTCCCATGGGGAAAAGACGGCATGGTGCATGTTGTATTCAATCCAGATCCAATGTCAGTATTTTATCAACACTCTGAAGTTCCACAGATTTCAGAATTCCTCCAGATGTCCTTCGCATACTACTACTGGTCTTTCAGGAATCGATCAAAGCGTAGAAAGTTTGAGACATTACTCCCATGGAGAAAAGTCGACATGTTGCGTGTTGTATTCAATCCCGACGCATTTTCTGTATTTCATCAACACTCTCATGTTCAACACATTTCAGAATGCCTCCAGATGTGCTTCGGATACTACTACTGCTCTTTCAGGAATCGATCAAAGCGTAGACAGATTGAGACAATACTCCCATGGAGACAAGTCGTCATGGTGCGTGTTGTATTCAATCCCGATGCAATTTCTGTATTTCATCAACACTCTGAAGGTCCACAGAATTCAGAATGCCACCACATGTGCTTCGGATACTACTACAGGTCATTCAGGAATCGATCAAAGCGTAGACAGTTTGAGACATTACTCCCATGGCGAGAACTCGGCATGGTGCGTGTTGTATTCAATTCCGATGCGATTTCTGTATTTCATCAACACTCTGAGGTTCCACAGATTTCAGAATGCCTCCAGATGTGCTTCGCATACTACTACTGGTCTTTCAGGAATCGATGAAAGCGTAGACAGATTGAGACATTACTCCCATCTAGAAAAGTCGACATTTTGCGTGTTGCATTCAATCCCGATGCATTTTCTGTATTTCATCAAAACTCTCAAGTTCAACACAGTTCAGAATGCCTCCAGATGTGCTTCGGATACTACTAGTGGTCTTTCAGGAATCGATGAAAGCGTAGACAGTTTGAAACTATACTCCCATTGTGAAAAGTCGGCATGGTGCGTATTGTATTCAATCCAGATGCAATTTCTGTATTTTATCAACACTCTAAAGCTCCACAGATTTCATAATGCCTCCAGATGTGCTATCGATACTACTACTGGTCTTTCAGGAATCGATAAAAGAGTAGACAGTTTGAGACATTACTCCCTTGGGAAAAAGTCGGCATGGTGCGTGTTGTATTCAATCCAGATGCAATTTCAGTATTTTATCAACACTCTGAAATTCCACAGATTACAGAATGCCTCCAGATGTGCTTCGGATACTACTACTGGTCTTTCAGGAATCGATCAAAGCGTAGACAGTTTGAAACATTACTCTCATGGGGAAAAGTCGGCATGGAGCGTGTTGTATTCAATCCAGATGCAATAACTGTATTTTATCGACACTCTGAAGTTCGACAGATTTCAGAATGCCTTCAGATGTGCTTCAGATACTACTACTGGTCTTTCAGGAATCGATCAAATCGTAGGCAGTTTGAGACATTACTCCCATGGGGAAAAGTCGGCATGGTGCGTGTTGTATTCATTCCAGATGCAATTTCTGTATTTTATCAACACTCTGAAGTTCCACAGATTTCAGAATGCCCTTAGATGTGCTTCGGATACTAATATTGCTCTTTCAGGAATCGATCAAAGAGTAGACAGTTTGAGACAGTACTCCCATGGGGAAAAGTCGGCATGGTGCGTGTTGTATTCAATCCAGAAGCAATTTCTGTATTTTATCAACATTCTGAAGTTCCACAGATTTCAGAATGCCTCCAGAAGTGCTTCGGATACTACTACTGGTCTTTCAGGAATCGATCAAAGCGTAGACAGTTTCAAACATTACTCCCATTTTTAAAAGTCGGCATGATGCGTGTTGTATTCAACCCAGATGCAATTTCTGTATTTTATCAACACTCTGAAGTTCCACAGATTTCAGAATGCCTCCAGATGTGCTTCGGATACTACTACTGGTCTTTCAGAAATCGATCAAAGAGTAGAAAGTTTGAGACATTACTCATATGGGGAAATGTCGGTATGGTGCGAGTTGTATTCAATGCGGATGCAATTTTTGTATTTTATCAACACCCTGAAGTTCCACAGATTTCAGAATGTCTCCAGATGTGGTTCGGATACTACTACTGGTCTTTAAAGAATCTATCAAATTGTAGACAGCTTGAAACGTTACTCCCATGGGGAAAAGTCGGCATGAACATGTTGTAATCAATCCAGATGAAATTTCTGTATTTTATCAACACTCGGAAGTTCCACAGATTTCAGAATGCCTCCAGAAGTGCTTCAGATACTACTACTGGTCTTTCAGGAATCGATCACAGAGTAGGCAGTTTGAGACATTACTCCCTTTGGGAAAAGTCGGCATGGTGTGTGTTGTATTCAGTCCAGATGCAATTTCTGTAATTTAGCAACACTCCGAAGTTCCACAGATTACAGAATGCCTCCAGATGTGCTTCGGATACTACTACTGGTCTTTCAGGAATCGATGAAAGCGTAGACAGATTGAGATATTACTCCCATGGAGAAAAGTTGACATGTTGCGTGTTGTATTTAATCCCGATGCATTTTCTGTATTTCATCAACACTCTCAAGTTCAACACATTTCAGAATGCCTCCAGATGTGCTTCGGATACTACTACTGGTCTTTCAGGAATCGATCAAAGCGTAGACAGATTGAGACATTACTCCCATGGAGACAAGTCGCCATGGTGCGTGTTGTATTCAATCCCGATGCAATTTCTGTATTTCATCAACACTCTGAAGGTCCACAGATTACAGAATGCCACCACATGGGCTTCGGATACTACTACAGGCCATTCAGGATTCGATCAAAACGTAGACAGTTTTAGACATTACTGCCATGGAGAAAAGTCGACATGTTGCGTGTTGTATTCAATCCCGATGCATTTTCTGTATTTCATCAACACTCTCAAGTTCAACACATTTCAGAATGCCTCCAGATGTGCTTCGGATACTACTACTGGTCTTTCAGGAATCGATCAAAGCGTAGACAGATTGAAACATTACTCCCATGGGGAAAAGTCGGCATGGTGTGTGTTGTATACAATCCAAATGCATTTTCTGTATTTTATCAACACTCTGAAGTTCCACAGACTTCAGAATGCCTCCAGATGTGCTTCACATACTACTAGTGATCGTTCAGGAATCGATCAAAGCGTAGACAGTTTGAAACTTTACTCCCATTGGGAAAAGTCGGCATGGTGCGTATTGTATTCAAACCAGATGCAATGTCTGTATTTTATCAACACTCTGAAGTTCCACAGATTTCAGAATGCGTCCAGATGTGCTTCGGGTACTACTACCGGTCTTTCAGGAATCGATCACAGAGTAGGCAGTTTGAGACATTACTCCAATGGAGAGAACTCGGCATTGTGCTTGTTGTATTTAATTCCGATGCGATATCTGAATTTCATCAACACTCCGAAGTTCCACAGATTACAGAATGCCTCCAGATGTCCTTCGGGTACTACTACTGGTCTTTAAGGAATCGATCAAAGCGTAGACAGTTTGAAACATTACTCCCATGGAGAAAGGTCGGCATCGTGCGTGATGTATTCAATCCCGATGCAATTTCTGTATTTTAACAACATTCTGAAGTTCCACAGATTACAGAATGCCTCCAGATGTGCTTCGGATACTACTACTGGTCTTTCAGGAATCGATCAAAGCGTAGACAGTTTGAGACATTACTCCCATTGGGAAAAGTCGGCATGGTGCGTATTGTATTCAAACCAGATGCAATGTCTGTATTTTATCAACACTCTGAAGTTCCACAGATTTCAGAATGCCTCCAGATGTGCTTCGGATACTACTACTGGTCTTTCAGGAATCGATGAAAGCGTAGACAGATTGAGATATTACTCCCATGGAGAAAAGTTGACATGTTGCGTGTTGTATTTAATCCCGATGCATTTTCTGTATTTCATCAACACTCTCAAGTTCAACACATTTCAGAATGCCTCCAGATGTGCTTCGGATACTACTACTGGTCTTTCAGGAATCGATCAAAGCGTAGACAGATTGAGACATTACTCCCATGGAGACAAGTCGCCATGGTGCGTGTTGTATTCAATCCCGATGCAATTTCTGTATTTCATCAACACTCTGAAGGTCCACAGATTACAGAATGCCACCACATGGGCTTCGGATACTACTACAGGCCATTCAGGATTCGATCAAAACGTAGACAGTTTTAGACATTACTGCCATGGAGAAAAGTCGACATGTTGCGTGTTGTATTCAATCCCGATGCATTTTCTGTATTTCATCAACACTCTCAAGTTCAACACATTTCAGAATGCCTCCAGATGTGCTTCGGATACTACTACTGGTCTTTCAGGAATCGATCAAAGCGTAGACAGATTGAAACATTACTCCCATGGGGAAAAGTCGGCATGGTGTGTGTTGTATACAATCCAAATGCATTTTCTGTATTTTATCAACACTCTGAAGTTCCACAGACTTCAGAATGCCTCCAGATGTGCTTCACATACTACTAGTGATCGTTCAGGAATCGATCAAAGCGTAGACAGTTTGAAACTTTACTCCCATTGGGAAAAGTCGGCATGGTGCGTATTGTATTCAAACCAGATGCAATGTCTGTATTTTATCAACACTCTGAAGTTCCACAGATTTCAGAATGCGTCCAGATGTGCATCGGATTCTACTACTGGTCTTTCAGGAATCGATCACAGAGTAGGCAGTTTGAGACATTACTCCAATGGAGAGAACTCGGCATTGTGCTTGTTGTATTTAATTCCGATGCGATATCTGAATTTCATCAACACTCCGAAGTTCCACAGATTACAGAATGCCTCCAGATGTCCTTCGGGTACTACTACTGGTCTTTAAGGAATCGATCAAAGCGTAGACAGTTTGAAACATTACTCCCATGGAGAAAGGTCGGCATCGTGCGTGATGTATTCAATCCCGATGCAATTTCTGTATTTTAACAACATTCTGAAGTTCCACAGATTACAGAATGCCTCCAGATGTGCTTCGGATACTACTACTGGTCTTTCAGGAATCGATCAAAGCGTAGACAGTTTGAGACATTACTCCCGTGGAGAAGAGTCCGCATGGTGCATGTTGTATTCAATCCCGATGCATTTTCTGTATTTCATCAACACTCTCAAGTTCAACACATTTCAGAATGCCTCCAGATGTGCTTCGGATACTACTACTGGTCTTTCAGGAATCGATCAAAGCGTAGACAGATTGAAACATTACTCCCATGGGGAAAAGTCGGCATGGTGTGTGTTGTATACAATCCAAATGCATTTTCTGTATTTTATCAACACTCTGAAGTTCCACAGACTTCAGAATGCCTCCAGATGTGCTTCACATACTACTAGTGATCGTTCAGGAATCGATCAAAGCGTAGACAGTTTGAAACTTTACTCCCATTGGGAAAAGTCGGCATGGTGCGTATTGTATTCAAACCAGATGCAATGTCTGTATTTTATCAACACTCTGAAGTTCCACAGATTTCAGAATGCCTCCAGATGTGCATCGGATTCTACTACAGGTCTTTCAGGAATCGATCAAAGAGTAGACAGTTTGAGACATTACTCTTATGGGGAAAATTCGGCATGGTGCATGTTGTATTCAATCCAGATGCAATGTCTGTATTTTATCAACACTCTGAAGTTCCACAGATTTCAGAATTCCTCCAGATGTGCTTCGCATACTACTACTGGTCTTTCAGGAATCGATCAAAGCGTAGACAGTTTGAGACATTACTCCCATGGAGAAAAGTCGACATGTTGCGTGTTGTATTCAATCCCGATGCATTTTCTGTATTTCATCAACACTCTCAAGTTCAACACATTTCAGAATGCCTCCAGATGTGCTTCGGATACTACTACTGGTCTTTAAGGAATCGGTGAAAGCGTAGACAGATTGAGACAATAGTCCCATAGAGACAAGTCGCTATGGTGCGTGTTGTATTCAATCCCGATGCAATTTCTGTATTTCATCAACACTCTGAAGGTCCACAGATTACAGAATACCACCACATGTGCTTCGCATACTACTACTGGTCTTTCAGGAATCGATCAAAGCGTAGACAGATTGAAACATTACTCCCATGGTGAAAAGTCGGCATGGTGCGTGTTGTATTCAATCCAGAGGCAATTTCTCTATTTTAAAAACACACTGAAGTTCCATAGATTTCAGAATGCCTCCAGATGTGCTTCGGATACTACTACTACTCTTTCAGGAATCGATTAAAGAGTAGACAGTTTGAGACATTACTCCTATGGGGAAAAGACGGCATGGTGCATGTTGTATTCAATCCAGATCCAATGTCAGTATTTTATCAACACTCTGAAGTTCCACAGATTTCAGAATTCCTCCAGATGTCCTTCGCATACTACTACTGGTCTTTCAGGAATCGATCAAAGCGTAGAAAGTTTGAGACATTACTCCCATGGGGAAAAGTCGACATGTTGCGTGTTGTATTCAATCCCGACGCATTTTCTGTATTTCATCAACACTCTCAAGTTCAACACATTTCAGAATGCCTCCAGATGTGCTTCGGATACTACTACTGCTCTTTCAGGAATCGATCAAAGCGTAGACAGATTGAGACAATACTCCCATGGAGACAAGTCGCCATGGTGCGTGTTGTATTCAATCCCGATGCAATTTCTGTATTTCATCAACACTCTGAAGGTCCACAGAATTCAGAAAGCCACCACATGTGCTTCGGATACTACTACAGGTCATTCAGGAATCGATCAAAGCGTAGACAGTTTGAGACATTACTCCCATCTAGAAAAGTCAATATGTTGCGTGTTGTATTCAATCCCGATGCATTTTCTGTATTCCATCAACACTCTCAAGTTCAACACATTTCAGAATGCCTCCAGATGTGCTTCGGATACTACTACTGGTCTTTCAGGAATCGATCAAAGCGTAGACAGATTGAAACATTACTCCCATGGGGAAAAGTCGGCATGGTGCGTGTTGTATTCAATCCAGATGAAATTTCTCTATTTTAAAAACACTCTGAAGTTCCACAGATTTCAGAATGCCTCCAGATGTGCTTCGGATACTACTACTGGTCTTTCACGAATCGATCAAAGGGTAGACTGTTTGAGACATTACTCCCATGGGGAAAAGTCCGCATGGTACGTGTTGTATTCAATGCAGATGCTAATTCTGTAATTTATCAACACTCTGAAGTTCCACAGATTTCAGAATGCCTCCAAATGTGCTTCGGATACTACTACTGGTCTTTCAGGAATCGATCAAAGCGTAGACAGTTTGAGACATTATTACCATGGCGAGAACTCGGCATGGTGCGTGTTGTATTCAATTCCGATGCGATTTCTGTATTTCATCAACACTCCGAAGTTCCACAGATTACAGAATGCCTCCAGATGTGCTTCGGATACTACTCTTCGTCTTTCAGGAATCGATCAAAACGTACAAAATTGAAACATTACTCCCATGGAGAAAAGTCGGCATGGTGCGTGATGTATTCAATCCCGATTCAATTTCTGTATTTCATCAACACTCTGAGGTTCCACAGATTTCAGAATGCCTCCAGATGTGCTTCGCATACTACTACTGGTCTTTCAGGAATCGATGAAAGCGTAGACAGATTGAGACATTACTCCCATCTAGAAAAGTCGACATGTTGCGTGTTGCATTCAATCCCGATGCATTTTCTGTATTTCATCAAAACTCTCAAGTTCAACACATTTCAGAATGCCTCCAGATGTGCTTCGGATACTACTAGTGGTCTTTCAGGAATCGATCAAAGCGTAGACAGTTTGAGACATTACTCCCATGGAGACAAGTCTCCATGGTGCGTGTTGTATTCAATTCCAATGCGATTTCTGTATTTCATCAACACTCTGAAGTTCCACAGATTTCATAATGCCTCCAGATGTGCTACGGATACTACTACTGGTCTTCCAGGAATCGATAAATGAGTAGACAGTTTGAGCCATAACTCCCATGGGGAAAAGTCGGCATGGTGTGTGTTGTATTCAATCCAAATGCAATTTCTGTATTTTATCAACTCTCTGAAGTTCCACAGACTTCAGAATGCCTCCAGATGTGCTTCGGATACTACTACTGGTCTTTCAAGAATCGATCAAAGAGTAGACAGTTTGAGACATTACTCCCATTTGGAAAAGTCGGCATGGTGCGTGTTGTATTCATCCAGATGCAATGTCTGTATTTTATCAACACTCTGAAGTTCCACAGATTTCACAATTTCACCAGATGTGCTTCACATACTACTAGTGGTCGTTCAGGAATCGATCAAAGCGTAGACAGTTTGAAACTATACTCCCATTGTGAAAAGTCGGCATGGTGCGTATTGTATTCAATCCAGATGCAATTTCTGTATTTTATCAACACTCTAAAGCTCCACAGATTTCATAATGCCTCCAGATGTGCTATGGATACTACTACTGGTCTTTCAGGAATCGATAAAAGAGTAGACAGTTTGAGACATTACTCCCTTGGGAAAAAGTCGGCATGGTGCGTGTTGTATTCAATCCAGATGCAATTTCTGTATTTTATCAGCACTCTGAAGTTCCACAGATTTCAGAATGCCACCAGATGCGCTTCGGATACAACTACTAGTCTTTCAGGAATCGATAAAAGGTAGACAGTTTGAAACATTACTCCAATGGGGAAAAGTCGGCATGGTGCTTGTTGTATTCAATTCGGATGCAATTTTTGTATTTCATCAAAACTTTGAAGGTCCTCATATTACAGAATGGCGCCAGATGTGCTTCTGATACCACTGCAGGTCTTCCGGCATCAGAAGAAATCGCAGATAGTTTGAGACATTACTCCCATGGAGAAAAGACCTCATGGTTAATGTTGTATTCAATCCCGATTCAATTTCTGTATTTCATCAACACTCTGAAGTTCCACCGATTACAGAATGCCTCCAGATGTGTTTTGGATACTACTACAGGTCATTCAGGAATCGATTAAAGCGTAGACAGTTTGTGGCATTACTCCCACGGAGAAAAGTCGGCATGCTGCGTGATGTATTCAATCCCGATGCAATTTCTGTATTTTATCAACACTCTGAAGTTCCTCAGATTACAGAATGCCTCCAGATGTGTTTCGGATACTACTACTGGTCTTTCAGGAATCGATCAAAGCGTAGACAGTTTGAGACATTACTCCCATGGAGAAAAGTCGGCATGGTGCGTGATGTATTCAATCCCGATGCAATTTCTGTATTTTATCAACACTCTGAAATTCCACAGATTACAGAATGCCTCCAGATATGCTTCGGATACTACTACTGGTCTTTCAGGAAACGATCAAAGCGTAGACAGTTTGAGAGATTACTCCCATGGAGAAAAGTCGGCATGGTGCGTGTGGTATTCAATTCCGATGCATTTTCTGTATTTCATCAACACTGTGAAGTTCCACAGATTACATAGTGCCTCCACATGAGCTTCAGATTCTACTACTGGTCATTCAGAAATCGATCAAATCGTAGACAGTTTGTGACATTACTCCCACGGACAAAAGTCGGCATGGGGCGTGTTGTATTCAATCCCGATGCAATTTCTGTATTTCATCAGCACTCTGAAGGTCCACAGATTACAGAATGACTCCAGATGTGCTTCAGATACTACTACTGGTCTTTCAAAAATCGATCAAAGAGTAGACAGTTTGAGACATTACTCCCATGGAGAAAAGTCGGCATGGAAAGTGTTGTATTCAATCCCGATCCATTTTCTGTATTTCATCAACACTCTGAAGTTCCTCAGATTACAGAATGCCTCCAGATGTGCTTCGGATACTACAACTGGTCTTTCAGGAATCGATCAAAGCGTAGACAGTTTGAGACATTACTCCCATGAAGAAAAGTCGGCATGGAGCGTGATGTACTAAATCCCGATGCAATTTCTGTATTTTATCAACACTCTGAATTTCCACAGATTTCAGAATGATTCTCAGATGTGATTCGGATACTACTACTGGTCTTTCAGGAATCGATCAAAGCGTAGACAGTTTGAAACATTACTCTCATGGGGAAAAGTCGGCATGGAGCGTGTTGTATTCAATCCAGATGCAATAACTGTATTTTATCGACACTCTGAAGTTCGACAGATTTTAGAATGCCTGATGTGCTTCAGATACTACTACTGGTCTTTCAGGAATCGATCAAATCGTAGACAGATTGAGACATTACTCCCATGCTGAAAAGTCGGCATGGTGCGTGTTGTATTCATTCCAGATGCAATTTCTGTATTTTATCAACACTCTGAAGTTCCACAGATTTCAGAATGCCCTTAGATGTGCTTCGGATACTAATATTGCTCTTTCAGGAATCGATCAAAGAGTAGACAGTTTGAGACAGTACTCCCATGGGGAAAAGTCGGCATGGTGCGTGTTGTATTCAATCCAGAAGCAATTTCTGTATTTTATCAACATTCTGAAGTTCCACAGATTTCAGAATGCCTCCAGAAGTGCTTCGGATACTACTACTGGTCTTTCAGGAATCGATCAAAGAGTAGACAGTTTCAAACATTACTCCCATTTTTAAAAGTCGGCATGGTGCGTGTTGTATTCAACCCAGATGCAATTTCTGTATTTTATCAACACTCTGAAGTTCCACAGATTTCAGAATGCCTCCAGATGTGCTTCGGATACTACTACTGGTCTTTCAGAAATCGATCACAGAGTAGAAAGTTTGAGACATTACTCCCATGGGGAAATGTCGGTATGGTGCGAGTTGTATTCAATGCGGATGCAATTTTTGTATTTTATCAACACCCTGAAGTTCCACAGATTTCAGAATGTCTCCAGATGTGGTTCGGATACTACTACTGGTCTTTAAGGAATCTATCAAATTGTAGACAGCTTGAAACGTTACTCCCATGGGGAAAAGTCGGCATGAACATGTTGTAATCAATCCAGATGAAATTTCTGTATTTTATCAACACTCGGAAGTTCCACAGGTTTCAGAATGCCTCCAGATGTGCTTCAGATACTACTACTGGTCTTTCAGGAATCGATCACAGAGTAGGCAGTTTGAGACATTACTCCCTTGGGGAAAAGTCGGCATGGTGTGTGTTGTATTCAATCCAGATGCAATTTCTGTAATTTATCAACACTCCGAAGTTCCACAGATTACAGAATGCCTCCAGATGTGCTTCGGATACTACTCTTCGTCTTTCAGGAATCGATCAAAACGTAGACAATTGAAACATTACTCCCATGGAGAAAAGTCGGCATGGTGCGTGATGTATTCAATCCCGATGCAATTTCTGTATTTAATCAACACTCTGAGGTTCCACAGATATCAGAATGCCTCCAGATGTGCTTCGGATACTACTACTGGTCTTTCAGGAATCGATCAAAGCGTAGACAGTTTGAGACATTACTCAAATGGAGAAAAGTCCGCATGGTGCATGTTGTATTCAATCCCGATGCAATTTCTGTTTTCCATCAACACTCTGAAGGTCCACAGATTACAGAATGCCACCACATTTGCTTCGGATACTACTACAGGTCATTCAGGAATCGATCAAAGCGTAGACAGTTTGAGACGTTGCTCCCATTTAGGAAAGTCGACATGTTGCTTATTGTATTCAATCACGATGCATTTTCTGTATTTCATCAACACTCTCAAGTTCAACACATTTCAGAATGCCTCCAGATGTGCTTCGGATACAACTACTGGTCTTTCAGGAATCGATCGAAGCGTAGACCGATTGAAACATTACTCCCATGGGGAAAAGTCGGCATGGTGTGTGTTGTATTCAATCCAGATGTAATTTCTGTATTTTATCAACACTCTGAAGTTCCACAGATTTCAGAATGCCTCCAGATGTTCTTCGGATACTACCAATGGTCTTTCAGGAATCGATCAAAGAGTAGACAGTTTGAGACATTACTTCCATTTGGAAAAGTCGGCATGGTGCGTGTTGTATTCATCCAGATGCAATGTCTGTATTTTATCAACACTCTGAAGTTCCACAGATTTCACAATTTCACCAGATGTGCTTCACATACTACTAGTGGTCGTTCAGGAATCGATCAAAGCGTAGACAGTTTGAAACTATACTCCCATTGTGAAAAGTCGGCATGGTGCGTATTGTATTCAATCCCGATGCAATTTCTGTATTTTATCAACACTCTGAAATTCCACAGATTACAGAATGCCTCCAGATATGCTTCGGATACTACTACTGGTCTTTCAGGAAACGATCAAAGCGTAGACAGTTTGAGAGATTACTCCCATGGAGAAAAGTCGGCATGGTGCGTGTGGTATTCAATTCCGATGCATTTTCTGTATTTCATCAACACTGTGAAGTTCCACAGATTACATAATGCCTCCACATGAGCTTCAGATTCTACTACTGGTCATTCAGAAATCGATCAAATCGTAGACAGTTTGTGACATTACTCCCATGGAGAAAAGTCGGCATGGGGCGTGTTGTATTCAATCCCGATGAAATTTCTGTATTTCATCAGCACTCTGAAGGTCCACAGATTACAAAATGACTCCAGATGTGCTTCAGATACTACTATTGGTCTTTCAAAAATCGAACAAAGAGTAGACAGTTTGAGACATTACTCCCATGGAGAAAAGTCGGCATGGAAAGTGTTGTATTCAATCCCGATCCATTTTCTGTATTTCATCAACACTCTGAAGTTCCTCAGATTACAGAATGCATCCAGATGTGCTTCGGATACTACAACTGGTCTTTCAGGAATCGATCAAAGCGTAGACAGTTTGAGACATTACTCCCATGAAGAAAAGTCGGCATGGAGCGTGATGTACTAAATCCCGATGCAATTTCTGTATTTTATCAACACTCTGAATTTCCACAGATTTCAGAATGCCTCTCAGATGTGCTTCGGATACTACTACTGATCTTTCAGGAATCGATCAAAGCGTAGACAGTTTGAAACATTACTCTCATGGGGAAAAGTCGGCATGGAGCGTGTTGTATTCAATCCAGATGCAATAACTGTATTTTATCGACACTCTGAAGTTCGACAGATTTCAGAATGCCTTCAGATGTGCTTCAGATACTACTACTGGTCTTTCAGGAATCGATCAAATCGTAGACAGTTTGAGACATTACTCCCATGGGGAAAAGTCGGCATGGTGCGTGTTGTATTCATTCCAGATGCAATTTCTGTATTTTATCAACACTCTGAAGTTCCACAGATTTCAGAATGCCCTTAGATGTGCTTCGGATACTAATATTGCTCTTTCAGGAATCGATCAAAGAGTAGACAGTGTGAGACAGTACTCCCATGGGGAAAAGTCGGCATGGTGCGTGTTGTATTCAATCCAGAAGCAATTTCTGTATTTTATCAACATTCTGAAGTTCCACAGATTTCAGAATGCCTCCAGAAGTGCTTCGGATACTACTACTGGTCTTTCAGGAATCGATCAAAGCGTAGACAGTTTCAAACATTACTCCCATTTTTAAAAGTCGGCATGGTGCGTGTTGTATTCAACCCAGATGCAATTTCTGTATTTTATCAACACTCTGAAGTTCCACAGATTTCAGAATGCCTCCAGATGTGCTTCGGATACTACTATTGGTCTTTCAGAAATCGATCAAAGAGTAGAAAGTTTGAGACATTACTCCCATGGGGAAATGCCGGTATGGTGCGAGTTGTATTCAATGCGGATGCAATTTTTGTATTTTATCAACACCCTGAAGTTCCACAGATTTCAGAATGTCTCCAGATGTGGTTCGGATACTACTACTGGTCTTTAAGGAATCTATCAAATTGTAGACAGCTTGAAACGTTACTCCCATGGGGAAAAGTCGGCATGAACATGTTGTAATCAATCCAGATGAAATTTCTGTATTTTATCAACACTCGGAAGTTCCACAGGTTTCAAAATGCCTCCAGATGTGCTTCAGATACTACTACTGGTCTTTCAGGAATCGATCACAGAGTAGGCAGTTTGAGACATTACTCCCTTGGGGAAAAGTCGGCATGGTGTGTGTTGTATTCAATCCAGATGCAATTTCTGTAATTTATCAACACTCCGAAGTTCCACAGATTACAGAATGCCTCCAGATGTGCTTCGGATACTACTACTGGTCTTTCAGGAATCGATGAAAGCGTAGACAGATTGAGATATTACTCCCATGGAGAAAAGTTGACATGTGGCGTGTTGTATTTAATCCCGATGCATTTTCTGTATTTCATCAACACTCTCAAGTTCAACACATTTCAGAATGCCTCCAGATGTGCTTCGGATACTACTACTGGTCTTTCAGGAATCGATCAAAGCGTAGACAGATTGAGACATTACTCCCATGGAGACAAGTCGCCATGGTGCGTGTTGTATTCAATCCCGATGCAATTTCTGTATTTCATCAACACTCTGAAGGTCCACAGATTACAGAATGCCACCACATGGGCTTCGGATACTACTACAGGCCATTCAGGAATCGATCAAAACGTAGACAGATTTAGACATTACTGCCATGGAGAAAAGTCGACATGTTGCGTGTTGTATTCAATCCCGATGCATTTTCTGTATTTCATCAACACTCTCAAGTTCAACACATTTCAGAATGCCTCCAGATGTGCTTCGGATACTACTACTGGTCTTTCAGGAATCGATCAAAGCGTAGACAGATTGAAACATTACTCCCATGGGGAAAAGTCGGCATGGTGTGTGTTGTATACAATCCAAATGCATTTTATGTTTTTTATCAACACTCTGAAGTTCCACAGACTTCAGAATGCCTCCAGATGTGCTTCACATACTACTAGTGGTCGTTCAGGAATCGATCAAAGCGTAGACAGCTTGAAACTTTACTCCCATTGGGAAAAGTCGGCATGGTGCGTATTGTATTCAAACCAGATGCAATGTCTGTATTTTATCAACACTCTGAAGTTCCACAGATTTCATAATGCCTCCAGATGTGCTACGGATACTACTACTGGTCTTTCAGGAATCGATAAAAGAGTAGACAGTTTGAGACATTACTCCCATGGGGAAAAGTCGGCATGGTGCGTGTTGTATTCAATCCAGATGCAATTTCTGTATTTTATCAACACTCTGAAGTTCCACAGACTTCAGAATGCCTCCAGATGTGCTTCAGATACTACTACTGGTCTTTCAGGAATCGATCAAAGAGGAGAAAGTTTGAGACATTACTCCATTGGGGCAAAGTCGGCATGGTGCGTGTTGTATCAATCCAGATGCAATGTCTGTATTTTATCAACACTATGAATTTCCACAAGTTTCAGAATGCCTCTCAGATGTGCTTCGGATACTACTACTGGTATTTCACTAATCGATCAAAGCGTAGACAGTTTGAAACATTACTCCCATGGGGTTTGAGACATTACTCTCGTGGGAAAAGTCGGCATGGTGCGTGTTGTATTCAATCCAGATGCAATTTCTGTATTTTATCAACACTCTGAATTTCCAAAGATTTCAGAATGCCTCTCAGATGTGCTTCGGATACTACTACTGGTCTTTCAGGAATCGATCAAAGCGTAGACAGTTTGAAACATTACTCCCATGGGGAAAAGTCGGCATGGTGCGTGTTGTATTCAATCCAGATGCAATTTCTGTATTTTATCGACACTCTGAAGTTCGACAGATTTCATAATGCCTCCAGATGTGCTTCGGATACTACTACTGGTCTTTCAGGAATCGATCAAAGAGTAGACATTTTGAGTCATTACTCCCATGGGGAAAAGTCGGCATGGTGCGTGTTGTATTCATTCCAGATGCAATTTTTGTATTTTATCAACACTCTGAAGTTCCACAGATTTCAGAATGCCTCCAGATGTGCTTCAGATACTACTACTGGTCTTTCAGAAATCGATCAAAGAGTAGACAGTTTGAGACATTACTCCCATAGGGAAAAGTCGGCATGGTGCGAGTTGTATTCAATCCGGATGCAATTTTTGTATTTTATCAACACTCTGAAGTTCCACAGGTTTCAGAATGCTCCAGATGTGCTTCAGATACTACTACTGGTCTTTCAGGAATCCATCACAGAGTAGACAGTTTGAGACATTACTCCCATGGGGAAAAGTCTCCATGGTGTGTGTTGTATTCAATCCAGATGCAATTTCTGTATTTTATCAACACTCTGAAGTTCCACAGATTTCAGAATGCCTCCAGATGTGCATCAGATTCTACTACTGGTCTTTCAGGAATCGATCACAGAGTAGGCAGTTTGAGACATTACTCCAATGGAGAGAACTCGGCATTGTGCTTGTTGTATTTAATTCCGATGCGATATCTGAATTTCATCAACACTCCGAAGTTCCACAGATTACAGAATGCCTCCAGATGTCCTTCGGGTACTACTACTGCTCTTTAAGGAATCGATCAAAGCGTAGACAGTTTGAAACATTACTCCCATGGAGAAAAGTCGGCATCGTGCGTGATGTATTCAATCCCGATGCAATTTCTGTATTTTAGCAACATTCTGAAGTTCCACAGATTACAGAATGCCTCCAGATGTGCTTCGGATACTACTACTGGTCTTTCAGGAATCGATCAAAGCGTAGACAGTTTGAGACATTACTCCCATGGAGAAAAGTCCGCATGGTGCATGTTGTATTCAATCCCGATGCAATTTCTGTATTTCATCAACACTCTGAGGTTCCACAGATTACAGAATGCCTCCAGATGTGCTTCGGATACTACTACTGGTCTTTAAGGAATCGATGAAAGCGTAGACAGATTGAGACATTACTCCCATGGAGACAAGTCGCCATGGTGCGTGTTGTATTCAATTCCGATGCAATTTCTGTATTTCATCAACACTCTGAAGGTCCACAGATTACAGAATGCCAGCACATTTGCTTCGGATAATACTACAGGTCATTCAGGAATCGATCAAAGCGTAGACAGTGTGAGACATTACTCCCATGGAGGAAAGTCGACATGTTGCGTATTGGATTCAATCACGATGCATTTTCTGTATTTCATCAACACTCTCAAGTTCAACACATTTCAGAATGCCTCCAGATGTGCTTCGGATACAACTACTGGTCTCTCAGGAATCGATCGAATGGTAGACAGATTGAAACGTTACTCCCATGGGGAAAATTCGGCATGGTGTGTGTTGTATTCAATCCAAATGTAATTTCTGTATTTTATCAACACTCTGACGTTCCACAGATTTCAGAATGCCTCCAGATGTTCTTCGGATACTACTACTGGTCTTTCAGGAATCGATCAAAGAGTAGACAGTTTGAGACATTACTCCCATGGGGAAAATTCGGCATGGTGCATGTTGTATTCAATCCAGATGCAATGTCTGTATTTTATCAACACTCTGAAGTTCCACAGATTTCAGAATTCCTCCAGATGTGCTTCGCATACTACTACTGGTCTTTCAGGAATCGATCAAAGCGTAGACAGTTTGAGACATTACTCCCATGGAGAAAAGTCGACATGTTGCGTGTTGTATTCAATCCCGATGCATTTTCTGTATTTCATCAACACTCTCAAGTTCAACACATTTCAGAATGCCTCCAGATGTGCTTCGGATACTACTACTGGTCTTTAAGGAATCGGTGAAAGCGTAGACAGATTGAGACAATAGTCCCATAGAGACAAGTCGCTATGGTGCGTGTTGTATTCAATCCCGATGCAATTTCTGTATTTCATCAACACTCTGAAGGTCCACAGATTACAGAATGCCACCACATGTGCTTCAAATACTACTACTGGTCTTTCAGGAATCGATCAAAGCGTAGACAGATTGAAACATCACTCCCATGGGGAAAAGTCGGCATGGTCCGTGTTGTACTCAATCCAGATGCAATTTCTCTATTTTAAAAACACTCTGAAGTTCCATAGATTTCAGAATGCCTCCAGATGTGCTTCGGATACTACTACTGGTCTTTCAGGAATCGATTAAAGAGTAGACAGTTTGAGACATTACTCCCATAGGGAAAAGACGGCATGGTGCATGTTGTATTCAATCCAGATCCAATGTCAGTATTTTATCAACACTCTGAAGTTCCACACATTTCAGAATTCCTCCAGATGTCCTTCGCATACTACTACTGGTCTTTCAGGAATCGATCAAAGCGTAGAAAGTTTGAGACATTACTCCCATGGAGAAAAGTCGACATGTTGCGTGTTGTATTCAATCCCGACGCATTTTCTGTAATTCATCAACACTCTCAAGTTCAACACATTTCAGAATGCCTCCAGATGTGCTTCGGATACTACTACTGCTCTTTCAGGAATCGATCAAAGCGTAGACAGATTGAGACAATACTCCCATGGAGACAAGTCGCCATGGTGCGTGTTGTATTCAATCCCGATGAAATTTCTGTATTTCATCAACACTCTGAAGGTCCACAGAATTCAGAATGCCACCACATGTGCTTCGGATACTACTACAGGTCATTCAGGAATCGATCAAAGCGTAGACAGTTTGAGACATTACTCCCATCTAGAAAAGTCGATATGATGCGTGTTGTATTGAATCCCGATGCATTTTCTGTATTCCATCAACACTCTCAAGTTCAACACATTTCAAAATGCCTCCAGATGTGCTTCGGATACTACTACTGGTCTTTCAGGAATCGATCAAAGCGTAGACAGATTGAAACATTACTCCCATGGGGAAAAGTCGGCATGGTGCGTGTTGTATTCAATCCAGATGAAATTTCTCTATTTTAAAAACACTCTGAAGTTCCACAGATTTCAGAATGCCTCCAGATGTGCTTCGGATACTACTACTGGTCTTTCACGAATCGATCAAAGAGTAGACTGTTTGAGACATTACTCCCATGGGGAAAAGTCCGCATGGTGCGTGTTGTATTCAATGCAGATGCAAATTCTGTAATTTATCAACACTCTGAAGTTCCACAGATTTCAGAATGCCTCCAAATGTGCTTCGGATACTACTACTGGTCTTTCAGGAATCGATCAAAGCGTAGACAGTTTGAGACATTACTCCCATGGCGAGAACTCGGCATGGTGCGTGTTGTATTCAATTCCGATGCGATTTCTGTATTTCATCAACACTCCGAAGTTCCACAGATTACAGAATGCCTCCAGATGTGCTTCGGATACTACTCTTCGTCTTTCAGGAATCGATCAAAACGTAGAAAATTGAAACATTACTCCCATGGAGAAAAGTCGGCATGGTGCGTGATGTATTCAATCCCGATGCAATTTCTGTATTTCATCATCACTCTGAGGTTCCACAGATTTCAGAATGCCTCCAGATGTGCTTCGCATACTACTACTGGTCTTTCAGGAATCGATGAAAGCGTAGACAGATTGAGACATTACTCTCATCTAGAAAAGTCGACATGTTGCGTGTTGCATTCAATCCCGATGCATTTTCTGTATTTCATCACAACTCTCAAGTTCAACACATTTCACAATGCCTCCAGATGTGCTTCGGATACTACTACTGGTCTTTCAGGAATTGATCAAAGCGTAGACAGTTTGAGACATTACTCCCATGGAGACAAGTCTCCATGGTGCGTGTTGTATTCAATTCCAATGCGATTTCTGTATTTCATCAACACTCTGAAGTTCCACAGATTTCATAATGCCTCCAGATGTGCTACGGATACTACTACTGGTCTTCCAGGAATCCATAAATGAGTAGACAGTTTGAGACATAACTCCCATGGGGAAAAGTCGGCATGGTGTGTGTTGTATTCAATCCAAATGCAATTTCTGTATTTTATCAACTCTCTGAAGTTCCACAGACTTCAGAATGCCTCCAGATGTGCTTCGGATACTACTACTGGTCTTTCAAGAATCGATCAAAGAGTAGACAGTTTGAGACATTACTCCCATTTGGAAAAGTCGGCATAGTGCGTGTTGTATTCATCCAGATGCAATGTCTGTATTTTATCAACACTCTGAAGTTCCACAGATTTCACAATTTCACCAGATGTGCTTCACATACTACTAGTGGTCGTTCAGGAATCGATCAAAGCGTAGACAGTTTGAAACTATACTCCCATTGTGAAAAGTCGGCATGGTGCGTATTGTATTCAATCCAGATGCAATTTCTGTATTTTATCAACACTCTAAAGCTCCACAGATTTCATAATGCCTCCAGATGTGCTATGGATACTACTACTGGTCTTTCAGGAATCGATAAAAGAGTAGACAGTTTGAGACATTACTCCCTTGGGAAAAAGTCGGCATGGTGCGTGTTGTATTCAATCCAGATGCAATTTCTGTATTTTATCAGCACTCTGAAGTTCCACAGATTTCAGAATGCCACCAGATGCGCTTCGGATACAACTACTAGTCTTTCAGGAATCGATAAAAGGTAGACAGTTTGAAACATTACTCCAATGGGGAAAAGTCGGCATGGTGCTTGTTGTATTCAATTCGGATGCAATTTTTGTATTTCATCAAAACTTTGAAGGTGCTCATATTACAGAATGGCGCCAGATGTTCTTCTGATACTACTGCAGGTCTTCCGGCATCAGAAGAAATCGCAGATAGTTTGAGACATTACTCCCATGGAGAAAAGACCTCATGGTTAATGTTGTATTCAATCCCGATTCAATTACTGTATTTCATCAACACTCTGAAGTTCCACCGATTACAGAATGCCTCCAGATGTGTTTTGGATACTACTACAGGTCATTCAGGAATCGATTAAAGCGTAGACAGTTTGAGAGATTACTCCCATGGAGAAAAGTCGGCATGGTGCGTGTGGTATTCAATTCCGATGCATTTTCTGTATTTCATCAACACTGTGAAGTTCCACAGATTACATAATGCCTCCACATGAGCTTCAGATTCTACTACTGGTCATTCAGAAATCGATCAAATCGTAGACAGTTTGTGACATTACTCCAACGGACAAAAGTCGGCATGGGGCGTGTTGTATTCAATCCCGATGCAATTTCTGTATTTCATCAGCACTCTGAAGGTCCACAGATTACAGAATGACTCCAGATGTGCTTCAGATACTACTACTGGTCTTTCAAAAATCGATCAAAGAGTAGACAGTTTGAGACATTACTCCCATGGAGAAAAGTCGGCATGGAAAGTGTTGTATTCAATCCCGATCCATTTTCTGTATTTCATCAACACTCTGAAGTTCCTCAGATTACAGAATGCCTCCAGATGTGCTTCGGATACTACAACTGGTCTTTCAGGAATCGATCAAAGCGTAGACAGTTTGAGACATTACTCCCATGAAGAAAAGTCGGCATGGAGCGTGATGTACTAAATCCCGATGCAATTTCTGTATTTTATCAACACTCTGAATTTCCACAGATTTCAGAATGCCTCTCAGATGTGCTTCGGATACTACTACTGGTCTTTCAGGAATCGATCAAAGCGTAGACAGTTTGAAACATTACTCTCATGGGGAAAAGTCGGCATGGAGCGTGTTGTATTCAATCCAGATGCAATAACTGTATTTTATCGACACTCTGAAGTTCCACAGATTTCAGAATGCCCTTAGATGTGCTTCGGATACTAATATTGCTCTTTCAGGAATCGATCAAAGAGTAGACAGTTTGAGACAGTACTCCCATGGGGAAAAGTCGGCATGGTGCGTGTTGTATTCAATCCAGAAGCAATTTCTGTATTTTATCAACATTCTGAAGTTCCACAGATTTCAGAATGCCTCCAGAAGTGCTTCGGATACTACTACTGGTCTTTCAGGAATCGATCAAAGCGTAGACAGTTTCAAACATTACTCCCATTTTTAAAAGTCGGCATGGTGCGTGTTGTATTCAACCCAGATGCAATTTCTGTATTTTATCAACACTCTGAAGTTCCACAGATTTCAGAATGCCTCCAGATGTGCTTCGGATACTACTACTGGTCTTTCAGAAATCGATCAAAGAGTAGAAAGTTTGAGACATTACTCCCATGGGGAAATGTCGGTATGGTGCGAGTTGTATTCAATGCGGATGCAATTTTTGTATTTTATCAACACCCTGAAGTTCCACAGATTTCAGAATGTCTCCAGATGTGGTTCGGATACTACTACTGGTCTTTAAGGAATCTATCAAATTGTAGACAGCTTGAAACGTTACCCCCATGGGGAAAAGTCGGCATGAACATGTTGTAATCAATCCAGATGAAATTTCTGTATTTTATCAACACTCGGAAGTTCCACAGGTTTCAGAATGCCTCCAGATGTGCTTCAGATACTACTACTGGTCTTTCAGGAATCGATCACAGAGTAGGCAGTTTGAGACATTACTCCGTTGGGGAAAAGTCGGCATGGTGTGTGTTGTATTCCATCCAGATGCAATTTCTGTAATTTATCAACACTCCGAAGTTCCACAGATTACAGAGTGCCTCCAGATGTGCTTCGGATACTACTACTGGTCTTTCAGGAATCGATCAAAACGTAGGCAGTTTGAGACATTACTCCCATGGAGAAAAGTCGGCATGGTGCGTGATGTATTCAATCCCGATGCAATTTCTGTATTTTAACAACACTCTGAAGTTCCACAGATTACAGAATGCCTCCAGATGTGCTTCGGATACTACTACTGGTCTTTCAGGAATCGATCAAAGCGTAGACAGTTTGAGACATTACTCCCATGGAGAAAAGTCCGCATGGTGCATGTTGTATTCAATCCCGATGCAATTTTTTTTTTCATCAACACTCTGAAGGTCCACAGATTACAGAATGCCACCACATTTGCTTCGGATACTACTACAGGTCATTCAGGAATCGATCAAAGCGTAGACAGTTTGAGACATTGCTCCCATTTAGGAAAGTCGACATGTTGCTTATTGTATTCAATCACGATGCATTTTCTGTATTTCATCAACACTCTCAAGTTCAACACATTTCAGAATGCCTCCAGATGTGCTTCGGATACAACTACTGGTCTTTCAGGAATCGATCGAAGCGTAGACCGATTGAAACATTACTCCCATGGGGAAAAGTCGGCATGGTGTGTGTTGTATTCAATCCAGATGTAATTTCTGTACTTTATCAACACTCTGAAGTTCCACAGATTTCAGAATGCCTCCAGATGTTCTTCGGATACTACCAGTGGTCTTTCAGGAATCGATCAAAGAGTAGACAGTTTGAGACATTACTCCCATTTGGAAAAGTCGGCATGGTGCGTGTTGTATTCATCCAGATGCAATGTCTGTATTTTATCAACACTCTGAAGTTCCACAGATTTCACAATTTCACCAGATGTGCTTCACATACTACTAGTGGTCGTTCAGGAATCGATCAAAGCGTAGACAGTTTGAAACTATACTCCCATTGTGAAAAGTCGGCATGGTGCGTATTGTATTCAATTCAGATGCAATTTCTGTATTTTATCAACACTCTAAAGCTCCACAGATTTCATAATGCCTCCAGATGTGCTATGGATACTACTACTGGTCTTTCAGGAATCGATAAAAGAGTAGACAGTTTGAGACATTACTCCCATGGGAAAAAGTCGGCATGGTGCGTGTTGTATTCAATCCAGATGCAATTTCTGTATTTTATCAGCACTCTGAAGTTCCACAGATTTCAGAATGCCACCAGATGCGCTTCGGATACAACCACTAGTCTTTCAGGAATCGATCAAAAGGTAGACAGGTTGAAACATTACTCCAATGGGGAAAAGTCGGCATGGTGCTTGTTGTATTCAATTCGGATGCAATTTTTGTATTTCATCAAAACTTTGAAGGTCCACATATTACAGAATGGCGCCAGATGTGCTTCTGATACTACTGCAGGTCTTCCGGCATCAGAAGAAATCGCAGATACTTTGAGACATTACTCCCATGGAGAAAAGACCTCATGGTTAATGTTGTATTCAATCCCGATTCAATTTCTGTATTTCATCAACACTCTGAAGTTCCACAGTTTACAGAATGCCTCCAGATGTGCTTTGGATACTACTACAGGTCATTCAGGAATCGATCAAAGCGTAGACAGTTTGTGGCATTACTCCCACGGAGAAAAGTCGGCATGGTGCGTGATGTATTCAATCCCGATGCAATTTCTGTATTTTATCAACACTCTGAAGTTCCTCAGATTACAGAATGCCTCCAGATGTGTTTCGGATACTACTACTGGTCTTTCAGGAATCGATCAAAGCGTAGACAGTTTGAGACATTACTCCCATGAAGAAAAGTCGGCATGGAGCGTGATGTACTAAATCCCGATGCAATTTCTGTATTTTATCAACACTCTGAATTTCCACAGATTTCAGAATGCCTCTCAGATGTGCTTCGGATACTACTACTGGTCTTTCAGGAATCGATCAAAGCGTAGACAGTTTGAAACATTACTCTCATGGGGAAAAGTCGGCATGGAGCGTGTTGTATTCAATCCAGATGCAATAACTGTATTTTATCGACACTCTGAAGTTCGACAGATTTCAGAATGCCTCCAGATGTTCTTCGGATACTACCAGTGGTCTTTCAGGAATCGATCAAAGAGTAGACAGTTTGAGACATTACTCCCATGGAGAAAAGTCGGCATGGTGCGTGATGTATTCAATCCCGATGCAATTTCTGTATTTTATCAACACTCTGAAATTCCACAGATTACAGAATGCCTCCAGATATGCTTCGGATACTACTACTGGTCTTTCAGGAAACGATCAAAGCGTAGACAGTTTGAGAGATTACTCCCATGGAGAAAAGTCGGCATGGTGCGTGTGGTATTCAATTCCGATGCATTTTCTGTATTTCATCAACACTGTGAAGTTAAACAGATTACATAATGCCTCCACATGAGCTTCAGATTCTACTACTGGTCATTCAGAAATCGATCAAATCGTAGACAGTTTGTGACATTACTCCCATGGAGAAAAGTCGGCATGGGGCGTGTTGTATTCAATCCCGATGCAATTTCTGTATTTCATCAGCACTCTGAAGGTCCACAGATTACAGAATGACTCCAGATGTGCTTCAGATACTACTACTGGTCTTTCAAAAATCGATCAAAGAGTAGACAGTTTGAGACATTACTCCCATGGAGAAAAGTCGGCATGGAAAGTGTTGTATTCAATCCCGATCCATTTTCTGTATTTCATCAACACTCTGAAGTTCCTCAGATTACAGAATGCCTCCAGATGTGCTTCGGATACTACAACTGGTCTTTCAGGAATCGATCAAAGCGTAGACAGTTTGAGACATTACTCCCATGAAGAAAAGTCGGCATGGAGCGTGATGTACTAAATCCCGATGCAATTTCTGTATTTTATCAACACTCTGAATTTCCACAGATTTCAGAATGCCTCTCAGATGTGCTTCGGATACTACTACTGGTCTTTCAGGAATCGATCAAAGCGTAGACAGTTTGAAACATTACTCTCATGGGGAAAAGTCGGCATGGAGCGTGTTGTATTCAATCCAGATGCAATAACTGTATTTTATCGACACTCTGAAGTTCGACAGATTTCAGAATGCCTTCAGATGTGCTTCAGATACTACTACTGGTCTTTCAGGAATCGATCAAATCGTAGACAGTTTGAGACATTACTCCCATGGGGAAAAGTCGGCATGGTGCGTGTTGTATTCATTCCAGATGCAATTTCTGTATTTTATCAACACTCTGAAGTTCCACAGATTTCAGAATGCCTTTAGATGTGCTTCGGATACTAATATTGCTCTTTCAGGAATCGATCAAAGAGTAGACAGTTTGACACAGTACTCCCATGGGGAAAAGTCGGCATGGTGCGTGTTGTATTCAATCCAGAAGCAATTTCTGTATTTTATCAACATTATGAAGTTCCACAGATTTCAGAATGCCTCCAGATGTGCTTCGGATACTACTACTGGTCTTTCAGGAATCGATCAAAGCGTAGACAGTTTGAGACATTACTCCCATGGGGAAAAGTCCGCATGGTGCATGTTGTATTCAATCCCGATGCAATTTCTGTTTTTCATCAACACTCTGAAGGTCCACAGATTACAGAATGCCACCACATTTGCTTCGGATACTACTACAGGTCATTCAGGAATCGATCAAAGCGTAGACAGTTTGAGACATTGCTCCCATTTAGGAAAGTCGACATGTTGCTTATTGTATTCAATCACGATGCATTTTCTGTATTTCATCAACACTCTCAAGTTCAACACATTTCAGGATGCCTCCAGATGTGCTTCGGATACAACTACTGGTCTTTCAGGAATCGATCGAAGCGTAGACCGATTGAAACATTACTCCCATGGGGAAAAGTCGGCATGGTGTGTGTTGTATTCTATCCAGATGTAATTTCTGTATTTTATCAACACTCTGAAGTTCCACAGATTTCAGAATGCCTCCAGATGTTCTTCGGATACTACCAATGGTCTTTCAGGTATCGATCAAAGAGTAGACAGTTTGAGACATTACTCCCATTTGGAAAAGTCGGCATGGTGCGTGTTGTATTCATCCAGATGCAATGTCTGTATTTTATCAACACTCTGAAGTTCCACAGATTTCACAATTTCACCAGATGTGCTTCACATACTACTAGTGGTCGTTCAGGAATCGATCAAAGCGTAGACAGTTTGAAACTATACTCCCATTGTGAAAAGTCGGCATGGTGCGTATTGTATTCAATTCAGATGCAATTTCTGTATTTTATCAACACTCTAAAGCTCCACAGATTTCATAATGCCTCCAGATGTGCTATGGATACTACTACTTGTCTTTCAGGAATCGATAAAAGAGTAGACAGTTTGAGACATTACTCCCATGGGAAAAAGTCGGCATGGTGCGTGTTGTATTCAATCCAGATGCAATTTCTGTATTTTATCAGCACTCTGAAGTTCCACAGATTTCAGAATGCCACCAGATGCGCTTCGGATACAACTACTAGTCTTTCAGGAATCGATCAAAAGGTAGACAGTTTGAAACATTACTCCAATGGGGAAAAGTCGGCATGGTGCTTGTTGTATTCAATTCGGATGCAATTTTTGTATTTCATCAAAACTTTGAAGGTCCACAAATTACAGAATGGCGCCAGATGTGCTTCTGATACTACTGCAGGTCTTCCGGCATCAGAAGAAATCGCAGATAGTTTGAGACATTACTCCCATGGAGAAAAGACCTCAGGGTTAATGTTGTATTCAATCCCGATTCAATTTCTGTATTTCATCAACACTCTGAAGTTCCACAGATTACAGAATGCCTCCAGATGTGCTTTGGATACTACTACTGGTCTTTCAGGAATCTATCAAATCGTAGACAGCTTGAAACGTTACTCCCATGGGGAAAAGTCGGCATGAACATGTTGTAATGAATCCAGATGAAATTTCTGTATTTTATCAACACTCGGAAGTTCCACAGGTTTCAGAATGCCTCCAGATGTGCTTCAGATACTACTACTGGTCTTTCAGGAATCGATCACAGAGTAGGCAGTTTGAGACATTACTCCCTTGGGGAAAAGTCGGCATGGTGTGTGTTGTATTCAATCCAGATGCAATTTCTGTAATTTATCAACACTCTGAAGTTCCACAGATTTCAGAATGCCCTTAGATGTGCTTCGGATACTAATATTGCTCTTTCAGGAATCGATCAAAGAGTAGACAGTTTGAGACAGTACTCCCATGGGGAAAAGTCGGCATGGTGCGTGTTGTATTCAATCCAGAAGCAATTTCTGTATTTTATCAACATTCTGAAGTTCCACAGATTTCAGAATGCCTCCAGAAGTGCTTCGGATACTACTACTGGTCTTTCAGGAATCGATCAATGCGTAGACAGTTTCAAACATTACTCCCATTTTTAAAAGTCGGCATGGTGCGTGTTGTATTCAACCCAGATGCAATTTCTGTATTTTATCAACACTCTGAAGTTCCACAGATTTCAGAATGCCTCCAGATGTGCTTCGGATACTACTATTGGTCTTTCAGAAATCGATCAAAGAGTAGAAAGTTTGAGACATTACTCCCATGGGGAAATGTCGGTATGGTGCGAGTTGTATTCAATGCGGATGCAATTTTTGTATTTTATCAACACCCTGAAGTTCCACAGTTTTCAGAATATCTCCAGATGTGGTTCGGATACTACTACTGGTCTTTAAGGAATCTATCAAATTGTAGACAGCTTGAAACGTTACTCCCATGGGGAAAAGTCGGCATGAACATGTTGTAATCAATCCAGATGAAATTTCTGTATTTTATCAACACTCGGAAGTTCCACAGGTTTCAGAATGCGTCCAGATGTGCTTCAGATACTACTACTGGTCTTTCAGGAATCGATCACAGAGTAGGCAGTTTGAGACATTACTCCCTAGGGGAAAAGTCGGCATGGTGTGTGTTGTATTCAATCCAGATGCAATTTCTGTAATTTATCAACACTCCGAAGTTCCACAGATTACAGAGTGCCTCCAGATGTGCTTCGGATACTACTACTGGTCTTTCAGGAATCGATCAAAACGTAGGCAGTTTGAGACATTACTCCCATGGAGAAAAGTCGGCATGGTGCGTGATGTATTCAATCCCGATGCAATTTCTGTTTTTCATCAACACTCTGAAGGTCCACAGATTACAGAATGCCACCACATTTGCTTCGGATACTACTACAGGTCATTCAGGAATCGATCAAAGCGTAGACAGTTTGAGACATTGCTCCCATTTAGGAAAGTCGACATGTTGCTTATTGTATTCAATCACGATGCATTTTCTGTATTTCATCAACACTCTCAAGTTCAACACATTTCAGAATGCCTCCAGATGTGCTTCGGATACAACTACTGGTCTTTCAGGAATCGATCGAAGCGTAGACCGATTGAAACATTACTCCCATGGGGAAAAGTCGGCATGGTGTGTGTTGTATTCAATCCCGATGCAATTTCTGTATTTTAACAACACTCTGAAGTTCCACAGATTACAGAATGCCTCCAGATGTGCTTCGGATACTACTACTGGTCTTTCAGGAATCGATCAAAGCGTAGACAGTTTGAGACATTACTCCCATGGAGAAACGTCCGCATGGTGCATGTTGTATTCAATCCCGATGCAATTTCTGTTTTTCATCAACACTCTGAAGGTCCACAGATTACAGAATGCCACCACATTTGCTTCGGATACTACTACAGGTCATTCAGGAATCGATCAAAGAGTAGAAAGTTTGAGACATTACTCCCATGGGGAAATGTCGGTATGGTGCGAGTTGTATTCAATGCGGATGCAATTTTTGTATTTTACCAACACCCTGAAGTTCCACAGATTTCAGAATGCCTCCAGATGTGGTTCGGATACTACTACTGGTCTTTAAGGAATCTATCAAATCGTAGACAGCTTGAAACGTTACTCCCATGGGGAAAAGTCGGCATGAACATGTTGTAATGAATCCAGATGAAATTTCTGTATTTTATCAACACTCGGAAGTTCCACAGGTTTCAGATTGCCTCCAGATGTGCTTCAGATACTACTACTGGTCTTTCAGGAATCGATCACAGAGTAGGCAGTTTGAGACATTACTCCCTTGGGGAAAAGTCGGCATGGTGTGTGTTGTATTCAATCCAGATGCAATTTCTGTAATTTATCAACACTCCAAAGTTCCACAGATTACAGAATGCCTCCAGATGTGCTTCGGATACTACTACTGGTCTTTCAGGAATCGATCAAAACGTAGGCAGTTTGAGACATTACTCCCATGGGAAAAAGTCGGCATGGTGCGTGATGTATTCAATCCCGATGCAATTTCTGTATTTTAACAACACTCTGAAGTTCCACAGATTACAGAATGCCTCCAGATGTGCTTCGGATACTACTACTGGTCTTTCAGGAATCGATCAAAGCGTAGACAGTTTGAGACATTGCTCCCATTTAGGAAAGTCGACATGTTGCTTATTGTATTCAATCACGATGCATTTTCTGTATTTCATCAACACTCTCAAGTTCAACACATTTCAGAATGCCTCCAGATGTGCTTCGGATACAACTACTGGTCTTTCAGGAATCGATCGAAGCGTAGACCGATTGAAACATTACTCCCATGGGGAAAAGTCGGCATGGTGCGTGTTGTATTCAATCCAGATGCAATGTCTGTACTTTATCAACACTCTGATGTTCCACAGATTTCAGAATTCCTCCAGATGTGCTTCGCATACCACTACTGGTCTTTCAGGAATCGATCAAAGCGTAGACAGTTTGAAACATTACTCCCATTGGGAAAAGTCGGCATGGTGCGTGTTGTATTCAATCCAGATGCAATTTCTGTATTTTATCAACACCCTGAAGTTCCACAGATTTCAGAATGCCTCCAGAAGTGCTTCGGATACTACTACTGGTCTTTCAGGAATCGATCAATGCGTAGACAGTTTCAAACATTACTCCCATTTTTAAAAGTCGGCATGGTGCGTGTTGTATTCAACCCAGATGCAATTTCTGTATTTTATCAACACTCTGAAGTTCCACAGATTTCAGAATGCCTCCAGATGTGCTTCGGATACTACTATTGGTCTTTCAGAAATCGATCAAAGAGTAGAAAGTTTGAGACATTACTCCCATGGGGAAATGTCGGTATGGTGCGAGTTGTATTCAATGCGGATGCAATTTTTGTATTTTATCAACACCCTGAAGTTCCACAGATTTCAGAATATCTCCAGATGTGGTTCGGATACTACTACTGGTCTTTAAGGAATCTATCAAATTGTAGACAGCTTGAAACGTTACTCCCATGGGGAAAAGTGGGCATGAATATTTTGTAATCAATCCAGATGAAATTTCTGTATTTTATCAACACTCGGAAGTTCCACAGGTTTCAGAATGCGTCCAGATGTGCTTCAGATACTACTACTGGTCTTTCAGGAGTCGATCACAGAGTAGGCAGTTTGAGACATTACTCCCTAGGGGAAAAGTCGGCATGGTGTGTGTTGTATTCAATCCAGATGCAATTTCTGTAATTTATCAACACTCCGAAGTTCCACAGATTACAGAGTGCCTCCAGATGTGCTTCGGATACTACTACTGGTCTTTCAGGAATCGATCAAAACGTAGGCAGTTTGAGACATTACTCCCATGGAGAAAAGTCGGCATGGTGCGTGATGTATTCAATCCCGATGCAATTTCTGTTTTTCATCAACACTCTGAAGGTCCACAGATTACAGAATGCCACCACATTTGCTTCGGATACTACTACAGGTCATTCAGGAATCGATCAAAGCGTAGACAGTTTGAGACATTGCTCCCATTTAGGAAAGTCGACATGTTGCTTATTGTATTCAATCACGATGCATTTTCTGTATTTCATCAACACTCTCAAGTTCAACACATTTCAGAATGCCTCCAGATGTGCTTCGGATACAACTACTGGTCTTTCAGGAATCGATCGAAGCGTAGACCGATTGAAACATTACTCCCATGGGGAAAAGTCGGCATGGTGTGTGTTGTATTCAATCCCGATGCAATTTCTGTATTTTAACAACACTCTGAAGTTCCACAGATTACAGAATGCCTCCAGATGTGCTTCGGATACTACTACTGGTCTTTCAGGAATCGATCAAAGCGTAGACAGTTTGAGACATTACTCCCATGGAGAAAAGTCCGCATGGTGCATGTTGTATTCAATCCCGATGCAATTTCTGTTTTTCATCAACACTCTGAAGGTCCACAGATTACAGAATGCCACCACATTTGCTTCGGATACTACTACAGGTCATTCAGGAATCGATCAAAGCGTAGACAGTTTGAGACATTGCTCCCATTTAGGAAAGTCGACATGTTGCTTATTGTATTCAATCACGATGCATTTTCTGTATTTCATCAACACTCTCAAGTTCAACACATTTCAGAATGCCTCCAGATGTGCTTCGGATACTACTACTGGTCTTTCAGGAATCGATCAAGGCGTAGACAGTTTCAAACATTACTCCCATTTTTAAAAGTCGGCATGGTGCGTGTTGTATTCAACCCAGATGCAATTTCTGTATTTTATCAACACTCTGAAGTTCCACAGATTTCAGAATGCCTCCAGATGTGCTTCGGATACTACTACTGGTCTTTCAGAAATCGATCAAAGAGTAGAAAGTTTGAGACATTACTCCCATGGGGAAATGTCGGTATGGTGCGAGTTGTATTCAATGCGGATGCAATTTTTGTATTTTACCAACACCCTGAAGTTCCACAGATTTCAGAATGCCTCCAGATGTGGTTCGGATACTACTACTGGTCTTTAAGGAATCTATCAAATCGTAGACAGCTTGAAACGTTACTCCCATGGGGAAAAGTCGGCATGAACATGTTGTAATGAATCCAGATGAAATTTCTGTATTTTATCAACACTCGGAAGTTCCACAGGTTTCAGAATGCCTCCAGATGTACTTCAGATACTACTACTGGTCTTTCAGGAATCGATCACAGAGTAGGCAGTTTGAGACATTACTCCCTTGGGGAAAAGTCGGCATGGTGTGTGTTGTATTCAATCCAGATGCAATTTCTGTAATTTATCAACACTCCAAAGTTCCACAGATTACAGAATGCCTCCAGATGTGCTTCGGATACTACTACTGGTCTTTCAGGAATCGATCAAAACGTAGGCAGTTTGAGACATTACTCCCATGGAGAAAAGTCGGCATGGTGCGTGATGAATTCAATCCCGATGCAATTTCTGTATTTTAACAACACTCTGAAGTTCCACAGATTACAGAATGCCTCCAGATGTGCTTCGGATACTACTACTGGTCTTTCAGGAATCGATCAAAGCGTAGACAGTTTGAGACATTACTCCCATGGAGAAAAGTCCGCATGGTGCATGTTGTATTCAATCCCGATGCAATTTCGGTTTTTCATCAACACTCTGAAGGTCCACAGATTACAGAATGCCACCACATTTGTTTCGGATACTACTACAGGTTATTCAGGAATCGATCAAAGCGTAGACAGTTTGAGACATTGCTCCCATTTAGGAAAGTCGACATGTTGCTTATTGTATTCAATCACGATGCATTTTCTGTATTTCATCAACACTCTCAAGTTCAACACATTTCAGAATGCCTCCAGATGTGCTTCGGATACAACTACTGGTCTTTCAGGAATCGATCGAAGCGTAGACCGATTGAAACATTACTCCCATGGGGAAAAGTCGGCATGGTGCGTGTTGTATTCAATCCAGATGCAATGTCTGTACTTTATCAACACTCTGATGTTCCACAGATTTCAGAATTCCTCCAGATGTGCTTCGCATACCACTACTGGTCTTTCAGGAATCGATCAAAGCGTAGACAGTTTGAAACATTACTCCCATTGGGAAAAGTCGGCATGGTGCGTGTTGTATTCAATCCAGATGCAATTTCTGTATTTTATCAACACTCTGAAGTTGCACAGATTTCAGAATGCCTCCAGATGTGCTTCGGATACTACTACTAGTCTTTCAGGAATCGATCAAAGCGTAGACAGTTTGAAACATTACTCCCATGGGGAAAAGTCGGCATGGTGCGTGTTGTTTTAAATTCCGATGCAATTTCTGTATTTCATCAAAACTTTGAAGGTCCACAGATTACAGAATGGCGCCAGATGTGCTTCTAATACTATTGCAGGTCTTCTGGCATCGAGGAAATCGCAGATAGTTTGAGACATTACTCCAATGGAGAAAAGTCCGCATGGTGCATGTTGTATTCAATCCCGATGCAATTTCTGTATTTCATCAACACTCTGAAATTCCACATATAACAGAATGCCTCCAGATGTGCTTCGGATAGAACTACTGGTTTTTCAGGAATCGATAAAAGCGTAGACAGATTGAGACATTACTCCCATGGAGACAAGTCGCCATGGTGCGTGTTGTATTAAATCCCGATGCAATTTTTGTTTTTCATCAACACTCTGAAGGTCCACTGATTACAGAATGCAACCACATGTGCTTCGGTTTCTACTACAGGTCATTGAGGAATCGGTCAAAGCGTAGAAAGTTTGTGGCATTACTCCCACGGAGAAAAGTCGGCATGGTGCGTGATGTATTCAATCCCGATGCATTTTCTGTATTTCATCAACACTGTGAAGTTCCACAGATTACAGAATGCCTCCAGATGTGCTTCGGATACTACTACTGCTCTTTCAGGAATCGATGAAAGCGTAGACAATTTGAGACATTACTCCCATGGAGAAAAGTCGGCATGGTGCGTGTTGTATTTAATCCCGATGCATTTTCTGTATTTCATCAACACTGTGAAGTTCAACAGATTACAGAATGCCTCCACATGAGCTTGAGATACCACTACTGGTCATTCAGGAATCGATCAAAGTGTAGACAGTTTGTGACATTACTCCCATGGGGAAAAGTCGGCATGGGGCTTGTTGTATTCAATCCCGATGCAATTTCTGTTTTTCATCAGCACTCTGAAGGTCCACAGATTACAGAATACCTCCAGATGTGCTTCGGATACTACTACTGGTCTTTCAAAAATCGATCAAAGAATAGACAGTTTCAGACATTACTCCAATGGAGAAAAGTCGGCATGGTAAGTGTTGTATTCAATCCCGATGCATTTCCTGTATTTCATCAACACTTTGAATTTCCACAGATTACAGAATGCCTACAGATGTGCTTCAGATACTTATACTGGTCTTTCAGGAATCGATCAAAGAGTAGACAGTTTCTGACATTACCCCCATGGGGAAAAGGCGGCATGGTGCGTGTTGTATTGAATCCCGATGCAATTTCTGTATTTTATCAACACTCTGAAGTTCCACAGATTTCAGAATGCCTCCAGATGTGCTTCGGATACTACTACTGGTCTTTCAGGAATCGATCAAAGAGTAGACAGTTTCTGACATTACTCCCATGGGGAAAAGTCGGCATGGTGCGTGTTGTATTCAATCCAAATGCAATTTTTGTATTTTATCAACACTCTGAAGTTCCACAGATTTCAGAATGCCTCCAGATGTGCTTCGGATACTACTACTGGTCTTTCAGAAATCGATCAAAGGGTAGACAGTTTGAGACATTACTCCCATGGGGAAAAGTCTGCATGGTGCGAGTTGTATTCAATCCGGATGCAATTTTTGTATTTTATCAACACTCTGAAGTTCCACAGAATTCAGAATGCCACCAGATGTGGTTCGGATACTAGTACTGTTCTTTAAGGAATCTATCAAATCGTAGACAGCTTGAAACATTACTCCCATGAGGAAAAGTCGGCATGAACATGTTGTAATCAATCCAGATGAAATTTCTGTATTTTATCAACACTCTGAAGTTCCACAGGTTTCAGAATGCCTCCAGATGTGCTTCAGATACTACTACTGGTCTCTCAGGAATCGATCACAGAGTAGGCAGTTTGAGACATTACTCCTATGGGGAAAAAGCGGCATGGTGTGTGTTGTATTAAATCCAGATGCAATTTCTGTATTTTATCAACACTCTGAAGTTCCACAGCTTTCAGAATGCCTCCAGATGTGCTTCGAATACTACTACTGGTCTTTCAGGAATCGATCAAAGCGTAGACAGTTTGAAACATAACTACCATGGGGAAAAGTCGGCATGGTGCGTGTTGTATTAAATTCCGATGATATTTCTGTATTTCATCAAAACTTTGAAGGTACACAGATTACAAAATGCCACCACATTTGCCTCGGATATTACTACAGGTCATTCAGGAATCGGTCAAAGCGTAGACAGTTTGAGACATTACTCCCATGGAGAAAAGTCGACATGTTGCGTATTGTATTCAATCACGATGCATTTTCTGTATTTCATCAACACTCTCAAGTTCAACACATTTCAGAATGCCTCCAGTTGTGCTTCGGATACTACTACTGGTCTTTAAGGAATCGATGAAAGCGTAGACAGTTTGAAACATTACTCTCATGGGGAAAAGTCGGCATGGTGCGTGTTGTATTCAATCCAGATGCAATTTCTGTACTTTAACGACACTCTGAAATTCGACAGATTTCAGAATGCCTCCAAATGTGCTTCGGATACTACTACTGGTCTTTCAGGAATCGATCAAAGCATAGACAGTTTGTGGCATTACTCCCACGGAGAAAAGTCGGCATGGTGCGTGATGTATTCAATCCCGATGCAATTTCTGTATTTTATCAACACTCTGAAGTTCCTCAGATTACAGAATGCCTCCAGATGTGTTTCGGATACTACTACTGGTCTTTCAGGTATCGATCAAAGCGTAGACAGTTTGAGACATTACTCCCATGGAGAAAAGTCGGCATGGTGCGTGATGTATTCAATCCCGATGCAATTTCTGTATTTTATCAACACTCTGAAATTCCACAGATTACAGAATGCCTCCAGATATGCTTCGGATACTACTACTGGTCTTTCAGGAAACGATCAAAGCGTAGACAGTTTGAGAGATTACTCCCATGGAGAAAAGTCCGCATGGTGCGTGTGGTATTCAAATCCGATGCATTTTCTGTATTTCATCAACACTGTGAAGTTCCACAGATTACAGAATGCCTCCACATGAGCTTCAGATTCTACTACTGGTCATTCAGAAATCGATCAAATCGTAGACAGTTTGTGACATTACTCCCACGGAGAAAAGTCGGCATGGGGCGTGTTGTATTCAATCCCGATGCAATTTCTGTATTTCATCAGCACTCTGAAGGTCCACAGATTACAGAATGACTCCAGATGTGCTTCAGATACTACTACTGGTCTTAAAAAAACCGATCAAAGAGTAGACAGTTTGAGACATTACTCCCATGGAGAAAAGTCGGCATGGAAAGTGTTGTATTCAATCCCGATCCATTTTCTGTATTTCATCAACACTCTGAAGTTCCTCAGATTACAGAATGCCTCCAGATGTGCTTCGGATACTACTACTGGTCTTTCAGGAATCGATCAAAGCGTAGACAGTTTGAAACATTACTCTCATGGGGAAAAGTTGGCATGGAGCGTGTTGTATTCAATCCAGATGCAATAACTGTATTTTATCGACACTGTGAAGTTCGACAGATTTCAGAATGCCTTCAGATGTGCTTCAGATACTACTACTGGTCTTTCAGGAATCGATCAAATCGTAGACAGTTTGAGACATTACTCCCATGGAGAAAAGTCGGCATGGTGCGTGATGTATTCAATCCCGATGCAATTTCTGTATTTTATCAACACTTTGAAGTTCCACAGATTTCAGAATGCCTCCAGATGTTTTCGGATACTACTACTGGTCTTTCAGGAATCGATCAAAGAGTAGACAGTTTCTGACATTACTCCCATGGGGAAAAGTCGGCATGGTGCGTGTTGTATTCAATCCAGATGCAATTTTTGTATTTTATCAACACTCTGAAGTTCCACAGATTACAGAATGGCGCCAGATGTGCTTCTGATACTACTACAGGTCTCCCGGCATCGAAGAAAGCGCAGATAGTTTGAGACGTTTCTCCCATGGAGAAAAGTCGGCATGGTGCATGTTGTATTCAATCCCGATGAAATTTCTGTATTTCATCAACACTCTGAAGTTCCACAGATTACAGAATGTTTCCAGATTTGCTTCGGATACTACTACTGGTCTTTAAGGAATCGATGAAAGCGTCGACAGATTGAGACATTACTCCCATGGAGACAAGTCGGCATGGTGCGTGTTGTATTCAATTCCGATGTAATTTCTGTATTTCATCAACACTCTGAAGGTACACAGATTACAGAATGCCACCACATTTGCCTCAAATACTACTACAGGTCATTCAGGAATCGATCAAAGCGTAGACAGTTTGAGACATTACTCCCATGGAGGAAAGTCGACATGTTGCGTATTGTATTCAATCACGATGCATTTTCTGTATTTCATCAACACTCTCAAGTTCAACACATTTCAGAATGCCTCCAGTTGTGCTTCGGATACTACTACTGGTCTTTAAGGAATCGATGAAAGCGTAGACAGTTTGAGACATTACTCCCATGGAGAAAAGTCGGCATGGTGCGTGATGTATTAATCCCGATGCAATTTCTGTATTTTATCAACACTCTGAAGTTCCACAGATTACAGAATGCCTCCAGATATGCTTCGGATACTACTACTGGTCTTTCAGGAAACGATCAAAGCGTAGACAGATTGAGACATTACTCCCATGGAGAAAAGTCGGCATGGTGCGTGTGGTATTCAATTCCGATGCATTTTCTGTATTTCATCAACACTGTGAAGTTCCACAGATTACAGAATGCCTCCACATGAGCTTCAGATTCTACTACTGGTCATTCAGGAATCGATCAAATCGTAGACAGTTTGTGACATTACTCCCACGGAGAAAAGTCGGCATGGGGCGTGTTGTATTCAATCCCGATGCAATTTCTGTATTTCATCAGCACTCTGAAGGTCCACATATTACAGAATACCTCCAGATGTGCTTCGGATGCTACTACTGGTCTTTCAAAAATCGATCAAAGGGTAGACAGTTTGAGACATTACTCCCATGGAGAAAAGTCGGCATGGAAACTGTTGTATTCAATCCCGATCCATTTTCTGTATTTCATCAACACTCTGAAGTTCCTCAGATTACAGAATGCCTCCAGATGTGCTTCGGATACTACAACTTGTCTTTCAGGAATCTATCAAAGCGTAGACAGTTCCAGACATTACTCCCATGGAGAAAAGTCGGCATGGTGCGTGATGTATTCAATCCCGATGCAATTTCTGTATTTTATCAACACTCTGAAGTTCCACAGATTACAGAATGCCTCCAGATGTCCTTCAGATACTACTACTTTTCTTTCAGGAATCGATCAAAGAGTAGACAGTTTGAGACATTACTCTCATGGGGAAAAGTCGGCATGGTGCGAGTTGTATTCATTCCAGATGCAATTTCTGTATTTTATCAACACTCTGAATTTCCACAGATTTCAGAATGCCTCTCGGATGTGCTTCGGATACTACTACTGGTCTTTCAGGAATCGATCAAAGGGTAGACAGTTTGAAACATTACTCTCATGGGGAAAAGTCGGCATGGTGCGTGTTGTATTCAATCCAGATGCAATTTATGTACTTTAACGACACTCTGAAGTTCGACAGATTTCAGAATGCCTCCAAATGTGCTTCGGATACTACTACTGGTCTTTCAGGAATCGATCAAAGCGTAGACAGTTTGAGACATTACTCCCATGAAGAAAAGTCGGCATGGAGCGTGATGTACTAAATCCCGATGCAATTTCTGTATTTTATCAACACTCTGAATTTCCACAGATTTCAGAATGCCTCTCAGATGTGCTTCGGATACTACTACTGGTCTTTCAGGAATCGATCAAAACGTAGACAATTGAAACATTACTCCAATGGAGAAAAGTCGGCATGGTGCGTGATGTATTCAATCCCGATGCAATTTCTGTATTTCATCAACACTCTGAAGGTCCACAGAATTCAGAATGAAACCACATGTGCTTCGGATACTACCACAGGTCATTCAGGAATCGATCAAAGCGTAGACAGTTTGAGACATTACTCCCATCTAGAAAAGTCGATATGTTGCGTGTTGTATTCAATCCCGATGCATTTTCTGTATTCCATCAACACTCTCAAGTTCAACACATTTCAGAATGCCTCCAGATGTGCTTCGGATACTACTACTGGTCTTTCAGGTATCGATCAAAGCGTAGACAGATTGAAACATTACTCCCATGGGGAAAAGTCGGCATGGTGCGTGTTGTATTCAATGCAGATGCAATTTCTGTAATTTATCAACACTCTGAAGTTCCACAGATTTCAGAATGCCTCCAAATGTGCTTCAGATACTACTACTGGTCTTTCAGGAATCGATCAAAGCGTAGACAGTTTGAGACATTACTCCCATGGCGAGAACTCGGCATGGTGCGTGTTGTATTCAATTCCGATGCGATTTCTGTATTTCATCAACACTCCGAAGTTCCACAGATTACAGAATGCCTCCAGATGTGCTTCGGATACTACTCTTCGTCTTTCAGAAATCGATCAAAACGTAGACAATTGAAACAATACTCCCATGGAGAAAAGTCGGCATGGTGCGTGATGTATTCAATCCCGATGCAATTTCTGTATTTCATCAACACTCTGAGGTTCCACAGATTTCAGAATGCCTCCAGATGTGCTTCGCATACTACCACTGGTCTTTCAGGAATCGATGAAAGCGTAGACAGATTGAGACATTACTCCCATCTGGAAAAGTCGACATGTTGCGTGTTGCATTCAATCCCGATGCATTTTCTGTATTTCAACAAAACTCTCAAGTTCAACACATTTCAGAATGCCTCCAGATGTGCTTCGGATACTACTACTGGTCTTTCAGGAATCGATCAAAGCGTAGACAGTTTGAGACATTACTCCCATGGAGACAAGTCTCCATGGTGCGTGTTGTATTCAATTCCAATGCGATTTCTGTATTTCATCAACACTCTGAAGTTCCACAGATTTCATAATGCCTCCAGATGTGCTACGGATACTACTACTGGTCTTCCAGGAATCGATAAATGAGTAGACAGTTTGAGACATAACTCCCATGGGGAAAAGTCGGCATGGTGTGTGTTGTATTCAATCCAAATGCAATTTCTGTATTTTATCAACTCTCTGAAGTTCCACAGACTTCAGAATGCCTCCAGATGTGCTTCGGATACTACTACTGGTCTTTCAAGAATCGATCAAAGAGTAGACAGTTTGAGACATTACTCCCATTTGGAAAAGTCGGCATCGTGCGTGTTGTATTCATCCAGATGCAATGTCTGTATTTTATCAACACTCTGAAGTTCCACAGATTTCACAATTTCACCAGATGTGCTTCACATACTACTAGTGGTCGTTCAGGAATCGATCAAAGCGTAGACAGTTTGAAACTATACTCCCATTGTGAAAAGTCGGCATGGTGCGTATTGTATTCATTCCAGATGCAATTTCTGTATTTTATCAACACTCTAAAGCTCCACAGATTTCATAATGCCTCCAGATGTGCTACGGATACTACTACTGGTCTTTCAGGAATCGATAAAAGAGTAGACAGTTTGAGACATTACTCCCATGGGAAAAAGTCGGCATGGTGCGTGTTGTATTCAATCCAGATGCAATTTCTGTATTTTATCAACACTCTGAAGTTCCACAGATTTCAGAATGCCACCAGATGCGCTTCGGATACAACTACTAGTCTTTCAGGAATCGATCAAAAGGTAGACAGTTTGAAAAATTACTCCAATGGGGAAAAGTCGGCATGGTGCTTGTTGTATTCAATTCGGATGCAATTTTTGTATTTCATCAAAACTTTGTAGGTCCACATATTACAGAATGGCGCCAGATGTGCTTCTGATACTACTGCAGGTCTTCCGGCATCAGAAGAAATCGCAGATAGTTTGAGACATTACTCCCATGGAGAAAAGACCTCATGGATAATGTTGTATTCAATCCCGATTCAATTTCTGTATTTCATCAAACTCTGAAGTTCCACAGATTACAGAATGCCTCCAGATGTGCTTTGGATACTACTACAGGTCATTCAGGAATCGATCAAAGCGTAGACAGTTTGTGGCATTACTGCCACGGAGAAAAGTCGGCATGGTGCGTGATGTATTCAATCCCGATGCAATTTCTGTATTTTATCAACACTCTGAAGTTCCTCAGATTACAGAATGCCTCCAGATGTGTTTCGGATACTACTACCTTTCTTTCAGGGATCGATCAAAGCGTAGACGGTTTGAGACATTACTCCCATGGAGAAAAGTCGGCATGGTGCGTGATGTATTCAATCCCGATGCAATTTCTGTATTTTATCAACACTCTGAAATTCCACAGATTACAGAATGCGTCCAGATATGCTTCGGATACTACTACTGGTCTTTCAGGAAACGATCAAAGCGTAGACTGTTTGAGAGATTACTCCCATGGAGAAAAGTCGGCATGGTGCGTGTGGTATTCAATTCCGATGCATTTTCTGTATTTCATCAACACTGTGAAGTTCCACAGATTACAGTATGCCTCCACATGAGCTTCAGATTCTACTACTGGTCATTCAGAAATCGATCAAATCGTAGACAGTTTGTGACATTACTCCCACGGAGAAAAGTCGGCATGGGGCGTGTTGTATTCAATCCCGATGCAATTTCTGTATTTCATCAGCACTCTGAAGGTCCACAGATTACAGAATGACTCCAGATGTGCTTCAGATACTACTACTGGTCTTTCAAAAACCGATCAAAGAGTAGACAGTTTGAGACATTACTCCCATGGAGAAAAGTCGGCATGGATAGTGTTGTATTCAATCCCGATCCGTTTTCTGTATTTCATCAACACTCTGAAGTTCCTCAGATTACAGAATGCCTCCAGATGTGCTTCGGATACTACAACTGGTCTTTCAGGAATCGATCAAAGCGTAGACAGTTTGAGACATTACTCTCATGAAGAATAGTCGGCATGGAGCGTGATGTACTAAATCCCGATGCAATTTCTGTATTTTATCAACACTCTGAATTTCCACAGATTTCAGAATGCCTTCAGATGTGCTTCAGATACTACTACTGGTGTTTCAGGAATCGATCAAATCGTAGACAGTTTGTGACATTACTCCCATGGAGAAAAGTCGGCATGGTGCGTGATGTATTCAATCCCGATGCAATTTCTGTATTTTATCAACACTCTGAAGTTCCACAGATTTCAGAATGCCTCCAGATGTTTTCGGATACTACTACTGGTCTTTCAGGAATCGATCAAAGAGTAGACAGTTTCTGACATTACTCCCATGGGGAAAAGTCGGCATGGTGCGTGTTGTATTCAATCCAGATGCAATTTTTGTATTTTATCAACACTCTGAAGTTCCACAGATTACAGAACGGCGCCAGATGTGCTTCTGATACTACTACAGGTCTCCCGGCATCGAAGAAAGCGCAGATAGTTTGAGACGTTTCTCCCATGGAGAAAAGTCGGCTTGGTGCATGTTGTATTCAATCCCGATGAAATTTCTGTATTTCATCAACACTCTGAAGTTCCACAGATTACAGAATGTTTCCAGATTTGCTTCGGATACTACTACTGGTCTTTAAGGAATCGATGAAAGCGTCGACAGATTGAGACATTACTCCCATGGAGACAAGTCGGCATGGTGCGTGTTGTATTCAATTCCGATGTAATTTCTGTATTTCATCAACACTCTGAAGGTACACAGATTACAGAATGCCACCACATTTGCCTCAAATACTACTACAGGTCATCCGGAATCGATCAAAGCGTAGACAGTTTGAGACATTACTCCCATGGAGGAAAGTCGACATGTTGCGTATTGTATTCAACCACGATGCATTTTCTGTATTTCATCAACACTCTCAAGTTCAACACATTTCAGAATGCCTACAGTTGTGCTTCGGATACTACTACTGGTCTTTAAGGAATCGATGAAAGCGTAGACAGTTTGAGACATTACTCCCATGGAGAAAAGTCGGCATGGTGCGTGATGTATTCAATCCCGATGCAATTTCTGTATTTTATCAACACTCTGAAGTTCCACAGATTACAGAATGCCTCCAGATATGCTTCGGATACTACTACTGGTCTTTCAGGAAACGATCAAAGCGTAGACAGATTGAGACATTACTCCCATGGAGAAAAGTCAGCATGGTGCGTGTGGTATTCAATTCCGATGCATTTTCTGTGTTTCATCAACACTGTGAAGTTCCACAGATTACAGAATGCCTCCACATGAGCTTCAGATTCTACTACTGGTCATTCAGAAATCGATCAAATCGTAGACAGTTTGTGACATTACTCCCACGGAGAAAAGTCGGCATGGTGCGTGTTGTATTCAATCCCGATGCAATTTCTGTATTTCATCAGCACTCTGAAGGTCCACAGATTACAGAATACCTCCAGATGTGCTTCGGATGCTACTACTGGTCTTTCAAAAATCGATCAAAGAGTAGACAGTTTGAGACATTACTCCCATGGAGAAAAGTCGGCATGGAAACTGTTGTATTCAATCCCGATCCATTTTCTGTATTTCATCAACACTCAGAAGTTCCTCAGATTACAGAATGCCTCCAGATGTGCTTCGGATACTACAACTTGTCTTTCAGGAATCGATCAAAGCGTAGACAGTTCCAGACATTACTCCCATGGAGAAAAGTCGGCATGGTGCGTGATGTATTCAATCCCGATGCAATTTCTGTATTTTATCAACACTCTGAAGTTCCACAGATTACAGAATGCCTCCAGATGTCCTTCAGATACTACTACTTTTCTTTCAGGAATCGATCAAAGAGTAGACAGTTTGAGACATTACTCTCATGGGGAAAAGTCGGCTTGGTGCGAGTTGTATTCATTCCAGATGCAATTTCTGTATTTTATCAACACTCTGAATTTCCACAGATTTCAGAATGCCTCTCGGATGTGCTTCGGATACTACTACTGGTCTTTCAGGAATCGATCAAAGGGTAGACAGTTTGAAACATTACTCTCATGGGGAAAAGTCGGCATGGTGCGTGTTGTATTCATTCCAGATGCAATTTATGTACTTTAACGACACTCTGAAGTTCGACAGATTTCAGAATGCCTCCAAATGTGCTTCGGATACTACTACTGGTCTTTCAGGAATCGATCAAAGCGTAGACAGTTTGAGACATTACTCCCATGAAGAAAAGTCGGCATGGAGCGTGATGTACTAAATCCCGATGCAATTTCTGTATTTTATCAACACTCTGAATTTCCACAGATTTTAGAATGCCTCTCAGATGTGCTTCGGATACTACTACTGGTCTTTCAGGAATCGATCAAAACGTAGACAATTGAAACATTACTCCCATGGAGAAAAGTCGGCATGGTGCGTGATGTATTCAATCCCGATGCAATTTCTGTATTTCATCAACACTCTGAAGGTCCACAGAATTCAGAATGAAACCACATGTGCTTCGGATACTACTACAGGTCATTCAGGAATCGATCAAAGCGTAGACAGTTTGAGACATTACTCCCATCTAGAAAAGTCGATATGTTGCGTGTTGTATTCAATCCCGATGCATTTTCTGTATTCCATCAGCACTCTCAAGTTCAACACATTTCAGAATGCCTCCAGATGTGCTTCGGATACTACTACTGGTCTTTCAGGAATCGATCAAAGCGTAGACAGATTGAAACATTACTCCCATGGGAAAAAGTCGGCATGGTGCGTGTTGTATTCAATCCAGATGAAATTTCTCTATTTTAAAAACACTCTGAAGTTCCACAGATTTCAGAATGCCTCCAGATGTGCTTCGGATACTACTACTGGTGTTTCACGAATCGATCAAAGAGTAGACAGTTTGAGACATTACTCCCATGGGGAAAAGTCGGCATTGTGCGTGTTGAATTCAATGCAGATGCAATTTCTGTAATTTATCAACACTCTGAAGTTCCACAGATTTCAGAATGCCTCCAAATGTGCTTCGGATACTACTACTGGTCTTTCAGGAATCGATCAAAGCGTAGACAGTTAGAGACATTACTCCCATGGCGAGAACTCGGCATGGTGCGTGTTGTATTCAATTCCGATGCGATTTCTGTATTTCATCAACACTCCGAAGTTCCACAGATTACAGAATGCCTCCAGATGTGCTTCGGATACTACTCTTCGTCTTTCAGGAATCGATCAAAACGTAGACAATTGAAACATTACTCCCATGGAGAAAAGTCGGCATGGTGCGTGATGTATTCAATCCCGATGCAATTTCTGTATTTCATCAACACTCTGAGGTTCCACAGATTTCAGAATGCCTCCAGATGTGCTTCGCATACTACTACTGGTCTTTCAGGAATCGATGAAAGCGTAGACAGATTGAGACATTACTCCCATCTAGAAAAGTCGACATGTTGCGTGTTGCATTCAATCCCGATGCATTTTCTGTATTTCATCAAAACTCTCAAGTTCAACTCATTTCAGAATGCCTCCAGATGTGCTTCGGATACTACTACTGGTCTTTCAGGAATCGATCAAAGCGTAGACAGTTTGAGACATTACTCCCATGGAGACAAGTCTCCATGGTGCGTGTTGTATTCAATTCCAATGCAATTTCTGTATTTCATCAACACTCTGAAGTTCCACAGATTTCATAATTCCTCCAGATGTGCTACGGATACTACTACTGGTCTTCCAGGAATCGATAAATGAGTAGACAGTTTGAGACATAACTCCCATGGGGAAAAGTCGGCATGGTGTGTGTTGTATTCAATCAAAATGCAATTTCTGTATTTTATCAACTCTCTGAAGTTCCACAGACTTCAGAATGCCTCCAGATGTGCTTCGGATACTACTACTGGTCTTTCAAGAATCGATCAAAGAGTAGACAGTTTGAGACATTACTCCCATTTGGAAAAGTCGGCATGGTGCGTGTTGTATTCATCCAGATGCAATGTCTGTATTTTATCAACACTCTGAAGTTCCACAGATTTCACAATTTCACCAGATGTGCTTCACATACTACTAGTGGTCGTTCAGGAATCGATCAAAGCGTAGACAGTTTGAAACTATACTCCCATTGTGAAAAGTCGGCATGGTGCGTATTGTATTCAATCCAGATGCAATTTCTGTATTTTATCAACACTCTAAAGCTCCACAGATTTCATAATGCCTCCAGATGTGCTACGGATACTACTACTGGTCTTTCAGGAATCGATAAAAGAGTAGACAGTTTGAGACATTACTCCCATGGGAAAAAGTCGGCATGGTGCGTGTTGTATTCAATCCAGATGCAATTTCTGTATTTTATCATTACTCTGAAGTTCCACAGATTTCAGAATGCCACCAGATGCGCTTCGGATACAACTACTAGTCTTTCAGGAATCGATCAAAAGGTAGACAGTTTGAAACATTACTCCAATGGGGAAAAGTCGGCATGGTGCTTGTTGTATTCAATTTGGATGCAATTTTTGTATTTCATCAAAACTTTGAAGGTCCACATATTACAGAATGGCGCCAGATGTGCTTCTGATACTACTGCAGGTCTTCCGGCATCAGAAGAAATCGCAGATAGTTTGAGACATTACTCCCATGGAGAAAAGACCTCATGGTTAATGTTGTATTCAATCCCGATTCAATTTCTGTATTTCATCAACACTCTGAAGTTCCACAGATTACAGAATGCCTCCACATGTGCTTTGGATACTACTACAGGTCATTCAGGAATCGATCAAAGCGTAGACAGTTTGTGGCATTACTCCCACGGAGAAAAGTCGGCATGGTGCGTGATGTATTCAATCCCGATGCAATTTCTGTATTTTATCAACACTCTGAAATTCCACAGATTACAGAATGCCTCCAGATATGCTTCGGATACTACTACTGGTCTTTCAGGAAACGATCAAAGCGTAGACAGTTTGAGAGATTACTCCCATGGAGAAAAGTCGGCATGGTGCGTGTGGTATTCAATTCCGATGCATTTTCTGTATTTCATCAACACTGTGAAGTTCCACAGATTACATAAGGCCTCCACATGAGCTTCAGATTCTACTACTGGTCATTCAGAAATCGATCAAATCGTAGACAGTTTGTGACATTACTCCCACGGAGAAAAGTCGGCATGGGGCGTGTTGTATTCAATCCCGATGCAATTTCTGTATTTCATCAGCACTCTGAAGGTCGACAGATTACAGAATGACTCCAGATGTGCTTCAGATACTTATACTGGTCTTTCAGGCATCGATCAAAGAGTAGACAGTTTCTGACATTACCCCCATGGGGAAAAGTCGGCATGGTGCGTGTTGTATTCAATCCCGATGCAATTTCTGTATTTTATCAACACTCTGAAGTTCCACAGATTTCAGAATGCCTCCAGATGTGCTTCGGATACTACTACTGGTCTTTCAGGAATCGATCAAAGAGTAGACAGTTTCTGACATTACTCCCATGGGGAAAAGTCGACATGGTGCGTGTTGTATTCAATCCAGATGCAATTTTTGTATTTTATCAACACTCTGAAGTTCCACAGATTTCAGAATGCCTCCAGATGTGCTTCGGATACTACTACTGGTCTTTCAGAAATCGATCAAAGAGTAGACAGTTTGAGACATTACTCCCATGGGGAAAAGTCGGCATGGTGCGTGTTGTATTCAATCCAGATGCAATTTTTGTATTTTATCAACACTCTGAAGTTCCACAGAATTCAGAATGCCTCCAGATGTGGTTCGGATACTACTACTGGTCTTTAAGGAATATATCAAATCGTAGACAGCTTGAAACATTACTCCCATGGGGAAAAGTCGGCATGAACATGTTGTAATCAATCCAGATGAAATTTCTGTATTTTATCAACACTCTGAAGTTCCACAGGTTTCAGAATGCCTCCAGATGTGCTTCAGATACTACTACTGGTCTTTCAGGAATCGATCACAGAGTAGGCAGTTTGAGACATTACTCCTATGGGGAAAAGTCGGCATGGTGTGTGTTGTATTCAATCCAGATGCAATTTCTGTATTTTATCAACACTCTGAAGTTCCACAGCTTTCAGAATGCCTCCAGATGTGCTTCGAATACTACTACTGGTCTTTCAGGAATCGATCAAAGAGTAGACAGTTTCTGACATTACTCCCATGGGGCGAAAGTCGGCATGGTGCGTGTTGTATTCAATTCCGATGATATTTCTGTATTTCATCAAAACTTTGAACGTCCACAGATTACAGAATGGCGCCAGATGTGCTTCTGATACTACTACAGGTCTCCCGGCATCGAAGAAAGCGCAGATAGTTTGACACGTTTCTCTCATGGAGAAAAGTCGGCATGGTGCATGTTGTATTCAATCCCGATGCAATTTCTGTATTTCATCAACACTCTGAAGTTCCACAGATTACAGAATGTTTCCAGATTTGCTTCGGATACTACTACTGGTCTTTAAGGAATCGATGAAAGCGTAGACAGATTGAGACATTACTCCCATGGAGACAAGTCGCCATGGTGCGTGTTGTATTCAATTCCGATGTAATTTCTGTATTTCATCAACACTCTGAAGGTACACAGATTACAGAATGCCTCCACATGAGCTTCAGATTCTACTACTGGTCATTCAGAAATCGATCAAATCGTAGACAGTTTGTGACATTACTCCCACGGAGAAAAGTCGGCATGAGGCGTGTTGTATTCAATCCCGATGCAATTTCTGTATTTCATCAGCACTCTGAAGGTCCACAGATTACAGAATGACTCCAGATGTGCTTCAGGTACTTATACTGGTCTTTCAGGAATCGATCAAAGAGTAGACAGTTTCTGACATTACCCCCATGGGGAAAAGTCGGCATGGTGCGTGTTGTATTCAATCCCGATGCAATTTCTGTATTTTATCAACACTCTGAAGTTCCACAGATTTCAGAATGCCTCCAGATGTGCTTCGGATACTACTACTGGTCTTTCAGGAATCGATCAACGAGTAGACAGTTTCTGACATTACTCCCATGGGGAAAAGTCGGCATGGTGCGTGTTGTATTCAATCCAGATGCAATTTTTGTATTTTATCAACACTCTGAAGTTCCACAGATTTCAGAATGCCTCCAGATGTGCTTCGGATACTACTACTGGTCTTTCAGAAATCGATCAAAGAGTAGACAGTTTGAGACATTACTCCCATGGGGAAAAGTCGGCATGGTGCGTGATGTATTCAATCCCGATACAATTTCTGTATTTTATCAACACTCTGAAGTTCCACAGATTACAGAATGCCTCCAGATGTCCTTCAGATACTACTACTGGTCTTTCAGGAATCGATCAAAGAGTAGACAGTTTGAGACATTACTCTCATGGGGAAAAGTCGGCATGGTGCGAGTTGTATTCATTCCAGATGCAATTTCTGTATTTTATCAACACTCTGAATTTCCACAGATTTCAGAATGCCTCTCGGATGTGCTTCGGATACTACTACTGGTCTTTCAGGAATCGATCAAAGGGTAGACAGTTTGAAACATTACTCTCATGGGGAAAAGTCGGCATGGTGCGTGTTGTATTCAATCCAGATGCAATTTCTGTACTTTAACGTCACTCTGAAGTTCCACAGGTTTCAGAATGCCTCCAGATGTGCTTCGAATACTACTACTTGTCTTTCAGGAATCGATCAAAGAGTAGACAGTTTCTGACATTACTCCCATGGGGCGAAAGTCGGCATGGTGCGTGTTGTATTCAATTCCGATGATATTTCTGTATTTCATCAAAACTTTGAACGTCCACAGATTACAGAATGGCGCCAGATGTGCTTCTGATACTACTACAGGTCTCCCGGCATCGAAGAAAGCGCAGATAGTTTGAGACGTTTCTCCCATGGAGAAAAGTCGGCATGGTGCATGTTGTATTCAATCCCGATGCAATTTCTGTATTTCATCAACACTCTGAAGGTCCACAGAATTCAGAATGCCACCACATGTGCTTCGGATACTACTACAGGACATTCAGGAAACGATCAAAGCGTAGACAGTTTGAGACATTACTCCCATCTAGAAAAGTCGATATGTTGCGTGTTGTATTCAATCCCGATGCATTTTCTGTATTCCATCAACACTCTCAAGTTCAACACATTTCCGAATGCCTCCAGATGTGCTTCGGATACTACTACTGGTCTTTCAGGAATCGATCAAAGCGTAGACAGATTGAAACATTACTCCCATGGGGAAAAGTCGGCATGGTGCGTGTTGTATTCAATCCAGATGAAATTTCTCTATTTTAAAAACACTCTGAAGTTCCACAGATTTCAGAATGCCTCCAGATGTGCTTCGGATACTACTACTGGTCTTTCACGAATCGATCAAGGAGTAGACAGTTTGAGACATTACTTCCATGGGGAAAAGTCTGCATGGTGCGTGTTGTATTCAATGCAGATGCAATTTCTGTAATTTATCAACACTCTGAAGTTCCACAGATTTCAGAATGCCTCCAAATGTGCTTCGGATACTACTACTGGTCTTTCAGGAATTGATCAGAGCGTAGACAGTTTGAGACATTACTCCCATGGCGAGAACTCGGCATGGTGCGTGTTGTATTCAATTCCGATGCGATTTCTGTATTTCATCAACACTCCGAAGTTCCACAGATTACAGAATGCCTCCAGATGTGCTTCGGATACTACTCTTCGTCTTTCAGGAATCGATCAAAACGTAGACAATTGAAACATTACTCCCATGGAGAAAAGTCGGCATGGTGCGTGATGTATTCAATCCCGATGCAATTTCTGTATTTCATCAACACTCTGAGGTTCCACAGATTTCAGAATGCCTCCAGATGTGCTTCGCATACTACTACTGGTCTTTCAGGAATCGATGAAAGCGTAGACAGATTGAGACATTACTCCCATCTAGAAAAGTCGACATGTTGCGTGTTGCATTCAATCCCGATTCATTTTCTGTATTTCATCAAAACTCTCAAGTTCAACACATTTCAGAATGCCTCCAGATGTGCTTCGGATACTACTACTGGTCTTTCAGGAATCGATCAAAGCGTAGACAGTTTGAGACATTACTCCCATGGAGACAAGTCTCCACGGTGCGTGTTGTATTCAATTCCAATGCGATTTCTGTATTTCATCAACACTCTGAAGTTCCACAGATTTCATAATGCCTCCAGATGTGCTACGGATACTACTACTGGTCTTCCAGGAATCGTTAAATGAGTAGACAGTTTGAGACATAACTCCCATGGGGAAAAGTCGGCATGGTGTGTGTTGTATTCAATCCAAATGCAATTTCTGTATTTTATCAACTCTCTGTAGTTCCACAGACTTCAGAATGCTTCCAGATGAGCTTCGGATACTACTACTGGTCTTTCAAGAATCGATCAAAGAGTAGACAGTTTGAGACATTACTCCCATTTGGAAAAGTCGGCATGGTGCGTGTTGTATTCATCCAGATGCAATGTCTGTATTTTATCAACACTCTGAAGTTCCACAGATTTCACAATTTCACCAGATGTGCTTCACATACTACTAGGGGTCGTTCAGGAATCGATCAAAGCGTAGACAGTTTGAAACTATACTCCCATTGTGAAAAGTCGGCATGGTGCGTATTGTATTCAATCCAGATGCAATTTCTGTATTTTATCAACACTCTAAAGCTCCACAGATTTCATAATGCCTCCAGATGTGCTACGGATACTACTACTGGTCTTTCAGGAATCGATAAAAGAGTAGACAGTTTGAGACATTACTCCCATGGGAAAAAGTCGGCATGGTGCGTGTTGTATTCAGTCCAGATGCAATTTCTGTATTTTATCAACACTCTGAAGTTCCACAGATTTCAGAATGCCACCAGATGCGCTTCGGATACAACTACTAGTCTTTCAGGTATCGATCAAAAGGTAGACAGTTTGAAACATTACTCCAATGGGGAAAAGTCGGCATGGTACTTGTTGTATTCAATTCGGATGCAATTTCTGTATTTCATCAAAACTTTGAAGGTCCACATATTACAGAATGGCGCCAGATGTGCTTCTTATACTACTGCAGGTCTTCCGGCATCAGAAGAAATCGTAGATAGTTTAGGACATTACTCCCATGGAGAAAAGACCTCATGGTTAATGTTTTATTCAATCCCGATTCAATTTCTGTATTTCATCAACACTCTGAAGTTCCACAGATTACAGAATGCCTCCAGATGTGCTTTGGATACTACTACAGGTCATTCAGGAATCGATCAAAGCGTAGACAGTTTGTGGCATTACTCCCACGGAGAAAAGTCGGCATGGTGCGTGATGTATTCAATCCCGATGCAATTTCTGTATTTTATCAACACTCTGAAGTTCCTCAGATTACAGAATGCCTCCAGATGTGTTTCGGATACTACTACTGGTCTTTCAGGAATCGATCAAAGCGTAGACAGTTTGAGACATTACTCCCATGGAGAAAAGTCGGCATGGTGCGTGATGTATTCAATCCCGATGCAATTTCTGTATTTTATCACCACTCTGAAATTCCACAGATTACAGAATGCCTCCAGATATGCTTCGGATACTACTACTGGTCTTTCAGGAAACGATCAAAGCGTAGACAGTTTGAGAGATTACTCCCATGGAGAAAAGTCGGCATGGTGCGTGTGGTATTCAATTCCGATGCATTTTCTGTATTTCATCAACACTGTGAAGTTCCACAGATTACATAATGCCTCCACATGAGCTTCAGATTCAACTACTGGTCATTCAGAAATCGATCAAATCGTAGACAGTTTGTGACATTACTCCCACGGAGAAAAGTCGGCATGGGGCGTGTTGTATTCAATCCCGATGCAATTTCTGTATTTCATCAGCACTCTGAAGGTCCACAGATTACAGAATGACTCCAGATGTGCTTCAGATCCTTATACTGGTCTTTCAGGAATCGATCAAAGAGTAGACAGTTTCTGACATTACCCCCATGGGGAAAAGTCGGCATGGTGCGTGTTGTATTCAATCCCGATGCGATTTCTGTATTTTATCAACACTCTGAAGTTCCACAGATTTCAGAATGCCTCCAGATGTGCTTCGGATACTACTACTGGTCTTTCAGGAATCGATCAAAGAGTAGACAGTTTCTGACATTACTCCCATGGGGAAAAGTCGGCATGGTGCGTGTTGTATTCAATCCAGATGCAATTTTTGTATTTTATCAACACTCTGAAGTTCCACAGATTTCAGAATGCCTCCAGATGTGCTTCGGATACTACTACTGGTCTTTCAGAAATCGATCAAAGAGTAGACAGTTTGAGTCATTACTCCCATGGGGAAAAGTCTGCATGGTGCGAGTTGTATTCAATCCGGATGCAATTTTTGTATTTTATCAACACTCTGAAGTTCCACAGATTTCAGAATGCCTCCAGATGTGGTTCGGATACTACTACTGGTCTTTAAGGAATCTATCAAATCGTAGACAGCTTGAAACATTACTCCCATGGGGAAAAGTCGGCATGAATATGTTGTAATCAATCCAGATGAAATTTCTGTATTTTATCAACACTCTCAAGTTCCACAGATTTCAGAACGCCTCCAGATATGCTTCGGATACTACTACTGGTCTTTCAGGAAACGATCAAAGCGTAGACAGTTTGAGACATTACTCCCATGGAGAAAAGTCGGCATGGTGCGTGTGGTATTCAATTCCGATGCATTTTCTGTATTTCATCAACACTGTGAAGTTCCACAGATTACAGAATGCCTCCACATGAGCTTTAGATTCTACTACTGGTCATTCAGGAATCGATCAAATCGTAGACAGTTTGAGACAGTACTCCCATGGGGAAAAGTCGGCATGGTGTGTGTTGTATTCAATCCAAATGTAATTTCTGTATTTTATCAACACTCTGAAGTTCCACAGATTTCAGAATGCCTCCAGATGTTCTTCGGATACTACTAATGGTCTTTCAGGAATTGATCAAAGAGTAGACAGTTTCTGACATTACTCCCATGGGGAAAAGTCGGCATGGTGCGTGTTGTATTCAATCCAGATGCAATTTCTGTATTTTATCAACATTCTGAAGTTCGACAGATTTCACAATGCCTCCAGATGTGCTTCGGATACTACTACTGGTCTTTCAGGAATCGATCAAAAAGTAGACAGTTTGAGACATTACTCCCATGGGGAAAAGTCGGCATGGTGCGTGTTGTATTCAATCAAGATGCAATATCTGTATTTTATCAACATTCTGAAGTTCGACAGACTTCACAATGCCTTCAGATGTGCTTCGGAAACTACTACTGGTCTTTCAGGAATCGATCAAAGAGTAGACAGTTTGAGACATTACTCCCATTGGGAAAAGTCGGCATGGTGCTTGTTGTTTCAATCCAGATGCAATTTCTGTATTTTATCAACACTCTGAAGTTCCACAGATTTCATAATGCCTCCAGATGTGCTACGGATACTACTACTGGTCTTTCAGGAATTGATCAAAGAGTAGACAGTTTCTGACATTACTCCCATGGGGAAAAGTCGGCATGGTGCGTGTTGTATTCAATCCAGATGCAATTTCTGTATTTTATCAACATTCTGAAGTTCCACAGATTTCAGAATGCCTCCACAAGTGCTTGGGATACTACTACTGATCTTTCAGGAATCGATCAAAGCGTAGACAGTTTCAAACATTACTCCCATTTGGAAAAGTCGGCATGGTGCGTGTTGTATTCAATCCAGATGCAATTTCTGTATTTTATTAACACTCTGAAGTTCCACAGATTTCAGAATGAATCCAGATGTGCTTCGGATACTACTACTGGTCTTTCAGAAATCGATCAAAGAGTAGAAAATTTGAGACATTACTCCCATGGGGAAAAGTCGGCATGGTGCGAGTTGTATTCAATCCGGATGCAATTTTTGCATTTTATCAACACTCCGAAGTTCCACAGATTTCAGAATGCCTCCAGATGTGGTTCGGATACTACTACTGGTCTTTAAGGAATCTATCAAATCGTACACAGCTTGAAACATTACTCCCATGTAGAAAAGTCGGCATGGTGCGTGATGTATTCAATCCCGATGCAATATCTGTATTTTATCAACACTCTGAAGTTCCACAGATTTCAGAATGCCTCCAGATGTTCTTCGGAAACTACTAATGGTCTTTCAGGAATCGATCAAAGAGTAGACAGTTTGAGACATTACTCCTATGGTGAAAAGTCGGCATGGTGCGTGTTGTATTCAATCCAGATGCAGTGTCTGTATTTTATCAACACTCTGAAGTACCACAGACTTCAGAATTCCTCCAGATGTGCTTCGCATAATACTACTGGTCTTTCAGGAATCGATCAAAGCGTAGACAGTTTGAAACATTACTCCCATTGGGAAAAGTCGGCATGGTACGTGTTGTTTCAATCCAGATGCAATTTCTGTATTTTATCAACACTCTGAAGTTCCACAGATTTCATAATGCCTCCAGATGTGCTACGGATACTACTACTGGTCTTTCAGGAATCGATCAAAGAGTAGACAGTTTCTGACATTACTCCCATGGGGAAAAGTCGGCATGGTGCGTGTTGTATTCAATCCAGATGCAATTTCTGTATTTTATCAACATTCTGAAGTTCCACAGATTTCAGAATGCCTCCAGAAGTGCTTCGGATACTACTACTGGTCTTTCAGGAATCGATCAAAACGTAGACAGTATGAGACATTACTCCCATGGAGAAAAGTCCGCATGGTGCATGTTGTATTCAATCCCGATGCAATTTCTGTATTTCATCAACACTCTGAAGGTCCACAGATTACAGAATGCCACCACATTTGCTTCGGATACTACTACAGGTCATTCAGGAATCGATCAAAGCGTAGACAGTTAGAGACATTGCTGCCATTGGGGGAAAGTCGACTTGTTGCGCCTTGTATTCAATCACGATGCATTTTCTGTATTTCAGCAACACTCTCAAGTTCAATACATTTCAGAATGCCTCCAGATGTGCTTCGGATACAACTACTGGTCTTTCAGGAATCGATCGAAGCGTAGACAGATTGAAACATTACTCCCATGGGGAAAAGTCGGCACGGTGTGTGTTGTATTCAATCCAAATGTAATTTCTGTATTTTATCAACACTCTGAAGTTCCACAGATTTCAGAATGCCTCCAGATGTTCTTCGGATACTACTAATGGTCTTTCAGGAATCGTTCAAAGAGTAGACAGTTTGAGACATTACTCCTATGGGGAAAAGTCGGCATGGTGTGTGTTGTATTCAATCCAGATGTAATTTCAGTATTTTATCAACACTCTGAAGTTCCACAGATTACAGAATGCCTCCAGATGTGCTTCGGATACTACTACTAGTCTTTCAGGAATCGATCAAAGCGTAGACAGTTTGAAACATTACTCCCATGGGGAAGAGTCGGCATGGTGCGTGTTGTATTAAATTCCGATGCAATTTCTGTATTTCATCAAAACTTTGAAGGTCCACAGATTACAGAATGGCGCCAGATGTGCTTCTAATACTACTGCAGGTCTTCTGGCATCGAATAAATCGCAGATATTTGAGACATTACTCCAATGGAGAAAAGTCCGCATGGTGCATGTTGTATTCAATCGCGATGCAATTTCTGTATTTCATCAGCACTCTGAAGGTCCACAGATTACAGAATACCTCCAGATGGCTTCGGATACTACTACTGGTCTTTCAAAAATCGATCAAAGAATAGACAGTTTGAGACATTACTCCAATGGAGAAAAGTCTGCATGGTGCGAGTTGTATTCAATCCGGATGCAATTTTTGTATTTTATCAACACTCTGAAGTTCCACAGATTTCAGAATCCCTCCAGATGTGGTTCGGATACTACTACTGGTCTTTAAGGAATCTATCAAATCGTAGACAGCTTGAAACATTACTCCCATGGGGAAAAGTCGGCATGGTGTGTGTTGTATTCAATCCAGATGCAATTTCTGTATTTTATCAACACTCTGAAGTTCCAAGGCTTTCAGAATGCCTACAGATGTGCTTCGAATACTAATACTGGTCTTTCAGGAATCGATCAAAGCGTAGACAGTTTGAAACATAACTACCATGGGGAAAAGTCGGCATGGTGCGTGTTGTATTAAATTCCGATGCAATTTCTGTATTTCATCAAAACTTTGTAGGTCCACAGATTACAGAATGGCGGCAGATGTGCTTCTAATACTACTGCAGGTCTTCTGGCATCGAATAAATCGCAGATAGTTTGAGACATTACTCCAATGGAGAAAAGTCCTCATGGTGCATGTTGTATTCAATCCCGATGCAATTTATGTATTTCATCAACACTCTCAGGTTCCACAGATTACAGAATGCCTCCAGATGTGCTTCGGATACTACTACTGGTCTTTCAGGAATCGATCGACGCGTAGACAGTTTGAAACATTACTCCCATGTGGCAAAGTCGGCATGGTGTGTGTTGTATTCAATCCAAATGCAATTTCTGTATTTTATCAACACTCTGAAGTTCCACAGATTTCAGAATGCCTCCAGATGTTCTTCGGATACTACTACTGGTCTTTCAGGAATCGATCAAAGAGTAGACAGTTTGAGACATTACTCCCATGGGGAAAAGTCGGCATGGTGTGTGTTGTATTCAATCCAGATGCAATTTCTGTATTTTATCAACACTCTGAAGTTACACAGATTTCAGAAGTCATCCAGATGTGCTTCGCATACTACTACTGGTCTTTCAGGAATCGATCAAAGAGTAGACAGTTTCTGACATCACTCCCATGGGGAAAAGTCGGCATGGTGCGTGTTGCATTCAATCCAGATGCAATTTCTGTATTTTATCAACACTCTGAAGTTGCACAGATTTCAGAATGCCTCCAGATGTGCTTCGGATACTAATACTAGTCTTTCAGGAATGGATCAAATCGTAGACAATTTGAAACATTACTCCCATGGGGAAAAGTCGGCATGGTGCGTGTTGTATTCAATTCCGATGCAATTTCTGTATTTCATCAAAACTTTGAAGGTCCTCAGATTACAGAATGGCGCCAGATGTGCTTCTAATACTACTGCAGGTCTTCTGGCATCGAAGAAATCGCAGATAGTTTGAGACATTACTCCCATGGAGAAAAGTCTGCATGGTGCATGTTGTGTTCAATCCCGATGCAATTTCTGTGTTTCATCAACACTCTGAAGGTCCACAGATTACAGAATGTCACCATATGTGCTTCGGATACTACTAAAGGTCATTCAGGAATCGATCAAAGCGTGGAAAGTTTGTGGCATTACTCCCACGGAGAAAAGTCGGCATGGTGCGTGATGTATTAAATCACGATGAAATTTCTGTATTTTATCAACACTCTGAAGTTCCACAGATTACAGAATGCCTCCAGATGTGCTTCGGATACTACTACTGCTCTTTCAGGAATCGATCAAAGCGTAGACAGTTTGAGACATTACTCCCATGGAGAAAAGTCGGCATGGTGGGTGTTGTATTTAATCCCGATGCATTATCTGTATTTCATCAACACTGTGAAGTTCCACAGATTACAGAATGCCTCCACATAAGCTTCAGATACTACTACTGGTCATTCAGGAATCGATCAAAGCGTAGACAGTTTGTGACATTACTCCCATGGAGAAAAGTCGGCATGGGGCGTGTTGTATTCAATCCCGATGCAATTTCTGTATTTCATCAGCACTCTGAAGGTCCACAGATTACAGAATACCTCCAGATGTGCTTCGGATACTACTACTGGTCTTTCAAAATTCGATCAAAGAATAGACGGTTTGAGACATTACACCAATGGAGAAAAGTCGGCATGGTAAGTGTTGTATTCAATCCCGATGCATTTCCTGTATTTCATCAACACTTTGAATTTCCACAGATTACAGAATGCCTCCAGATGTGCTTCAGATACTACTACTGGTCTTTCAGGAATCGATCAAAAGTAGGCAGTTTGAGATATTACTCCCGTGGGGAAACGTCGGCATGTTAAGTGTTGTATTCAATCCAGATGCAATTTCTGTATTTTATCAACACTCTGAATTTCCACAGATTTCAGAAAGCATGTCAGATGTGCTTCGGATGCTACTACTGGTCTTTCAGGAATCGATCAATGCGTAGACAGTTTGAAACATTACTCCCATGGGGAAAAGTAGGCATGGTGCGTGTTGTATTCAATCCAGATGCAATTTCTTTATTTCATCGACACTCTGAAGTTCCACAGATTTGAGAATGAATCCAGATGTGCTTCGGATACTACTACTGGTCTTTCAGGAATCGATCAAAGAGTAGACAGTTTGAGACATTACTCCCATTCGGAAAAGTCGGCATGGTGCGTGTTGTATTCAATCCCGGCGCAATTTCTGTATTTTATCAAAACTCTGAAGTTCCACAGATTTCAGAATGCCTCCAGATGTGTTTCGGATACTAATACTGCTCTTTCAGGAAATCGATCAAAGAGTAGACAGTTTGAGACAATACTCCCATGGGGAAAATTCGGCATGGTGCATGTTGTATACAATCCAGATCCAATTTCTGTATTTTATCAAAACTCTGAAGTTCCACAGATTTCAGAATGCCTCCAGATGTGCTTCAGATACTACTACTGGTCTTTCAGGAATCGATCAAAAAGTAGACAGTTTGAGACATTACTCCCATGGGGAAAAGTGGGCATGGTGCGAGTTGTATTCAATCCAGGTGCAATTTCTGTATTTTATAAACACTCTGAAGTTCCACAGATTTCAGAATGCCTCCAGATGTGCTTCGGATACTACTACTGGTCTTTAAGGAATCTATCAAATCGTAGACAGTTTGAAACATTACTCCCATAGGGAAAAGTCGGCATGGTGCATGTTGTATTCAATTCCGATTCAATTTCTGTATTTCATCAACACTCAGAAGGTCCACAGATTACAGAATGCCGCCAGATGTGCTTCTGATACTACTACTGGTCCTTCAGGAATCGATCAAAGAGTAGGCAGTTTGAGATATAACTCCCGTGGGGAAACGTCGGCATGGTAAGTGTTGTATTCAATCACGATGCATTTCCTGTATTTCATTAACACTTTGAATTTCCACAGATTACAGAATGCCTCCAGATGTGCTTCAGATACTACTACTGGTCTTCAGGAATCGATCAAAGAGTAGGCAGTTTGAGATATTACTCCCGTGGGGAAAAGTCGGCACGGTGCGTGTTGTATTCAATCCAGATGCAATTTCTGTATTTTATCAACACTCTGAATTTCCACAGATTTCTGAATTCCTCTCAGATGTGCTTCGGATACTACTACCGGTCTTTCAGGAATCGATCAAAGCGTAGACAGTTTGAAACATGTACTCGAATGGGGAAAAGTCGGCATGGTGCGTGTTGTATTCAATCCAGATAATATTTCTGTATTTTATCGACACTCTGATGTTGCACAGATTTGAGAATGAATCCAGATGTGCTTCGGATACTACTACTGGTCTTTAAGCAATCTATCAAATCGTAGGCAGTTTGAGACAATACTGCCATGGGAAAAAGTCGGCATGGTGCGTGTTGTATTCAATCCAGATGCAATTTCTGTATTTTATCAACCCTCGGAAGGTCCACAGATTACAGAATGCCGCCAGATGTGCTTCTGATACTACTACAGGTCTTCCGGCATCAAAGAAAGTGCAGATAGTTTGAGACTCTTCTCCCATGGAGAAAAGTCCTCATGGTTCCTGTTGAATTCAATCCCGAGGCGTTTTCTGTATTTCATCAACACTCTGAAGATCCAAAGATTACAGATATCCTCCAAATGAGCTTCGGATTCTACTACTGGTCTTTCAGAAATCGATCAATGCGTAGACAGTTTGAAACATTACTCCCATGGGGAAAAGTCGGCATGGTGCGTGTTGTATTCAATCCTGATGCAATTTCTGTATTTTATCGACACTCTGAAGTTCGACAGATTTCAGAATGCCTCCAGATGTGCTTCGGGTACTACTACTGGTCTTTCAGGAATCGATCAAAGGGTAGACAATTTGAGTCATTACTCGCATGGAGAAAAGTCGGCATGGTGCGTGTTGTATTCAATACCGATGCAATTTCTGTATTTTATCAACCCTCTGAACTTCCACAGATTACAGAATGCCGCCAGATGTGCTTCTGATACTACTACAGGTCTTCCGCCATCAAAGAAAGTGCAGATAGTTTGAGACTTTTCTCCCATGGAGAAAGGTCCCCATGGTTCCTGTTGAATTCAATCCCGAGGCGTTTTCTGTATTTCATCAACACTCTGAAGATCCACAGATTACAGATATCCTCCAAATGTGCTTCGGATTCTACTACTGGTCTTTCAGAAATCGATCAATACGTAGACAGTATGAAACATTACTCCCATGGAGAAAAGTCTGCATGGTGCATGTTGTCTTCAATCCCGATGCAATTTCTGTGTTTGATCAACACTCTGAAGGTCCACAGATTACAGAATGCCACCACATGTGCTTCGGATACTACTAAAGGTCATTCAGGAATCGATCAAAGCGTGGAAAGTTTGTGGCACTACTCCCACAGAGCAAAGTCGGCATGGTGCGTGATGTATTCAATCACGAAGAAATTTCTGTATTTTATCAACACTCTGAAGTTCCACAGTTTACAGAATGCCTCCAGATGTGCTTCGGATACTACTACTGCTCTTTCAGGAATCGATCAAAGCGTAGACAGTTTGAGACATTACCCCCATGGAGAAAAGACGGCATGGTGCGTGTTGTATTTAATCCCGATGCATTTTCAGTATTTCATCAACACTGTGAAGGTCCACAGATTACAGAATACCTCCAGATGTGCTTCGGATACTACTACTGGTCTTTCAAAAATCGATCAAAGAATAGAGAGTTTGAGACATTACTCCAATGGAGAAAAGTCGGCAAGGTAAGTGTTGTATTCAATCCCGATGCATTTCCTTTATTTCATCAACACTTTGAATTTCCACAGATTACAGAATGCCTCCAGATGTTCTTCAGATACTACTACTGGTCTTTCAGGAATCGATCAAAGAGTAGGCAGTTTGAGATATGACTCCCGTGGGGAAAAGTCGGCATGGTGCGTGTTGTATTCAATCCTGATGCAATTTCTGTATTTTATCAACACTCTGAATTTACACAGATTTCAGAATGCCTCTCAGATGTGCTTCGGATGCTACTACTGGTCTTTCAGGAATCGATCAATGCGTAGACAGTTTGAAACATTACTCCAATGGGGACATGTCGGCATGGTGTATGTTGTATTCAATACAGATGCAATTTCTTAATTTTGTCAACACTCTGAAGTTCCACAGATTTCAGAATGCCTCCAGATGTGCTTTGGATACTACTACAGGTCATTCAGGAATCGATCAAAGCGTAGACAGTTTGTGGCATTACTCCCACGGAGAAAAGTCGGCATGGTGCGTGATGTATTCAATCCCGATGCAATTTCTGTATTTTATCAACACTCTGAAGTTCCTCAGATTACAGAATGCCTCCAGATGTGTTTCGGATACTACTACTGGTCTTTCAGGAATCGATCAAAGCGTAGACAGTTTGAGACATTACTCCCATGGAGAAAAGTCGGCATGGTGCGTGATGTATTCAATCCCGATGCAATTTCTGTATTTTATCACCACTCTGAAATTCCACAGATTACAGAATGCCTCCAGATATGCTTCGGATACTACTACTGGTCTTTCAGGAAACGATCAAAGCGAAGACAGTTTGAGAGATTACTCCCATGGAGAAAAGTCGGCATGGTGCGTGTGGTATTCAATTCAGATGCATTTTCTGTATTTCATCAACACTGTGAAGTTCCACAGATTACATAATGCCTCCACATGAGCTTCAGATTCAACTACTGGTCATTCAGAAATCGATCAAATCGTAGACAGTTTGTGACATTACTCCCACGGAGAAAAGTCGGCATGGGGCGTGTTGTATTCAATCCCGATGCAATTTCTGTATTTCATCAGCACTCTGAAGGTCCACAGATTACAGAATGACTCCAGATGTGCTTCAGATCCTTATACTGGTCTTTCAGGAATCGATCAAAGAGTAGACAGTTTCTGACATTACTCCCATGGGGAAAAGTAGGCATGGTGCGTGTTGTATTCAATCCCGATGCGATTTCTGTATTTTATCAACACTCTGAAGTTCCACAGATTTCAGAATGCCTCCAGATGTGCTTCGGATACTACTACTGGTCTTTCAGGAATCGATCAAAGAGTAGACAGTTTCTGACATTACTCCCATGGGGAAAAGTCGGCATGGTGCGTGTTGTATTCAATCCAGATGCAATTTTTGTATTTTATCAACACTCTGAAGTTCCACAGATTTCAGAATGCCTCCAGATGTGCTTCGGATACTACTACTGGTCTTTAAGGAATCTATCAAATCGTAGACAGCTGGAAACATTACTCCCATGGGGAAAAGTCGGCATGAATATGTTGTAATCAATCCAGATGAAATTTCTGTATTTTATCAACACTCTCAAGTTCCACAGATTTCAGAACGCCTCCAGATATGCTTCGGATACTACTACTGGTCTTTCAGGAAACGATCAAAGCGTAGACAGTTTGAGACATTACTCCCATGGAGAAAAGTCGGCATGGTGCGTGTGGTATTCAATTCCGATGCATTTTCTGTATTTCATCAACACTGTGAAGTTCCACAGATTACAGAATGCCTCCACATGAGCTTTAGATTCTACTACTGGTCATTCAGGAATCAATCAAATCGTAGACAGTTTGAGACAGTACTCCCATGGGGAAAAGTCGGCATGGTGTGTGTTGTATTCAATCCAAATGTAATTTCTGTATTTTATCAACACTCTGAAGTTCCACAGATTTCAGAATGCCTCCAGATGTTCTTCGGATACTACTAATGGTCTTTCAGGAATCGATCAAAGAGTAGACAGTTTGAGACATTACTCCCATGGGGAAAAATCGGCATGGTGCGTGTTGTATTAAATTCCGATCCAATTTCTGTATTTCATCAAAACTTTGAAGGTCCACAGATTACAGAATGGCGCCAGATGTGGTTCTAATACTACTGCAGGTCTTCTGGTATCGAAGAAATCGCAGATAGTTTGAGACATTACTATAATGGAGAAAAGTCCGCATGGATCATGTTGTATTCAGTCCCGATGCAATTACTGTATTTCGTCAACACTCTGAAATTCCACAGATTACAGAATGCCTCCAGATGTGCTTCGGATACTACTACTGGTTTTTCAGGAATCGATAAACGCGTAGACAGATTGAGACATTACTCCCATGGAGACAAGTCGCCATGGTGCGTGTTGTATTCAATCCAGATGCAATTTCTGTATTTTATCAACATTCTGAAGTTCGACAGATTTCACAATGCCTCCAGATGTGCTTCGGATACTACTACTGGTCTTTCAGGAATCGATCAAAAAGTAGACAGTTTGAGACATTACTCCCATGGGGAAAAGTCGGCATGGTGCGTGTTGTATTCAATCAAGATGCAATTTCTGTATTTTATCAACATTCTGAAGTTCGACAGACTTCACCATGCCTTCAGATGTGCTTCGGAAACTACTACTGGTCTTTCAGGAATCGATCAAAGAGTAGACAGTTTGAGACATTACTCCCATTGGGAAAAGTCGGCATGGTGCTTGTTGTTTCAATCCAGATGCAATTTCTGTATTTTATCAACACTCTGAAGTTCCACAGATTTCATAATGCCTCCAGATGTGCTACGGATACTACTACTGGTCTTTCAGGAATTGATCAAAGAGTAGACAGTGTCTGACATTACTCCCATGGGGAAAAGTCGGCATGGTGCGTGTTGTATTCAATCCAGCTGCAATTTCTGTATTTTATCAACATTCTGAAGTTCCACAGATTTCAGAATGCCTCCACAAGTGCTTGGGATACTACTACTGATCTTTCAGGAATCGATCAAAGCGTAGACAGTTTCAAACATTACTCCCATTTGGAAAAGTCGGCATGGTGCGTGTTGTATTCAATCCAGATGCAATTTCTGTATTTTATTAACACTCTGAAGTTCCACAGATTTCAGAATGAATCCAGATGTGCTTCGGATACTACTACTGGTCTTTCAGAAATCGATCAAAGAGTAGAAAATTTGAGACATTACTCCCATGGGGAAAAGTCGGCATGGTGCGAGTTGTATTCAATCCGGATGCAATTTTTGCATTTTATCAACACTCCGAAGTTCCACAGATTTCAGAATGCCTCCAGATGTGGTTCGGATACTACTACTGGTCTTTAAGGAATCTATCAAATCGTACACAGCTTGAAACATTACTCCCATGTAGAAAAGTCGGCATGGTGCGTGATGTATTCAATCCCGATGCAATATCTGTATTTTATCAACACTCTGAAGTTCCACAGATTTCAGAATGCCTCCAGATGTTCTTCGGAAACTACTAATGGTCTTTCAGGAATCGATCAAAGAGTAGACAGTTTGAGACATTACTCCTATGATGAAAAGTCGGCATGGTGCGTGTTGTATTCAATCCAGATGCAGTGTCTGTATTTTATCAACACTCTGAAGTACCACAGACTTCAGAATTCCTCCAGATGTGCTTCGCATAATACTACTGGTCTTTCAGGAGTCGATCAAAGCGTAGACAGTTTGAAACATTACTCCCATTGGGAAAAGTCGGCATGGTGCGTGTTGTTTCAATCCAGATGCAATTTCTGTATTTTATCAACACTCTGAAGTTCCACAGATTTCATAATGCCTCCAGATGTGCTACGGATACTACTACTGGTCTTTCAGGAATCGATCAAAGAGTAGACAGTTTCTGACATTACTCCCATGGGGAAAAGTCGGCATGGTGCGTGTTGTATTCAATCCAGATGCAATTTCTGTATTTTATCAACATTCTGAAGTTCCACAGATTTCAGAATGCCTCCAGAAGTGCTTCGGATACTACTACTGGTCTTTCAGGAATCGATCAAAACGTAGACAGTATGAGACATTACTCCCATGGAGAAAAGTCCGCATGGTGCATGTTGTATTCAATCCCGATGCAATTTCTGTATTTCATCAACACTCTGAAGGTCCACAGATTACAGAATGCCACCACATTTGCTTCGGATACTACTACAGGTCATTCAGGAATCGATCAAAGCGTAGACAGTTAGAGACATTGCTGCCATTGGGGGAAAGTCGACTTGTTGCTCCTTGTATTCAATCACGATGCATTTTCTGTATTTCAGCAACACTCTCAAGTTCAACACATTTTAGAATGCCTCCAGATGTGCTTCGGATACTACTAATGGTCTTTCAGGAATCGTTCAAAAAGTAGACAGTTTGAGACATTACTCCTATGGGGAAAAGTCGGCATGGTGTGTGTTGTATTCAATCCAGATGTAATTTCAGTATTTTATCAACACTCTGAAGTTGCACAGATTTCAGAATGCCTCCAGATGTGCTTCGGATACTACTACTAGTCTTTCAGGAATCGATCAAAGCGTAGACAGTTTGAATTATTACTCCCATGGGGAAAAGTCGGCATGGTGCGTGTTGTATTAAATTCCGATGCAATTTCTGTATTTCATCAAAACTTTGAAGGTCCACAGATTACAGAATGGCGCCAGATGTGCTTCTAATACTACTGCAGGTCTTCTGGCATCGAATAAATCGCAGATAGTTTGAGACATTACTCCAATGGAGAAAAGTCCGCATGGTGCATGTTGTATTCAATCCCAATGCAATTACTGTATTTCATCAACACTCTGAAATTCCACAGATTACAGAATGCCTCCAGATGTGCTTCGGATACTACTACTGGTTTTTCAGGAATCGATAAAATCGTAGACAGATTGAGACATTACTCCCATGGAGACAAGTCGCCATGGTGCGTGTTGTATTCAATCCCGATGCAATGTCTGTTTTTCATCAACACTCTGAAGGTCCACTGATTACTGAATGCAACCACATGTGCTTCGGTTTCTACTACAGGTCATTCAGGAATCGATCAAAGCGTAGAAAGTTTGTGGCATTACTCCCACGGAGAAAAGTCGGCATGGTGCGTGATGTATTCAATCCCGATGCAATTTCTGTATTTTATCAACACTCTGAAGTTCCACTGATTACAGAATGCCTCCAGATGTGCTTCGGATACTACTCTTCGTCTTTCAGGAATCGATCAGAACGTAGACAATTGAAACATTACTCCCATGGAGAAAAGTCGGCATGGTGCGTGTTGTATTTAATCCCGATGCATTTTCTGTATTTCATCAACACTGTGAAATTCCACAGATTACAGAATGCCTCCACATGAGCTTCAGATACCACTACTGGTCATTCTGGAATCGATCAAAGCGTAGACAGTTTGTGACATTACTCCCATGGAGAAAAGTCGGCATGGCCGTGTTGTATTCAATCGCGATGCAATTTCTGTATTTCATCAGCACTCTGAAGGTCCACAGATTACAGAATACCTCCAGATGGCTTCGGATACTACTACTGGTCTTTCAAAAATCGATCAAAGAATAGACAGTTTGAGACATTACTCCAATGGAGAAAAGTCTGCATGGTGCGAGTTGTATTCAATCCGGATGCAATTTTTGTATTTTATCAACACTCTGAAGTTCCACAGATTTCAGAATCCCTCCAGATGTGGTTCGGATACTACTAGTGGTCTTTAAGGAATCTATCAAATCGTAGACAGCTTGAAACATTACTCCCATGGGGAAAAGTCGGCATGAACATGTTGTAATCAATCCAGATGAAATTTCTGTATTTTATCGATAGTCTGAAGTTCCACAGGTTTCAGAATGCCTCCAGATGTGCTTCAGATACTACTACTGGTCTTTCAGGAATCGATCACACAGTAGGCAGTTTGAGACATTACTCCCATGGGGAAAAGTCGGCATGGTGTGTGTTGTATTCAATCCAGATGCAATTTCTGTATTTTATCAACACTCTGAAGTTCCAAGGCTTTCAGAATGCCTACAGATGTGCTTCGAATACTAATACTGGTCTTTCAGGAATCGATCAAAGCGTAGACAGTTTGAAACATAACTACCATGGGGAAAAGTCGGCATGGTGCGTGTTGTATTAAATTCCGATGCAATTTCTGTATTTCATCAAAACTTTGAAGGTCCACAGATTACAGAATGGCGCCAGATGTGCTTCTAATACTACTGCAGGTCTTCTGGCATCGAATAAATCGCAGATAGTTTGAGACATTACTCCAATGGAGAAAAGTCCTCATGGTGCATGTTGTATTCAATCCCGATGCAATTTATGTATTTCATCAACACTCTCAGGTTCCACAGATTACAGAATGCCTCCAGATGTGCTTCGGATACTACTACTGGTCTTTCAGGAATCGATCGACGCGTAGACAGTTTGAAACATTACTCCCATGTGGCAAAGTCGGCATGGTGTGTGTTGTATTCAATCCAAATGCAATTTCTGTATTTTATCAACACTCTGAAGTTCCACAGATTTCAGAATGCCTCCAGATGTTCTTCGGATACTTTTACTGGTCTTTCAGGAATCGATCAAAGAGTAGACAGTTTGAGACATTACTCCCATGGGGAAAAGTCGGCATGGTGTGTGTTGTATTCAATCCAGATGCAATTTCTGTATTTTATCAACACTCTGAAGTTACACAGATTTCAGAAGTCATCCAGATGTGCTTCGCATACTACTACTGGTCTTTCAGGAATCGATCAAAGAGTAGACAGTTTCTGACATCACTCCCATGGGGAAAAGTCGGCATGGTGCGTGTTGCATTCAATCCAGATGCAATTTCTGTATTTTATCAACACTCTGAAGTTGCACAGATTTCAGAATGCCTCCAGATGTGCTTCGGATACTAATACTAGTCTTTCAGGAATGGATCAAATCGTAGACAATTTGAAACATTACTCCCATGGGGAAAAGTCGGCATGGTGCGTGTTGTATTCAATTCCGATGCAATTTCTGTATTTCATCAAAACTTTGAAGGTCCTCAGATTACAGAATGGCGCCAGATGTGCTTCTAATACTACTGCAGGTCTTCTGGCATCGAAGAAATCGCAGATAGTTTCAGACATTACTCCCATGGAGAAAAGTCTGCATGGTGCATGTTGTGTTCAATCCCGATGCAATTTCTGTGTTTCATCAACACTCTGAAGGTCCACAGATTACAGAATGCCACCATATGTGCTTCGGATACTACTAAAGGTCATTCAGGAATCGATCAAAGCGTGGAAAGTTTGTGGCATTACTCCCACGGAGAAAAGTCGGCATGGTGCGTGATGTATTCAATCACGATGAAATTTCTGTATTTTATCAACACTCTGAAGTTCCACAGATTACAGAATGCCTCCAGATGTGCTTCGGAAACTACTACTGCTCTTTCAGGAATCGATCAAAGCGTAGACAGTTTGAGACATTACTCCCATGGAGAAAAGTCGGCATGGTGGGTGTTGTATTTAATCCCGATGCATTTTCTGTATTTCATCAACACTGTGAAGTTCCACAGATTACAGAATGCCTCCACATAAGCTTCAGATACTACTACTGGTCATTCAGGAATCGATCAAAGCGTAGACAGTTTGTGACATTACTCCCATGGAGAAAAGTCGGCATGGGGCGTGTTGTATTCAATCCCGATGCAATTTCTGTATTTCATCAGCACTCTGAAGGTCCACAGATTACAGAATACCTCCAGATGTGCTTCGGATACTACTACTGGTCTTTCAAAATTCGATCAAAGAATAGACGGTTTGAGACATTACACCAATGGAGAAAAGTCGGCATGGTAAGTGTTGTATTCAATCCCGATGCATTTCCTGTATTTCATCAACACTTTGAATTTCCACAGATTACAGAATGCCTCCAGATGTGCTTCGGATACTACTACTGGTCTTTCAGGAATCGATCAAAGAGTAGACAGTTTGAGACATTACTCCCATTCGGAAAAGTCGGTATGGTGCGTGTTGTATTCAATCCCGGCGCAATTTCTGTATTTTATCAAAACTCTGAAGTTCCACAGATTTCAGAATGCCTCCAGATGTGTTTCGGATACTAATACTGCTCTTTCAGGAAATCGATCAAAGAGTAGACAGTTTGAGACAATACTCCCATGGGGAAAATTCGGCATGGTGCATGTTGTATACAATCCAGATGCAATTTCTGTATTTTATCAAAACTCTGAAATTCCACAGATTTCAGAATGCCTCCAGATGTGCTTCAGATACTACTACTGGTCTTTCAGGATTCGATCAAAGCGTAGACAGTTTGAAACATTACTCCAATGGGGACAAGTCGGCATGGTGTATGTTGTATTCAATACAGATGCAATTTCTTAATTTTGTCAACACTCTGAAGTTCCACAGATTTCAGAATGCCTCCAGATGTGCTCGGATACTACTACTGGTCTTTCAGGAATCGATCAAAAAGTAGACAGTTTGAGACATTACTCCCATGGGGAAAAGTCGGCATGGTGCGAGTTGTATTCAATCCAGGTGCAATTTCTGTATTTTATAAACACTCTGAAGTTCCACAGATTTCAGAATGCCTCCAGATGTGCTTCGGATACTACTACTGGTCTTTAAGGAATCTATCAAATCGTAGACAGTTTGAAACATTACTCCCATAGGGAAAAGTCGGCATGGTGCATGTTGTATTCAATTCCGATTCAATTTCTGTATTTCATCAACACTCAGAAGGTCCACAGATTACAGAATGCCGCCAGATGTGCTTCTGATACTACTACTGGTCTTTCAGGAATCGATCAAAGAGTAGGCAGTTTGAGATATTACTCCCGTGGGGAAACGTCGGCATGGTAAGTGTTGTATTCAATCACGATGCATTTCCTGTATTTCATTAACACTTTGAATTTCCACAGATTACAGAATGCCTCCAGATGTGCTTCAGATACTACTACTGGTCTTCAGGAATCGATCAAAGAGTAGGCAGTTTGAGATATTACTCCCGTGGGGAAAAGTCGGCACGGTGCGTGTTGTATTCAATCCAGATGCAATTTCTGTATTTTATCAACACTCTGAATTTCCACAGATTTCTGAATTCCTCTCAGATGTGCTTCGGATACTACTACCGGTCTTTCAGGAATCGATCAAAGCGTAGACAGTTTGAAACATGTACTCGAATGGGGAAAAGTCGGCATGGTGCGTGTTGTATTCAATCCAGATAATATTTCTGTATTTTATCGACACTCTGATGTTGCACAGATTTGAGAATGAATCCAGATGTGCTTCGGATACTACTACTGGTCTTTAAGCAATCTATCAAATCGTAGGCAGTTTGAGACAATACTGCCATGGGGAAAAGTCGGCATGGTGCGTGTTGTATTCAATCCAGATGCAATTTCTGTATTTTATCAACCCTCGGAAGGTCCACAGATTACAGAATGCCGCCAGATGTGCTTTTGATACTACTACAGGTCTTCCGGCATCAAAGAAAGTGCAGATAGTTTGAGACTCTTCTCCCATGGAGAAAAGTCCACATGGTTCCTGTTGAATTCAATCCCGAGGCGTTTTCTGTATTTCATCAACACTCTGAAGATCCAAAGATTACAGATATCCTCCAAATGAGCTTCGGATTCTACTACTGGTCTTTTAGAAATCGATCAATGCGTAGACAGTTTGAAACATTACTCCGATGGGGAAAAGTCGGCATGGTGCGTGTTGTATTCAATCCTGATGCAATTTCTGTATTTTATCGACACTCTGAAGTTCGACAGATTTCAGAATGCCTCCAGATGTGCTTCGGATACTACTACTGGTCTTTCAGGAATCGATCAAAGGGTAGACAATTTGAGTCATTACTCGCATGGAGAAAAGTCGGCATGGTGCGTGTTGTATTCAATACCGATGCAATTTCTGTATTTTATCAACCCTCTGAACTTCCACAGATTACAGAATGCCGCCAGATGTGCTTCTGATACTACTACAGGTCTTCCGCCATCAAAGAAAGTGCAGATAGTTTGAGACTTTTCTCCCATGGAGAAAGGTCCCCATGGTTCCTGTTGAATTCAATCCCGAGGCGTTTTCTGTATTTCATCAACACTCTGAAGATCCACAGATTACAGATATCCTCCAAATGTGCTTCGGATTCTACTACTGGTCTTTCAGAAATCGATCAATACGTAGACAGTATGAAACATTACTCCCATGGAGAAAAGTCTGCATGGTGCATGTTGTCTTCAATCCCGATGCAATTTCTGTGTTTGATCAACACTCTGAAGGTCCACAGATTACAGAATGCCACCACATGTGCTTCGGATACTACTAAAGGTCATTCAGGAATAGATCAAAGCGTGGAAAGTTTGTGGCATTACTCCCACGGAGAAAAGTCGGCATGGTGCGTGATGTATTCAATCACGATGAAATTTCTGTATTTTATCAACACTCTGAAGTTCCACAGTTTACAGAATGCCTCCAGATGTGCTTCGGATACTACTACTGCTCTTTCAGGAATCGATCAAAGCGTAGACAGTTTGAGACTTTACCCCCATGGAGAAAAGTCGGCATGGTGCGTGTTGTATTTAATCCCGATGCATTTTCTGTATTTCATCAACACTGTGAAGGTCCACAGATTACAGAATACCTCCAGATGTGCTTCGGATACTACTACTGGTCTTTCAAAAATCGATCAAAGAATAGAGAGTTTGAGACATTACTCCAATGGAGAAAAGTCGGCAAGGTAAGTGTTGTATTCAATCCCGATGCATTTCCTTTATTTCATCAACACTTTGAATTTCCACAGATTACAGAATGCCTCCAGATGTTCTTCAGATACTACTACTGGTCTTTCAGGAATCGATCAAAGAGTAGGCAGCTTGAGATATGACTCCCGTGGGGAAAAGTCGGCATGGTGCGTGTTGTATTCAATCCTGATGCAATTTCTGTATTTTATCAACACTCTGAATTTCCACAGATTTCAGAATGCCTCTCAGATGTGCTTCGGATGCTACTACTGGTCTTTCAGGAATCGATCAATGCGTAGACAGTTTGAAACATTACTCCAATGGGGACATGTCGGCATGGTGTATGTTGTATTCAATACAGATGCAATTTCTTAATTTTGTCAACACTCTGAAGTTCCACAGATTTCAGAATGCCTCCAGATGTGCTTCGGATACTACTACTGGTCTTTCAGGAATCGATCAAAGAGTAGACAGTTTGAGACATTACTCCCATGGGGAAAAGTCGGCATGGTGCGAGTTGTATTCAATCCAGATGCAATTTCTGTATTTTATAAACACTGTGAAGTTCCACAGATTTCAGAATGCCTCCAGATGTGCTTCGGATACTACTACTGGTCTTTAAGGAATCTATCAAATCGTAGACAGTTTTAAACATTACTCCCATAGGGAAAAGTCGGCATGGTGCATGTTGTATTCAATTCCGATTCAATTTCTGTATTTCATCAACACTCTGAAGGTCCACAGATTACAGAATGCCGCCAGATGTGCTTCTGATACTACTACTGGTCTTTCAGGAATCGATCAAAGAGTAGGCAGTTTGAGATATTACTCCCGTGGGGAAACGTCGGCATGGTAAGTGTTGTATTCAATCACGATGCATTTCCTGTATTTCATTAACACTTTGAATTTCCACAGATTACAGAATGCCTCCCGATGTGCTTCAGATACTACTACTGGTCTTCAGGAATCGATCAAAGAGTAGGCAGTTTGAGATATTACTCCCGTGGGGAAAAGTCGGCATGGTGCGTGTTGTATTCAATCCAGATGCAATTTCTGTATTTTATCAACACTCTGAAGTTCCACATATTTTAGAATGTCTCCAGATGTGCTTCGGATACTAATATTGCTCTTTCAGTAATCGATCAAAGAGTAGACAGTTTGCAACAGTACTCCCATGGGGAAAAGTCAGCATGGTGCGTGTTGTATTCAATCCAGATGCAATTTCTGTATTTTATCAACACTCTGAAGTTCCACAGATTTCAGAATGCCTCCAGATGTACTTCGGATACTACTACTGGTCTTTCAGGATTCGATCAAAGCGTAGACAGTTGAAACATTACTCCAATGGGGAAAAGTCGGCATGGTGTATGTTGTATTCAATCCAGATTCAATTTCTGAATTTTGTCAACACTCTGAAGTTCCACAGATTTCAGAATGCCTCCAGATGTGCTTCGGATACTACTACTGGTCTTTCAGGAATCGATCAAAGAGTAGACAGTTTGAGACATTACTCCCATGGGGAAAAGTCGGCATGGTGCATGTTGCATTCAATACCGATGCAATTTCTGTAATTCATCAAGCCTCTGAACGTCCACAGATTACAGAATGCCGCCAGATGTGCTTCTGATACTACTACAGGTCTTCCGCCATCAAAGAAAGTGCAGATAGTTTGAGACTTTTCTCCCATGGAGAAAAGTCCGCATGGTTCCTGTTGAATTCAATCCCGAGGCGTTTTCTGTATTTCATCAACACTCTGAAGATCCACAGATTACAGATATCCTCCAAATGTGCTTCGGATTCTACTACTGGCCTTTCAGAAATCGATCAATGCGTAGACAGTTTGAAACATTACTCCCATGGGGAAAAGTCTGCATGGTGCATGTTGTGTTCAATCCCGATGCAATTTCTGTGTTTCATCAACACTCTGAAGGTCCACAGATTACAGAATACCACCACATGTGCTTCGGATACTACTAAAGGTCATTCAGGAATCGATCAAAGCGTGGAAAGTTTGTGGCATTACTCCCACGGAGAAAAGTCGGCATGGTGCGTGATGTATTCAATCACGATGAAATTTCTGTATTTTATCAACACTCTGAAGTTCCACAGATTACAGAGTGCCTCCAGATGTGCTTCGGATACTACTACTGCTCTTTCAGGAATCGATCAAAGCGTAGACAGTTTGAGACATTACTCCCATGGAGAAAAGTCGGCATGGTGCGTGTTGTATTTAATCCCGATGCATTTTCTGTATTTCATCAACACTGTGAAGTTCCACAGATTACAGAATGCCTCCACATAAGCTTCAGATACTACCACTGGTCATTCAGGAATCGTTCAAAGCGTAGACAGTTTGTGACATTACTCCCATGGAGAAAAGTCGGCATGGGGCGTGTTGTATTCAATCCCGATGCAATTTCTGTATTTCATCAGCACTCTGAAGGTCCACAGATTACAGAATACCTCCAGATGTGCTTCGGATACTACTACTGGTCTTTCAAAAATCGATCAAAGAATAGACAGTTTGAGACATTACTCCAATGGAGAAAAGTCGGCATGGTAAGTGTTGTATTCAATCCCGATGCATTTCCTGTATTTCATCAACAATTTGAATTTCCACAGATTACAGAATGCCTCCAGATGTGCTTCAGATACTACTACTGGTCTTTCAGGAATCGATCAAAGAGTAGGCAATTTCAGATATTACTCCCGTGGGGAAAAGTCGGCATGGTGCGTGTTGTATTCAATCCAGATGCAATTTCTGTATTTTATCAACACTCTGAATTTCCACAGATTTCAGAAAGCCTCTCAGATGTGCTTCGGATGCTACTACTGGTCTTTCAGGAATCGATCAATGCGTAGACAGTTTGAAACATTACTCCCATGGGGAAAAGTAGGCATGTTGCGTGTTGTATTCAATCCAGATGCAATTTCTGTATTTCATCGACACTCTGAAGTTCCACAGATTTGAGAATGAATCCAGATGTGCTTCGGATACTACTACTGGTCTTTCAGGAATCGATCAAAAAGTAGACAGTTTGAGACATTACTCCCATGCGGAAAAGTCGGCATGGTGCGTGTTGTATTCAATCCCGGCGCAATTTCTGTATTTTATCAACACTCTGAAGTTCCACAGGTTTCAGAATGCCTCCAGATGTGCTTCGGATACTAATACTGCTCTTTCAGGAAATCGATCAAAGAGTAGACAGTTTGAGACAATACTCCCATTGGGAAAATTCGGCATGGTGCATGTTGTATACAATCCAGATGCAATTTCTGTATTTTATCAAAACTCTGAATTTCCACAGATTTCAGAATGCCTCCAGATGTGCTTCGGATACTACTACTGGTCTTTCAGGAATCGATCAAAGAGTAGACAGTTTGAGACATTACTCCCATGGGGAAATGTCGGCATGGTGCGAGTTGTATTCAATCCAGATGCAATTCCTGTATTTTATAAACACTCTGAAGTTCCACAGATTTCAGAATGCCTCCAGATGTGCTTCGGATACTACTACTGGTCTTTAAGGAATCTATCAAATCGTAGACAGTTTGAAACATTACTCCCATAGGGAAAAGTCGGCATGGTGCATGTTGTATTCAATTCCGATTCAATTTCTGTATTTCATCAACACTCTGAAGGTCCACAGATTACAGAATGCCGCCAGATGTGCTTCTGATACTACTGCTGGTCTTTCAGGAATCGATAAAAGAGTAGGCAGTTTGAGATATTACTCCCGTGGGGAAACGTCGGCATGGTAAGTGTTGTATTCAATCACGATGCATTTCCTGTATTTCATTAACACTTTGAATTTCCACAGATTACAGAATGCCTCCAGATGTGCTTCAGATACTACTACTGGTCATTCAGGAATCGATCAAAGCGTAGACAGTTTGTGACATTACTCCCATGGAGAAAAGTCGGCATGGGGCGTGTTGTATTCAATCCCGATGCAATTTCAGTATTTCATCAGCACTCTGAAGGTCCACAGATTACAGAATACCTCCAGATGTGCTTCGGATACTACTACTGGTCTTTCAAAAATCGATCAAAGAATAGACAGTTTGAGACATTACTCCAATGGAGAAAAGTCGGCATGGAGCGTGATGTACTAAATCCCGATGCAATTTCTGTATTTTATCAACACTCTGAATTTCCACAGATTTCAGAATGCCTCTCAGATGTGCTTCGGATACTACTACTGGTCTTTCAGGAATCGATCAAAGAGTAGACAGTTTGAGACATTACTCCCATGGGGAAATGTCGGCATGGTGCGAGTTGTATTCAATCCAGATGCAATTCCTGTATTTTATAAACACTCTGAAGTTCCACAGATTTCAGAATGCCTCCAGATGTGCTTCGGATACTACTACTGGTCTTTAAGGAATCTATCAAATCGTAGACAGTTTGAAACATTACTCCCATAGGGAAAAGTCGGCATGGTGCATGTTGTATTCAATTCCGATTCAATTTCTGTATTTCATCAACACTCTGAAGGTCCACAGATTACAGAATGCCGCCAGATGTGCTTCTGATACTACTGCTGGTCTTTCAGGAATCGATCAAAGAGTAGGCAGTTTGAGATATTACTCCCGTGGGGAAACGTCGGCATGGTAAGTGTTGTATTCAATCACGATGCATTTCCTGTATTTCATCAACAATTTGAATTTCCACAGATTACAGAATGCCTCCAGATGTGCTTCAGATACTACTACTGGTCTTTCAGGAATCGATCAAAGAGTAGGCAATTTGAGATATTACTCCCGTGGGGAAAATTCGGCATGGTGCGTGTTGTATTCAATCCAGATGCAATTTCTGTATTTTATCAACACTCTGAACTTCCACAGATTTCAGAAAGCCTCTCAGATGTGCTTCGGATGCTACTACTGGTCTTTCAGGAATCGATCAATGCGTAGACAGTTTGAAACATTACTCATATGGGGAAAAGTAGGCATGTTGCGTGTTGTATTCAATCCAGATGCAATTTCTGTATTTCATCGACACTCTGAAGTTCCACAGATTTGAGAATGAATCCAGATGTGCTTCGGATACTACTACTGGTCTTTCAGGAATCGATCAAAGAGTAGACAGTTTGAGACATTACTCCCATGCGGAAAAGTCGGCATGGTGCGTGTTGTATTCAATCCCGGCGCAATTTCTGTATTTTATCAACACTCTGAAGTTCCACAGGTTTCAGAATGCCTCCAGATGTGCTTCGGATACTAATACTGGTCTTTCAGGAATCGATCAAAAAGTAGACAGTTTGAGACATTACTCCCATGGGGAAAAGTCGGCATGGTGCGAGTTGTATTCAATCCAGATGCAATTCCTGTATTTTAAAAACACTCTGAAGTTCCACAGTTTACAGAATGCCTCCAGATGTGCTTCGGATACTACTACTGGTCTTTAAGGAATCTATCAAATCGTAGACAGTTTGAAACATTACTCCCATAGGGAAAAGTCGGCATGGTGCATGTTGTATTCAATTTCGATTCAATTTCTGTATTTCATCAACACTCTGAAGGTCCACAGATTACAGAATGCCGCCAGATGTGCTTCTGATACTACTGCTGGTCTTTCAGGAATCGATCAAAGAGTAGGCAGTTTGAGATATTACTCCCGTGGGGAAATGTCGGCATGGTAAGTGTTGTATTCAATCACGATGCATTTCCTGTATTTCATTAACACTTTGAATTTCCACAGATTACAGAATGCCTCCAGATGTGCTTCAGATACTACTACTGGTCTTCAGGAATCGATCAAAGAGTAGGCAGTTTGAGATATTACTCCCGTGGGGAAAAGTCGGCATGGTGCGTGTTGTATTCAATCCAGATGCAATTTCTGTATTTTATCAACACTCTGAATTTCCACAGATTTCAGAATGACTCTCAGATGTACTTCGGATACTACTACCGGTCTTTCAGGAATCGATCAAAGCGTAGACAGTTTGAAACATGTACTCCCATGGGGAAAAGTCTGCATGGTGCGTGTTGTATTCAATCCAGATAATATTTCTGTATTTTATCGACACTCTGATGTTGGACAGATTTGAGAATGAATCCAGATGTGCTTCGGATACTACTACTGGTCTTTCAGGAATCGATCAAAGAGTAGACAGTTTGGGACATTACTCCCATGGGGAAAAGTCTGCATGGTGCGTGTTGTATTCAATCCCGGGGCAATTACTGTATTTTATCAACACCCTGAAGTTCCACAGATTTCAGAATGCCTAAAGATGTGCTTCGGATACTAATACTGCTCTTTCAGGAAGCGGTCAAAGAGTAGGCAGTTTGAGACAATACTCCCAAGGGGAAAAGTCGGCATGGTGCGTGTTGTATTCAATCCAGATGCAATTTCTGTATTTTATCAACCCTCTGAAGGTCCACAGATTACAGAATGCCGCCAGATGTGCTTCTGATATTACTACAGGTCTTCCGGCATCAAAGAAAGTGCAGATAGTTTGAGACTTTTCTCCCATGGCGAAAAGTCTACATGGTTCCTGTTGAATTCAATCCCGAGGCGTTTTCTGTATTTCATCAACACTCTGAAGATCCAAAGATTTACAGATATCCTCCAAATGTGCTTCGGATTCTACTACTGGTCTTTCAGAAATCGATCAAAGCGTAGACAGTTTGAAACATTACTCCCATGGGGAAAAGTCGGCATCGTGCGTGTTGTATTCAATCCAGATGCAATTTCTGTATTTTATCGACACTCTGAAGTTCGACAGGTTTCAGAATGCCTCCAGATGTGCTTCGGATACTACTACTGGTCTTTCAGGAATCGATCAAAGAGTAGACAGTTTGCGTCATTACTCCCATGGAGAAAAGTCGGCATGGTGCGTGTTGTATTAAATCCAGGTGCAATTTCTGTATTTTATCAACACTCTGAAGTTCCACAGATTTTAGAATGCCTCCAGATGTGCTTCGGATACTAATATTGCTCTTTCAGTAATCGATCAAAGAGTAGACAGTTTGCGACAGTACTCCCATGGGGAAAAGTCAGCATGGTGCGTGTTGTATTCAATCCAGATGAAATTTCTGTATTTTATCAACACTCTGAAGTTCCACAGATTTCAGAATGCCTCCAGATGTGCTTTGGATACTACTACTGGTCTTTCAGGATTCGATCAAAGCGTAGACAGTTGAAACATAACTCCAATGGGGAAAAGTCGGCATGGTGTATGTTGTATTCAATCCAGATGCAATTTTTGAATTTTGTCAACACTCTGAAGTTCCACAGATTTCAGAAAGCCTCCAGATATGCTTCGGATACTACTACTGATCTTTCAGGAATCGATCAAAGAGTAGACAGTTTGAGACATTACTCCCATGGGGAAAAGTCGGCATGGTGCATGTTGTATTCAATACCGATGCAATTTCTGTATTTCATCAACCCTCTGAACGTCCACAGATTACAGAATGCCGCCAGATGTGCTTCTGATACTACTACAGGTCTTCCGCCATCAAAGAAAGTGCAGATAGTTTGAGACTTTTCTCCCATGGAGAAAAGTCCGCATGGTTCCTGTTGAATTCAATCCCGAGGCGTTTTCTGTATTTCATCAACACTCTGAAGATCCACAGATTACAGATATCCTCCAAATGTGCTCCGGATTCTACTACTGGTCTTTCAGATATCGATCAATGCGTAGAGAGTTTGAAACATTACTCCATGGAGAAAAGTCTGCATGGTGCATGTTGTGTTCAATCCCGATGCAATTTCTGTGTTTCATCAACACTCTGAAGGTCCACAGATTACAGAATGCCACCACATGTGCTTCGGATACTACTAAAGGTCATTCAGGAATCGATCGAAGCGTGGAAAGTTTGTAGCATTACTCCCACGGAGAAAAGTCGGCATGGTGCGTGATGTATTCAATCCAGATGCAATTCCTGTATTTTATAAACACTCTGAAGTTCCACAGATTTCAGAATGCCTCCAGATGTGCTTCGGATACTACTACTGGTCTTTCAGGAATCGATCAAAGAGTAGACAGTTTGAGACATTACTCCCATGGGGAAATGTCGGCATGGTGCGAGTTGTATTCAATCCAGATGCAATTCCTGTATTTTATAAACACTCTGAAGTTCCACAGATTTCAGAATGCCTCCAGATGTGCTTCGGATACTACTACTGGTCTTTAAGGAATCTATCAAATCGTAGACAGTTTGAAACATTACTCCCATAGGGAAAAGTCGGCATGGTGCATGTTGTATTCAATTCCGATTCAATTTCTGTATTTCATCAACACTCTGAAGGTCCACAGATTACAGAATGCCGCCAGATGTGCTTCTGATACTACTGCTGGTCTTTCAGGAATCGATCAAAGAGTAGGCAGTTTGAGATATTACTCCCGTGGGGAAACGTCGGCATGGTAAGTGTTGTATTCAATCACGATGCATTTCCTGTATTTCATCAACAATTTGAATTTCCACAGATTACAGAATGCCTCCAGATGTGCTTCAGATACTACTACTGGTCTTTCAGGAATCGATCGAAGAGTAGGCAATTTGAGATATTACTCCTGTGGGGAAAATTCGGCATGGTGCGTGTTGTATTCAATCCAGATGCAATTTCTGTATTTTATCAACACTCTGAACTTCCACAGATTTCAGAAAGCCTCTCAGATGTGCTTCGGATGCTACTACTGGTCTTTCAGGAATCGATCAATGCGTAGACAGTTTGAAACATTACTCATATGGGGAAAAGTAGGCATGTTGCGTGTTGTATTCAATCCAGATGCAATTTCTGTATTTCATCGACACTCTGAAGTTCCACAGATTTGAGAATGAATCCAGATGTGCTTCGGATACTACTACTGGTCTTTCAGGAATCGATCAAAGAGTAGACAGTTTGAGACATTACTCCCATGCGGAAAAGTCGGCATGGTGCGTGTTGTATTCAATCCCGGCGCAATTTCTGTATTTTATCAACACTCTGAAGTTCCACAGGTTTCAGAATGCCTCCAGATGTGCTTCGGATACTAATACTGGTCTTTCAGGAATCGATCAAAAAGTAGACAGTTTGAGACATTACTCCCATGGGGAAAAGTCGGCATGGTGCGAGTTGTATTCAATCCAGATGCAATTCCTGTATTTTAAAAACACTCTGAAGTTCCACAGTTTACAGAATGCCTCCAGATGTGCTTCGGATACTACTACTGGTCTTTAAGGAATCTATCAAATCGTAGACAGTTTGAAACATTACTCCCATAGGGAAAAGTCGGCATGGTGCATGTTGTATTCAATTTCGATTCAATTTCTGTATTTCATCAACACTCTGAAGGTCCACAGATTACAGAATGCCGCCAGATGTGCTTCTGATACTACTGCTGGTCTTTCAGGAATCGATCAAAGAGTAGGCAGTTTGAGATATTACTCCCGTGGGGAAATGTCGGCATGGTAAGTGTTGTATTCAATCACGATGCATTTCCTGTATTTCATTAACACTTTGAATTTCCACAGATTACAGAATGCCTCCAGATGTGCTTCAGATACTACTACTGGTCTTCAGGAATCGATCAAAGAGTAGGCAGTTTGAGATATTACTCCCGTGGGGAAAAGTCGGCATGGTGCGTGTTGTATTCAATCCAGATGCAATTTCTGTATTTTATCAACACTCTGAATTTCCACAGATTTCAGAATGACTCTCAGATGTACTTCGGATACTACTACCGGTCTTTCAGGAATCGATCAAAGCGTAGACAGTTTGAAACATGTACTCCCATGGGGAAAAGTCGGCATGGTGCGTGTTGTATTCAATCCAGATAATATTTCTGTATTTTATCGACACTCTGATGTTGGACAGATTTGAGAATGAATCCAGATGTGCTTCGGATACTACTACTGGTCTTTCAGGAATCGATCAAAGAGTAGACAGTTTGGGACATTACTCCCATGGGGAAAAGTCTGCATGGTGCGTGTTGTATTCAATCCCGGGGCAATTACTGTATTTTATCAACACCCTGAAGTTCCACAGATTTCAGAATGCCTAAAGATGTGCTTCGGATACTAATACTGCTCTTTCAGGAATCGGTCAAAGAGTAGGCAGTTTGAGACAATACTCCCAAGGGGAAAAGTCGGCATGGTGCGTGTTGTATTCAATCCAGATGCAATTTCTGTATTTTATCAACCCTCTGAAGGTCCACAGATTACAGAATGCCGCCAGATGTGCTTCTGATATTACTACAGGTCTTCCGGCATCAAAGAAAGTGCAGATAGTTTGAGACTTTTCTCCCATGGCGAAAAGTCTACATGGTTCCTGTTGAATTCAATCCCGAGGCGTTTTCTGTATTTCATCAACACTCTGAAGATCCAAAGATTTACAGATATCCTCCAAATGTGCTTCGGATTCTACTACTGGTCTTTCAGAAATCGATCAAAGCGTAGACAGTTTGAAACATTACTCCCATGGGGAAAAGTCGGCATCGTGCGTGTTGTATTCAATCCAGATGCAATTTCTGTATTTTATCGACACTCTGAAGTTCGACAGGTTTCAGAATGCCTCCAGATGTGCTTCGGATACTACTACTGGTCTTTCAGGAATCGATCAAAGAGTAGACAGTTTGCGTCATTACTCCCATGGAGAAAAGTCGGCATGGTGCGTGTTGTATTAAATCCAGGTGCAATTTCTGTATTTTATCAACACTCTGAAGTTCCACAGATTTTAGAATGCCTCCAGATGTGCTTCGGATACTAATATTGCTCTTTCAGTAATCGATCAAAGAGTAGACAGTTTGCGACAGTACTCCCATGGGGAAAAGTCAGCATGGTGCGTGTTGTATTCAATCCAGATGAAATTTCTGTATTTTATCAACACTCTGAAGTTCCACAGATTTCAGAATGCCTCCAGATGTGCTTTGGATACTACTACTGGTCTTTCAGGATTCGATCAAAGCGTAGACAGTTGAAACATAACTCCAATGGGGAAAAGTCGGCATGGTGTATGTTGTATTCAATCCAGATGCAATTTTTGAATTTTGTCAACACTCTGAAGTTCCACAGATTTCAGAAAGCCTCCAGATATGCTTCGGATACTACTACTGATCTTTCAGGAATCGATCAAAGAGTAGACAGTTTGAGACATTACTCCCATGGGGAAAAGTCGGCATGGTGCATGTTGTATTCAATACCGATGCAATTTCTGTATTTCATCAACCCTCTGAACGTCCACAGATTACAGAATGCCGCCAGATGTGCTTCTGATACTACTACAGGTCTTCCGCCATCAAAGAAAGTGCAGATAGTTTGAGACTTTTCTCCCATGGAGAAAAGTCCGCATGGTTCCTGTTGAATTCAATCCCGAGGCGTTTTCTGTATTTCATCAACACTCTGAAGATCCACAGATTACAGATATCCTCCAAATGTGCTCCGGATTCTACTACTGGTCTTTCAGATATCGATCAATGCGTAGAGAGTTTGAAACATTACTCCATGGAGAAAAGTCTGCATGGTGCATGTTGTGTTCAATCCCGATGCAATTTCTGTGTTTCATCAACACTCTGAAGGTCCACAGATTACAGAATGCCACCACATGTGCTTCGGATACTACTAAAGGTCATTCAGGAATCGATCGAAGCGTGGAAAGTTTGTAGCATTACTCCCACGGAGAAAAGTCGGCATGGTGCGTGATGTATTCAATCACGATGAAATTTCTGTATTTTATCAACACTCTGAAGTTCCACAGATTACAGAATGCCTCCAGATGTGCTTCGGATACTACTACTGCTCTTTCAGGAATCGATCAAAGCGTAGACAGTTTGAGACATTACTCCCATGGAGAAAAGTCGGCATGGTGCGTGTTGTATTTAATCGCGATGCATTTTCTGTATTTCATCAACACTGTGAAGTTCCAGAGATTACAGAATGCCTCCACATAAGCTTCAGATACTACTACTGGTCATTCAGGAATCGATCAAAGCGTAGACAGTTTGTGACATTACTCCCATAGAGAAAAGTCGGCATCGGGCGTGTTGTATTCAATCCAGATGCAATTTCTGTATTTCATCAGCACTCCGAAGGTCCACAGATTACAGAATACCTTCAGATGTGCTTCGGATACTACTACTGGTCTTTCAAAAATCGATCAAAGAGTAGAGAGTTTGAGACATTACTCCAATGGAGAAAAGTCGGCATGGTAAGTGTTGTATTCAATCCCGATGCATTTCCAGTATTTCATCAACACTTTGAATTTCCACAGATTACAGAATGCCTCCAGATGTGCTTCAGATACTACTACTGGTCTTTCAGGAATCGATCAAAGAGTAGGCAGTTTGAGATATAACTCCCGTGGGGAAACGTCGGCATGGTAAATGTTGTATTCAATCACGATGCAATTTCTGTATTTTATCAACACTCTGAATTTCCACAGATTTCAGAAAGCCTCTCAGATGTGCTTCGGATGCTACTACTGGTCTTTCAGGAATCGATCAATGCGTAGACAGTTTGAAACATTACTCATATGGGGAAAAGTAGGCATGTTGCGTGTTGTATTCAATCCAGATGCAATTTCTGTATTTCATCGACACTCTGAAGTTCCACAGATTTGAGAATGAATCCAGATGTGCTTCGGATACTACTACTGGTCTTTCAGGAATCGATCAAAGAGTAGACAGTTTGAGACATTACTCCCATGCGGAAAAGTCGGCATGGTGCGTGTTGTATTCAATCCCGGCGCAATTTCTGTATTTTATCAACACTCTGAAGTTCCACAGGTTTCAGAATGCCTCCTGATGTGCTTCGGATACTAATACTGGTCTTTCAGGAATCGATCAAAAAGTAGACAGTTTGAGACATTACTCCCATGGGGAAAAGTCGGCATGGTGCGAGTTGTATTCAATCCAGATGCAATTCCTGTATTTTATAAACACTCTGAAATTCCACAGTTTACAGAATGCCTCCAGATGTGCTTCGGATACTACTACTGGTCTTTAAGGAATCTATCAAATCGTAGACAGTTTGAAACATTACTCCCATAGGGAAAAGTCGGCATGGTGCATGTTGTATTCAATTTCGATTCAATTTCTGTATTTCATCAACACTCTGAAGGTCCACAGATTACAGAATGCCGCCAGATGTGCTTCTGATACTACTGCTGGTCTTTCAGGAATCGATCAAAGAGTAGGCAGTTTGAGATATTACTCCCGTGGGGAAATGTCGGCATGGTAAGTGTTGTATTCAATCACGATGCATTTCCTGTATTTCATTAACACTTTGAATTTCCACAGATTACAGAATGCCTCCAGATGTGCTTCAGATACTACTACTGGTCTTCAGGAATCGATCAAAGAGTAGGCAGTTTGAGATATTACTCCCGTGGGGAAAAGTCGGCATGGTGCGTGTTGTATTCAATCCAGATGCAATTTCTGTATTTTATCAACACTCTGAATTTCCACAGATTTCAGAATGACTCTCAGATGTACTTCGGATACTACTACCGGTCTTTCAGGAATCGATCAAAGCGTAGACAGTTTGAAACATGTACTCCCATGGGGAAAAGTCGGCATGGTGCGTGTTGTATTCAATCCAGATAATATTTCTGTATTTTATCGACACTCTGATGTTGGACAGATTTGAGAATGAATCCAGATGTGCTTCGGATACTACTACTGGTCTTTCAGGAATTGATCAAAGAGTAGACAGTTTGGGACATTACTCCCATGGGGAAAAGTCTGCATGGTGCGTGTTGTATTCAATCCCGGGGCAATTACTGTATTTTATCAACACCCTGAAGTTCCACAGATTTCAGAATGCCTCAAGATGTGCTTCGGATACTAATACTGCTCTTTCAGGAATCGGTCAAAGAGTAGGCAGTTTGAGACAATACTCCCAAGGGGAAAAGTCGGCATGGTGCGTGTTGTATTCAATCCAGATGCAATTTCTGTATTTTATCAACCCTCTGAAGGTCCACAGATTACAGAATGCCGCCAGATGTGCTTCTGATATTACTACAGGTCTTCCGGCATCAAAGAAAGTGCAGATAGTTTGAGACTTTTCTCCCATGGAGAAAAGTCTACATGGTTTCTGTTGAATTCAATCCCGAGGCGTTTTCTGTATTTCATCAACACTCTGAAGATCCAAAGATTTACAGATATCCTCCAAATGTGCTTCGGATTCTACTACTGGTCTTTCAGAAATCGATCAAAGCGTAGACAGTTTGAAGCATTACTCCCATGGGGAAAAGTCGGCATCGTGCGTGTTGTATTCAATCCAGATGCAATTTCTGTATTTTATCGACACTCTGAAGTTCGACAGGTTTCAGAATGCCTCCAGATGTGCTTCGGATACTACTACTGGTCTTTCAGGAATCGATCAAAGAGTAGACAGTTTGCGTCATTACTCCCATGGAGAAAAGTCGGCATGGTGCGTGTTGTATTAAATCCAGGTGCAATTTCTGTATTTTATCAACACTCTGAATTTCCACAGATTTCAGAAAGCCTCTCAGATGTGCTTCGGATGCTACTACTGGTCTTTCAGGAATCGATCAATGCGTAGACAGTTTGAAACATTACTCATATGGGGAAAAGTAGGCATGTTGCGTGTTGTATTCAATCCAGATGCAATTTCTGTATTTCATCGACACTCTGAAGTTCCACAGATTTGAGAATGAATCCAGATGTGCTTCGGATACTACTACTGGTCTTTCAGGAATCGATCAAAGAGTAGACAGTTTGAGACATTACTCCCATGCGGAAAAGTCGGCATGGTGCGTGTTGTATTCAATCCCGGCGCAATTTCTGTATTTTATCAACACTCTGAAGTTCCACAGGTTTCAGAATGCCTCCTGATGTGCTTCGGATACTAATACTGGTCTTTCAGGAATCGATCAAAAAGTAGACAGTTTGAGACATTACTCCCATGGGGAAAAGTCGGCATGGTGCGAGTTGTATTCAATCCAGATGCAATTCCTGTATTTTATAAACACTCTGAAATTCCACAGTTTACAGAATGCCTCCAGATGTGCTTCGGATACTACTACTGGTCTTTAAGGAATCTATCAAATCGTAGACAGTTTGAAACATTACTCCCATAGGGAAAAGTCGGCATGGTGCATGTTGTATTCAATTTCGATTCAATTTCTGTATTTCATCAACACTCTGAAGGTCCACAGATTACAGAATGCCGCCAGATGTGCTTCTGATACTACTGCTGGTCTTTCAGGAATCGATCAAAGAGTAGGCAGTTTGAGATATTACTCCCGTGGGGAAATGTCGGCATGGTAAGTGTTGTATTCAATCACGATGCATTTCCTGTATTTCATTAACACTTTGAATTTCCACAGATTACAGAATGCCTCCAGATGTGCTTCAGATACTACTACTGGTCTTCAGGAATCGATCAAAGAGTAGGCAGTTTGAGATATTACTCCCGTGGGGAAAAGTCGGCATGGTGCGTGTTGTATTCAATCCAGATGCAATTTCTGTATTTTATCAACACTCTGAATTTCCACAGATTTCAGAATGACTCTCAGATGTACTTCGGATACTACTACCGGTCTTTCAGGAATCGATCAAAGCGTAGACAGTTTGAAACATGTACTCCCATGGGGAAAAGTCGGCATGGTGCGTGTTGTATTCAATCCAGATAATATTTCTGTATTTTATCGACACTCTGATGTTGGACAGATTTGAGAATGAATCCAGATGTGCTTCGGATACTACTACTGGTCTTTCAGGAATTGATCAAAGAGTAGACAGTTTGGGACATTACTCCCATGGGGAAAAGTCTGCATGGTGCGTGTTGTATTCAATCCCGGGGCAATTACTGTATTTTATCAACACCCTGAAGTTCCACAGATTTCAGAATGCCTCAAGATGTGCTTCGGATACTAATACTGGTCTTTCAGGAATCGGTCAAAGAGTAGGCAGTTTGAGACAATACTCCCAAGGGGAAAAGTCGGCATGGTGCGTGTTGTATTCAATCCAGATGCAATTTCTGTATTTTATCAACCCTCTGAAGGTCCACAGATTACAGAATGCCGCCAGATGTGCTTCTGATATTACTACAGGTCTTCCGGCATCAAAGAAAGTGCAGATAGTTTGAGACTTTTCTCCCATGGAGAAAAGTCTACATGGTTTCTGTTGAATTCAATCCCGAGGCGTTTTCTGTATTTCATCAACACTCTGAAGATCCAAAGATTTACAGATATCCTCCAAATGTGCTTCGGATTCTACTACTGGTCTTTCAGAAATCGATCAAAGCGTAGACAGTTTGAAACATTACTCCCATGGGGAAAAGTCGGCATCGTGCGTGTTGTATTCAATCCAGATGCAATTTCTGTATTTTATCGACACTCTGAAGTTCGACAGGTTTCAGAATGCCTCCAGATGTGCTTCGGATACTACTACTGGTCTTTCAGGAATCGATCAAAGAGTAGACAGTTTGCGTCATTACTCCCATGGAGAAAAGTCGGCATGGTGCGTGTTGTATTAAATCCAGGTGCAATTTCTGTATTTTATCAACACTCTGAAGTTCCACAGATTTTAGAATGCCTCCAGATGTGCTTCGGATACTAATATTGCTCTTTCAGTAATCGATCAAAGAGTAGACAGTTTGCGACAGTACTCCCATGGGGAAAAGTCAGCATGGTGCGTGTTGTATTCAATCCAGATGAAATTTCTGTATTTTATCAACACTCTGAAGTTCCACAGATTTCAGAATGCCTCCAGATGTGCTTTGGATACTACTACTGGTCTTTCAGGATTCGATCAAAGCGTAGACAGTTGAAACATAACTCCAATGGGGAAAAGTCGGCATGGTGTATGTTGTATTCAATCCAGATGCAATTTTTGAATTTTGTCAACACTCTGAAGTTCCACAGATTTCAGAAAGCCTCCAGATATGCTTCGGATACTACTACTGGTCTTTCAGGAATCGATCAAAGAGTAGACAGTTTGAGACATTACTCCCATGGGGAAAAGTCGGCATGGTGCATGTTGTATTAAATACCGATGCAATTTCTGTATTTCATCAACCCTCTGAACGTCCACAGATTACAGAATGCCGCCAGATGTGCTTCTGATACTACTACAGGTCTTCCGCCATCAAAGAAAGTGCAGATAGTTTGAGACTTTTCTCCCATGGAGAAAAGTCCGCATGGTTCCTGTTGAATTCAATCCCGAGGCGTTTTCTGTATTTCATCAACACTCTGAAGATCCACAGATTACAGATATCCTCCAAATGTGCTCCGGATTCTACTACTGGTCTTTCAGATATCGATCAATGCGTAGAGAGTTTGAAACATTACTCCATGGAGAAAAGTCTGCATGGTGCATGTTGTGTTCAATCCCGATGCAATTTCTGTGTTTCATCAACACTCTGAAGGTCCACAGATTACAGAATGCCACCACATGTGCTTCGGATACTACTAAAGGTCATTCAGGAATCGATCGAAGCGTGGAAAGTTTGTAGCATTACTCCCACGGAGAAAAGTCGGCATGGTGCGTGATGTATTCAATCACGATGAAATTTCTGTATTTTATCAACACTCTGAAGTTCCACAGATTACAGAATGCCTCCAGATGTGCTTCGGATACTACTACTGCTCTTTCAGGAATCGATCAAAGCGTAGACAGTTTGAGACATTACTCCCATGGAGAAAAGTCGGCATGGTGCGTGTTGTATTTAATCCCGATGCATTTTCTGTATTTCATCAACACTGTGAAGTTCCAGAGATTACAGAATGCCTCCACATAAGCTTCAGATACTACTACTGGTCATTCAGGAATCGATCAAAGCGTAGACAGTTTGTGACATTACTCCCATGGAGAAAAGTCGGCATGGGGCGTGTTGTATTCAATCCAGATGCAATTTCTGTATTTCATCAGCACTCCGAAGGTCCACAGATTACAGAATACCTCTAGATGTGCTTCGGATACTACTACTGGTCTTTCAAAAATCGATCAAAGAGTAGAGAGTTTGAGACATTACTCCAATGGAGAAAAGTCGGCATGGTAAGTGTTGTATTCAATCCCGATGCATTTCCAGTATTTCATCAACACTTTGAATTTCCACAGATTACAGAATGCCTCCAGATGTGCTTCAGATACTACTACTGGTCTTTCAGGAATCGATCAAAGAGTAGGCAGTTTGAGATATAACTCCCGTGGGGAAACGTCGGCATGGTAAATGTTGTATTCAATCACGATGCAATTTCTGTATTTTATCAACACTCTGAATTTCCACAGATTTCAGAAAGCCTCTCAGATGTGCTTCGGATGCTACTACTGGTCTTTCGGGAATCGATCAATGCGTAGACAGTTTGAAACATTACTCCAATGGGGACAAGTCGGCATGGTGTATGTTATATTCAATGCAGATGCAATTTCTTAATTTTGTCAACACTCTGAAGTTCCACAGATTTCAGATTGCCTCCAGATGTGCTTCGGATACTACTACTGGTCATTCAGGAATCGATCAAAGAGTAGACAGTTTGAGACATTACTCCCATGGGGAAAAGTCGGCATGGTGCGAGTTGTATTCAATCCAGATGCAATTTCTGTATTTTATAAACACTCTGAAGTTCCACAGATTTCAGAATGCCTCCAGATGTGCTTCGGATACTACTACTGGTCTTTAAGGAATCTATCAAATCGTAGACAGTTTGAAACATTACTCCCATAGGGAAAAGTCGGCATGGTGCATTTTGTATTCAATTCCGATTCAATTTCTGTATTTCATCAACACTCAGAAGGTCCACAGATTACAGAATTCCGCCAGATGTGCTTCTGATACTACTACTGGTCTTTCAGGAATCGATTAAAGAGTAGGCAGTTTGAGTTATAACTCCCGTGGGGAAACGTCGGCATGGTAAGTGTTGTATTCAATCACGATGCATTTCCTGTATTGCATTAACACTTTGAATTTCCACAGATTACAGAAAGCCTCCCGATGTGCTTCTGATACTACTACTGGTCTTCAGGAATCGATCAAAGTGTAGGCAGTTTGAGATATTACTCCCGTGGGGAAAAGTCGGCATGGTGCGTGTTGTATTCAATCCAGATGCAATTTCTGTATTTTATCAACACTCTGAATTTCCACAGATTTCAGAATGCCTCTCAGATGTGCTTCGGATACTACTACCGGTCTTTCAGGAATCGATCAAAGCGTAGACAGTTTGAAACATGTACTCGCATGGGGAAAAGTCGGCATGGTGCGTGTTGTATTCAATCCAGATAATTTTTCTTTATTTTATCGACACTCTGATGTTGCACAGATTTGAGAATGAATCCAGATGTGCTTCGGATACTACTACTGCTCTTTCAGGAATCGATCAAAGCGTAGACAGTTTGAGACATTACTCCCATGGAGAAAAGTCGGCATGGTGCGTGTTGTATTTAATCCCGATGCATTTTCTGTATTTCATCAACACTGTGAAGTTCCATAGATTACAGAATGCCTCCACATAAGCTTCAGATACTACTACTGGTCATTCAGGAATCGATCAAAGCGTAGACAGTTTGTGACATTACTCCCATGGAGAAAAGTCGGCATGGGGCGTGTTGTATTCAATCCCGGCGCAATTACTGTATTTTATCAACACCCTGAAGTTTCACAGATTTCAGAATGCCTAAAGATGTGCTTCGGATACTAATACTGCTCTTTCAGGAATCGGTCAAAAAGTAGGCAGTTTGAGACAATACTCCCATGGGGAAAAGTCGGCATGGTGCGTGTTGTATTCAATCCAGATGCAATTTCTGTATTTTATCAACCCTCTGAAGGTCCACAGATTACAGAATGCCGCCAGATGTGCTTCGGATACTACTACAGGTCTTCCGGCATCAAAGAAAGTGCAGATAGTTTGAGACTTTTCTCCCATAGAGAAAAGTCCTCATGGTTCCTGTGAATTCAATCCCGAGGCGTTTTCTGTATTTCATCAACACTCTGAAGATCCAAAGATTACAGATATCCTCCAAATGTGCTTCGGATTCTACTACTGGACTTTCAGAAATCGATCAATGCGTAGACAGTTTGAAACATTACTCCCATGGGGAAATGTCGGCATGGTGCGTGTTGTATTCAATCCAGATGCAATTTCTGTATTTTATCGACACTCTGAAGTTCGACAGATTTCAGAATGCCTCCAGATGTGCTTCGGATACTACTACTGGTGATTCAGGAATCGATCAAAGAGTAGACAGTTTGAGACATTACTCCCATGGGGAAAAGTCGGCATGGTGCATGTTGTATTCAATACCGATGCAATTTCTGTATTTCAACAACCCTCTGAACGTCCACAGATTACAGAATGCCGCCAGATGTGCTTCTGATACTACTACAGGTCTTCTGCCATCAAAGAAAGTGCAGATAGTTTGAGACTTTTCTCCCATGGAGAAAAGTCCGCATGGTTCCTGTTGAATTCAATCCCGAGGCGTTTTCTGTATTTCATCAACACTCTGAAGATCCACAGATTACAGATATCCTCCAAATGTGCTTCGGATTCTACTACTGGTCTTTCAGAAATCGATCAAAGAGTAGACAGTTTGAAACATTACTCCATGGAGAAAAGTCTGCATGGTGCATGTTGTGTTCAATCTCGATGCAATTTCTGTGTTTCATCAACACTCTGAAGGTCCACAGATTACAGAATGCCACCACATGTGCTTCGGATACTACTAAAGGTCATTCCGGAATCGATCAAAGCATGGAAAGATTCTGGCATTACTCCCACGGAGAAAATTCGGCATGGTGCGCGATGTATTCAATCACGTAGAAATTTCTGTATTTTATCAACACTCTGAAGTTCCACAGATTACAGAATGCCTCCAGATGTGCTTCGGATACTACTACTGCTCTTTCAGGAATCGATCAAAGCGTAGACAGTTTGAGACATTACTCCCATGGAGAAAAGTCGGCATGGTGCGTGTTGTATTTAATCCCGATGCATTTTCTGTATTTCATCAACACTGTGAAGTTCCATAGATTACAGAATGCCTCCACATAAGCTTCAGATACTACTACTGGTCATTCAGGAATCGATCAAAGCGTAGACAGTTTGTGACATTACTCCCATGGAGAAAAGTCGGCATGGGGCGTATTGTATTCAATCCAGATGCAATTTCTGTATTTCATCAGCACTCTGAATGTCCACAGATTACAGAATACCTCCAGATGTGCTTCGGATACTACTACTGGTCTTTCAAAAATCGATCAAAGAATAGAGAGTTTGAGACATTACTCCAATGGAGAAAAGTCGGCATGGTAGGTGTTGTATTCAATCCTGATGCATTTCCTGTATTTCATCAACACTTTGAATTTCCACAGATTACAGAATGCCTCCAGATGTGCTTCAGATACTACTACTGGTCTTTCAGGAATCGATCAAAGAGTAGACAGTTTGAGACATTACTCCCATGGGGAAAAGTCGGCATGGTGCGAGTTGCATTCAATCCAGATGCAATTTCTGTATTTTATAAACACTCTGAAGTTCCACAGATTTCAGAATGCCTCCAGATGTGCTTCGGATACTACTACTGGTCTTTAAGGAATCTATCAAATCGTAGACAGTTTGAAACATTACTCCCATAGGGAAAAGTCGGCATGGTGCATGTTGTATTCAATTCCGATTCAATTTCTGTATTTCATCAACACTCTGAAGGTCCACAGATTACAGAATGCCGCCAGATGTGCTTCTGATACTACTACTGGTCTTTCAGGAATCGATCAAAGAGTAGGCAGTTTGAGATATTACTCCCGTGGGGAAACGTCGGCATGGTAAGTGTTGTATTCAATCACGATCCATTTCCTGTATTTCATTAACACTTTGAATTTCCACAGATTACAGAATGCCTCCCGATGTGCTTCAGATATTACTACTGGTCTTCAGGAATCGATCAAAGATTAGGCAGTTTGAGATATTACTCCCGTGGGGAAAAGTCGGCATGGTGCGTGTTGTATTCAATCCAGATGCAATTTCTGTATTTTATCAACACTCTGAATTTCCACAGATTTCAGAATGCCTCTCAGATGTGCTTCGGATACTACTAACGGTCTTTCAGGAATCGATCAAAGCGTAGACAGTTTGAAACATGTACTCGCATGGGGAAAAGTCGGCATGGTGCGTGTTGTATTCAATCCAGATAATTTTTCTGTATTTTATCGACACTCTGATGTTGCACAGATTTGAGAATGAATCCAGATGTGCTTCGGATACTACTACTGGTCTTTCAGGAATCGATCAAAGAGTAGACAGTTTGAAACATTACTCCATGGAGAAAAGTCTGCATGGTGCATGTTGTGTTCAATCCCGATGCAATTTCTGTGTTTCATCAACACTCTGAAGGTCCACAGATTACAGAATGCCACCACATGTGCTTCGGATACTACTAAAGGTCAATCAGGAATCGATCAAAGCGTGGAAAGTTTCTGGCATTATTCCCACGGAGAAAAGTCGGAATGGTGCGTGATGTATTCAATCACGATGAAATTTCTGTATTTTATCAACACTCTGAAGTTCCAAAGATTACAGAATGCCTCCAGATGTGCTTCGGATACTACTACTGCTCTTTCAGGAATCGATCAAAGCGTAGACAGTTTGAGACATTACTATCATGGAGAAAAGTCGGCATGGTGCGGGTTGTATTTAATCCCGATGCATTTTCTGTATTTCATCAACACTGTGAAGTTCCACAGATTACAGAATGCCTCCACATAAGCTTCAGATACTACTACTGGTCATTCAGGAATCGATCAAATCGTAGACAGTTTTTGACATTACTCCCATGGAGAAAAGTCGGCATGGGGCGTGTTGTATTCTATCCAGATGAAATTTCTGTATTTCATCAGGACTCTGAAGGTCCACAGATTACAGAATACCTCCAGATGTGCTTCGGATACTACTACTGGTCTTTCAAAAATCGATCAAAGAATAGAGAATTTGAGACGTTACTCCAATGGAGAAAAGTCGGCATGGTAAGTGTTGTATTCAATCCCGATGCATTTCCTGTATTTCATCAACACTTTGAATTTCCACAGATTACAGCATGCCTCCAGATGTGCTTCAGATACTACTACTGGTCTTTCAGGAATCGATCAAAGAGTAGGCAGTTTGAGATATTACTCCCGTGGGGAAAAGTCGGCACGGTGCGTGTTGTATTCAATCCAGATGCAATTTCTGTATTTTATCAACACTCTGAAATTCCACAGATTTCAGAAAGCATCTCAGATGTGCTTCGGATGCTACTACTGGTCTTTCAGGAATCGATCAATGCGTAGACAGTTTGAAACATTACTCCAATGGGGACAAGTCGGCATAGTGTATGTTATATTCAATACAGATGCAATTTCTTAATTTTGTCAACACTCTGAAGTTCCACAGATTTCAGAATGCCTCCAGATGTGCTTCGGATACTACTACTGGTCTTTCAGGAATCGATCAAAGAGTAGACAGTTTGAGTCATTACTCCCATGGAGAAAAGTCGGCATGGTGCGTGTTGTATTAAATCCAGATGCAATTTCTGTATTTTAACAACACTCTGAAGTTCCACAGATTTTAGAATGCCTCCAGATGTGCTTCGGATACTAATATTGCTCTTTCAGTAATCGATCAAAGAGTAGACAGTTTGCGACAGTACTCCCATGGGGAAAAGTCAGCATGGTGCGTGTTGTATTCAATCCAGATGCAATTTCTGTATTTTATCAACACCCTGAAGTTCCACAGATTTCAGAATGCCTCCAGATGTGCTTCGGATACTACTACTTTTCTTTCAGGATTCGATCAAAGCGTAGACAGTTTGAAACATTACTCCAATGGTGAAAAGTCGGCATGGTGTATGTTGTATTCAATCCAGATGCAATTTCCGAATTTTGTCAACACTCTGAAGTTCCACAGATTTCAGAATGCCTCCAGATGTGCTTCGGATACTACTACTGGTCTTTCAGGAATCGATCAAAGAGTAGACAGTTTGAGACATTACTCCCATGGGGAAAAGTCGGCATGGTGCGAGTTGTATTCAATCCAGATGCAATTTCTGTATTTTATCAACACTCTGAATTTCCACAGATTTCAGAATGCCTCCAGATGTGCTTCGGATACTAATATTGCTCTTTCAGGAATCGATCAATCAGTAGACAGTTTGAAACAGTACTCCCATGGCGAAAAGTTGGCATGGTGCGTGTTGTATTCAATCCAGATGCAATTTCTGTATTCTATCAACTTTCTGAAGTTCCACAGATTTGAGAATGCCTCCAGAAGTGCTTCGGATACTACTACTGGTCTTTCAGGAATCGATCAAAGCGTATACAGTTTCAAACATTACTCTCTTTTGGAAAAGTCGGCATGGTGCGAATTGTATTCAATCCGGATCCAATTTCTGTATTTTATCAACACACTGAGGTTCCACAGATTTCAGAATGCCTCCAGATGTGCTTCGGATACTACTACTGGTCTTTAAGGAATCAATCAAATAGTAGACAGCTTGAAACATTACTCCCATGGGGAAAAGTCGGCATGGTGCATGTTGTATTCAATTCCGATGCAATTTCTGTATTTCATAAACACTCTGAAGGTCCACAGATTACAGAATGCGGCCAGATGTGCTTCTAATACTACTACAGGTCTTCCGGCATCAAAGAAAGTGCAGATAGTTTGAGACATTTCTCCCATGGGGAGAAGTCCACATGGTTCCTGTTGAATTCAATCCCGAGGCGTTTTCTGTATTTCATCAACACTCTGATGATCCACAGATTACAGAAATCCTCCAGAAGTGCTTCGGATTCTACTACTGGTCTCTCAGGAATCGATCAAACCGTAGGCATTTTGAGACATTACTCCCAAGGAGAAAAGTCGGCACGCTGAGTGCTGTGTTCAATCCCGATGCAATTTCGGTATTTCATCAACACTCTGAAGGTCCAGAGATTACAGAATGCCTCCAGATATGCTTCGGATACTACTACTGGTCTTTCAGGAATCAATCAAATAGTAGACAGTTTGAGACATTACTCACATGGGGAAAAGTCGGCATGGTGCGTGTTGTATTCAATCCAGATGAAGTTTCTGTATTTTATCAACACTCTGAAGTTCCACAGACTTCAGAATGCCTCCAGATGTGCTTCAGATACTACTACTGGTCTTTCAGGAATCGATCAAAGCGTCGACAGATTGAAACATTACTCCCATGGGGAAAAGTCGGCACGGTGTGTGTTGTATACAATCCTGAAAAAATTTCTGTATTTTATCAACACTCTGAAGTTCCACAGATTTCAGAATGCCTCCAGATGTGCTTCGGATACTACTACTGGTCTTTCAGGAATCGATCAAAGCGTAGACAGATTGAAACATTACTCCGATGGGGAAAAGTCGGCATGGTGTGTGTTGTATTCAATCCAGATGCAATTTCTGTATTTTATCAACACTCTGAAGTTCCACAGATTTCAGAATGCCTAAAGATGTGCTTCGGGTACTACTACTGGTCTTTCAGGAAACGATCAAAGAGTAGACAGTTTGAGACATTACTCCTTTGGGGAAAAGTCAGCATTGTGCGTGTTGTAATAAATCCAGATGCAATTTCTGTTTATTATCAACACTCTGAAGTTCCACAGATTTCAGAATGCCTCCAGATGTGCTTCGGATACTACTACTGGTCTTTCAGGAATCGATCAAAGCGTAGTCACTTTGAAACATTACTCCCATGGAGAAAAGTCAACATGGTGTGTGTTGTATTCAATTCCGATGCAATTTCTGTAATTCATCAAGACATTAAAGGTCCACAGATTACAGAATGGCGCCAGATGTGCCTTTGATCCAAATACAGGTCTTCCGGCATCGAAGAAAGCGCAGATAGTTTGAGACGTTTCTCCCATGGTGAAAAGTCCGCATGGTGCATGTTGTATTCAATCCCGATGCAATTTTTGTATTTCATCAACATTCTGAAGGTCCAAAGATTACAGAATGCCTCCAGATGTGCTTCAGATACTACTACTGGTCTTTCAGGAATCGATCAAAGAGTAGGCATTTTGAGACATTACTCCCGTGGGGAAAATTCGGCATGGTGTATGTTGTATTCAATCCAGATGCAATTTCTGTATTTTATTAACATTCTAAAGTTCCACAGATTTCAGAATGCCTCCAGAAGTGCTTCGGATACAACTACTGGTCTTTCAGGAATCGATAAAAGCGTAGACAGTTTCAAACATTAATCCCATTTGGAAAAGTCGGCATGGTGCGTGTTGTATTCAATCCAGATGCAATTTCTGTATTTCATCAACACTGTTAAGTTCCACAGATTACATAATGCCTCCACATGAGCTTCAGATACTACCACTGGTCATTCAGGTATCGATCAAAGCGTAGACACTTTGTGACATTACTCCCATGGAGAAAAGTCGGCATGGGGCGTGTTGTATTCAATCCCGATGCAATTTCTGTATTTCATCAGCACTCTGAAGGTCCACAGATTACAGAATACCTCCAGATGTGCTTCGGATACTACTACCGGTCTTTCAAAAATCGATCAAATAATAGACTGTTTGAGACATTACTCCAATGGAGAAAAGTCGGCATGGTAAGTGTTGTATTCAATCCCGATGCATTTCCTGTATTTCATCAACACTTTGAATTTCCACAGATTACAGAATGCCTCCAGATGTGCTTCAGATACTACTACAGGTCTTTCAGAAATCGATCAAAGAGTAGGCAGTTTGAGACATTACACCCGTGGGGAAAAGTCGGCAAGGTGCGTGTTGTATTCAATCCAAATGCAATTTCTGTATTTTATCGACACTCTGAAGTTCCACAGATTTCAGAATGCCTCCAGATGTGCTTCGTATACTACTACTGGTCTTTCAGAAATCGATCAAAGAGTAGACAGTTTGAGACATTAGTCCCATGGGGAATTTCGGCATGGCGCGTGTTGTATTCAATTCCGATGCAATTTCTGTATTTCATCAATACTCTGAAGGTCCACAGACTACATAATGCCTCCATATGTGCTTCGAATACTACTACTGGTCTTTCAGGAATCGATGAAAACGTAGACAGTTTGAGACATTACTCCCATGGAGAAAAGTCAGCATGTTGTGTGTTGTATTCAATCCCGATGCATTTTCTGTATTTCATCAACACTCGGAAGTTCCACATATTACAGAAATCCTCCAGATGTGCTTCTGATTCAACTACTGGTCTTTCAGGAATCGCTCAAAGCGTAGACAGTTTGAGACATTACTCCCATGATGAAAAGTCAGCGTGGTGCTTGTTGTATTCAATCACGATGCAATTTCTGTATTACAAAAACACTCTGAAAGTCCACAGATTACAGAATGCCTCCAGATGTGCTTTGGATAATACAACTGGTCTCTCAGGAATCGGTCAAAGCGTAGACAGTTTGAGACATGACTCCCATGAAGAAAAGTTTGCATGGTGGGTGTTGTATTCAATTCCGATGCAATTTCTGTGTTTCGTCAACACTGTGAAGGGCCACAGATCACTGAAAGCCTCCAGATGTGCTTCGGATACTACTAGTGGTCTTTCAGGAAACGACCAAAGCGTAGACAGTTTGAGACATTACTACCATGGGGAATAGTCCGCATGGTGCATGTTGTATTCAATCCCGATGCAGTTTTTGTATTTCATCAACATTCTGAAGGTCCAAAGATTACAGAATGCCTCCAGATGTGCTTTGGATACTACTACTTGTGTTTCTGGAATCGATCAAAGCGTAGGCAATTTGAGACATTACTCCCAAGGAGAAAAGTATTCATGGTGCGTGTTGTATTCAATGCTGATGCGATTTCTGTATTTCATCAACACTCTGAATTTCCACACATTACAGAATGCCTCCAGATGTGCTTCGGATACTACTACTGTTCTTTCAGGAATCGATCAAAGTGTAGACAGTTTGAGACATTACTCCCATGGAGAAAAGTCGTCTTGGTGCGTGTTGTATTTAATCCCGATGCAATTTCGGTATTTCATCAACACTCTGAAGGTCCACAGATTACAGAATGCTTCCAGATGTGCTTCGGATACTACTACTGGTCTTTCAGGAATCGAAGTAAACGTAGACAGTTTGAGACCTTACTCCCATGGAGAAAAGTCGGCAAGGTGCGTGTTGTATTCAATCCCGATGCATTTTCTGTATTTCATCAACACTCTGAAGTTCCACATATTACAGAAAGCCTCGAGATGAGCTTCGGATTCTACTACTGGACTTTCAGGAATCGATCAAAGCGTAGACAGTTTGAGACATTACTCCCATGGAGAAAAGTCAGCGTGGTGCTTGTTGTATTCAATCACGATGCAATTTCTGTATTTCAACAACACTTTGAAGGTCCACAGATTATAGAATGCCTCTAAATGTGCTTCGGACACTACAACTGGTCCGTCAGGAGTCGATCAAAGCGTAGACAGTTTGAGACATGACTCCCATGGAGAAAAGTCGGCATGGTGCGTGTTGTATTCAATTCCGGTTCAATTTCTGTATTTCATCAATACTCTGAAGGTCCACAGATTACAGAATTCCTCCAGGTGTGTTTTGGGTACTACTACTGGTCTTTCAGGAATCCATCAAAGCGTAGACAGTTTGAGACATTACTCCCATGGAGAAAAGTCGGCATGGTGCGTGTTGTATTCAATCCCTATGCAATATCTGTATTACATCAACACTCTGAATGTCAACAAACTTCAGAATGCCTCCAGATGTGTTTCGGATACTACTTCTGGTCTTTCAGGAATCCATCAAAGCGTAGACAGTTTGAGACATTACTCACATGGAGAAAAGTCGGCATGGTGCGTGTTGTATTCAATTCCGATTCAATTTCTGTATTTCATCAATACTCTGAAGGTCCACAGATTACAGAATGCCTCCAGATGTGCTTCGGATACTACTACTGGTCTTTCAGGAATCGATCAAAGCGTAGACAGTTTGAGACATTAGTCCCATGAAGAAAAGTTGGCATGGAGCGCGTTCTATTCAATCCCGATGAAATTACTGTGTTTCATTAACACTCTGAAGGTCCACCGATCACAGAGTGCCTCCAGATGTGCTTCGGATACTACTACTCGTCTTTCAGGAATCGATGAAAGCGGTGACAGCTTGAGACATTACTCCCATGGAGAAAAGTCAGGATGGTGCGTGTTGTATTCAATTCCGATGCATTTGCTGTATTTCATCAATACTCTGAAGGTCCACAGATTACAGAAAGCCTCCAGATGTGCTTCGGATTCTACTACTGGTCTCTCAGGAATCGATCAAAGCATAGACAGTTTGAGACATTACTCCCATGGAGAAAAGTCAGCATGGTGCTTGTTGTATTCAATCACGATGCAATTTCTGTGTTTCATCAACACCCTGAAGGTCCACAGATTACAGAAAGCCTCCAGATGTGCTTCGGATACTACTACTGGTCTTTCAGGAATCGATCAAACCGTAGACAGTTTGAGACATTACTCCCATGGAGAAAAGTCGGCATGGTGCATGTTGTATTCAATCCCGATGCAATTTCTGTATTTCATCAACACTCTGAGGTTCCACAGATTACAGAATGCCTCCAGATGTGCTTCGGATACTACTACTGGTCTTTAAGGAATCGGTGAAAGCGTAGACAGATTGAGACATTAGTCCCATGGAGACATGTCGCCATGGTGCGTGTTGTATTCAATCCCGATGCAATTTCTGTATTTCATCAACAGTCTGAAGGTCCACAGATTACAGAATGCCACAACATTTGCTTTGGATACTACTACAAGTCATTCAGGAATCGATCAAAGCGTAGACAGTTTGAGACATTACTCCCATGGAGGAAAGTCGACATGTTGCGTATTGTATTCAATCACAATGCATTTTCTGTATTTCATCAACACTCTCAAGTTCAACACATTTCAGAATGGCTCCAGATGTGCTTCTGATACAACTACTGGTCTTTCAGGAATCGATCAAAGCGTAGACAGATTGAAACATTACTCCCATGGGGAAAAGTCGGCATGGTGTGTGTTTTATTCAATCCAAATGCAATTTCTGCATTTTATCAACACTCTGACGTTCCACAGATTTCAGAATGCCTCCAGATGTGCTATGGATACTAATACTGGTCTTTCAGGAATCGATCAAAGAGTAGACAGTTTCTGACTTTACTCCCATGGGGAAAAGTCGGTATGGTGCGTGTTGTATTCAATCCAGACGCAATTTCTGTATTTTATCAACACTCTGATGTTCCACAGATTTTAGAATGCCTCCAGATATGCTTCGGATACTACTACTAGTCTTTCAGGAATCGATCAAAGGGTAGACAGTTTGAGACATTACTCCGATGGGGAAAAGTCGGCATGGTGCGTGATGTATTCAATCCCGATGCAATTTCTGTATTTTATCAACACTCTGGAGTTCCACAGATTACAGAAAGCCTCCAGATGTGCTTCGGATACTACTACTGGTCTTTCAGGAATCGTTCAAAGCGTAGACAGTTTGAGACATTACTCCCATGGAGAAAAGTCGGCATGGTGCGTGTTGTATTCAATCCCGATGCATTTTCTGTATTTCATCAACACTGTGAAGTTCCACAGATTACAGAGTGCCTCTACATGAGCTTCAGATACTACTACTGGTCATTCAGGTATCGATCAAAGCGTAGACAGTTTGTGACATTACTCCCATGGAGAAAAGTCGGCATGGGGCGTGTTGTATTCAATCCCGATGCAATTTCTGTATTTCATCAGCACTCTGAAGGTCCACAGATTACAGAATACCTCCAGATGTGCTTCGGATACTACTACTGGTCTTTCAAAAATCGATCAAAGAGTAGACAGTTTGAGACATTACTCCCATGGGGAAATGTCGGCATGGTGCGTGTTGTATTCTATCGAGATGTAATTTCTGTATTTTATCAACACTCTGAAGTTCCACAGATTTCAGAATGCCTCCAGATGTGATTCGGATACTAATACTGCTCTTTCAGGAATCGATCAAATAGTAGACAGTTAGAGACAGTACTCCCATGGGGAAAAGTCGGCATGGTGCGTGTTGTATACAATCCCGATGCAATTTCTGTATTTCATCAGCACTCTGAAGGTCCACAGATTACAGAATACCTCCAGATGTGCTTCGGATACTACTACTGGTCTTTCAAAAATCGATCAAAGAATAGACATTTTGAGACATTACTCCAATGGAGAAAAGTCGGCATGGTGCGAGTTGTATTCAATCCCGATGCAATTTCTGTATTTCATCAGCACTCTGAAGGTCCACAGATTACAGAATACCTCCAGATGTGCTTCGGATACTACTACTGGTCTTTCAAAAATCGATCAAAGAGTAGACAGTTTGAGACATTACTCCCATGGGGAAATGTCGGCATGGTGCGTGTTGTATTCTATCGAGATGTAATTTCTGTATTTTATCAACACTCTGAAGTTCCACAGATTTCAGAATGCCTCCAGATGTGATTCGGATACTAATACTGCTCTTTCAGGAATCGATCAAATAGTAGACAGTTAGAGACAGTACTCCCATGGGGAAAAGTCGGCATGGTGCGTGTTGTATACAATCCAGATGCAATTTCTGTATTTTATCAACATTCTGATGTTCCAAAGATTTCAGAATGCCTCCAGACGTGCTTCGGATACTACTGCTGGTCTTTCAGGTATCGATCAACGCGTAGACAGTTTCAAACATTACTCCCATGTGGAAAAGTCGGCAAGGTGCGTGTTGTATTTAATCCAGATGCAATTTCTGTATTTTATCAACACTCTGAAGTTCCACAGATTTCAGAATGCCTCCAGATGTTCTTCGGATACTACTACTGGTCTTTCAGGATTCGATCAAATCGAAGACAGTTTGAAACATTACTCCCATGGGGAAAAGTCGGCACGGTGCGTGTTGTATTCAATCCAGATGCAATTTCTGTATTTTACCAACACTCTGAAATTCCACAGATTACAGAATGCCTCCAGATGTGCTTCGGATACTACTACTGGTTTTTCAGGAATCGATCAAAGCGTAGACAGTTTGAAACATTACTCCCATGGGGAAAAGTCGGCATGGTGCGTGTTGTATTCAATTCCGATGCAATTTCTGTATCTCATCAACACTCTGAAGGTCCACAGATTACAGAATGCCGCCAGATGTGCTTCTGATACTACTACAGGTCTTCCGGCATCGAAGAAAGCGCAGATTGTATGAAACATTTCTCCCATGGAGAAAAGTCGTCATGGTGTGTGTTGTATTCAATCCAGAAGCAATTTCTGTATTTTGTCAACACTCTAAAGTTCCACGGATTACAGAATGCCTCCAGATGTGCTTCGGATACTACTACTGGTCTTTCAAAAATCGATCAAATAATAGACAGTTTGAGACATTACTCCAATGGAGAAAAGTCGGCATGGTAACTGTTGTATTCAATCCCGATGCATTTCCTGTATTTCATCAAAACATTGAATTTCCACAGATTACAGAATGCCTCCAGATGTGCTTCAGATACTACTACTGGTCGTTCAGGAATCGATCAAAGAGTAGGCAGTTTGAGACATTATTCCCGTGGGGAAAATTCGGCATGGTGTATGTTGTATTCAATCCAGATGCAATTTCTATATTTTATTAACATTCTGAAGTTCCACAGATTTCAGAATGCCTCCAGAAGTGCTTCGGATACTACTACTGGTCTTTCAGGAATCGATCAAAGCGTAGACAGTTTGAGACATTAGTCCCATGAAGAAAAGTTGGCATGGTGCGCGTTGTATTCAATCCCGATGAAATTACTGTGTTTCATTAACACTCTGAAGGTCCACCGATCACAGAGTGCCTCCAGATGTGCTTCGGATACTACTACTCGTCTTTCAGGAATCGATGAAAGCGGTAACAGCTTGAGACATTACTCCCATGGAGAAAAGTCAGGATGGTGCGTGTTGTATTCAATTCCGATGCATTTGCTGTATTTCATCAATACTCTGAAGGTCCACAGATTACAGAAAGCCTCCAGATGTGCTTCGGATTCTACTACTGGTCTTTCAGGAATCGATCAAAGCGTAGACAGTTTGAGACATTACTCCCATGGAGAAAAGTCAGCATGGTGCTTGTTGTATTCAATCACGATGCAATTTCTGTGTTTCATCAACACTCTGAGGTTCCACAGATTACAGAATGCCTCCAGATGTGCTTCGGATACTGCTACTGGTCTTTAAGGAATCGGTGAAAGCGTAGACAGATTGAGACATTAGTCCCATGGAGACAAGTCGCCATGGTGCGTGTTGTATTCAATCCCGATGCAATTTCTGTATTTCATCAACAGTCTGAAGGTCCACAGATTACAGAATGCCACAACATTTGCTTCGGATACTACTACAAGTCATTCAGGAATCGATCAAAGCGTAGACAGTTTGAGACATTACTCCCATGGAGGAAAGTCGACATGTTGCGTATTGTATTCAATCACAATGCATTTTCTGTATTTCATCAACACTCTCAAGTTCAACACATTTCAGAATGGCTCCAGATGTGCTTCTGATACAACTACTGGTCTTTCAGGAATCGATCAAGGCGTAGACAGATTGAAACATTACTCCCATGGGGAAAAGTCGGCATGGTGTGTGTTTTATTCAATCCAAATGCAATTTCTGCATTTTATCAACACTCTGACGTTCCACAGATTTCAGAATGCCTCCAGATGTGCTATGGATACTACTACTGGTCTTTCAGGAATCGATAAAAGAGTAGACAGTTTCTGACTTTACTCCCATGGGGACAAGTCGGCATGGTGCGTGTTGTATTCAATCCAGATGCAATTTCTGTATTTTATCAACACTCTGATGTTCCACAGATTTTAGAATGCCTCCTGATATGCTTCGGATACTACTACTAGTCTTTCAGGAATCGATCAAAGGGTAGACAGTTTGAGACATTACTCCCATGGGGAAAAGTCGGCTTGGTGCGTGATGTATTCAATCCCGATGCAATTTCTGTATTTTATCAACACTCTGGAGTTCCACAGATTACAGAAAGCCTCCAGATGTGCTTTGGATACTACTACTGGTCCTTCAGGAATCGTTCAAAGCGTAGACAGTTTGAGACATTACTCCCATGGAGAAAAGTCGGCATGGTGCGTGTTGTATTCAATCCCGATGCATTTTCTGTATTTCATCAACACTGTGAAGTTCCACAGATTACAGAGTGCCTCCACATGAGCTTCAGATACTACTACTGGTCATTCAGGTATCGATCAAAGCGTAGACAGTTGTGACATTACTCCCATGGAGAAAAGTCGGCATGGGGCGTGTTGTATTCAATCCCGATGCAATTTCTGTATTTCATCAGCACTCTGAAGGTCCACAGATTACAGAATATCTCCAGATGTGCTTCGGATACTACTACTGTTCTTTCAAAAATCGATCAAAGGATAGACATTTTGAGACATTACTCCAATGGAGAAAAGTCGGCATGGTGCGAGTTGTATTCAATCCAGATGCAATTTCTGTATTTTATCGACACTCTGAAGTTCCACAGATTTCAGAATGAATCAAGATGTGCTTCAGATACTACTACTGGTCTTTCAGGAATCGATCAAAGAGTAGACAGTTTGAGTCATTACTCCCATGGGGAAATGTCGGCATGGTGCGTGTTGTATTCTATCGAGATGTAATTTCTGTATTTTATCGACACTCTGAAGTTCCACAGATTTCAGAATGCCTCCAGATGTGATTCGGATACTAATACTGCTCTTTCAGGAATCGATCAAATAGTAGACAGTTAGAGACAGTACTCCCATGGGGAAAAGTCGGCATGGTGCGTGTTGTATACAATCCAGATGCAATTTCTGTATTTTATCAACATTCTGATGTTCCAAAGATTTCAGAATGCCTCCAGACGTGCTTCGGATACTACTGCTGGTCTTTCAGGAATCGATCAAAGCGTAGACAGTTTCAAACATTACTCCCATGGGGAAAAGTCGGCAAGGTGCGTGTTGTATTTAATCCAGATGCAATTTCTGTATTTTATCAACACTCTGAAGTTCCACAGATTTCAGAATGCCTCCAGATGTTCTTCTGATACTACTACTGGTCTATCAGGATTCGATCAAATCGAAGACTGTTTGAAACATTACTCCCATAGGGAAAAGTCGGCATGGTGCGTGTTGTATTCAATCCAGATGCAATTTCTGTATTTTACCAACACTCTGAAGTTCCACAGATTACAGAATGCCTCCAGATGTGCTTCGGATACTACTACTGGTTTTTCAGGAATCGATCAAAGCGTAGACAGTTTGAAACATTACTCCCATGGGGAAAAGTCGGCATGGTGCGTGTTGTATTCAATTCCGATGCAATTTCTGTATCTCATCAACACTCTGAAGGTCCACAGATTACAGAATGCCGCCAGATGTGCTTCTGATACTACTACAGGTCTTCTGGCATCGAAGAAAGCGCAGATTGTATGAAACATTTCTCCCATGGAGAAAAGTCGTCATGGTGTGTGTTGTATTCAATCCAGAAGCAATTTCTGTATTTTGTCAACACTCTAAAGTTCCACGGATTTCAGAATGCCTCCAGATGTGCTTCGGATACTACTACTGGTCTTTCAAAAATCGATCAAATAATAGACAGTTTGAGACATTACTCCAATGGAGAAAAGTCGGCATGGTAACTGTTGTATTCAATCCCGATGCATTTCCTGTATTTCATCAAAACATTGAATTTCCACAGATTACAGAATGCCTCCAGATGTGCTTCAGATACTACTACTGGTCGTTCAGGAATCGATCAAAGAGTAGGCAGTTTGAGACATTATTCCCGTGGGGAAAATTCGGCATGGTGTATGTTGTATTCAATCCAGATGCAATTTCTATATTTTATTAACATTCTGAAGTTCCACAGATTTCAGAATGCCTCCAGAAGTGCTTCGGATACTACTACTGGTCTTTCAGGAATCGATCAAAGCGTAGACAGTTTGAGACATTAGTCCCATGAAGAAAAGTTGGCATGGTGCGCGTTGTATTCAATCCCGATGAAATTACTGTGTTTCATTAACACTCTGAAGTTCCACCGATCACAGAGTGCCTCCAGATGTGCTTCGGATACTACTACTCGTCTTTCAGGAATCGATGAAAGCGGTAACAGCTTGAGACATTACTCCCATGGAGAAAAGTCAGGATGGTGCGTGTTGTATTCAATTTCGATGCATTTGCTGTATTTCATCAATACTCTGAAGGTCCACAGATTACAGAAAGAATCCAGATGTGCTTCGGATTCTACTACTGGTCTTTCAGGAATCGATCAAAGCGTAGACAGTTTGAGACATTACTCCCATGGAGAAAAGTCAGCATGGTGCTTGTTGTATTCAATCACGATACAATTTCTGTGTTTCATCAACACTCTGAGGTTCCACAGATTACAGAATGCCTCCAGATGTGCTTCGGATACTGCTACTGGTCTTTAAGGAATCGGTGAAAGCGTAGACAGATTGAGACATTAGTCCCATGGAGACAAGTCGCCATGGTGCGTGTTGTATTCAATCCCGATGCAATTTCTGTATTTCATCAACAGTCTGAAGGTCCACAGATTACAGAATGCCACAACATTTGCTTCGGATACTACTACAAGTCATTCAGGAATCGATCAAAGCGTAGACAGTTTGAGACATTACTCCCATGGAGGAAAGTCGACATGTTGCGTATTGTATTCAATCACAATGCATTTTCTGTATTTCATCAACACTCTCAAGTTCAACACATTTCAGAATGGCTCCAGATGTGCTTCTGATACAACTACTGGTCTTTCAGGAATCGATCAAAGCGTAGACAGATTGAAACATTACTCCCATGGGGAAAAGTCGGCATGGTGTGTGTTTTATTCAATCCAAATGCAATTTCTGCATTTTATCGACACTCTGACGTTCCACAGATTTCAGAATGCCTCCAGATGTGCTATGGATACTACTACTGGTCTTTCAGGAATCGATAAAAGAGTAGACAGTTTCTGACTTTACTCCCATGGGGACAAGTCGGCATGGTGCGTGTTGTATTCAATCCAGATGCAATTTCTGTATTTTATCAACACTCTGATGTTCCACAGATTTTAAAATGCCTCCAGATATGCTTCGGATACTACTACTAGTCTTTCAGGAATCGATCAAAGGGTAGACAGTTTGAGACATTACTCCCATGGGGAAAAGTCGGCTTGGTGCGTGATGTATTCAATCCCGATGCAATTTCTGTATTTTATCAACACTCTGGAGTTCCACAGATTACAGAAAGCCTCCAGATGTGCTTTGGATACTACTACTGGTCTTTCAGGAATCGTTCAAAGCGTAGACAGTTTGAGACATTACTCCCATGGAGAAAAGTCGGCATGGTGCGTGTTGTATTCAATCCCGATGCATTTTCTGTATTTCATCAACACTGTGAAGTTCCACAGATTACAGAGTGCCTCCACATGAGCTTCAGATACTACTACTGGTCATTCAGGTATCGATCAAAGCGTAGACAGTTGTGACATTACTCCCATGGAGAAAAGTCGGCATGGGGCGTGTTGTATTCAATCCCGATGCAATTTCTGTATTTCATCAGCACTCTGAAGGTCCACAGATTACAGAATATCTCCAGATGTGCTTCGGATACTACTACTGTTCTTTCAAAAATCGATCAAAGGATAGACATTTTGAGACATTACTCCAATGGAGAAAAGTCGGCATGGTGCGAGTTGTATTCAATCCAGATGCAATTTCTGTATTTTATCGACACTCTGAAGTTCCACAGATTTCACAATGAATCAAGATGTGCTTCAGATACTACTACTGGTCTTTCAGGAATCGATTAAAGAGTAGACAGTTTGAGACATTACTCCCATGGGGAAATGTCGGCATGGTGCGTGTTGTATTCTATCGAGATGTAATTTCTGTATTTTATCGACACTCTGAAGTTCCACAGATTTCAGAATGCCTCCAGATGTGATTCGGATACAAATACTGCTCTTTCAGGAATCGATCAAATAGTAGACAGTTAGAGACAGTACTCCCATGGGGAAAAGTCGGCATGGTGCGTGTTGTATACAATCCAGATGCAATTTCTGTATTTTATCAACATTCTGATGTTCCAAAGATTTCAGAATGCCTCCAGACGTGCTTCGGATACTACTGCTGGTCTTTCAGGAATCGATCAAAGCGTAGACAGTTTCAAACATTACTCCCATGGGGAAAAGTCGGCAAGGTGCGTGTTGTATTTAATCCAGATGCAATTTCTGTATTTTATCAACACTCTGAAGTTCCACAGATTTCAGAATGCCTCCAGATGTTCTTCGGATACTACTACTGGTCTATCAGGATTCGATCAAATCGAAGACTGTTTGAAACATTACTCCCATAGGGAAAAGTCGGCATGGTGCGTGTTGTATTCAATCCAGATGCAATTTCTGTATTTTACCAACACTCTGAAGTTCCACAGATTACAGAATGCCTCCAGATGTGCTTCGGATACTACTACTTGTTTTTCAGGAATCGATCAAAGCGTAGACAGTTTGAAACATTACTCCCATGGGGAAAAGTCGGCATGGTGCGTGTTGTATTCAATTCCGATGCAATTTCTGTATCTCATCAACACTCTGAAGGTCCACAGATTACAGAATGCCGCCAGATGTGCTTCTGGTACTACTACAGGTCTTCCGGCATCGAAGAAAGCGCAGATTGTATGAAACATTTCTCCCATGGAGAAAAGTCGTCATGGTGTGTGTTGTATTCAATCCAGAAGCAATTTCTGTATTTTGTCAACACTATAAAGTTCCACGGATTTCAGAATGACTCCAGATGTGCTTCGGATACTACTACTGGTCTTTCAAAAATCGATCAAATAATAGACAGTTTGAGACATTACTCCAATGGAGAAAAGTCGCCATGGTAACTGTTGTTTTCAATCCCGATGCATTTCCTGTATTTCATCAAAACTTTGAATTTCCACAGATTACAGAATGCCTCCAGATGTGCTTCAGATACTACTACTGGTCATTCAGGAATCGATCAAAGAGTAGGCAGTTTGAGACATTACTCCCGTGGGGAAAATTCGGCATGGTGTATGTTGTATTCAATCAAGATGCAATTTCTGTATTTTATTAACATTCTGAAGTTCCACAGATTTCAGAATGCCTCCAGAAGTGCTTCGGATACTACTACTGGTCTTTCAGGAATCGATCACAGCGTAGACAGTTTCAAACATTAATCCCATTGGAAAAGTCGGCATGGTGCGTGTTGTATTCAATCCAGATGCAATTTCTGTATTTTATAAACACTCTGAAGTTCCACAGATTTCAGAATGCCTCAAGATGTGCTTCGGATACTACTACTGGTCTTTCAGGATTCGATCAAAGCGTAGACTGTTTGAAACATTACTCCAATGGGGAAAAGTCGGCATGGTGTATGTTGTATTCAATCCAGATGCAATTTCGGTATTTCATCAACACTCTGAAGGTCCACAGATTACGGAATGCCACCACATGTGATTCGGATACTACTACAGGTCATTCAGGAATTGATCAAAGCGTAGACAGTTTGTGGCATTACTCCCATGGAGAAAAGTCGGCAGCGTCCAAGATTTATTCAACTCGATGCAATTTCTGTATTTTATCAACACTCTGAAGTTCCACAGATTACAGAATGCCTCCAGATGTGCTTAGGATACTACTATTGGTCTTTCATTAATCGATCAAATCGTAGACAGTTTGAGACACTTCTCCCATGTAGAAAAGTCGGCATGGTGCGTGTTGTATTCAATCCCGTTGCATTTTCTTTATTTCATCAACACTGTGAAGTTCCACAGACTACAGAATGACTCCACATGAGCTTCAGATACTACTACTGGTCATTCAAGAATAGATCAAAGCGTAGGCAGTATGTGACATTACTCCCATGGGGAAAAGTCTGCATGGAGCGTATTGTATTCAATCCCGATGCAATTTCTGTATTTCATCAGCACTCTGAAGGTCCCCAGATTACAGAATACCTCCAGATGTGTTTCGAATACTCCTACTGGTCTTTCAAAAATCGATCAAAGAGTAGACAGTTTGAGACATTACTTCCACGGAGAAAAGTCGGCATGGTAGGTGTTGTATTCAATCCCGATGCATTTTCTGTATTTCATCAACACTTTGAATTTCCACGGTTTACAGAATGCCTCCAGATGTGCTTCAGATACTACTACTGGTCTTTCAGGAATCGATCAAATAGTAGACATTTTGAGACATTACACCCGTGGGGATAAGTCGGCAAGGTGCGTGTTGTATTCAATTCCGATGCAATTTCTGTATTTCATCAATACTCTGAAGGTCCACAGACTACGTAATGCCTCCATATGTGCTTCGAATACTACTACTGGTCTTTCAGGAATCGATGAAAATGTAGACAGTTCGAGACATTACTCCCATGGAGAAAAGTCAGCATGTTGCGTGTTGTATTCAATCCCGATGCATTTTCTGTATTTCATCAACACTCAGAAGTTCCACATATTACAGAAAGCCTCCAGATGTGCTTCGGATTCAACTACTGGTCTTTCAGGAATCGATCAAAGCGTAGACAGTTTGAGACATTACTCCCATGATGAAAAGTCAGCGTGGTGCTTGTTGTATTCAATCACGATGCAATTTCTGTATTTCAAAAACACTCTGAAGGTCACAGATTACAGAATGCCTCCAGATGTGCTTCGGATAATACAACTGGTCTCTCAGGAATCGATCAAAGCGTAGACAGTTTGAGACATGACTCCAATGAAGAAAAGTTTGCATGGTGCGTGTTGTATTCAATTCCGATGCAATTTCTGTGTTTCGTCAACACTCTGAAGGTCCACAGATCACTGAATGCCTCCAGATGTGCTTCGGATACTACTAGTGGTCTTTCAGGAATCGATAAAAGAGTAGACAGTTTGAGACATTACTCCCATGGGGAATAGTCCGCATGGTGCATGTTGTATTCAATCCCGATGCAATTTTTGTATTTCATCAACATTCCGAAGGTCCAAAGATTACAGAATGCCTCCAGATGTGCTTTGGATACTACTACTTGTGTTTCTGGAATCGATCAAAGCGTAGGCAATTTGAGACATTACTCCCAAGGAGAAAAGTATTCATGATGCTTGTTGTATTCAATGCCGATGCGATTTCTGTATTTCATCAACACTCTGAAGTTCCACATATTACAGAAAGCCTCGAGATGTGCTTCGCATTCTACTACTGGTCTTTCTGGAATCGATCAAAGCGTAGACAGTTTGAGACATTACTCCCATGGAGAAAAGTCAGCGTGGTGCTTGTTGTATTCAATCACGATGCAATTTCTGTATTTCAACAACACTTTGAAGGTCCACAGACTACAGAATGCCTCTAGATGTGCTTCGGATACTACAACTGGTCTCTCAGGAATCGATCAAAGCGTAGAAAGTTTGAGACATGACTCCCATGAAGAAAAGTCGGCATGGTGCGTGTTGTATTCAATCCCGATGCAATTTCTGTATTAAATCAACACTCTGAAGGTCAACAAGTTTCAGAATGCCTCCAGATGTGTTTCGGATACTACTACTGGTCTTTCAGGAATCCATCAAAGCGTAGACAGTTTCAGACATTACTCACATGGAGAAAAGTCGGCATGGTTCGTGTTGTATTCAATTCCGGTTCAATTTCTGTATTTCATCAATACTCTGAAGGTCCACAGATTACAGAATGCCTCCAGATGTTCTTCGGATACTACTACTGGTCTTTCAGGAATCGATCAAAGCGTAGACAGTTTGAGACATTACTCCCATGGAGAAAAGTCAGGATGGTGCGTGTTGTATTCAATTCCGATGCATTTGCTGTATTTCATCAATACTCTGAAGGTCCACAGATTACAGAAAGCCTCCAGATGTGCTTCGGATTCTACTACTGGTCTTCCAGGAATCGATCAAAGCGTAGACAGTTTGAAACATTACTCCCAGGGGGAAAAGTCGACATGGTGCGTGATGTATTCAATCCCGATGCAATTTCTGTATTTTATCAACACTCTGAAGTTCCACAGATTACAGAATGCCTCCAGATGTGCTTCGGATACTACTGCTGGTCTTTCAGGAATCGTTCAAAGCGTAGACAGTTTGAGACATTACTCCCATGGAGAAAAGTCGGCATGGTGCGTGTTGTATTCAATCCCGATGAATTTTCTGTATTTCATCAACACTGTGAAGTTCCACAGATTACAGAATACCTCCACATGAGCTTCAGATACTACTACTGGTCATTCAGGTATCGATCAAAGCGTAGACAGTTTGTGACATTACTCCCATGGAGAAAAGTCGGCATGGGGCGTGTTGTATTCAATCCCGATGCAATTTCTCTATTTCATCAGCACTCTGAAGGTCCACAGATTACAGTATACCTCCAGATGTGCTTCGGATACTACAACTGGTCTCTCAGGAATCGATCAAAGCGTATACAGTTTGAGACATTACTCCCATGGAGAAAAGTCAGCATGGTGCTTGTTGTATCAATCACGATGCAATCTCTGTATTTCAACAACACTCTGAAGGTCCACAGATTACATAATCTATCCAGATGTGCTTCGGATACTACAACTGGTCTCTCAGGAATCGAACAAACCGTAGACAGTTTCAGACATTACTCCCATTGAGAAAACTCGGCATGGTGCGTGTTGTATTCAATTCCGATGCGATTTCTAATTTTCATCAACACTCTGAAGTTCCACAGATTACAGAATGCCTCCAGATGTGCTTCGGATACTACTACTGGTCTTTCAGGAATCGATCAAAGCGTAGACAGAGACATTACTCCCATGGGGAATAGTCCGCATGGTGCATGTTATATTCAATCCCGATGCAATTTTTGTATTTCATCAACATTCTGAAGGTCCAAAGATTACAGAATGCCTCCAGATGTGATTTGGATACTACTACTTGTGTTTCTGGATTCGATCAAAGCGTAGGCAATTTGAGACATTACTCCCAAGGAGAAAAGTATTCATGGTGCGTGTTGTATTCAATGCCAATGCGATTTCTGTATTTCATCAACACTCTGAAGTTCCACATATTACAGAAAGCCTCGAGATGTGCTTCGCATTCTACTACTGGTCTTTCTGGAATCGATCAAAGCGTAGACAGTTTGAGACATTACTCCCATGGAGAAAAGTCAGCGTGGTGCTTGTTGTATTCAATCACGATGCAATTTCTGTATTTCAACAACACTTTGAAGGTCCACAGATTACAGAATGCCTCTAGATGTGCTTCGGATGCTACTACTGGTCTTTCAGGATTCGATCAAAGCGTAGACATTTTCAAACATTAATCCCATTTGGAAAAGTCGGCATGGTGCGTGTTGTATTCAATCCAGTTGCAATTTCTGTATTTTATAAACTCTCTGAAGTTCCACAGATTTCAGAATGCCTCAAGATGTTCTACGGATACTACTACTGGTCTTTCAGGATTCGATCAAAGCGTAGACTGTTTGAAACATTACTCCAATGGGGAAAAGTCGACATGGTGTATGTTGTATTCAATCCAGATGCAATTTCTGTATTTCATCAAAACTCTGAAGGTCCACAGATTACAGAATGCCGCTAGATGTGCTTCTGATACTACTACAGGTCTTCCGGCATCAAAGAAAGTGCTGATAGTTTGAGACATTTCTCCCATGGAGAAAAGTCCGCATGGTTACTGTTGAATTCAATCCGGAGGCGTTTTCTGTATTTCATCAACACTCTGAAGATCCACAGATTACAGAAATCCTCCAGATGTGCTTCGGATTCTACTACTGGTCGTTCAGGAATCGATCAAAGCGTAGGCATTTTGAGACATGACTACCAAGGAGAAAAGTCGGCATGGTGAGTGTTGTGTTCAATCCCGATGCAATTTCGGTATTTCATCAACACTCTGAAGGTCCACAGATTACGGAATGCCACCACATGTGATTCGGATACTACTACAGGTCATTCAGGAATTGATCAAAGCGTAGACAGTTTGTGGCATTACTCCCATGGAGAAAAGTCGGCATGGTGTGTGTTGTATTCAATCCCGATGAAATTTCTGTGTTTCATTAACACTCTGAAGGTCCTCCGATCACAGAGTGCCTATAGATGTGCTTCGGATACTACTACTGGTCTTTCAGGAATCGATCAAAGCGTAGACAGTTTGAGACATTACTCTCATGGAGAAAAGTCAGGATGGTCCGTGTTGTATTCAATTCCGATGCATTTGCTGTACTTCATTAATACTCTGAAGGTCCACAGATTACAGAAAGCCTCCAGATGTGCTTCGGATTCTACTACTGGTCTTTCAGGAATCTATCAAAGCGTAGACAGTTTGAAACATTACACCCATGGAGAAAAGTCGGCATGGGGCGTGTTGTATTCAATCCCGATGCAATTTCTCTATTTCATCAGCACTCTGAAGCTCCACAGATTACAGAATACCTCCAGATGTGCTTCGGATACTACAACTGGTCTCTCAGGAATCGATCAAAGCGTAGACAGTTTGAGACATTACTCCCATGATGAAAAGTCAGCGTGGTGCTTGTTGTATTCAATCACGATGCAATTTCTGCATTTCAAAAACACTCTGAAGGTCCACAGATTACAGAATGCCTCCAGATGTGCTTCGGATAATACAACTGGTCTCTCAGGAATCGATCAAAGCGTAGACAGTTTGAGACATGACTCCAATGAAGAAAAGTTTGCATGGTGCGTGTTGTATTCAATTCCGATGCAATTTCTGTGATTCGTCAACACTCTGCAGGTCCACAGATCACTGAATGCCTCCAGATGTGCTTCGGATACTACTACTTGTGTTTCTGGAATCGATCAAAGCGTAGGCAATTTGAGACATTACTCCCAAGGAGAAAAGTATTCATGGTGCGTGTTGTATTCAATGCCGATGCGATTTCTGTATTTCATCAACACTCTGAAGTTCCACATATTACAGAAAGCCTCGAGATGTGCTTCGCATTCTACTACTGGTCTTTCTGGAATCGATCAAAGCGTAGACAGTTTGAGACATTACTCCCATGGAGAAAAGTCGGCATTGAGCGTGTTGTCTTCAATCCCGATACAATTTCTGTATTTGATCAACACTCTTAAGGTCCACAGATTACAGAAAGCCTCCAGATGTGCTTTGCATTCTACTACTGGTCTTTCAGGAATCGATCAAAGCGTAGACAGTTTGAAACATTACTCCCATGGGGAAAAGTCGACATGGTGCGTGATGTATTCAATCCCGATGCAATTTCTGTATTTTATCAACACTCTGAAGTTCCACAGATTACAGAATGCCTCCAGATGTGCTTCGGATACTACTACTGGTCTTTCAGGAATCGTTCAAAGCGTAGACAGTTTGAGACATTACTCCTATGGAGAAAAGTCGGCATGGTGCGTGTTGTATTCAATCCCGATGCATTTTCTGTATTTCATCAACACTGTGAAGTTCCACAGATTACAGAATGCCTCCACATGAGCTTCAGATACTACTACTGGTCATTCAGGTATCGATCAAAGCGTAGACACTTTGTGACATTACTCCCATGGAGAAAAGTTGGCATGGGGCGTGTTGTATTCAATCCCGATGCAATTTCTCTATTTCATCAGCACTCTGAACGTCCACAGATTACAGAGTACCTCCAGATGTGCTTCGGATACTACAACTGGTCTCTCAGGAATCGATCAAAGCGTAGACAGTATGAGACATTACTCCCATGGAGAAAAGTCAGCATGGTGCTTGATGTATCAATCACGATGCAATCTCTGTATTTCAACAACACTCTGAAGGTCCACAGATTACATAATGAATCCAGATGTGCTTCGGATACTACAACTGGTCTCTCAGGAATCGAACAAACCGTAGACAGTTTGAGACATTACTCCCATTGAGAAAACTCCGCATGGTGCATGTTGTATTCAATCCCGAGGTAATTACTGTATTTCATCAACACTCTGAGGTTCCACAGATTACAGAATGCCTCCAGATGTGCTTCGGAAACTACTACTGGTCTTTAAGGAATCGCTGAAATCGTAGACAGATTGAGACATTAGTCCCATGGAGACCTTTCGCCATGGTGCGTGTTGTATACAATCCCGATGCAATTTCTGTATTTCATCAACACTCTGAAGGTCCACAGATTACAGAATGCATCAACATTTGCTTCAGATACTACTACAAGTCATTCAGGAATCGATCAAAGCGTAGATAGTTTGAGACATTACTCCCATGGAGGAAAGTCGACATGTTGCGTATTGTATTCAATCACGATGCATTTTCTGTATTTCATCAACACCCTCAAGTTCAACACATTTCAGAATGCCTCCAGATGTGCTTCGGATACAACTACTGGTCTTTCAGGAATCGATCAAAGCGTAGACAGATTGAAACATTACTCCCATGGGGAAAAGTCGGCATGGTGTGTGCTTTATTCAATCCAAATGCAATTTCTGTATTTTATCAACACTCTGAAGTTCCACAGATTTCAGAATGCCTCCAGATGTGCTTCGGATACTATTACTGGTCTTTCAGGAATCGTTCAAAGCGTAGACAGTTTGAGACATTACTCCCATGGAGAAAAGTCGGCATGTTTCGTGTTGTATTCAATCCCGATGCATTTTCTGTATTTCATCAACACTCTCAAGTTCAACACATTTCAGAATGCCTCCAGATGTGCTTCGGGTACAACTACTTGTCTTTCAGGAATCGATCAAAGCGTAGACAGATTGAAACATTACCCCCATGGGGAAAAGTCGGCATGGTGTGTGTTGTATTCAATCCCGATGCAGTTTCTGTATTTCATCAACACTCTGAAGTTCCATTGATTTCAGAATGCCTCCAGATGTGCTACGGATACTACTACTGGTCTTTCAGGAATCGATCAAAGAGTAGACAGTTTGAGACATTACTCCCATGGGGAAAAGTCAGCATGGTGCGTGTTGTATTCAATCCAGATACAATTTCTGTATTTTATCAACACTCTGAAGTTCCACAGATTCCAGAATGCCTCCAGATGTGATTCGGATACTAATACTGCACTTTCAGGAATCGATCAAAGAGTAGACAGTTTGACACTGTACTCCCATGGGGAAAAGTCGGCATGGTGCGTATTGTGTTCAATCCAGATGCAATTTCTGTATTTTATCAACATTCTGATGTTCCACAGATTTCAGAATGCCTAAAGACGTGCTTCGGATACTACTACTGTTCTTTCAGGAATCGATCAAAGCGTAGACAGTTTCAAACATTACTCCCATGGGGAAAAGTCGGCAATGTGCGTGTTGTTTCTCAATTCAGATGCAATTTTTGTATTTTATCAACACTCTGAAGTTCCACAGATTTGAGAATGCCTAAAGATGTGCTTCGGATACTACTACTGGTCTTTCAAGATTCGATCAACGCGAAGACAGTTTGAAACATTACTCCCATGGGGAAAAGTCGGCATGGTGCGTGTTGCATTCAATCCAGATGCAATTTCTGTATTTTATCAACACTCTGAAGATCCACAGATTACAGAATGCCTCCAGATGTGCTTCGGATATTAATACTGGTTTTTCGGGGATCGATCAAGCCGTAGACAGTTTGAAAAATTACTCCCATGGGGAAAAATCGGCATGGTGCGTGTTGTATTCAATTCCGATGCAATTTCTGTATTTCATCAACACTCTGAAGGTCCACAGATTACAGAATGCCGCCAGATGTGCTTCTGATACTACTACAGGTCTTCCGGCATCGAAGAAAGCGCAGATAGTATGAGACATTTCTCCCATGGAGAAAAGTCGGCATGGTTCGTGTTGCATTCAATCCAGATGCAATTTCTGTATTTTATCAACACTCTGAAGATCCACAGATTACAGAATGCCTCCAGATGTGCTTCGGATACTAATACTGGTTTTTCAGGGATCGATCAAACCGTAGACAGTTTGAAAAATTACTCCCATGGGGAAAAATCGGCATGGTGCGTGTTGTATTCAATTCCGATGCAATTTCTGTATTTCATCAACACTCTGAAGGTCCACAGATTACAGAATGCCGCCAGATGTGCTTCTGATACTACTACAGGTCTTCCGGCATCGAAGAAAGCGCAGATAGTATGAGACATTTCTCCCATGGAGAAAAGTCGGCATGGTGCGTGTTGCATTCAATCCAGATGCAATTTCTGTATTTTATCAACACTCTGAAGTTCCACAGATTCCAGAATGCCTCCAGATGTGATTCGGATACTAATACTGCTCTTTCAAGAATCGATCAAAGAGTAGACAGTTTGACACTGTACTCCCATGGGGAAAAGTCGGCATGGTGCGTATTGTATTCAATCCAGATGCAATTTCTGTATTTTATCAACATTCTGATGTTCCACAGATTTCAGAATGCCTAAAGACGTGCTTCGGATACTACTACTGTTCTTTCAGGAATCGATCAAAGCGTAGACAGTTTCAAACATTACTCCCATGGGGAAAAGTCGGCAATGTGCGTGTTGTTTCTCAATTCAGATGCAATTTTTGTATTTTATCAACACTCTGAAGTTCCACAGATTTGAGAATGCCTAAAGATGTGCTTCGGATACTACTACCGGTCTTTCAAGATTCGATCAACGCGAAGACAGTTTGAAACATTACTCCCATGGGGAAAAGTCGGCATGGTGCGTGTTGCATTCAATCCAGATGCAATTTCTGTATTTTATCAACACTTTGAAGATCCACAGATTACAGAATGCCTCCAGATGTGCTTCGGATACTAATACTGGTTTTTCAGGGATCGATCAAACCGTAGACAGTTTGAAAAATTACTCCCATGGGGAAAAATCGGCATGGTGCGTGTTGTATTCAATTCCGATGCAATTTCTGTATTTCATCAACACTCTGAAGGTCCACAGATTACAGAATGCCGCCAGATGTGCTTCTGATACTACTACAGGTCTTCCGGCATCGAAGAAAGCGCAGATAGTATGAGACATTTCTCCCATGGAGAAAAGTCGGCATGGTGCGTGTTGTATTCAATCCAGAAGCAATTTCTGTATTTTATCAACACTCTAAAGTTCCACGGATTTCAGAATGCCGCCAGATGTGCTTCGGATACTACTACTGGTCTTTCAGGAATCGATCAAAGCGTAGGCATTTTGAGTCATTACTCCCAAGCAGAAAAGTCGGCATGGTGCGTGTTGTATTCAATCCCGATGCAATTTCGGTATTTCGTCAACACTCTGAAGGTCCACAGATTACAGAATGCCTAAAGATATGCTTCGGATACTACTACTGTTCTTTAAGGAATCGATCAAAGTGTAGACAGTTTGAGACAATTCTCCCATGGGGAAAAGTCTGCATGGTGCGTGTTGTATTCAATCCAGATGCAATTTCTGTATTTTATCAACACTCTGAAGTTCCACAGATTTCAGAATGCCTCCAGATGTGCTTCGGATACTACTACTGGTCTTTCAGGAATCGATCAAAGAGTAGACAGTTTGAGACATTACTCCCATGGGGAATTTCGGCATGGCGCGTGTTGTATTCAATTCCGATGCAATTTCTGTATTTCATCAATACTCTGAAGGTCCACAGACTACATAATGCCTCCATATGTGCTTCGAATACTAATACTGGTCTTTCAGGAATCGATCAAAGCGTAGACAGTTTGAGACATTACTCCCATGGAGAAAAGTCAGCGTGGTGCTTGTTGTATTCAATCACGATGCAATTTCTGTATTTCAACAACACTCTGAAGGTCCACAGATTACAGGATGCCTCCAGATGTGCTTCGGATAATACAACTGGTCTCTCAGGAATCGATCAAAGCGTAGACAGTTTGAGACATGACTCCCATGAAGAAAAGTTTGCATCGTATGTGTTGTATTCAATCCAGATGCAATTTCTGTATTTTATAATCACTCTGAAGTTCCACGATTTCAGAATGCCTCAAGATGTGCTTCGGATATTACTACTGGTCTTTCAGGATTCGATCAAAGCGTAGACAGTTTGAAACATTACTCCAATGGGGAAAAGTCGGCATGGTGCGTGTTGCATTCAATCCAGATGCAATTTCTGAATTTTATCAGCACTCTGAAGTTCCAAAGATTTCAGAATGCCTCCAGATGTGCTTCGGATACTACTACTGGTCTTTCAGGAATCGATCAAAGCGTAGACAGTTTGAACATTACTCCCAATGAGACAAGTCGCCATGGTGCGTGTCGTATTCACTCCCGATGCAATTTCTGTATTTCATCAACACTCTGAAGATCCTCAGATTACGGAATGCCACCACATGTGATTCGGATACTACTACAGGTCATTCAGGAATCGATCAAAGCGTAGACAGTTTGTGGCATTACTCCCATGGAGAAAAGTCGGCATGGTCCATGATGTATTCAATCCCGATGCAATTTCTGTATTTTATCAACACTCTGAAGTTCCACAGATTACAGAATGCCTCCAGATGTGCTTCGGATACTACTATTGGTCTTTCAGGAATCGATCAAAGCGAAGACAGTTTGAGACATTTCTCCCATGGAGAAAAGTCGGCATGGTGCGTGTTGTATTCAATCCCGATGCATTTTCTTTATTTCATCAACACTGTGAAGTTCCACAGACTACAGAATGACTCCACATGAGCTTCAGATACTGCTACTGGTCATTTAGGAATAGATCAAAGCGTAGACAGTATGTGACATTACTCCCATGGGGAAAAGTCTGCATGGAGCGTTTTGTATTCAATCCCGATGCAATTTCTGTATTTCATCAGCACTCTGAAGGTCCACAGATTACAGAATACCTCAACATGTGTTTCGGATACTACTACTGGTCTTTCAAAATTCGATCGAAGGGGAGACAGTTTGAGACAGTACTCCCATGGGGAAAAGTCGGCATGGTGCGTGTTGTATTCAATCCAGATGCAATTTCTGTACTTTATCAACATTCTGATGTTACACAGATTTCAGAATGCCACCAGACGTGCTTCGGATACTACTACTGGTCTTTGAGGAATCGATCAAAGCGTAGAGAGTTTCAAACATTTCTCCCATGGGGAAAAGTCGGCAGGTGCGTGTTGTATTCAATCCAGATGCAATTTCAGTATTTTATCAACACTCTGAAGTTCCACAGATTACAGAATGCCTCCAGATGTGCTTCGGATACTACTACTGGTTTTTCAGAAATCGATCAAAGCGTAGACAGTTTGAAACATTACTCCCATGGGGAAAAGTCGGCATGGTGCGTGTTGTATTCAATCCAAATGCAATTTCTGTATTTTATCAACGCTCTGAAGTTCCACAGATTTCAGATTGCCTCCAGATGTTCTTCGGATACTACTACTGTTCTTTAAGTAATCGATGAAAGTGTAGACAGTTTGAGACAGTACTCCCACGGGGAAAAGTCTGCATGGTGCGTGTTGTATTCAATCCAGATGCAATTTCTGTATTTTATCAACACTCTGAAGTTCCACAGATTTCAGAATGCCTCCAGATGTGCTTCGGATACTACTACTGGTCTTTCAGGAATCGATCAAATCGTAGACAGTTTGAGACATTACTCCAATGGAGAAAAATCGGCATGGTGCCTGTTGTATTCAATTCCTATGCAATTTCTGTATTTCATCAACACTCTGAAGGTCCACAGATTACAGAATGCCGCCAGATGTCCTTATGATACTACTACAGGTCTTCCGGCATCGAAGAAATCGCAGATAGTATGACACATTCCTCCCATGGAGAATTGTCGGCATTGTGCGTGTTGTATTCAATCCAGAAGCAATTTCTGTATTTTATCAACACTCTAAAGTTCCACGGATTTCAGAATGCCTCCATATGTGTTTCGGATACTACTACTGGTCTTTCAGGAATCGATCAAAGCGTAGGAATTTTGAGACATTACTCCCAAGGAGAAAAGTACGCATGGTGCGTGTTGTATTCGATCCCGATGCAATTTCGGTATTTCCTCAACACTCTGATGGTCCACAGATTACAGAAAGCCTCCAGATATGCTTCGGATGCTACTACTGGTCTTTCAGGAATCGATCAAAGAGTAGACAGTTTGAGACATTACTCCCATGGGGAAAAGTCGGCATGGTGCGTTTTGTATTCAATCCAAATGCAATTTCTGTATTTTATCAACGCTCTGAAGTTCCACAGATTTCAGAATGCCTCCAGATGTTCTTCGGATACTACTACTGTTCTTTAAGTAATCGATGAAAGTGTAGACAGTTTGAGACATTACTCCCATGGGGAAAAGTCTGCATGGTGCGTGTTGAATTCAATCCAGATGCAATTTCTGTATTTTGTCAACACTCTGAAAATCCACAGATTTCAGAATGCCTCCAGATGTGCTTCGGATACTACTACTAGTCTTTCAGGAATCGATAATAGCGTAGACAGTTTGAGACATTACTCCCATGGAGAAAAGTCTGCATGGTGCGTGTTGTATTCAATCTCGATGCATTTTCTGTATTTCATCAGCACTCGGAAATTCCACATACTACAGAAAGCCTCCAGATGTGCTTCGGATTCAACTACTGGTCTTTCAGGAATCGATCAAAGCGTAGACAGTTTGAGACATTACTCCCATGAAGAAAAGTCAGCGTGGTGCTTGTTGTATTCAATCACGATGCAATTTCTGTATTTCAACAACACTCTGAAGGTCCACAGATTACAGAATGCCTCCAGATGTGCTTCGGATATTACAACTGGTCTCTCAGGAATCGATCAAAACGTAGACAGTTTGATACATGACTCCCATGAAGAAAAGTTTGCATGGTGCCTGTTGTATTCAATCCCGATGCAATTTCTGTGTTTCGTCAACACTCTGAAGGTCCACAGATCACTGAATGCCTCCAGATGTGCTACGGATACTACTAGTGGTCTTTCAGGAATCGATCAAATCGTAGACAGTTTGAGACATTATTCCCACGGGGAATAGTCCGCATGGTGCATGTTGTATTCAATCCCGATGCAATTTATGTATTTCATCAACATTCTGAAGGTCGAAAGATTACAGAATGCCTTCAGATGTGCTTTGGATACTACTACTTGTGTTTATGGTATCGATCAATGCGTAGGCAATTTGAGACATTACTCCCAAGGAGAAAAGTATTCATGGTGCGTGCTGTATTCAATGCCGATGCGAATTCTGTATTTCATCAACACTCTGAATTTCCACAGATTACAGAATGCCTCCAGATGTGCTTCGGATACTACTACTGGTCTTTCAGGAATCGATCAAAACGTAGACAGTTTGAGATATTACTCCCATGGAGAAAAGTCGGCATGGTGCGTGTTGTATTCAATCCCGATGCATTTTCTGTATTTCATCAACACTCTGAAGTTTTCACATATTACAGAAAGCCTCGAGATGTGCTTCGGATTCTACTACTGGTCTTTCAGGAATCGTTCAAAGCGTAGACAGTTTGAGACATTACTCGCATGAAGAAAGGTCAGCGTGGTACTTGTTGTATTCAATCACGATGCAATTTCTGTATTTCATCAACGCTCTGAAGGTCAACAAATTTCAGAATGAATCCAGATGTGTTTCGGATACTACTACTGGTCTTTCAGGAATCCATCAAAGCGTAGATAGTTTGAGAGATTACTCAGATGGAGAAAAGTCGGCATGGTGCGTGTTGTATTCAATTCCGGTTCAATTTCTGCATTTCATCAATACTCTGAAGGTCCACAGATTACAGAATGCCTCCAGATGTGCTTCGGATGCTTCTACTGGTCTTTCAGGAATCGATCATAGCGTTGACAGTTTGAGACATGAGTCCCATGAAGAAAAGGTGGCATGGTGCGCGTTGTGTTCAATCCCGATGAAATTTCTGTATTTCATTAACACTCTGAAAGTCCACCAATCACAGAGTACCTCCTGATGTGCTTCGGATACTACTACTGGTCTTTCACGAATCGATGAAACCGTAGACAGTTTGAGACATTACTCCCATGGAGAAAACTCAGGATGGTGCGTGTTGTATTCAATTCCGATGTATTTGCTGTATTTCATCATAACTCTGAAGTCCACAGATTACAGAAAGCATCCAGATGTGCTTCGCATTCTTCTACTGGTCTTTCAGGAATCGATCAAAGCGTAGACAGTTTGAGACATTACTCCCATGGAGAAAGATCAGCATGGTATTCAATCCCTATGCAATTTCTGTATTTCAACAACACTCTGAAGGTCCACAGATTACATAATGCATCCGGATGTGCTTCGGATACTACAAGTGGTCTCTCAGGAAGCGAACAAACCGTAGACAGTTTGAGACATTACTCCCATGGAGAAAACTCGGCATGGTGCGTGTTCTATTCAATTCCGATGCGATTTCTGTATTTCATCCACACTCTGAAGTTCCTCAGATTACAGAATGCCTCCAGATGTGCTTCGGATACTACAAGTGGTCTTTCAGGAATCGATCAAAGCGTAGACAGTTTGTGGCATTACTCCCATGGAGAAAAGTCGTCATGGTGCGTGATTTATTAAATGCCGATGCAATTTCTATAGTTTATCAACACTCAGAAGTTCCACAGATTACAAAATGCATCCAGATGTGCTTCGGATACTACTACTGGTCGTTCAGGAATTGATCAAAGCGTAGACAGTTTGAGACATTACTCCCATGGAGAAAAGTCGACATGTTGCTTGTTGTATTCAATCCCGATGCATTTTCTGTATTTCATCAACACTCTGAAGTTCAACACATTTCAGAATGCCTCCAGATGTGCTTCGGATACTACTACTGGTCTTTCAGGAATCGATCAAAGCGTAGACCGATTGAAACATTACTCCCATGGGGAAAAGTCGGCATGGTGTGTGTTGTATTCAATCCAGATGCAATTTTTGAATTTCATCAAGACTCTGAAGGTCCACAGATTACAGAAAGCCACCACATGTGCTTCGGATACTACTACTGGTCATTCAGGAATCGATCAGAGCGTAGACAGTTTGTGGCATTACTCCCATGGAGAAAAGTCGGCATGGTGCGTGAGGTATTCAATCCCGATACAATTTCTGTATTTTGTCAACACTCTGAAGTTCCACAGATTACAGAATGCCTCCAGATGTGCTTCGGATACTACTACTGGTCTTTTAGAAATCAATCAAAGCGTAGACAGTTTGAGACATTACTCCCAAGGAGAAAAGTCGTCATGGTGCGTGTTGAATTCAATTTCGATGCAATTTTTGTATTTCATCAATATTCTGAAGGTCCACAGATTACAGAATGCCTCCAGATATGCTTCGGATACTACTACTTGTGTTTCTGGAATCGATCAATGCGTAGGCAATTTGAGACATTACTCCCAAGGAGAAAAGTATTCATGGTGCGTGGTTTATTCAATGCCGATGCGGTTTCTGTATTCATCAACACTCTGAAATTCCACAGATTACAGAATGCCTCCAGATGTACTTCGGATACTACTACTGTTCTTTCAGGAATCGATCAAAGTGTAGACAGTTTGAGACATTACTCCCATGGGGAAAAGTCTGCATGGTGCGTGTTGTATTCAATCCAGATGCAATTTCTGTATTTTATCAACACTCTGAAGTTCCACAGATTTCAGAATGCCTCCAGATGTGCTTCGCATACTACTACTGGTCTTTCAGGTATCGATCAAAGCGAAGACAGTTTGAAACATTACTCCCATGGGGAAAAGTCGGAATGGTGCGTGTTGTATTCAATCCAGATGCAACTTCTGTATTTTATCAACACTCTGAAATTCCACAGATTTCAGAATGCCTCCAGATGTGCTTGGCATACTACTACTGGTCTTTCAGGTATCCATCAAAGCGAAGACAGTTTGAAACATTACTCCCATGGGGAAAAGTCGGCATGGTGCGTGTTTTACTCAACCCAGATGCAATTTCTGTATTTTATCAACAGTCTGAAGTTCCACAGATATCAGAATGACTCCAGATGTGCTTCGGATACTACTAGTGGTCTTTCAGGAATCGATCAAAGCGTAGGCAGTTTGAGACATTACTCGCATGGGGAATAGTCCGCATGGTGCATGTTGTATTCAATCCCGATGCAATTTTTGTATTTCATCAACATTCTGAAGGTCCAAAGATTACAGAATGCCTCCAGATGTGCTTTGGATACTACTACTTGTGTTTCTGGAATCGATCAAAGCGTAGGCAATTTGAGACATTACTCCCAAGGAGAAAAGTATTCATGGTGCGTGTTGTATTCAATGCCGATGCAATTTCTGTATTTCATCAACACTCTGAATTTCCACAGATTACAGAATGCCTCCAGATGTGCTTCGGATACTACTACTGTTCTTTCAGGAATTGATCAAAGTGTAGACTGTTTGAGACATTACTCCCATGGGGCAAAGTCTGCATCGTGCGTGTTGTATTCAATCAAGATGCAATTTCTGTATTTTATCAACACTCTGAAGTTCCACAGATATCAGAATGCCTCCAGATGTGCTTCGGATACAACTACTGGTCTTTCAGGAATCGATCAAAACGTAGACAGTTTGAGACATTACTCCCATGGAGAAAAGTCGGCGTGGTGCGTGTTGTATTCAATCCCGATGCATTTTCTGTATTTCATCAACACTCTGAAGTTCCACATATTACAGAAAGCCTCGAGATGTGCTTCGGATTCTACTACTGGTCTTTCAAAAATCGATCAAAGCGTAGACAGTTTGAGACATTACTCCCATGGAGAAAGGTCAGCTTGGTGCTTGATGTATTCAATCACAATGCAATTTCTGTATTTCAACAACACATTGAAGGTCCACAGATTACAGAATGCCTCTAGATGTGCTTCGGATACTACAACTGGTCTCTCAGGAATCGATCAAAGCGTAGACAGTTTGAGACATGACTCCCATGAAGAAAAGTCGGCATGGTGCGTGTTGTATTCAATCCCGATGAAATTTCGGTATTTCATCAACGCTCTGAAGGTCAACAAATTTCAGAATGCCTCCAGATGTGTTTGGATATTACTACTGGTATTTCAGGAATCCATCAAAGCGTAGACAGTTTGAGACATTACTCACATGGAGAAAAGTCAGGATGGTGCGTGTTATATTCAATTCCGATGCATTTGCTGTATTTCATCAATACTCTGAAGGTCCACAGATTACAGAAAGCCTCCAGATGTGCTTCGGATTCTACTACTGGTCTTTCAGGAATCGATCAAAGCGTAGACAGTTTGAGACATTACTCCCATGGAGAAACGTCAGCATGGTGCTTGTTGTATTCAATCACTATGCAATTTCTGTATTTCAACAACACTCTGAAGGTCCACAGATTACACAATGCATCCAGATGTGCTTCGGATACTACAAGTGGTCTCTCAGGAATCGAACAAACCATAGACAGTTTGAGACATTTCTCCCATTGAGAAAACTCGGCATGGTGCGTGTTGTATTCAATTCCGATGCCATTTCTGTATTTCATCAACACTCTGAAGTTCCACAGATTACAGAATGCCTCCAGATGTGCATCGGATACTACAACTGGTCTTTCAATAATCGTTCAAAGCGTAGACAGTTTGTGGCATTTCTCCCATGGAGAAAAGTCGGCATGGTGCGTGATGTAGTAATTCCGATGCAATTTCTGTAGTTTATCAACACTCTGAAGTTCCACAGATTACAAAATGCATCCAGATGTGCTTCGGATACTACTACTGGTCGTTCAGGAATTGATCGAAGCGTAGACAGTTTGAGACATTACTCCCATGGAGAAAAGTCGACATGTAGCTTGTTGTATTCAATCTCGATTCATTTTCTGTATTTCATCAACACTCTGAAGTTCAACACATTTCAGAATGCCTCCAGATGTGCTTCGGATACTACTACTGGTCTTTCACGAATCGATCAAAGCGTAGACAGATTGAAACATTACTCCCATGGGGAAAGTCGGCATGGTGTGTGTTGTATTCAATACAGATGCAATTTCTGTATTTCATCAACACTCTGAAGTTCCACAGATTATAGAAAGCCACCACATGTGCTTCGGATACTACTACTGGTCTTTCAGGAATCGATCAAAGAGTAGACAGTTTGAGACATTGCTCCCATGGGGAAAAGTCGGCATGGTGCGTGTTGTATTCAATCCAGATGCAATTTCTGTATTTTATCAACACTCTGAAGTTCCACAGATTTCTGAATGCGTCCAGATGTGCCTCGGATACTACTACTGGTCTTTCAGGAATCGATCAAAGAGTAGACAGTTTGAGACATTGCTCCCATGGGGAAAAGTCGGCATGGTGCGTATTGTATTCAATCCTGATGCAATTACTCTATTTTATCAACATTCTGAAAATCCACAGATTTCAGAATGCCTCCAGATGTGCTTCGGATACTACTACTGGTCTTTCAGGTATCGATCAAAGTGAAGACAGTTTAAAACATTACTCCCATGGGGAAAAGTCGGCATGGTGCGTGTTGTATTAAATCCAGATGCAATGTCTGTATTTTATCAACACTCTGAAGTTCCACAGATTTCAGAATGCCTCCAGATGTGCTTCGGATACTACTACTGGTCTTTCAGGAATCGATCAAAACGTAGACAGTTTGAGATATTACTCCCATGGAGAAAAGTCGGCATGGTGCGTGTTGTATTCAATCCCGATGCATTTACTGTATTTCATCAACACTCTGAAGTTTTCACATATTACAGAAAGCCTCGAGATGTGCTTCGGATTCTACTACTGGTCTTTCAGGAATCGTTCAAAGCGTAGACAGTTTGAGACATTACTCCTATGAAGAAAGGTCAGCGTGGTACTTGTTGTATTCAATCACGATGCAATTTCTGTATTTCATCAACGCTCTGAAGGTCAACAAATTTCAGAATGAATCCAGATGTGTTTCGGATACTACTACTGGTCTTTCAGGAATCCATCAAAGCGTAGATAGTTTTAGAGATTACTCAGATGGAGAAAAGTCGGCATGGTGCGTGTTGTATTCAATTCCGGTTCAATTTCTGCATTTCATCAATACTCTGAAGGTCCACAGATTACAGAATGCCTCCAGATGTGCTTCGGATACTTCTACTGGTCTTTCAGGAATCGATCATAGCGTTGACAGTTTGAGACATGAGTCCCATGAAGAAAAGGTGGCATGGTGCGCGTTGTGTTCAATCCCGATGAAATTTCTGTATTTCATTAACACTCTGAAAGTCCACCAATCACAGAGTACCTCCTGATGTGCTTCGGATACTACTACTGGTCTTTCACGAATCGATGAAACCGTAGACAGTTTGAGACATTAGTCCCATGGAGAAAACTCAGGATGGTGCGTGTTGTATTCAATTCCGATGTATTTGCTGTATTTCATCATAACTCTGAAGTCCACAGATTACAGAAAGCATCCAGATGTGCTTCGCATTCTTCTACTGGTCTTTCAGGAATCGATCAAAGCGTAGACAGTTTGAGACATTACTCCCATGGAGAAAGATCAGCATGGTATTCAATCCCTATGCAATTTCTGTATTTCAACAACACTCTGAAGGTCCACAGATTACATAATGCATCCGGATGTGCTTCGGATACTACAAGTGGTCTCTCAGGAAGCGAACAAACCGTAGACAGTTTGAGACATTTCTCCCATGGAGAAAACTCGGCATGGTGCGTGTTCTATTCAATTCCGATGCGATTTCTGTATTTCATCCACACTCTGAAGTTCCTCAGATTACAGAATGCCTCCAGATGTGCTTCGGATACTACAAGTGGTCTTTCAGGAATCGATCAAAGCGTAGACAGTTTGTGGCATTACTCCCATGGAGAAAAGTCGTCATGGTGCGTGATTTATTAAATGCCGATGCAATTTCTATAGTTTATCAACACTCAGAAGTTCCACAGATTACAAAATGCATCCAGATGTGCTTCGGATACTACTACTGGTCTTTCAGGAATTGATCAAAGCGTAGACAGTTTGAGACATTACTCCCATGGAGAAAAGTCGACATGTTGGTTGTTGTATTCAATCCCGATGCATTTTCTGTATTTCATCAACACTCTGAAGTTCAACACATTTCAGAATGCCTCCAGATGTGCTTCGGATACTACTACTGGTCTTTCAGGAATCGATCAAAGCGTAGACCGATTGAAACATTACTCCCATGGGGAAAAGTCGGCATGGTGTGTGTTGTATTCAATCCAGATGCAGTTTTTGAATTTCATCAAGACTCTGAAGGTCCACAGATTACAGAAAGCCACCACATGTGCTTCGGATACTACTACTGGTCATTCAGGAATCGATCAGAGCGTAGACAGTTTGTGGCATTACTCCCATGGAGAAAAGTCGGCATGGTGCGTGAGGTATTCAATCCCGATACAATTTCTGTATTTTGTCAACACTCTGAAGTTCCACAGATTACAGAATGCCTCCAGATGTGCTTCGGATACTACTACTGGTCTTTTAGAAATCAATCAAAGCGTAGACAGTTTGAGACATTACTCCCAAGGAGAAAAGTCGTCATGGTGCGTGTTGAATTCAATTTCGATGCAATTTTTGTATTTCATCAATATTCTGAAGGTCCACAGATTACAGAATGCCTCCAGATATGCTTCGGATACTACTACTTGTGTTTCTGGAATCGATCAATGCGTAGGCAATTTGAGACATTACTCCCAAGGAGAAAAGTATTCATGGTGCGTGGTTTATTCAATGCCGATGCGGTTTCTGTATTTCATCAACACTCTGAAATTCCACAGATTACAGAATGCCTTCAGATGTACTTCGGATACTACTACTGTTCTTTCAGGAATCGATCAAAGTGTAGACAGTTTGAGACATTACTCCCATGGGGAAAAGTCTGCATGGTGCGTGTTGTATTCAATCCAGATGCAATTTCTGTATTTTATCAACACTCTGAAGTTCCACAGATTTCAGAATGCCTCCAGATGTGCTTCGCATACTACTACTGGTCTTTCAGGTATCGATCAAAGCGAAGACAGTTTGAAACATTACTCCCATGGGGAAAAGTCGGAATGGTGCGTGTTGTATTCAATCCAGATGCAACTTCTGTATTTTATCAACACTCTGAAATTCCACAGATTTCAGAATGCCTCCAGATGTGCTTGGCATACTACTACTGGTCTTTCAGGTATCCATCAAAGCGAAGACAGTTTGAAACATTACTCCCATGGGGAAAAGTCGGCATGGTGCGTGTTTTACTCAACCCAGATGCAATTTCTGTATTTTATCAACAGTCTGAAGTTCCACAGATATCAGAATGACTACAGATGTGCTTCGGATACTACTAGTGGTCTTTCAGGAATCGATCAAAGCGTAGGCAGTTTGAGACATTACCCGCATGGGGAATAGTCCGCATGGTGCATGTTGTATTCAATCCCGATGCAATTTTTGTATTTCATCAACATTCTGAAGGTCCAAAGATTACAGAATGCCTCCAGATGTGCTTTGGATACTACTACTTGTGTTTCTGGAATCGATCAAAGCGTAGGCAATTTGAGACATTACTCCCAAGGAGAAAAGTATTCATGGTGCGTGTTGTATTCAATGCCGATGCAATTTCTGTATTTCATCAACACTCTGAATTTCCACAGATTACAGAATGCCTCCAGATGTGCTTCGGATACTACTACTGTTCTTTCAGGAATTGATCAAAGTGTAGACTGTTTGAGACATTACTCCCATGGGGCAAAGTCTGCATCGTGCGTGTTGTATTCAATCAAGATGCAATTTCTGTATTTTATCAACACTCTGAAGTTCCACAGATATCAGAATGCCTCCAGATGTGCTTCGGATACAACTACTGGTCTTTCAGGAATCGATCAAAACGTAGACAGTTTGAGACATTACTCCCATGGAGAAAAGTCGGCGTGGTGCGTGTTGTATTCAATCCCGATGCATTTTCTGTATTTCATCAACACTCTGAAGTTCCACATATTACAGAAAGCCTCGAGATGTGCTTCGGATTCTACTACTGGTCTTTCAAAAATCGATCAAAGCGTAGACAGTTTGAGACATTACTCCCATGGAGAAAGGTCAGCTTGGTGCTTGATGTATTCAATCACGATGCAATTTCTGTATTTCAACAACACATTGAAGGTCCACAGATTACAGAATGCCTCTAGATGTGCTTCGGATACTACAACTGGTCTCTCAGGAATCGATCAAAGCGTAGACAGTTTGAGACATGACTCCCATGAAGAAAAGTCGGCATGGTGCGTGTTGTATTCAATCCCGATGCAATTTCGGTATTTCATCAACGCTCTGAAGGTCAACAAATTTCAGAATGCCTCCAGATGTGTTTGGACACTACTACTGGTATTTCAGGAATAAATCAAAGCGTAGACAGTTTGAGACATTACTCACATGGAGAAAAGTCAGGATGGTGCGTGTTATATTCAATTCCGATGCATTTGCTGTATTTCATCAATACTCTGAAGGTCCACAGATTACAGAAAGCCTCCAGATGTGCTTCGGATTCTACTACTGGTCTTTCAGGAATCGATCAAAGCGTAGACAGTTTGAGACATTACTCCCATGGAGAAACGTCAGCATGGTGCTTGTTGTATTCAATCACTATGCAATTTCTGTATTTCAACAACACTCTGAAGGTCCACAGATTACACAATGCATCCAGATGTGCTTCGGATACTACAAGTGGTCTCTCAGGAATCGAACAAACCATAGACAGTTTGAGACATTTCTCCCATTGAGAAAACTCGGCATGGTGCGTGTTGTATTCAATTCCGATGCCATTTCTGTATTTCATCAACACTCTGAAGTTCCACAGATTACAGAATGCCTCCAGATGTGCATCGGATACTACAACTGGTCTTTCAATAATCGTTCAAAGCGTAGACAGTTTGTGGCATTTCTCCCATGGAGAAAAGTCGGCATGGTGCGTGATGTAGTAATTCCGATGCAATTTCTGTAGTTTATCAACACTCTGAAGTTCCACAGATTACAAAATGCATCCAGATGTGCTTCGGATACTACTACTGGTCGTTCAGGAATTGATCGAAGCGTAGACAGTTTGAGACATTACTCCCATGGAGAAAAGTCGACATGTAGCTTGTTGTATTCAATCTCGATTCATTTTCTGTATTTCATCAACACTCTGAAGTTCAACACATTTCAGAATGCCTCCAGATGTGCTTCGGATACTACTACTGGTCTTTCACGAATCGATCAAAGCGTAGACAGATTGAAACATTACTCCCATGGGGAAAGTCGGCATGGTGTGTGTTGTATTCAATACAGATGCAATTTCTGTATTTCATCAACACTCTGAAGTTCCACAGATTATAGAAAGCCACCACATGTGCTTCGGATACTACTACTGGTCTTTCAGGAATCGATCAAAGAGTAGACAGTTTGAGACATTGCTCCCATGGGGAAAAGTCGGCATGGTGCGTGTTGTATTCAATCCAGATGCAATTTCTGTATTTTATCAACACTCTGAAGTTCCACAGATTTCTGAATGCGTCCAGATGTGCCTCGGATACTACTACTGGTCTTTCAGGAATCGATCAAAGAGTAGACAGTTTGAGACATTGCTCCCATGGGGAAAAGTCGGCATGGTGCGTATTGTATTCAATCCTGATGCAATTACTCTATTTTATCAACATTCTGAAAATCCACAGATTTCAGAATGCCTCCAGATGTGCTTCGGATACTACTACTGGTCTTTCAGGTATCGATCAAAGTGAAGACAGTTTAAAACATTACTCCCATGGGGAAAAGTCGGCATGGTGCGTGTTGTATTAAATCCAGATGCAATGTCTGTATTTTATCAACACTCTGAAGTTCCACAGATTTCAGAATGCCTCCAGATGTGCTTCGGATTCTACTACTGTTCTTTCAGGAATCGATCAAATCGTAGACAGTTTGAGACATTACCCCATGGAGAAAAGTCGGCATGGGGCGTGTTGTATTCAATCCAGATGAAATTGCTGTATTTGATCAATACTCTGAAATTCAACAGATTTCAGAATGCCTCCAGATGTGCTTCGGATACTACTACTGCTCTTTCAGGAATCAATCAAAGCGTAGACAGTTTGAAGCTTTACTCCCAAGGAGAAAAGTCGGCATGGTCCGTAATGTATTCAATCCAGATGCAATTTCTCCATTTCATCAACACTCTAAATGTCCACAGATTACAAAATGCCTCCAGATGTGCTTCGGATTCTACTACTGCTCTTTCACGAATCGATCAAAGCGTAGACAGTTTGAGACATTACTCCCATGGAGTAAAGTCGTCATGGTGCGTGTTGTATTCATTCCCGATGCAATATCGGTATTTCATCAACACTCTGAAGTTCCACAGATTACGGAATGCCTCCAGATGTGCTTCGGATACTACTACTGGTCTTTCAGGAATCAATCAAAGCGTAGACAGTTTGAGACGTTACCCCATGGAGAAAAGTCAGCATGGGGCGTGTTGTATTCAATCCCGATGCAATTTCTCCATTTCATCAACACTCTAAATGTCCACAGATTACAAAATGCCTCCAGATGTGCTTCGGATTCTACTACTGCTCTTTCAGGAGTCGATCAAAGCGTAGACAGTTTGAGACATTACTCCCATGGGGAAAAGTCGGCATGGTGCGTGTTGTATTCAATCCAAATGCAATTACTGTATTTTATCAACATTCTGAAGTTCCACAGATTTCAGAATGCCTCCAGATGTGCTTCGGATACTACTACTGTTCTTACAGTAATCGATCAAAGCGTAGACAGTTTGAGATATTACTCCCATGGGGAAAAGTCTGCATGGTGCGTGTTGTATTGAATCACGATGAATTTCCTATATTTCATCAACACTCTGAAGTTCCACAAATTACAGTATGCCTCCAGATGTGCTTCAGATACTCCTACTGTTCTTTCAGGAATCGATCAAAGAGTAGAGAGTTTGAGACATTACTCCCATGGGGAAAAGTCAGAATGGTGCGTGTTGTATTCAATCCAGATGCAACTTCTGTATTTTATCAACACTCTGAAATTCCACAGATTTCAGAATGCCTCCAGATGTGCTTCGGATACTACTACTGGTCTTTCAGGTATCGATCAAAGCGAAGACAGTTTGAAACATTACTCCCATGAGGAAAAGTCGGCATGGTGCGTGTTGTATTCAATCCAGATGCAATGTCTGTATTTTATCAACACTCTGAGGTTCCACCGCTTTCAGGTTTCCTCCAGATGTGCTTCGGATACTACTATTTATCTTTCAGGAATCGATCAAAGCGTAGACAGTTTGAAACATAACTCTCATGGGGAAAAGTTGGCATGGTGCGTGTTTTACTCAACCCAGATGCAATTTCTGTATTTCATCAACACTCTGAAGTTCCACAGATTCCAGAATGCCTCCAGATGTGCTTCGGATACTACTAGTTGTCTTTCAGGAATCGATCAAAGCGTAGACAGTTTGAGACATAACTCGCATGGGGAATAGTCCGCATGGTGCATGTTGTATTCAATCCCGATGCAATTTTTGTATTTCATCAACATTCTGAAGGTCCAAAGATTACAGAATCCCTCCAGATGTGCTTCGGATACTACTACTGTTCTTTCAGGAATCGATCAAAGCGTAGACAGTTTGAGACATTACTCCCATGGAGAAAAGTCAGTATGGTGCTTGTTGTATTCAATCACTATGCAATTTCTGTATTTCAACAACACACGTAAGGTCCACAGATTACATAATGCATCCAGATGTGCTTCGGATACTACAAGTGGTCTCTCAGGAATCGAACAAACCATAGACAGTTAGAGACATTACTCCCATATAGAAAACTCGGCATGGTGCGTGTTGTATTCAATTCCGATGCGATTTCTGTATTTCATCAACACTCAGAAGTTCCCCATGTTACAGAATGCCTCCAGATGTGCTTCGGATACTACTACTGGTCTTTCAGGAATCGTTCAAAGCGTAGACAGTTTGTGGCATTACTCCCATGGAGAAAAGTCGGCATGCTGCGTGATGTATTCAATGCCGATGCTTATTCTGTATTTTATCAACACTCTGAAGTTCCACAGATTACAAAATGCATCCAGATGTGCTTCGGATACTACTACTGGTCGTTCAGGAATTGATCAAAGCGTAGACAGTTTGAGACATTACTCCCATTGAGAAAAGTCGACATGTTGCTTGTTGTATTCAATCCCGATGCATTTTCTGTATTTCATCAAAACTCTGAAGTTCAACACAATTCAGAATGCCTTCAGGTGTGCTTCGGATACTACTACTGGTCTTTCAGGAATCGATCAAAGCGTAGACAGTTTGAAACATTACTCCCATGGGGAAAAGTCGGCATGGTGCGTGTTGTATTCAATTCCGATGCAATTTCTGTATTTCATCAACACTCTGAAATTCCACAGATTTCAGAATGCCTCCAGATGTGCTTCGGATACTGCTACTGGTCTTATCAGGAATCGGTCAAAGCGTAGACAGTTCGAAACTTTACTACCAAGGAGAAAAGTTGGCATGAGGCGTGTTGTATTCAATCCCGATGCAATTTCTCAATTTCATCAACACTCTAAAGGTCCACAGATTACAAAATGCCTCCAGAAGTGCTTCGGATTCTACTACTTCTCTTTCAGGAATCGATCAAATCGTAGACAGTTTGAGACATTACCCCATGGAGAAAAGTCGGCATGGGGCGTGTTGTATTCAATCCAGATGCAATTGCTGTATTTGATCAATACTCTGAAATTCAACAGATTTCAGAATGCCTCCAGATGTGCTTCGGATACTACTACTGTTCTTTTAGGAATCGATCAAAGCGTAGACAGTTTGAAACTTTACTCCCAAGGAGAAAAGTCGGCATGGTGCGTGTTGTATTTAATCCCAATGCAATTTCGGTATTTCATCAACACTCTGAAGTTCCACAGATTACAGAATGCCTCCAGATGTGCTTCGGATACTACTACTGGTCTTTCAGGAATCAATCAAAGCGTAGACAGTTTGAGACGTTACCCCATGGAGAAAAGTCAGCATGGGGCGTGTTGTATTCAATCCCGATGCAATTTCTCCATTTCATCAACACTCTAAATGTCCACAGATTACAAAATGCCTCCAGATGTGCTTCGGATTCTACTACTGCTCTTTCAGGATTCGATCAAAGCGTAGACAGTTTGGGACATTACTCCCATGGAGAAAAGTCGGCATGGTGCATGTTGTATTCAATCCAGATGTATTTTCTGTATTTCATCTACACTCTGAAGTTCCACAGATTACAGAATGCCTACAGATTTGCTTCGGATACTACTACTGGTCTTACAGGAATCGATCAAGTTGTAGACAGTTTGAGACATTACTCCCATGGAGTAAAGTCGTCATGGTGCATGTTGTATTCATTCCCGATGCAATATCGGTATTTCATCAACTCTCTGAAGTCCCGCAGATTACAGAATGCCTCCAGATTTGCTTCGGATACTACTACTGGTCTTTCAAGAATCGATCAAACTTTTAGACAGTTTGAGACATTACTCCCATGGAGAAAAGTCGGCATGGTGCGTGTTGTATTCAATCCCGAATCAATTTCTGTATTTCATCAACAGTCTGAAGGTCCACAGATTACAGAATGCCTCCAGATGTGCTTCGGATACTACTACTTGTCTTTCAGGAATCGATCAAAGCGTTGGAATTTTGAGACATTACTCCCAAGGAGAAAAGTCGGCATGGTGCGTGTCTTATTCAATCCCGATGCAAATTCGGAATTTCACCAACACTCTGAAGGTCCACAGATTACAGAATCCCTCCAGATATGCTTCGGATACTACTACTGGTCTTTCAGGAATCGATCAAAGCGTAGACAGTTTGAGACGTTACTCCCATGGAGAAAATTCGGCGTGTTGCGTGTCGTATTCTATCCCGATGCATTTTCTGTATTTCATCAACACTCTGAAGTTCCACAGATTAGGGAATGCCTTCAGATGTGCTTCAGATACTACTACTGGTCTTTCAGGAATCGATCAAAGCGTAGACAGCTTGAAACATTACTCTCATGGGGAAAAGTCGGCATGGTGCGTGTTGTCTTCAATGCAGATGCATTTTCTGTATTTCAACAACACTCTGAAGTTCCACAGATTTCAGAGTGCCTCCAGATGTGCTTCGGATACTACTACTGGTCTTTCAGGAATCGATCAAAGAGTAGTCAGTTTGAAACTTTACTCCCAAAGAGAAAAGTCGGCATGGTGCGTGTTGTATTTAATCCCAATGCAATTTCGGTATTTCATCAACACTCTGAAGTTCCACAGATTACAGAATGCCTCCAGATGTGCTTCGGATACTACTACTGGTCTTTCAGGAATCGATCAAAGCGTAGACAGTTTGAGACGTTACCCCATGGAGAAAAGTTATCTTGGGGCGTGTTGTATTCAACCCCGATGCAATTTCTCTATTTCATCAACACACTTAATGTCCACAGATTACAAAATGCCTCCAGATGTGCTTCGGATTCTACTACTGCTCTTTTAGGAATCGATCAATACGTAGACAGTTTGAGACATTACTCCCATGGAGAAAAGTCAGCATGGTGCGTGTTCAATTCAATCCCAATGCAATTTCGGTATTTCATCAACACTCTGAAGTTCCACAGATTACAGAATGCCTCCAGATGTGTTTCGTATACTACTACTTGTCTTTCAGGAGTCGATCAAATCGTAGACAGTTTGAGACATTACCCCATGGGGAAAAGTCGGCATTGGGGGTGTTGTATTCAATCCTGATGCAATTTCTCAATTTCATCAACACTCTGAATTTCCACATATCACAGAATGCCTCCAGATGTGCTTCGGATACTACTACTTGGCTTCTAGGAATCGATCAAAGCGTAGACAGTTTGAGACATTACTCCCATGGAGAAAAGTCGTTATGGTGCGTGTTGAATTCAATCCCGATGCAATATCGGTATTTCATCAACTCTCTGAAGTTCCGCAGATTACAGAATGCCTCCAGATTTGCTTCGGATACTACTACTGGTCTTTCAAGGATCTATCAAAACGTAGACAGTTTGAGACATTACTCCCAAGGAGAGAAGTCGGCATGGTGCGTGTTGTATTCTATCCAGATGTATTTTCTGTATTTCATCTACACTCTGAAGTTCCACAGATTACAGAATGCCTCCAGATATGCTTCGGATAGTACTACTGCTCTTTCAGGAATCGATCAAAGATTAGACAGTTTGTAACTTTACTCCCAAGGAGAAAAGTCGGCACGGTGCGTGTTGTATTCAATCCCGATGCAATTTCGTTATTTCATCAACACGCTGAAGGTCCACAGATTACAGAATGCCTACAGATTTGCTTCGGATACTACTACTGGTCTTTCAGGAATCCATCAAATCGTAGACAGTTGTGGTGTGTATTGTATTCAATCCTGATGCATTTTCTGTATTTCATCAACACTCTGAAGTTCCACAGATTACAAAATGCCTCCAGATGTGCTTCGGATAGTACTACTGGCCTTTCAGGAATCGATCAACACGTAAAAAGTTTGAGACATTACTCCCATGGAGAAAAGTCGGCATTATGCGTGTTGTATTCAATCCCGATTCAATTTCGGTATATCATCAACACTCTGAAGTTCCACAGATTACAGAATGCGCTCCAGATTTGCTTCGGATACTACTACTGGTCTTTCAGGAATCGATCAAATCGTAGCCAGTTTGAGATATTACTCCAAATGAGAAATGTCGGCATGGTTCGTGTTGTATTCAATCCCGAATCAATTTCTGTATTTTATCAAAACTCTGAAGGTCCACAAATTACAAAATGCCTCCAGATGTGCTTCGGATTCTACTACTGCTCTTTCAGGAATCGATCAAAGCGTAGACAGTTTCAGACATTACTCCCATTGAGAAAAGTTGGCATTGTGCGTGTTGTATTCAATCCTGATTCAATTTCGATATTTTATCAACACTCTGAAGGTCCACAGATTACAGAATGAGTCCAGATGTGCTTCGGCTACTACTACTGGTCTTTGAGGAATCGATCAAATCGTAGACAGATTGAGACATTACCCCATGGAGAAAAGTCGGCATGGTGCGTGTTGTAGTCAATCACGATGCAATTTCGGTATTTCATCAACACTCTTAAGTTCCACAGATTACAGAATGCCTCCAGATTTGCTTCGGATACTACTACTGGCCTTTTCAGGAATCGATCAAATCGTAGACAGTTTAGGTGCGTGTTGTATTCAATCCCGATGCATTTTCTGTATTTCATCAACATTCTGAAGTTCCACAGATGACAGATTGCCTCCAGATGTGCTTCGGATAGTACTACTGGTCTCTCAGGAATCGATGAAATCGTAGACATTTTGAAACATTACTCCCATGGGGAAAAGTCGGCATAGTGCGTGTTGTATTCAATCCACATGCAATTTCTGTATTTTATCAACACTCTGAAGTTAAACAGATTTCAGAATGCCTCCAGATATGCTTCGGATACTACTACTGGTCTTTCAGGAATCGATCAAAGCGTAGACAGTTTGAAACTTTACTCCCAAGGAGAAAAATCGGCATGGTGCGTGTTGTATTCAATCCCGATGCAATTTCGGTATTTCATCAACACTTTGAAGGTCCACAGATTACAGAATGCCTCCAGATGTGCTTCGGGTACTACTACTGGTCTTTCAGGAATCGATCAAAGCGTAAACAGTTTGAGACATTACCCCATGGAGAAAAGTCGGCATGGGGCGTGTTGTATTCAATCCCGATGCAATTTCGGTATTTCATCAACACTCCGAAGTTCCACAGATTACAGAATGCCTCCAGATGTTCTTCGGATACTACTACTGGCCTTTCAGGAATCGATCAAAGCGTAGATAATTTGAGACATTACTGCCATGGAGAAAAGTCGGCATGATGGGTGTTGTATTCAATCCCGATGCAATTTCTGTATTTCATCAACAATCTGAACGTCCACAGATTACAGAATGTCTCCAGATGTGCTTCGGATACTACAACAGGCCTTCCGACATCGATTAAAGCGCAGATAGTTTGAGACATTTCTCCCATGGATAAAAGTCCGCATCGTGCCTGTTGTATTCAATCAGGTTGCAATTTTTGTGTTTCATCAACATTCGGAAGGTCCAAAGATTACAGAATGCCTCCAGATGTGCTTCGGATACTACTACTGGTCTTTCAGGAATCGATCAAAGCGTAGACAGTTTGAGACATTACTCCAATGGAGAAAAGTCGGCATGGTGCGTGTTGTATTCAATCCCGATGCTATTTCTTTATTTCATTAACACTCTGAAGGTCCACAGATTACAGAATGCCTCCAGATGTGCTTCGGATACTACCACAGGTCCTCCGGCATCGATCAAAACACAAATAGTTTGAGACATTTCTCCCATGGAGAAAAGTCCGTATGGTTCCTGTTGAATTCAATCCCGAAACGTTTTCTGTATTTCATCAACACTCTGAAGATCCACAGATTACAGAAATCCTCCAGATGTGCTTAGTATACTACGACTAGCCTTTCAGGAATCGATCAAAGAGTAGACAGTTTGAGACAGTACTCCCATGGTGATAAGTCGGCATGGTGCGTGTTGTATTCACTCCAGATGCAATTTCTGTATTATATCAAAATTCTGACGTTCCACAGATTACACAATGCCTCCAGATGGGCTTCGGATACTACTACTGGTCTTTCAGGAATCGATCAAAGCGTAGACAGTTTGAGACATTACTCCAATGGAGAAAAGTCGGCATGGTGCGTGTTGTATTCAATCCCGATGCTATTTCTTTATTTCATTACCACTCTGAAGGTCCACAGATTACAGAATGCCTCCAGATGTGCTTCGGATACTACTACTGGTCTTTCAGGAATCGATCAAAGAGTAGACAGTTTGAGACAGTACTCCCATGGGGAAAAGTCTGCATGGTGCGTGTTGTCTTCAATCCAGACGCAATGTCTGTATTTTATCACACTCTGAAGTTCCACAGATTTCAGAACGCCTCCAGTTGTGCTTCGGATACTACTACTGCTCTTTCAGGAATCGATCAAAGCGTAGACAGTTTGAAACTTTACTCCCAAGGGGAAAAGTCGGCATGGTGAGTGTTGTATTCACTCCCGATGCAATTTCGGTATTTCATCAACACTCTGAAGGTCCACAGATCACACAATGCCTCCAGATGTGCTTCGGATACTACTACTGGTCTTTCAGTAATCGATCAAAGCTTGGACAGTTTGAGATATTATCCCATGGAGAAAAGTGGGCATGGGGCGTGTTATATTCAATCTCGATGCAATTTCGTTATTTCATCAACACTCTGAAGGTCCACAGATTACAAAATGCCTCCAGTTGTGCTTCGGATACTACTACTGCTCTTTCAGGAATCGATCAAAGCGTAGACCGTTTGAGACATTACTCCCATGGTGAAAAGTCGGCATGGTGCCTGTTGTATTCACTCCCGTAGCAATATTTGTGTTTCATCAAAATTCTGAAGGTCCAAAGATTACAAAATGAGTCCAGTTGTGCTTCGGATACTACTACTGGTGTTTCAGGAATCGATCAAATCGTAGACAGTTTGAGACATTACTCCCATGGAGAAAAGTCAGCATGGTGCGTGTTGTATTCAATCCCGATGCATTTACTGTATTTCATCAACACTCTTAAGTTCCACAGATTACAGAATGCTTCCAGATGTGCTTTGGATACTACTACTGGTCTTTCAGGAATCGATTGAAGCGTAGAAAGTTTGAGACATTACTCCCATGGAGAAAAGTCGACATTGTACGTGTTGTATTCAATCCCGATTCAATTTCGGTATTTCATCAACACTCTGAAGTTCGACAGATTACAGAATGTCTCCAGATTTGTTTCGGATACTACTACTGGCTTTTTCAGGAATAGATCAAATCGTAGACAGTGGTGGTGCGTGTTGTATTCAATCGAGATGCAATTTCTGTATTTTATCAACACTCTGAAGTTCCACAGATTTCAGAATGCCTCCAGATGTGCTTCGGAATCTACTACTGCTCTTTCAGGAATCAATCAAAGCGTAGACAGTTTGAAACTTTACTCCCTAGGAGAAAAGTCGGCATGGTGCGTGTTGTATTCAATCCCGATGCAATTTCGGTATTTCTTCAACACGCTGAAGGTCCACAGATTACAGAATGCCTCCAGATGTGCTTCGGATTCTACTACTGGTCTTTCAGGAATCGATGAAAGAGGAGACAGTTTGAGACATTACTCCCATGGGGAAAAGTCGGCATGGTTCGTGATGTATTCAATCCAGATGCAATTTCTGTATTTTATCACCACTCTGAAGTTCCACACATTTCAGAATGCCTCCAGATGTGTTCGGGTACTACTACTGGTCTTACAGGAATCGATCAACGTGTAGACAGTTTGAGACATTACTCCCACTGGGAAAAGTCGGCATGGTGCGTGTTGTATTCAATTCCGATGCAATTTCTGTATTTCATCAATACTATGAAGTTCCACAGATTTCAGAATATCTCCAGATGTGCTTCGGATACTACTACCGGTCTTTCAGGAATCGATCAAAGCGTAGACAGTTTGAAACTTTACTCCCAAGGTGAAAACTCAGCATGGTGCGTGTTGTATTCAATCCCGATGCAATTTCGGTATTTCATCAACACTCTGAATTTCCACAGATTACGGAATGCCTCCAGATGTGCTTCGGATATTACTACTGGTCTTTCAGGAATCAATCAAAGCGTAGACAGTTTGAGACGTTACCCCCATGGAGAAAAGTCGGCATGGTGCTATTTGTATTCAATTCCGATGCAATTTCTGTATTTCATCAATACTCTGAAGTTCCACAGATTTCAGAATATCTCCAGATGTGCTTCGGATACTACTACCGGTCTTTCAGGAATCGATCAAAGCGTAGACAGTTTGAAACTTTACTCTCATGGGGAAAAGTCGGCGGGGTAGGTGATGTATTCAATCCAGATGCATTTTCTGTATTTCATCAACATTCTGAAGTTCCACAGATTACAGATTGCGTCCAGATGTGCTTCGGATAGTACTACTGGTCTTTCAGGAATCGATCAACACGTAGACAGTTTGAACCCTTACTCCCATGGAGAAAATTCGGCATTGTGTGTGATGTATTCAATCCTGATTCAATTTCGGTATTTCATCAACATTCTAAAGTTCCAAAGATTACAGAATGCGCCTCCAGATTTGCTTCGGATACTACTACTGGTCTTTCAGGAATCGATCAGATCGTAGACAGTTTGAGACATTACTCCCATGGGGAAAAGTCGGCATGGTGCGTGTTGTATTCAATCCAGATGCAATTTCTCTATTTTATCAACACTCTGAGGTTCCACAGATTTCAGAATGCCTCCAGATGTGCTTCGGATACTACTACTGGTATATCAGGAATCGATCAAAGCGTAGACAGCTTGAAACATTACTCCCATGAAGAAAAGTCGGCATAGTGCCTGTTGTATTCAATCCAGATGCAATTTCTGTATTTTACCAACACTCTGAAGGTCCACAGATTACAGAATGCCTCCAGATGTGCTTCGGATACTACTACTGGTCTTTCAGGAATCGATCGAAGCATAGACAGTTTGAGACATTACCCCATGGAGAAAAGTCGGCATGGGGCGTGTTGTATTATATACCAAAGCAATTTCTCTATTTCATCAACACTCTGAAGGTCCACAGATTACAAAATGCCTCCAGATGTGCTTCGGATTCTGCTACTGCTCTTTCACGAATCGATCATAGCGTAGACAGTTTGAAACTTTACTCCCATGGAGAAAAGTCGTCTTGGTGCGTGTTGTATTTAATCCCGATGCAATTTCGGTATTTCATCAACACTCTGATGGTCCACAGATTACAGAATGCCTCCAGATGTGCTTTGGATACTACTACTGGTCTTTCAGGAATCGATCAAAGCGTAGACAGTTTGAAACTTTACTCTCATGGAGAAAAGTCGTCATGGTGCGTGTTGTTTTCAATCCCGATGCAATTTCGGTATTTCATCAACACTCAGAAGGTCCACAGATTACAGAATGCCTCCAGATGTGCTTAGGATACTACGACTAGTCTTTCAGGAATCGATCAAAGAGTAGACAGTTTGAGACAGTCTTCCCATGGGGAAAAGTCGGCATGGTGCGTGTTGTATTCAATTCCGATGCAGTTTCTGTATTTCATCAACACTCTGAAGTTCCACAGATTACAGAATGCCTCCTGATGTGCTTCGGATACTACTACTGGTCTTTCAGGAATCGATCAAAGCGTAGACAGTTTGAGACATTATCCCATGGAGAAAAGTCGGCATCGGGCATTTTATATTCAATCCCGATGCAATTTCTCTATTTCATCAACACTCTGAAGGTCCACAGATTACAGAATGCCTCCTGATGTGCTTCGGATACTACTACTGCTCTTTCAGGAATCGATCAAGGCGTAGATAGTTTGAGACATTATCCCATAGAGAAAAGTCGGCATGGGGCGTGTTATATTTAATCCCGATGCAATTTCTCTATTTCATCAACACTCTGAATGTCCACAGATTACAAATTGCCTCCAGTTGTGCTTCGGATACTACTACTGCTCTTTCAGGAATCGATCAAAGCGTAGACAGTTTGAAACTTTACTCCCAAGGGGAAAAGTCGGCATGGTGAGTGTTGTATTCACTCCCGATGCAATTTCGGTATTTCATCAACACTCTGAAGGTCCACAGATCACACAATGCCTCCAGATGTGCTTCGGATACTACTACTGGTCTTTCAGTAATCGATCAAAGCTTGGACAGTTTGAGATATTATCCCATGGAGAAAAGTGGGCATGGGGCGTGTTATATTCAATCTCGATGCAATTTCGTTATTTCATCAACACTCTGAAGGTCCACAGATTACAAAATGCCTCCAGTTGTGCTTCGGATACTACTACTGCTCTTTCAGGAATCGATCAAAGCGTAGACCGTTTGAGACATTACTCCCATGGTGAAAAGTCGGCATGGTGCCTGTTGTATTCACTCCCGTAGAAATATTTGCGTTTCATCAAAATTCTGAAGGTCCAAAGATTACAGAATGCCTTCAGATGTGCTTCGGATACTACTACTGGTCTTTCTGGAATCGATCAAAACGTAGACAGTTTGACACATTACTCCAATGTAGAAAAGTCTTCATGGTGCGTGTTGTATTCAAACCCGATGCAATTTGTGTATTTCATCAACACTCTGAAGTTCCACAGATTACAGAATGCCTTTAGATGTGCTTCGGATACTACTACTGGTCTTTCATGAATCGATCAAAGCCTAGACAGTTTGAGACATTACTCCCATGGAGGAAAGTCCGCCTGGTGCCTGTTGTAATGAATCCCGATGCAATTTCCGTATTTCAACAACACTCTGAAGGTCCACAGATTACAGAATGCCGCCAGATATGCTTCGTTTACTACTACAGGTCTTCCGGCATCGATCAAAGCGCAGATAGTTTGAGGCATTTCTCCCATGGAGAAAAGTCCGCATGGTGCCTCTTGTATGCAATCCCGATGCAATTTTTGTATTTCATCAACATTATGAAGTTCCAAAGATTACAGAATGCCTCAACATGTGCTTCGGATACTACTACTGCTCTTTCAGGAATCGATCAAAGCGTAGGCAGTTTCAGACATTACCCCGATGGAGAAAAGTCGGCATGGTGCGTGTTGTATTCAATCCCGATGCAATCTCTTTATTTCATCAACATTCTGAATGTCCACAGATCACAAGTATGCCGCCAGATGTATTTCAGATACTACTACAGACCTTCCGGCATCGATCAAAGCGCAGATAGTTGAGACATTTCTACCACGGAGTAAAGACCGCATGTTGCCTGTTGTATTCAAACCCGATGCCATTTTTGTGTTTTATCAATATTTTGAAGGTCCAAAGATTACAGAATGATTCCAGATGTGCTTCGGATACTACTACTGGTCTTTCAGGAATCAATCAAATCGTACACAGTTTGAGTCATCACTCCCATGGAGAAAAGTCGGCATTGTGAGTCTTGTATTCAATCCCGATGCAATTTCTGTATTTCATCAACACGCTGAAGGTCCACAGATTACAGATTGCCTCCAGATGTGCTTCGGATACTACTACTTGTTTTTCAGGAATCGATCAAAGCGTAGGCATTTTGAGACATTACTCCCAAGGAGAAAAATCGGCATGGTGCGTATTGAATTCAATCCCGATGCAATTTCGGTATTTCACCAACAATCTGAAGGTTCACAGATTACAGAATGCCTCCAGATATGCTTCGGAAACAACTTCTTGTATCCCAGGAATCGATCAAAGCGGAGACAGTTTGAGACATTACTCCCATGGAGAAAAGTCGGCATGGTGCGTGTTGTATTCAATCCCGAAGCAGTTTCTGTATTTTATCAACACTCTGAAGTTCCACAGATTTCAGAATGCCTCCAGATGTGCTTCGGATACTACTACTGGTCTTTCAGGAATCGATCTAAGCGTAGACAGTTTGAAACATTACTCCCATGGGGAAAAGTCGGCATGGTGCGTGTTGTATTCAATTCCGATGCAGTTTCTGTATTTCATAAACACTCTTAAGTTCCACAGATTTCAGAATGCCTCCAGATGTGCTTCGGATACTACTACTGGTCTTTCAGGAATCGATCAAAGCGTCGACAATTTGAAACTTTACTCCCAAGGAGAAAAGTCGGCACGGTGCGTGTTGTATTCAATCAAGATGCAATTTCGGTGTTTCATCAACACTCTGAAGGTCCAAAGATTACAGAATGCCTTCAGAGGTGCTTCGGATACTACTTTTGGTCTATCATGAATCAATCAAAGCCTAGACAGTTTGAGACATTACTCCCATGGAGGAAAGTCCGCCTGGTGCCTGTTGTAATGAATCCCGATGCAATTTCTGTATTTGATCAACACTCTGAAGGTCCACAGATTACAGAATGCCGCCAGATATGCTTCGTTTACTACTACAGGTCTTCAGGCATCGATCAAAGCGCAGATAGTTTGAGGCATTTCTCCCATGGAGAAAAGTCCGCATGTTGCCTCTTGTATTCAATCCCGATGCAATTTTTGTGCTTCATCAACATTAGGAAGTTCCAAAGATTACAGAATGCCTCAACAAGTGCTTCTGATACTACTACTGCTCTTTCAGGAATCAATCAAAGCGTAGACAGTTTGAGACATTACTCCAATGGAGAAAAGTCGGCATGGTGCGTGTTGTATTCAAACCCGATGCAATTTCTGTATTTCACCAACACTCTGAAGTTCCACATATTACAGAATGCCTTCAGATGTGCTTCGGATACTACTACTGGTCTTTCAGGAATCAATCAAAGCGTACACAATTTGAGTCATCACTCCCATGGAGAAAAGTCGGCATTGTGATTGTTGTATTCAATCCCGATGCAATTTCTGTATTTCATCAACACTCTGAAGGTCCACAGATTACAGAATGCCTCCAGATGTGCTTCGGATACTACTACAGGTCTTCCGGCATCGATCAAAGCGCAGATAGTTTGAGACATTTCTAACATGGAGAAAAGTCTACATGGTGCCTGTTGTATTCAATCCCGATGCAATTTTTGGGTTTCATCAACATTCTGAAGGTCGAAAGATTACAGAATGCCTCCTAATGTGCTTCGGATACTATTACTGGTCTTTCAGGGATCGATCAAAGCGTAGACAGTTTGAGAAATTACTCCCATGGAGAAAAGTCGTCATGGTGCGTGTTGTACTCAATCCCGATGCAATTTCTGTATTTCATCAACACTCTGAAGTTCCACAGATTACAGAATGCCTCCAGATGTGCTTCGGATATTACTACTGGACTTTCAGAAATCGATCAAAGCATAGACAGTTTGAGACATTACTCCCACGGAGAAAAGTCAGCATGGTGCCTGTTGTATTCAATCAAGATGCAATTTCGGTGTTTCATCAACACTCTGAAGGTCCACAGATTACTGAATGCCTCCAGACGTGCTTAGGATACTACCACAGGTCCTCCGGCATCGATCAAAGCACAAATAGTTTGAGACATTTCTCCCATGGAGAAAAGTCCGCATGGTTCCTGTGAATTCAATCCCGATACGTTTTCTGTATTTCATCAACACTCTAAAGATCCACAGATTACAGAAATCCTCCAGATGTGCTTAGGATACTACGACTAGTCTTTCAGGAATGGATCAAAGAGTAGACAGTTTGAGACAGTACTCCCATGGGGAAAAGTCGGCATGGTGCGTGTTGTACTCAATCCAGATGCAATTTCTGTATTTTATCAACATTCTGAAGTTCCACAGAATTCAGAATTCGTCCAGATGTGCTTTGGATACTGCTACTTGTCTTTCAGGAATCGATCAAAGCGTAGGCATTTTGAGACATTACTCCCAAGGAGAAAAATCGGCATGGTGCGAATTGAATTCAATCCCGATGCAATTTCGGTATTTCACCAACACTCTGAAGGTTCACAGATTACAGAATGCCTCCAGATATGCTTCGGAAACAACTACTTCTATCCCAGGAATCGATCAAATCGTAGACAGTTTGAGACATTACTCCCATGGAGAAAAGTCGGCATGGTGCGTGTTGTATTCAATCCCGAAGCAGTTTCTGTATTTTATCAACACTGAAGTTCCACAGATTTCAGAATGCCTCCAGATGTGCTTCGGATACTACTACTGGTCTTTCAGGAATCAATCAAAGCGTTGAATGCTTGAGACATTACTCACATGGAGAAAAGTCAACATGGTGCGTGTTGCATTCATCCCGATGCAATTTCTGTATTTCATCAGCACTCTGAAGGTCCACAGATTACAGAATGACTCCAGATGTGGTACGGATACTACTACTGGTCTTTCAGGAATCGATCAAAGCGTAGGCATTTTGAGACATTACTCCAATGGAGAAAAGTCGGCATGGTGCCTGTTGTATTCAATTCCGATGTAATTTCGGTATTTCATCAACACTCTGAAGGTCCACAGATTACAGAATGCCTCCAGATGTGCTTTGGATACTACTACTGTTCTTCCAGGAATCGATCAAAGCGTAGACAGTTTAAAAACTTTACTCCCATGGAGAAAAGTCGTCATGGTGCGTGTTGTATTCAATGCCGATGCAATTTCGGTATTTCATCAACACTCTGAAGGTCCACAGATTACAGAATGCCTCCAGATGTGCTTCCGATACTACTATTTGTTTTTCAGGAATCGATCAAAGCGTAGGCATTTTGAGGCATTACTCCCAAGGAGAAAAATCGGCATGGTGCGTATTGAATTCAATCCCGATGCAATTTCGGTATTTCACCAACACTCTGAAGGTTCACAGATTACAGAATGCCTCCAGATATGCTTCGGAAACAACTTCTTGTATCCCAGGAATCGATCAAAGCGTAGACAGTTTGAAACATTACTCCCATGGGGAAAAGTCGGCATGGTGCGTGTTGTATTCAATTCCGATGCAGTTTCTGTATTTCATAAACACTCTTAAGTTCCACAGATTTCAGAATGCCTCCAGATGTGCTTCGGATACTACTACTGGTCTTTCAGGAATCGATCAAAGCGTCGACAGTTTGAAACTTTACTCCCAAGGAGAAAAATCGGCATGGTGCGTGTTGTATTCACTCCCGATGCAATTTCGGTATTTCATCAACACTCTGAAGGTCCACAGATTACAGAATGCCTCCAGATGTGCTTCGGATACTACTATTAGTCTTTCAGGAATCGATCAAAGCGTAGACAGTTTGAGACATTATCCCATGGAGAAAAGTCGGCATGGGGCGTGTTATATTCAATCCCGATGCAATTTCTCTATTTCATCAACACCTGAAGGTCCACAGATTACAAAATGCCTCCAGTTGTGCTTCGGATACTACTACTGCTCTTTCAGGAATCGATCAAAGCGTAGACCGACTGAGACATTACTCCCATGGAGAAAAGTCAGCATGGTGCCTGTTGTATTCACTCCCGTAGCAATATTTGTGTTTCGTCAAAATTCTGAAGGTCCAAAGATTACAGAATGCGTTCAGATGTGCTTCGGATACTACTACTGGTCTTTCTGGAATCGATCAAAACGTAGACAGTTTGACACATTACTCCCATGGAGAAAAGTCGGCATGGTGCGTGTTGTATTCAAACGCGATGCAATTTCTGTATTTCATCAACACTCTGAAGTTCCACAGGTTACAGAATGCCTTCAGATGTGCTTCGGATACTAATACTGGTCTTTCATGAATCGACCAAAGCCTAGACAGTTTGAAACATTACTCCCATGGAGGAAAGTCCACCTGGTGCCGGTTGTAATGAATCCCGATGCAATTTCTGTATTTCATCAACACTCTGAAGGTCCACAGATTACAGCATGCCGCCAGATATGCTTCGTTTACTACTACAGGTCTTCTTGCATCGATCAAAGCGCAGATAGTTTGAGTCATTTCTCCCATGGAGAAAAGTCTGCATGGTGAATCTTGTATTCAATCCCGATGCAATTTTTGTGTTTCATCAACATTATGAAGGTCCAAAGATTGCAGAATGCCTCCAGATGTGCTTCGGATACTACTACTGGTCTTTCAGGAATCGATCAAAACGTTGACAGTTTGAGACATTACTACCATGGAGAAAAGTCGGCATGGTGCGTATTGTATTCAATCCCGATGCAATTTCTGTATTTCATCAACACTCTAAAGGTCCACAGATTGCAGAATGCCTTCAGATGTGCTTCGGATACTGCTACTGTTCTTTCAGGAATCGATCAAAGCGTAGGCAGTTTGAGACATTACTCCCATGGAGGAAAGTCCGCCTGGTGCCTGTTGTAATGAATCCCGATGCAATTTCTGTATTTGATCAACACTCTGAAGGTCCACAGATTACAGAATGAAGCCAGATATGCTTCGTTTACTACTACAGGTCTTCCGGCATCGATCAAAGCGCAGATAGTTTGAGTCATTTCTCCCATGGAGAAAAGTCTGCATGGTGAATCTTGTATCCAATCCCGATGCAATTTTTGTGTTTCATCCACATTATGAAGGTCCAAAGATTGCAGAATGCCTCATGATGTGCTTCGGATACTACTACTGGTCTTTCAGGAATCGATCAAAACGTTGACAGTTTGAGACATTACCACCATGGAGAAAAGTCGGCATGGTGCGTATTGTATTCAATCCCGATGCAATTTCTGTATTTCATCAACACTCTAAAGGTCCACAGATTGCATAATGCCTCCATATGTGCTTCGGATACTACTACTGGTCTTTCAGGAATCGATCAAAACGTTGACAGTTTGAGACATTACTACCATGGAGAAAAGTCGGCATGGTGCGTATTGTATTCAATCCCGATGCAATTTCTGTATTTCATCAACACTCTAAAGGTCCACAGATTGCAGAATGCCTCCAGATGTGCTTCGGATATTACTACTGGACTTTCAGAAATCGATTAAAGCGTAGACAGTTTGAGGCATTACTCCCACGGAGAAAAGTCAGCATGGTGCGTGTTGTATTCCATCAAGATGCAATTTCGGTGTTTCAGCAACACTCTGAAGGTCAACAGATTACAGAATGCCTCCAGATGTGCTTTGGATACTACTACTGGTCTCTCAGGAATCGATCAAAGCGTTGAATGTTTGAGACATTACTCACATGGAGAAAAGTCCGCATGGTGCGTGTTGTATTCACCCCGATGCAATTTCTGTATTTCATCAGCACTCTGAAGGTCCACAGATTACAGAATGCCTCCAGATGTGGTACGGATACTACTACTGGTCTTTCAGGAATCGATCAAAGCGTAGACAGATTGAGACATTACTCAAATGGAGAAATGTCGGCATGGTGCGTGTTGTATTCAATTCCGATACAACTTCTGTATTTCATCAACACTCGGAGGGTCAACAGATTACAGAATGCTTCCAGATGTGCTTCTGATACTACTACAGGTCTTCCAGCATCGATCAAAACGCAGATAGGTTGAGACATTTCTCAAATGGAGAAAAGACCGCATGGTGCCAGTTGTATTCAACCCCGATGTAATTTTTGTGTATTATCAACATTCTGAAAGTCCAAAGATTACAGAATGGCTCCAGATGTTCTTCGGATACTGCTACAGGTCTTCCAGCATCGATCAAAACGCAGATAGGTTGAGACATTATTCCCATGGAGAGAAGACGCATGGTGCCTGTTGTATTCAATCCCGATGCAATTTTTGTGTATCATCAACATTCTGAAGGTCCAAAGACTACAGAATGGCTCCAGATACATTTCGGATACTACTACTGCTCTTTCAGGAATCGTTCAAAGCGTAGACAGTTTGAGACATTACTCGCATGGAGAAAAGTCGGCATGATGAGTGTTGTATTCAATCACAATGCAATTTCTGTATTTTATCAATACTCTGATGTTCCACAGGTTACAGAATGCCTCCAGATGTACTTCTCATGCAACTATAGGTCTCCTGGCATCGATCAAAGCGCAGATAGTTTGAGACATTTCTCCAATGGAGAAAAGTCCGCCTGGTGCGTGTTGAATCCAATCCCGATGCAATTTTTGCGTTTCATCAACATTCTGAAGGTCCAAAGATTACAGGATGCCTCCAGATGTGCCTCGGATACTACTACTGGTCTTTCAGGAATCGATCAAACGTAGACAGTTTGAGACATTACACCAATGGACAAAAGTCTGCATGGTGCGAGTTGTATTCAATCCCGATGCAGTTTCTGTATTTCATCAACACTCTGAAGGTCCACAGATTACAGAATGCCTCCAGATGTGCTTCGGATACTCCTACTGGTCTCTCAGGAATCGATCAAAGCGTAGAGAGTTTGAGACATTACTCCCATGGAGAAAAGTCGGCATGGTTCGTGTTGTATTCAATCCCGATGCAATTTCTCTATTTCATCAACATTCTGAATGTCCACAGATCACAAGTATGCCGCCAGATGTGCTTCGGATACTACCAAAGGCCTTCCGGCATCGATCAAAGCGCAGATAGTTTGAGACATTTCTCCCATGGAGAAAAGACTGCATTGTGCCTGTTGTATTCAAACCAGATACAATATTTGTGTTTCATCAACATGCTGAAGGTCCAAAGATTACAGAATGATTCCTGATGTGCTTCGGATACTACTACTGGTCTTTCAGGAATCAATCAAAGCGTACACAGTATGAGACATTACTCCCATGGAGAAAAGTCGGCATGGTGAGTGTTGTATTCAATCCCGATGAAATTTCTGTATTTCATCAACACTCTGAAGGTCCACAGATTACAGAATGCCTCCAGATGTGCTTCGGATACTACTACAGGTCTTCCGGCATCGATCAAAGCGCAGATAGTTTGAGACATTTCTCTCATTGAGAAAAGACCGCATGGTGACTGTTATATTCAATCCCGATGCAATTTTTGTGTTTCATCAACATTCTGAAGGTCCAAAGATTACAGAATGCCTCCTAATGTGCTTCGGATACTATTACTGGTCTTTCAGGGCTTGATCAAAACGTAGACAGATTGAGACATTACTCCCATGGAGAAAAGTCGTTATGGTGCGTCTTGTGCTCAATCCCGATGCAATTTCTGTATTTCATCAACACTCTGAAGTTCCACAGATTATAGAATGCCTCCAGATGTGCTTCGGATACTAATACTGGTATTTCAGGAATCGATCAATTCGTTGACAGTTTGAGACATTACTCCCATGGAGAAAAGTCGGCATGGTGCCTGTTGTATTCAATCCCGATGCAATTTTTGTGTTTCAACAACACTCTGAAGGTCCACAGATTACAGAATGCCTCCAGATGTGCTTCGGATACTACTACTGGTCTTACAGGAATCCATCAAAGAGTAGACAGTTTGACACATTAGTCCCGTGAAGAAAAATTGGCATTGTGCGCGTCGTATTCAATCCCGATTCAGTTTCTGTGTTTCATTAACACTCTGAAGGTCCACAGATCACAGAGTGCCTCGAGATGTGCTTCGGATACTACTACTGGTCTTTCAGGAATCGATCAAAGCGTAGGCATTTTGAGACATTACTCCCATGGAGAAAAGTCGGCATGGTGCGTGTTGTATTCAATCCCGATGCAGTTTCTATATTTAATAAACACTCTGAAGTTAAACATATTACAGAATGCTTCCAGATGTCATTCGGATACTACTACTGGTCTTTCAGGAATCGATCAACGAGTAGACAGTTTGAGACATTTCTCCCATGGATAAAAGTCCGCATGGTGCCTGTTGTATTCACTCCCGTTGCAATTTCTGTATTTTATCAACACTCTGAAATTCCACAGATTCCAGAATGCCTAGTAATGTGCTTCGGATACTATTACTGGTCTTTGAGGAATCGATCAAAGCGTAGACAGATTGAAACATTACTCCCATGGGGAAAAGTCGGCATGGTGCGTGTTGTATTCAATTCCGATGCAATTTCTGTATTTCATCAACACTCTGAAGTTCCACAGATTTCAGAATGCCTGCAGATGTGCTTCGGATACTACTACTGGTCTTTCAGGAATCGATCAAAGCGTAGACAGTTTGAAACTTTCCTCCCAAGGAGAAGAGTCGACATGGTGTGTGTTGTATTCAATCACAATGCAATTTCTGTATTTCATCAACACTCTGATGTTCCACAGGTTACAGAATGCCTCCAGATGTACTTCTCATGCAACCATAGGTCTCCTGGCATCGATCAAAGCGCAAATAGTTTGAGACATTTCTCCAATGGAGAAAAGTCCGCCTGGAACGTGTTGAATCCAATCCCGATGCAATTATTGCGTTTCATCAACATTCTGAAGGTCCAAAGATTACAGGATGCCTCCAGATGTGCCTCGGATACTACTACTGGTCTTTCAGGAATCGATCAAACGTAGACAGTTTGAGACATTACTCCCATGAAGAAAAGTCGGCATGGTGCCTGTTGTATTTTATCCCGATACAATTTCTGTGTTTCATCAACACTCTGAAGGTCCACAGATTACAGAATGCCTCCAGATGTGCTTCGGATACTCCTACTGGTCTCTCAGGAATCGATCAAAGCGTAGAGAGTTTGAGACATTACTCCCATGGAGAAAAGTCGGCATGGTTCGTGTTTTATTCAATCCCGATGCAATATCTCTATTTCATCAAGACTCTGAATGTCCACAGATCTCAAGTATGCCGCCAGATGTGCTTCGGATACTACCAATGGCCTTCCGGCATCGATCAAAGCGCATATAGTTTGAGACCTTTCTCCCATGGAGAAAAGACTGCATTGTGCCTGTTGTATTCAAACCCGATACAATATTTGTGTTTCATCAACATTCTGAAGGTCCAAAGATTACAGAATGATTCCTGATTTGCTTCGGATACTACTACTGGTCTTTCAGGAATCAATCAAAGCGTACACAGTTTGAGATATTACTCCCATGGCGAAAAGTTAGCATGGTGAGTGTTGTATTCAATCTCGATGAAGTTTCTGTATTTCATCAACACTCTGAAGGTCCACAGATTACAGAATGCCTCCTAATGTGCTTCGGATACTATTACTGGTCTTTCAGGGATCGATCAAAGCGTAGACAGTTTGAGACATTACTCCCATGGAGAAAAGTCGTTAAGCTGCGTGTTGTACTCAATCCCGATGCAATTTGTGTATTTCATCAACACTCTGAAGTTCCCCAGATTACAGAATGCCTCCAGATGTGCTTCGGATACTACTACTGGTCTTTCAGAAATCGATCAAAGCGTAGACAGTGTGAGACATTACTCCCATGGAGAAAAGTCGTCATGGTGCGTGTTGTATTCAATCCCGATGCAATTTCTGTGTTTCATCAACACTCTGAAGGTCCACAGATTACAGAATGCCTCCAGATGTGCTTCGGAAACTACTACTGGTATTTCAGGAATCGATCAATGCGTTGACAGTTTGAGACATTACTCCCATGGAGAAAAGTCCTCATGGTGCGTGTTGTATTCAATCCCGATTCAATTTCTGTATTTCATCAACACTCTGAAGGTCCACAGATTTCAGAATGCCGCCAGATGTGCTTCGGATACTACTGCAGGCCTTCCGGCATCGATCAAAGCGCAGATAGTGTGAGAATTTTTCCCATGGAGAATAGCCCGCATGGTGCCTGTTGTATTCAATCCCGATGCAATTTTTGTGTTTCATCAACATTCTGAAGGTCCAAAGATTACAGAATGCCTCCTAATGAGCTTCGGACACTATTACTGGTCTTTCAGGAATCGATCAAAGAATACACAGTTTGAGACATTACTCCCATAGTGGAAAGTCGGCATGGTGCGTGTTGTATTCAATTCCGAAGCAATTTCTGTATTTCATCAACACTCTGAAGGTCCACAGATTACACAATGCCTAAAGATGTGCTTTAGATACTACTACTGGTCTTTCACGAATCGATCAAAGCGTAGACAATTTGAGACATTACTCCCATGAAGAAAAGTCGGCATGGTGCCTGTTGTATTTAATCTCGATGCAATTTCAGTGTTTCATCAACACTCTGAAAGTCCACAGATTACAGAATGCCTCCAGATGTGCTTCGGATACTACTACTGGTATTTCAGGAATCGATCAAAGCCTATACAGTTTGAGACATTACTCCAATGGAGAAAAGTCGGCATGGTGCGTGTTGTATTCAATCCCGGTACCACTTCTGTATTTCATCAACACTCCGAAGGTCCACAGATTACAGAATGCCTCCAGATGTGCTTCGGATACTACTACTGGTCTTTCAGGAATCGATCAAAGCGTAGACAGTTTCAAACATTTCTCCCATGGGGAAAAGTCTGCATGGTGCGTGTTGTTTTCAATCCAGACGCAATGTCTGTATTTTATCAACACTCTGAAATTCCACAGATTCCAGAATGCCTCCAGATGTGCTTCAGATACTACTACTGGTCTTTCAGGAATCGATCAAAGCGTATACAGTTTGAAACTTTACTCCCAAGGAGAAAAGTCGACATGGTGCGTGTTGTATTCAATCCCGATGCAATTTCGGTATTTCATCAACACTCTGAAGGTCCACAGATTACAGAATGCCTCCAGATGTGCTTCGGATACTACTACTGGTCTTTCAGGAATCGATCAAAGCGTAGATAGTTTGAGACATTATCCCATGGAGAAAAGTCGGCATGGGGCGTGTTGTATTCAATCCCGTTGCAATTTCTCTATTTCAACAACACTCTGAAGATCCACAGGTTACAAAATGCCTCCAGATGTGCTTCGGAGTCTACTACTGCTCTTTCAGGAATCGATCAAAGCGTAGACCGTTTGAGACATTACTCAAATGGAGAAAAGTCGGCATGGTGCGTGTTGTATTCAATCCCGATGCAGTTTATGTATTTCATCAACACTCTGAAGGTCCACTGATTACAGAATGCCTCCAGATGTGCTTCGGATACTGGTACTGGTCATTCAGGAATTGATCAAAGCGTAGACAGTTTGAGACATAAATCCCTTGGAGAAAAGTCGGCACGGTGTGTGTTGTATTCCATCCCGATGCATTTTCTGTATTTCATCAACATTCTGAAGTGCCACAGATTACAGAATGCCTCCAGATGTGCTTCGGATACTACTGGTCTTTCAGGAATCGATCAAAGCGTAGACAATTTGAGACATTACTCGCATGGAGAAAAGTCTGCATGGTGCGTGTTGTATTCAATCTAGATGCAATGTCTGTATTTTATCAACTCTCTGAAGTTCCACTGATTTCAGAATACCTCCAGATGTGCTTCGGATACTACTACTTGTTTTTCAGGAATCGATCAAAGCATAGGCATTTTGAGACATTACTCCCAAGGAGAAAAGTCGGCATGGTGCGTGTTGTATTCAATACCGATGCAATTTCGGTATTTCATCAACCTTCTGAAGTTCCACAGATTACAGAATGCTTCCAGATGTGATTCGAATACTACTACTGGTCTTTCAGGAATCGATCAACGAGTAGACAGTTTGAGACATTTCTCCCATGGATAAAAGTCCGCATGGTGCCTGTTGTATTCAATCCCGATGCAGTTTCTGTATTTAATCAACACTCTGAAGTTCCACAGATTACAGAATGCTTCCAGATGTTCTTCGGATACTACTACTGGTCTTTCAGGAATCGATCAAAGCGTAGACAGTTTGAAACTTTACTCCCAAGGAGAAACGTCGACATGATGCGTGTTGTATTCAATCCCAATGCAATTTCGGTATTTCATCAACACTCTGAAGGTCCACAGATTACAGAATGCCTCCAGATGTGCTTCGGATACTACTACTGGACTTTCAGGAATCGATCAAAGCGTAGATAGTTTGAGACATTATCCCATGGAGAAAAGTCGGCATGGGGCGTGTTGTATTCAATCCCGATGCAATTTCTCTATTTCATCAACACTCTGAAGGTCCACAGGTTACAAAATGCCTCCTGATGTGCTTCGGATTCTACTACTGCTGTTTTAGGAATCGATCAAAGCGTAGACAGTTTGAGACGTTACTCCCATGAAGAAAAGTCGTCATGGTGCCTGTTGTATTTAATCCGGATGCAATTTCTGTGTTTCATCAACGCTCTGAAGGACCACAGATTAAAGAACGCCTCCAGATGTGCTTCGGATACTACTACTGGTCTTTCAGGAATCGATCAAAGCGTAGACAGTTTGAGACATTACTCCAATGGAGAAAAGTCGGCATGGTGCGTGTTGTATTCAATCACGATGCAATTTCTGTATTTCATCAACACTCTGAAGTTCCACAGGTTACAGAATGCCTCCAGAATTACTTTTCATGAAATACAAGTCTCCTGTTATCGATCAAAGCGCAGATAGTTTGAGACATTTCTCCAATGGAGAAAAGTCCGCGTGGTGCGTGTTGAATCCAATTACGATGCAATTTTAGCGTTTCATAAACATTCTGAAGGTCCAAAGATTACAGGATGCCTCCATATGTGCTTCGGATACTACTACTGGTCTTTCAGGAATCGATCAAACGTAGACAATTTGAGACATTACTCAAATGGAGAAAAGTCTGCATGGTGCGTGTTGTATTCAATCCCGATGCAATTTCTGTATTTCATCAACACTCTGAAGATCCACAGATTACAGAATGCCGCCAGATGTGTTCGGATACTACTACTGGTCTTTCAGGAATCTATCAAAGCGTAGAGAGTTTGAGAGATTACTCCCATGGAGAAAAGTCGGCATGTTGCGTGTTGTATTCAATCCCGATGCAATTTCTGTATTTCATCAACACTCTGAAGGTCCACAGATCACAGAATGCCTCCAGATGTGCTTCGGATACCACTACTGGACTTTCAGGAATCGATCAAAGCGTAGACAGTTCGAGACATTACTCCCATGGAGAAAAGTCTTCATGTTGCGTGTTGTATTCAATCCCGATGAAATTTCTGTATTTCATCAACACTCTGAATGTCCACAGATCACAAGTATGCCGCCATATGTGCTTCGGATACTACTACAGGCCTTCCGGCATCGATCAAAGCGCAGATAGTATGAGACATTTCTAGCATGGAGAAAAGCCCGCATGGTGCCTGTTGTATTCAAACCCGATGCAATTTTTGTGTTACATCAACATTCTGAAGGTCCAAAGATTACAGAATGATTCCAGATGTGCTTCGGATACTACTACTGGTCTTCCAGGAATCTATCAAAGCGTAGAGAGTTTGAGACATTACTCCCATGGAGAAAAGTCGTCACGGTGCGTGTTGTACTCAATCCCGATGCAATTTCTGTATTTCATCAACACTCTGTTCCACAGATTACAGAATGGATCCAGATGTCCTTTGGATACTACTACTGGTCTTTCAGAAATCGATCAAAGCGTAGACAGTTTGGGACATTACCCCCATGGAGAAAAGTCGTCATGGTGCGTGATGTATTCAATTCCGATGCAATTTCTGCATTTCATTAACACTCTGAAGATCCACAGATTACAGAATGCCTCCAGATGTGGTTCAGATACTACTACTGGTATTTCAGGAATCGATCAAAGCGTTGACAGTTTGAGACATTACTCCCATGGATAAAAGTCCGCATGGTGCCTGTTGTATTCCGTCCCGTTGCAATTTCTGTACTTCATAAACACTCTGAAGTTCCACAGATTTCAGAATGCCTGCAGATGTGCTTCGGATACTACTACTGGTCTTTCAGGAATCGATCAATTTGTAGACAGTTTGGGACATTACTCCAATGGAGAAAAGTCGGCATGGTGCGTGTTGTATTCAATCTAGATGCAATGTCTGTATTTTATCAACTCTCTGAAGTTCCACTGATTTCAGAATGCCTCCAGATGTGCTTCGGATACTACTACTTGTTTTTCAGGAATCGATCAAAGCATAGGCATTTTGAGACATTACTCCCAAGGAGAAAAGTCGGCATGGTGCGTGTTGTATTCAATACCGATGCAATTTCGGTATTTCATCAACATTCTGAAGTTCCACAGATTACAGAATGCTTCCAGATGTGATTCGAATACTACTACTGGTCTTTCAGGAATCGATCAACGAGTAGACAGTTTGAGACATTTCTCCCATGGATAAAAGTCCGCATGGTGCCTGTTGTATTCAATCCCGATGCAGTTTCTGTATTTAATCAACACTCTGAAGTTCCACAGATTACAGAATGCTTCCAGATGTTCTTCGGATACTACTACTGGTCTTTCAGGAATCGATCAAAGCGTAGACAGTTTGAAACTTTACTCCCAAGGAGAAACGTCGACATGATGCGTGTTGTATTCAATCCCAATGCAATTTCGGTATTTCATCAACACTCTGAAGGTCCACAGATTACAGAATGCCTCCAGATGTGCTTCGGATACTACTACTGGACTTTCAGGAATCGATCAAAGCGTAGATAGTTTGAGACATTATCCCATGGAGAAAAGTCGGCATGGGGCGTGTTGTATTCAATCCCGATGCAATTTCTCTATTTCATCAACACTCTGAAGGTCCACAGGTTACAAAATGCCTCCTGATGTGCTTCGGATTCTACTACTGCTGTTTTAGGAATCGATCAAAGCGTAGACAGTTTGAGACGTTACTCCCATGAAGAAAAGTCGTCATGGTGCCTGTTGTATTTAATCCCGATGCAATTTCTGTGTTTCATCAACGCTCTGAAGGACCACAGATTAAAGAACGCCTCCAGATGTGCTTCGGATACTACTACTGGTCTTTCAGGAATCGATCAAAGCGTAGACAGTTTGAGACATTACTCCAATGGAGAAAAGTCGGCATGGTGCGTGTTGTATTCAATCACGATGCAATTTCTGTATTTCATCAACACTCTGAAGTTCCACAGGTTACAGAATGCCTCCAGAATTACTTTTCATGAAATACAAGTCTCCTGTTATCGATCAAAGCGCAGATAGTTTGAGACATTTCTCCAATGGAGAAAAGTCCGCGTGGTGCGTGTTGAATCCAATTACGATGCAATTTTAGCGTTTCATAAACATTCTGAAGGTCCAAAGATTACAGGATGCCTCCATATGTGCTTCGGATACTACTACTGGTCTTTCAGGAATCGATCAAACGTAGACAATTTGAGACATTACTCAAATGGAGAAAAGTCTGCATGGTGCGTGTTGTATTCAATCCCGATGCAATTTCTGTATTTCATCAACACTCTGAAGATCCACAGATTACAGAATGCCGCCAGATGTGTTCGGATACTACTACTGGTCTTTCAGGAATCTATCAAAGCGTAGAGAGTTTGAGAGATTACTCCCATGGAGAAAAGTCGGCATGTTGCGTGTTGTATTCAATCCCGATGCAATTTCTGTATTTCATCAACACTCTGAAGGTCCACAGATCACAGAATGCCTCCAGATGTGCTTCGGATACCACTACTGGACTTTCAGGAATCGATCAAAGCGTAGACAGTTCGAGACATTACTCCCATGGAGAAAAGTCGGCATGTTGCGTGTTGTATTCAATCCCGATGAAATTTCTGTATTTCATCAACACTCTGAATGTCCACAGATCACAAGTATGCCGCCATATGTGCTTCGGATACTACTACAGGCCTTCCGGCATCGATCAAAGCGCAGATAGTATGAGACATTTCTAGCATGGAGAAAAGCCCGCATGGTGCCTGTTGTATTCAAACCCGATGCAATTTTTGTGTTACATCAACATTCTGAAGGTCCAAAGATTACAGAATGATTCCAGATGTGCTTCGGATACTACTACTGGTCTTCCAGGAATCTATCAAAGCGTAGAGAGTTTGAGACATTACTCCCATGGAGAAAAGTCGTCATGGTGCGTGTTGTACTCAATCCCGATGCAATTTCTGTATTTCATCAACACTCTGAAGTTCCACAGATTACAGAATGGATCCAGATGTGCTTTGGATACTACTACTGGTCTTTCAGAAATCGATCAAAGCGTAGACAGTTTGGGACATTACCCCCATGGAGAAAAGTCGTCATGGTGCGTGATGTATTCAATTCCGATGCAATTTCTGCATTTCATTACACTCTGAAGATCCACAGATTACAGAATGCCTCCAGATGTGGTTCAGATACTACTACTGGTATTTCAGGAATCGATCAAAGCGTTGACAGTTTGAGACATTACTCACATGGATAAAAGTCCGCATGGTGCCCGTTGTATTCCGTCCCGTTGCAATTTCTGTACTTCATAAACACTCTGAAGTTCCACAGATTTCAGAATGCCTGCAGATGTGCTTCGGATACTACTACTGGTCTTTCAGGAATCGATCAAGTTGTAGACAGTTTGGGACATTACTCCAATGGAGAAAAGTCGGCATGGTGCGTGTTGTATTCAATCCCGATACAACTTCTGTATTTCATCAACACTCTGAAGGTCCACAGATTGCAGAATGCTTCCAGATGTGCTTCGGATACTACAACAGGTCTTCCAGCATCGATCAAAACGCAGATAGGTAGTGACATTTCTCCCATAGAGAAAAGACCGCATGGTGCCTGTTGTATTCAATCCCGATGAAATTTTTGTGTATCATCAACATTCTGAAGGTCCAAAGATTACAGAATGGCTCCAGATATACTTCGGATACTACTACTGGTCTTTCAGGAATCGATCAAAGCGTAGACAATTTGAGACATTACTCGCATGGAGAAAAGTCTGCATGGTGCGTGTTGTATTCAATCCCGATGCAATTTCTGTATTTCATCAACACTCTGAAGGTCCACTGATTACAGAATGCCTCCAGATGTGTTCGGATACTACTACTGGTCTTTCAGGAATCTATCAAAGCGTAGAGAGTTTGAGACATTAATTCCATGGAGAAAAGTCGGCATTGTGCGTGTTGTATTCAGTCCCGATGCAATTACTGTATTTCATCAACACTCGGACTTTCCACAGATCACAAGTATGCCGCCAGATGTGCTTCGGATACTACTACAGGCCTTCCGGCATCGATCAAAGCGGAGATAGTTTGAGACATTTCTCCCATGGAGAAAAGCCCGCATGGTGCCTGTTGTATTCAAACCCGATGCAATTTTTGTGTTTCATCAACATTCAGAAGGACCAAAGATTACAGAATGATTCCAGATGTGCTTCGGATACTACTACTGGTGTTTCAGGAATCTATCAAAGCGTAGAGAGTTTGAGACATTACTCCCATGGAGAAAAGTCGTCATGGTGCGTGTTGTACTCAATTCCGATGCAATTTCTGTATTTCATTAACACTCTGAAGATCCACAGATTACAGAATGTCTCCAGATGTGGTTCAGATACTACTACGGGTATTTCAGGAATCGATCAAAGCGTTGACAGTTTCAGACGTTACTCCCATCTATAAAAGTCCGCATGGTGCCTGTTGTATTCACTCCCGTTGCAATTTGTGTATTTTATCAACACTCTGAAGTTCCACTGATTTCAGAATGCCTCCAGATGTGCTTCGGATACTACTACTGGTCTGTGAGGAATCGATCAAAGCGTAGACAGTTTGAAACATTACTCCCATGGGGAATAGTTGGCATGATGCGTGTTGTATTCAACTCCGATGCAATTTCTGTATTTCATCAACACTCTGAAGTTCCACAGATTTCAGAATGCCTGCAGATGTGCTTCGGATACTACTACTGGTCTTTCAGGAATCGATCAAAGCGTAGACAGTTTGAAACTTTACTCCCAAGGAGCAAAGTCGACATGGTGCGTGTTGTATTCAATCCCAATACAATTTCGGTATTTCATCAACACCCCGAAGGTCCACAGATTACAGAATGCCTCCAGATGTGCTTCGGATACTACTACTGGTCTTTCAGGAATCGATCAAAGCGTAGACAGCTTGGGACATTACTCCAATGGAGAAAAGTCGGCATGGTGCGTGTTGTATTCAATCCCGATACAACTTCTGTATTTCATCAACACCGGAAGGTCCACAGATTACAGAATGCTTCCAGATGTGCTTCGGATACTACAACAGGTCTTCCAGCATCGATCAAAACGCAGATAGGCAGTGACATTTCTCCCATGGAGAAAACACCGCATGGTGCCTGTTGTATTCAATCCCAATGAAATTTTTGTGTATCATCAACATACTGAAGGTCCAAAGATTACAGAATGGCTCCAGATATACTTCGGATACTACTACTGGTCTTTCAGGAATCGATCAAACCGTAGACAATTTGAGACATTACTCGCATGGAGAAAAGTCGGCATGGTGCGTGTTGTATTCAATCACGATGCAATTTCTTTATTTCATCAACACTCTGAAGTTCCACAGATTACAGGATGCCTCCTGATGTGCTTCGGATACTACTACTGGTCTTTCAGGAATCGATCAAACGTAGACAGTTTGAGACATTACTCCCATGGAGAAAAGCCTGAATGGTGCGTGTTGTATTCAATCCCGATGCAATTTCTGTATTTCATCAACACTCTGAAGGTCCACAGATTACAGAATGCCTCCAGATGAGTTCGGATACTACTACTGGTCTTTCAGGAATCTATCAAAGCGTAGAGAGTTTGAGACATTACTCCCATTGAGAAAAGTCGGCATGGTGCGTGTTGTAGTCAATCCCGATGCAATTTCTGTATTTCATCAACACTCTGAATGTCCACAGATCACAAGTATGCCGCCAGATGTGCTTCGGATACTACTTCAGGCCTTCCGGCATCGATCAAAGCGCAGATAGTTTGCGACATTTCTCCCATGGAGAAAAGCCCGCATGGTGCCTGTTGTATTCAAACCCGATGCAATTTTTGTGATTCATCAAATTCTGAAGGTCCAAAGATTGCAGAATGATTCCAGATGAGCTTCGGATACTACTACTGGTCTTTCAGGAATCTATCAAAGAGTAGAGAGTTTGAGACATTACTCCCATGGAGAAAAGTCGTCATGGAGCGTGTTGTACTCAATCCCGATGCAATTTCTGTATTTCATCAACACTCTGAAGGTCCACAGATTACAGAATGCCTCCATATGTGTTCGGATACTACTACTGGTCTTTCAGGAATTGATCAAAGCGTAGAGAGTTTGAAACTTTACTCCCAAGGAGAAAAGTCGACATAGAGCGTGTTGTATTCAATCCCAATGCAATTTCGGTATTTCATCAACATTCTGAAGGTCCACAGATTACAGAATGCCTCCAGATGTGCTTCGGATACTACTACTGGTCTTTCAGGAATTGATCAAAGCGTAGACAGTTTGGGACATTACTCCAATGGAGAAAAGTCGGCATGGTGCGTGTTGTATTCAATACCGATAAAACTTCTGTATTTCATCAACACTCTGAAGGTCCACAGATTACAGAATGCTTCCAGATGTGCTTTGGATACTACAACAGGTCTTCCAGCATCTATCAAAACGCAGATAGGCAGTGACATTTCTCCCATAGAGAAAAGACCGCATGATGCCTGTTGTATTCAATCCCGATGAAACTTTTGTGTATCATCAACATTCTGAAGGTCCAAAGATTACAGAATGGCTCCAGATATACTTCGGATACTACTACTGGTCTTTCAGGAATCGATCAAAGCGTAGACAATTTGAGACATTACTCGCATGGAGAAAAGTCGGCATGGTGCGTGTTGTATTCAATCACGAAGCAATTTCTGTATATCATCAACACTCTGAAGTTCCACAGATTACAGGATGTCTCCAGATGTGCTTCGGATACTACTACTGGTCTTTCAGGAATCGATCAAACGTAGACAGTTTGAGAGATTACTCCCATGGAGAAAAGTTTGATTGGTGCCTGTTGTATTCAATCCCGATGCAATTTCTGTATTTCATCAACACTCTGAAGGTCCACAGATTACAGAATGCCTCCAGATGTGTTCGGATACTACTACTGGTCTTTCAGGAATCTATCAAAGCGTAGAGATATTGAGACATTACTCCCATGGAGAAAGGTCTGCATGGTGTGTATTGTATTCAATCCCGATTGAATTTCTGTATTTCATCAACACTCTGAATGTCCACAGATCACAAGTATGCCGCCAGATGTGCTTCGGATACTACTACAGGCCTTCCGGCATCGATCAAAGTGCAGATAGTTTGAGACATTTCTCCCATGGAGAAAAGCCCGCATGGTGCCTGTTGTATTCAAACCCGATGCAATTTTTGTGATTCATCAACATTCTGAAGGTCCAAAGATTACAGAATGATTCCAGATGTGCTTCGGATACTACTACTGGTCTTTCAGGAATCTATCAAAGCGTAGAGAGTTTGTGACATTATTGTCATGGAGAAAAGTCGTCATGGTGCGTGTTGAACTCAATCCCGATGCAATTTCTGTATTTCATTAACACTCTGAAGGTCCACAGATTACAGAATGCCTCCAGATGTGCTTCGGATACTACTACTGGTCTTTCAGGAATCGATCAAATCGTAGACATTTTGAAACATTACTCTCATGGGGAAAAGTCGGCATGGTGCGTGTTCTATTCAATCCAGATGCAATTTCTCTATTTTATCAACACTCTGAGGTTCCACAGATTTCAGAATGCCTCCAGATGTGCTTCGGATACTACTACTGGTATTTCAGGAATCGATCAAGACGTAGACAGTTTGAAACATTACTCCCATGAAGAAAAGTCGGCATAGTGCCTGTTGTATTCAATCCAGATGCAATTTCTGTATTTTACCAACACTCTGAAGGTCCACAGATTTCAGAATGCCTCCAGATGTGCTTCGGATACTACTACTGGTCTTTTAGGAATCGATCGAAGCATAGACAGTTTGAAACATTACCCCATGGAGAAAAGTCGGCATGGGGCGTGTTGTATTATATCCCAAAGCAATTTCTCTATTTCATCAACACTCTGAAGGTCCACAGATTAAAAAATGCCTCCAGATGTGCTTCGGATTCTACTACTGCTCTTTCACGAATCGATCATAGCGTAGACAGTTTGAAACTTTACTAACATGGAGAAAAGTCGTCATGGTGCGTGTTGTATTTAATCCCGATGCAATTTCGGTATTTCATCAACACTCTGAAGGTCCACAGATTACAGAATGCCTCCAGATGTGCTTTGGAAACTACTACTGGTCTTTCAGGAATCGATCAAAGCGTAGACAGTTTTAAACTTTACTCTCATGGAGAAAAGTCGTCATGGTGCGTGTTGTATTCAATCCCGATGCAATTTCGTTATTTCATCAACACTCTGAAGGTCCACAGATTACAGAATGCCGCCAGATGTGCTTTGGATACTACTACTGGTCTTTCAGGAATCGATCAAAGCGTAGACAGTTTGAGACATTACTCCCATTAAGAAAAGTCGGCATGGTGCGTGTTGTATTCAATCCCGATCCAGTTTCTGTATTTCATCAACACTCTGAAGGTCCACAGATTACAGAATGCCTCCAGATGTGCTTAGGATACTACGACTAGTCTTTCAGGAATCGATCAAAGAGTAGACAGTTTGAGACAGTACTCCCATGGGGAAAAGTCGGCATTGTGCGTGTTGTACACACTCCAGATGCAATTTCTGTATTTTATCAACATTCTGAAGTTCCACAGATTACAGAATGCCTCCAGATGGGCTTCGGATACTACTACTGGTCTTTCAGGAATCGATCAAAGCGTAGGCATTTTGAGACATTACTATAATGGAGAAAAGTCGGCATGGTGCCTGTTGTATTCAATCCCGATGTAATTTCGGTATTTCATCAACACTCTGAAGGTCCACAGATTACAGAATGCCTCCAGATGTGCTTTGGATACTACTACTGTTTTCCAGGAATCGATCAAAGCGTAGACAGTTTAAAAACTTTACTCCCATGGAGAAAAGTCGTCATGCTGCGTGTTGTATTCAATGCCGATGCAATTTCGGTATTTCATCAACACTCTGAAGGTCCACAGATTACAGAATGCCTCCAGATGTGCTTCGGATACTACTACTTGTTTTTCAGGAATCGATCAAAGCGTAGGCATTTTGAGACATTACTCCCAAGGAGAAAAATCGGCATGGTGCGTATTGAATTCAATCCAGATGCAATTTCGGTATTTCACCAACACTCTGAAGGTTCACAGATTACAGAATGCCTCCAGATATGCTTCGGAAACATCTTCTTGTATCCCAGGAATCGATCAAAGCGTAGACAGTTTGAGACATTACTCCCATGGAGAAAAGTCGGCACGGTGCGTGTTGTATTCAATCCCGAAGCAGTTTCTGTATTTTATCAAAACTCTGAAGTTCCACAGATTTCAGAATGCCTCCAGATGTGCTTCGGATACTACTACTGGTCTTTCAGGAATCGATCAAAGCGTAGACAGTTTGAAACATTACTCCCATGGGGAAAAGTCGGCTTGGTGCGTGTTGTATTCAATTCCGATGCAGTTTCTGTATTTCATCAACACTCTTAAGTTCCACAGATTTCAGAATGCCTCCAGATGTGCTTCGGAAACTACTACTGGTCTTTCAGGAATCGATCAAAGCGTCGACAGTTTGAAACTGTACTCCCAAGGAGAAAAGTCGGCATGGTGCGTGTTGTATTCACTCCCGATGCAATTTCGGTATTTCATCAACACTCTGAAGGTCCACAGATTACAGAATGCCTCCAGATGTGCTTCGGATACTACTATTAGTCTTTCAGGAATCGATCAAAGCGTAGACAGTTTGAGACATTATCCCATGGAGAAAAGTCGGCATGGGGCGTGTTATATTCAATCCCGATGCAATTTCTCTATTTCATCAACACTCTGAAGGTCCACAGATTACAAAATGCCTCCAGTTGTGCTTCGGATACTACTACTGCTCTTTCAGGAATCGATCAAAGCGTAGACATTTGAGACATTACTCCCATGGAGAAAAGTCGGCATGGTGCCTGTTGTATTCACTCCTGTAGCAATATTTGTGATTCATCAAAATTCTGAAGGTCCAAAGATTACAGAATGCCTTCAGATGTGCTTCGGATACTACTACTGCTCTTTCAGGAATCGATCAAAGCGTAGACAGTTTGAGACATTACTCCCATGGAGAAAAGTCGTCATGGTGCGTGTTGTACTCAATCCCGATGCAATTTCTGTATTTCATCAACACTCTGAAGTTCCACACTTTACAGAATGCCTCCAGATGTGCTTCGGATATTACTACTGGACTTTCAGAAATCGATCAAAGCGTAGACAGTTTGAGACATTACTCCCACGGAGAAAAGTCAGCATGGTGCGTGTTGTATTCAATCAAGATGCAATTTCGGTGTTTCATCAACACTCTGAAGGTCCACAGATTACAGAATGTCTCCAGATGTGCTTTTGATACTACTACCGGTCTCTCAGGAATCGATCAAAGCGTTGAATGTTTGAGACATTACTCACATTTAGAAATGTTCGCATGGTGCGTGTTGTATTCAATCCCGATGCAATTTCTGTATTTCATCAGCACTCTGAAGGTCCACAGATTACAGAATGCCTCCAGATGTGCTTTGGATACTACTACTGTTCTCTCAGGAATCGATCAAAGCGTAGACAGTTTGAAACATTACTCCCATTAAGAAAAGTCGGCATGGTGCGTGTTGTATACAATCCCGATGCAATTTCGGTATTTCACCAACACTCTGAAGGTTCACAAATTACAGAATGCCTCCAGATATGCTTCGGAAACAACTACTTGTATCCCAGGAATCGATCAAAGCGTAGACAGTTTGAGACATTACTCCCATGGAGAAAAGTCGGCATGGTGCGTGTTGTATTCAATCCCGAAGCAGTTTCTGTATTTTATCAACACTCTGAAGTTCCACAGATTTCAGAATGCCTCCAGATGTGCTTCGGATACTACTACTGGTCTTTCAGGAATCGATCAAAGCGTAGACAGTTTGAAACATTACTCCCATGGGTAAAAGTCGGCATTGTTCGTGTTGTATTCAATTCCGATGCAATTTCTGTATTTCATCAACACTCTGAAGGTCCACAGATTACAGAATGCCTCCAGATGTGCTTCGGATACTACTACTGGTCTTTCAGGAATCGATCAAAGCGTAGACAGTTTGAGAGATTATCCCATGGAGAAAAGTCGGCATGGGGCGTGTTATATTCAATCCCGATGCAATTTCTCTATTTCATCAACACTCTGAAAGTCCACAGATAACAAAATGCCTCCAGTTGTGCTTCGGATACTACTACTGCTCTTTCAGGAATCGATCAAAGCGTAGACCGATTGAGACATTACTCCCATGGAGAAAAGTCGGCATGGTGCCTGTTGTATTCACTCCCGTAGCAATATTTGTGTTTCATCAAAATTCTGAAGGTCCAAGGATAACAGAATGCGTTCAGGTGTGCTTCGGATACTACTACTGGTCTTTCTGGAATCGATCAAAACGTAGACAGTTTGACACATTTCTCCCATTAGGAAAAGTCGGCATGGTGCGTGTTGTATTCAAACCCGATGCAATTTCTGTATTTCATCAACACTCTGAAGTTCCACAGGTTACAGAATGCCTTCAGATGTGCTTCGGATACTACTACTGGTCTTTCATGAATCGATCAAAGCCTAGACAGTTTGAGACATTACTCCCATGGAGGAAAGTCCGCCTGGTGCCTGTTGTAATGAATCCCGATGCAATTTCTGTATTTCATCAACACTCTGAAGGTCCACAGATTACAGCATGCCGCCAGATATGCTCCGTTTACTACTACAGGTCTTCCGGCATCGATCAAAGCGCAGATAGTTTGAGTCATTTCTCCCATGGAGAAAAGTCTGCATGGTGAATCTTGTATTCAATCCCGATGCAATTTTTGTGTTTCATCAACACTTTGAAGGTCCAAAGATTACAGAATGCCTCCAGATGTGCTTCGGATACTACTACTGGTCTTTCAGGAATCGATCAAAACGTTGACAGTTTGAGACATTAGTACCATTGAGAAAAGTCGGCATGGTGCGTGTTGTATTCATTCCCGATGCAATTTCTGTATTTCATCTACATTCTAAAGGTCCACAGATTGCAGAATGCCTTCAGATGTGCTTCGGATTCTACTACTGTTCTTTCATGAATCGATCAAAGCGTAGGCAGTTAGAGACATTACTCCCATGGAGGAAAGTCCGCCTGGTGCCTGTTGTAATGAATCCCGATGCAATTTCTGTATTTGATCAACACTCTGAAGGTCCACAGATTACAGAATGAAGCCAGATATGCTTCGTTTACTACTACAGGTCTTCCGGCATCGATCAAAGCGCAGATAGTATGAGACATTTCTCCCATGGAGATAAGTTTGCATGGTGACTGTTGTATTCAATCCCGATGCAATTTTTGTGTTTCATCAACATTCTGAAGTTCCAAAGATTACAGAATGCCTCAACATGTGCTTCGGATACTACTACTGCTCTTTCAGGAATCGATCAAAGCGTAGACAGTTTGAGACATTACTCCAATGGAGAAAAGTCGGCATTGTGAGTGTTGTATTCAATCCCGATGCAATTCCTGTATTTCATCAACACTCTGAAGGTCGAAAGATTACAGAATGCCTCCTAATGTGCTTCGGATACTACTACTGGTCTTTCAGGAATCGATCAAAGCGTAGACAGTTTGAGAGATTATCCCATGGAGAAAAGTCGGCATGGGGCGTGTTATATTCAATCCCGATGCAATTTCTCTATTTCATCAACACTCTGAAGGTCCACAGATAACAAAATGCCTCCAGTTGTGCTTCGGATACTACTACTGCTCTTTCAGGAATCGATCAAAGCGTAGACAGTTTGAGACATTACTCCCATGGAGAAAAGTCGTCATGGTGCGTGTTGTACTCAATCCCGATGCAATTTCTGTATTTCATCAACACTCTGAAGTTCCACACTTTACAGAATGCCTCCAGATGTGCTTCGGATATTACTACTGGACTTTCAGAAATCGATCAAAGCGTAGACAGTTTGAGACATTACTCCCACGGAGAAAAGTCAGCATGGTGCGTGTTGTATTCAATCAAGATGCAATTTCGGTGTTTCATCAACACTCTGAAGGTCCACAGATTACAGAATGTCTCCAGATGTGCTTTTGATACTACTACCGGTCTCTCAGGAATCGATCAAAGCGTTGAATGTTTGAGACATTACTCACATTTAGAAATGTTCGCATGGTGCGTGTTGTATTCAATCCCGATGCAATTTCTGTATTTCATCAGCACTCTGAAGGTCCACAGATTACAGAATGCCTCCAGATGTGCTTTGGATACTACTACTGTTCTCTCAGGAATCGATCAAAGCGTAGACAGTTTGAAACATTACTCCCATTAAGAAAAGTCGGCATGGTGCGTGTTGTATACAATCCCGATGCAATTTCGGTATTTTACCAACACTCTGAAGGTTCACAAATTACAGAATGCCTCCAGATATGCTTCGGAAACAACTACTTGTATCCCAGGAATCGATCAAAGCGTAGACAGTTTGAGACATTACTCCCATGGAGAAAAGTCGGCATGGTGCGTGTTGTATTCAATCCCGAAGCAGTTTCTGTATTTTATCAACACTCTGAAGTTCCACAGATTTCAGAATGCCTCCAGATGTGCTTCGGATACTACTACTGGTCTTTCAGGAATCGATCAAAGCGTAGACAGTTTGAAACATTACTCCCATGGGGAAAAGTAGGCATTGTTCGTGTTGTATTCAATTCCGATGCAATTTCTGTATTTCATCAACACTCTGAAGGTCCACAGATTACAGAATGCCTCCAGATGTGCTTCGGATACTACTACTGGTCTTTCAGGAATCGATCAAAGCGTAGACAGTTTGAGAGATTATCCCATGGAGAAAAGTCGGCATGGGGCGTGTTATATTCAATCCCGATGCAATTTCTCTATTTCATCAACACTCTGAAAGTCCACAGATAACAAAATGCATCCAGTTGTGCTTCGGATACTACTACTGCTCTTTCAGGAATCGATCAAAGCGTAGACCGATTGAGACATTACTCCCATGGAGAAAAGTCGGCATGGTGCCTGTTGTATTCACTCCCGTAGCAATATTTGTGTTTCATCAAAATTCTGAAGGTCCAAAGATAACAGAATGCGTTCAGGTGTGCTTCGGATACTACTACTGGTCTTTCTGGAATCGATCAAAACGTAGACAGTTTGACACATTTCTCCCATTAGGAAAAGTCGGCATGGTGCGTGTTGTATTCAAACCCGATGCAATTTCTGTATTTCATCAACACTCTGAAGTTCCACAGGTTACAGAATGCCTTCAGATGTGCTTCGGATACTACTACTGGTCTTTCATGAATCGATCAAAGCCTAGACAGTTTGAGACATTACTCCCATGGAGGAAAGTCCGCCTGGTGCCTGTTGTAATGAATCCCGATGCAATTTCTGTATTTCATCAACACTCTGAAGGTCCACAGATTACAGCATGCCGCCAGATATGCTTCGTTTACTACTACAGGTCTTCCGGCATCGATCAAAGCGCAGATAGTTTGAGTCATTTCTCCCATGGAGAAAAGTCTGCATGGTGAATCTTGTATTCAATCCCGATGCAATTTTTGTGTTTCATCAACACTTTGAAGGTCCAAAGATTACAGAATGCCTCCAGATGTGCTTCGGATACTACTACTGGTCTTTCAGGAATCGATCAAAACGTTGACAGTTTGAGACATTAGTACCATTGAGAAAAGTCGGCATGGTGCGTGTTGTATTCATTCCCGATGCAATTTCTGTATTTCATCTACATTCTAAAGGTCCACAGATTGCAGAATGCCTTCAGATGTGCTTCGGATTCTACTACTGTTCTTTCATGAATCGATCAAAGCGTAGGCAGTTAGAGACATTACTCCCATGGAGGAAAGTCCGCCTGGTGCCTGTTGTAATGAATCCCGATGCAATTTCTGTATTTGATCAACACTCTGAAGGTCCACAGATTACAGAATGAAGCCAGATATGCTTCGTTTACTACTACAGGTCTTCCGGCATCGATCAAAGCGCAGATAGTATGAGACATTTCTCCCATGGAGATAAGTTTGCATGGTGACTGTTGTATTCAATCCCGATGCAATTTTTGTGTTTCATCAACATTCTGAAGTTCCAAAGATTACAGAATGCCTCAACATGTGCTTCGGATACTACTACTGCTCTTTCAGGAATCGATCAAAGCGTAGACAGTTTGAGACATTACTCCAATGGAGAAAAGTCGGCATTGTGAGTGTTGTATTCAATCCCGATGCAATTCCTGTATTTCATCAACACTCTGAAGGTCGAAAGATTACAGAATGCCTCCTAATGTGCTTCGGATACTACTACTGGTCTTTCAGGAATCGATCAAAGCGTAGACAGTTTGAGAGATTATCCCATGGAGAAAAGTCGGCATGGGGCGTGTTATATTCAATCCCGATGCAATTTCTCTATTTCATCAACACTCTGAAGGTCCACAGATAACAAAATGCCTCCAGTTGTGCTTCGGATACTACTACTGCTCTTTCAGGAATCGATCAAAGCGTAGACAGTTTGAGACATTACTCCCATGGAGAAAAGTCGTCATGGTGCGTGTTGTACTCAATCCCGATGCAATTTCTGTATTTCATCAACACTCTGAAGTTCCACACTTTACAGAATGCCTCCAGATGTGCTTCGGATATTACTACTGGACTTTCAGAAATCGATCAAAGCGTAGACAGTTTGAGACATTACTCCCACGGAGAAAAGTCAGCATGGTGCGTGTTGTATTCACCCCGATGCAATTTCTGTATTTCATCAGCACTCTGAAGGTCCACAGATTACAGAATGCCTCCAGATGTGGTACGGATACTACTACTGGTCTTTCAGGAATCGATCAAAGCGTAGACAGTTTGAGACATTACTCCAATGGAGAAAAGTCGGCATGGTGCGTGTTGTATTCAATTCAGATACAACTTCTGTATTTCATCAACACTCTGAGGGTCAACAGATTACAGAATGCATCCAGATGTGCTTCTGATACTACCACAGGTCTTCCAGCATCGATCAAAACGCAGATAGGTTGAGACATTTCTCATATGGAGAAAAGACCGCATGGTGCCAGTTGTATTCAACCCCGATGTAATTTTTGTGTATCATGAACATTCTGAAGGTCCAAAGATTACAGAATGGCTCCAGATGTACTTCGGATACTACTACTGGTCTTTCAGGAATCGATCAAATCGTAGACAGTTTGAGACATTACTCGTATGGAGAAAAGTAGGCATGGTGCGTGTTGTATTCAATCCCTTTGCAATTTCTGTATTTCATCAACACTCTGAAGTTCCACAGATTACAGAATGCCTACAGATGTGCTTCGGATACTACTACTGGTCTTTCAGGAATCGATCAAAGCGTAGACAGTTTGAGACATTACTCCAATGGAGAAAAGTCGGCATGGAGCGTGTTGTATTCAATCCCGATACAACTTCTGTATTTCATCAACACTCTGAAGGTCCACAGCTTACAGAATGCTTCCAGATGTGCTTCGGATACTACTACAGGTCTTACGGCACCGATTAAAGCGCAGATAGTTTGAGACATTTCTCCCAAGGAGAAAAGTCCCCATGGTGCCTGTTGTATTCAATCCCGATGCAATTTGTGTGTTTCATCAACATTCTGAAGGTCCAAAGATTACAGAATGCCTCCAGATGTGCTTCGGATACTACTACTGGTCTCTCAGGTATCGATCAAAGCGTAGACAGTTTGAGACGTTACTCCCATGGAGAAAAGTCAGAATGGTGGGTGTTGTATTCAATCCCGATGCAATTACTTTATTTCATCAACACTCTGAAGGTCCACAGATTACAGTATGCCTACAGATGTGTTTCAGATACTACTACTGGTCTTTCAGGAATCGATCAAAACGTAGACAGTTTGAGACATTACACCCATGAAGAAAAGTCGGCATGGTGCCTGTTGTAGTTAATCCCGATGCAATTTCTGTGTTTCATCAACACTCTGAAAGTCCACAGATACAGAATGCCTCCAGATGTTTTTCGGATACTGCTACAGGTCTTCCAGCATCGATCAAAACGCAGATAGGTTGAGACATTTTTCCCATGGAGAAAAGACGCATGGTGCCTGTTGTATTCAATCCCGATGCAATTTTTGTGTATCATCAACATTCTGAAGGTCCAAAGATTACAGAATGGCTCCAGATACATTTCGGATACTACTACTGCTCTTTCAGGAATCGTTCAAAGCGTAGACAGTTTGAGACATTACTCGCATGGAGAAAAGTCGGCATGATGAGTGTTGTATTCAATCACAATGCAATTTCTGTATTTTATCAACACTCTGATGTTCCACAGGTTACAGAATGCCTCCAGATGTACTTCGGATACTACTACTGGTCTTTCAGAAATCGATCAAGACGTAGACAGTGTGAGACATTACTCCCATGGAGAAAAGTCGTCATGGTGCGTGTTGTATTCAATACCGATGCAATTTCTGTGTTTCATCAACACTCTGAAGGTCCACAGATTACAGAATGCCTCCAGATGTGCTTCGGATACTACTACTGGTATTTCAAGAATCGATCAATGCGTTGACAGTTTGAGACATTACTCCCATGGAGAAAAGTCGGCATGGTGCGTGTTGTATTCAATCCCGATGCAATTTCTGTATTTCATCAACACCCTGAAGGTCCACAGATTACAGAATGCCTCCAGATGTGCTTCGGATACTACTACTGGTCTTACAGGAATCCATCAAAGAGTAGACAGTTTGACACATTAGTCCCATGAAGAAAAATTGGCATTGTGCGTGTCGTATTCAATCCCGATTCAGTTTCTGTGTTTCATTAACACTCTGAAGGACCACAGCTCACAGAGTGCCTCCAGATGTGCTTCGGATACTACTACTGGTCTTTCGGGAATCGATCAAAGCGTACACAGTTTGAGACATTACTCCCATAGTGGAAAGTCGGCATGGTGCGTGTTGTATTCAATTACGACGCAATTTCTGTATTTCATCAACACTCTCAAGGTCCACAGATTACAGAAAGCCTCCAGATGTGCTTTGGATTCTACTACTGGTCTTTCAGGAATCGATCAAAACGTAGACAGTTTGAAACTTTACTCCAAAGGAGGAAAGTCGACATGGTGCGTGTTGTATTCAATCCCGATGCGATTTCTCTATTTCATCAACACTCTGAATGTCCACAGATCACAAGTATGCCGCCAGATGTGCTTCGGATACTACCAAAGGCCTTCCGGCATCGATCAAAGCGCAGATAGTTTGAGACATTTCTCCCATGGAGAAAAGTCCGCATGGTGCCTGTTGTATTCAATCCCGATGCAATTTTTGGGTTTCATCAACATTCTGAAGGTCGAAATATTACAGAATGCCTCCTAATGTGCTTCGGATACTATTACTGGTCTTTCAGGGATCGATCAAAGCGTAGACAGTTTGAGACATTACTCCCATGGAGAAAAGTCGTCATGGTGCGTGTTGTACTCAATCCCGATGCGATTTCTGTATTTCATCAACACTCTGAAGTTCCACAGATTACAGAATGCCTCCAGATGTGCTTCGGATATTACTACTGGACTTTCAGAAATCGATTAAAGCGTAGAGAGTTTGAGACATTACTCCCACGGAGAAAAGTCAGCATGGTGCGTGTTGTATTCAATCAAGATGCAATTTCGGTGTTTCATCAACACTCTGAAGGTCAACAGATTACAGAATGCCTCCAGATGTGCTTTGGATACTACTACAGGTCTCTCAGGAATCGATCAAAGCGTTGAATGTTTGAGACATTACTCACATGGAGAAAAGTCCGCATGGTGCGTGTTGTATTCACCCCGATGCAATTTCTGTATTTCATCAGCACTCTGAAGGTCCACAGATTACAGAATGCCTCCAGATGTGGTACGGATACTACTACTGGTCTTTCAGGAATCGATCAAAGCGTAGACAGTTTGAGACATTACTCCAATGGAGAAAAGTCGGCATGGTGCGTGTTGTATTCAATTCCGATACAACTTCTGTATTTCATCAACACTCTGAGGGTCAACAGATTACAGAATGCATCCAGATGTGCTTCTGATACTACTACAGGTCTTCCAGCATCGATCAAAACGCAGATAGGTTGAGACATTTCTCATATGGAGAAAAGACCGCATGGTGCCAGTTGTATTCAACCCCGATGTAAATTTTGTGTATCATCATCATTCTGAATGACCAAAGATTACAGAATGGCTCCTGATGTACTTCGGATACTACTACTGGTCTTTCAGGAATCGATCAAATCGTAGACAGTTTGAGACATTACTCGCATGGAGAAAAGTAGGCATGGTGCGTGTTGTATTCAATCCCTTTGCAATATCTGTATTTCATCAACACTCTGAAGTTCCACTGATTACAGAATGCCTACAGATGTGCTTCGGATACTACTACTGGTCTTTCAGGAATCGATCAAAGCGTAGACAGTTTGAGACATTACTCCAATGGAGAAAAGTCGGCATGGAGCGTGTTGTATTCAATCCCGATACAACTTCTGTATTTCATCAACACTCTGAAGGTCCACAGATTACAGAAAGCTTCCAGATGTGCTTCGGATACTACTACAGGTCTTCCGGCACCGATTAAAGCGCAGATAGTTTGAGACATTTCTCCCAAGGAGAAAAGTCCCCATGGTGCCTGTTGTATTCAATCCCGATGCAATTTGTGTGTTTCATCAACATTCTGAAGGTCCAAAGATTACAGAATGACTCCAGATGTGCTTCGGATACTACTACTGGTCTTTCAGGAATCGATCAAAGCGTAGACAGTTTGAGACGTTACTCCCATGGAGAAAAGTCAGAATGGTGGGTGTTGTATTCAATCCCGATGCAATTTCTTTATTTCATCAACACTCTGAAGGTCCACAGATTACAGTATGCCTACAGATGTGTTTCGGATACTACTACTGGTCTTTCAGGAATCGATCAAAGCGTAGACAGTTTGAGACATTACACCCATGAAGAAAAGTCGGCATGGTGCCTGTTGTAGTTAATCCCGATGCAATTTCTGTGTTTCATCAACACTCTGAAAGTCCACAGATACAGAATGCCTCCAGATGTTTTTCGGATACTGCTACAGGTCTTCCAGCATCGATCAAAACGCAGATAGGTTGAGACATTTTTCCCATGGAGAAAAGACGCATGGTGCCTGTTGTATTCAATCCCGATGCAATTTTTGTGTATCATCAACATTCTGAAGGTCCAAAGATTACAGAATGGCTCCAGATACATTTTTAATACTACTACTGCTCTTTCAGGAATCGTTCAAAGCGTAGACAGTTTGAGACATTACTCGCATGGAGAAAAGTCGGCATGTTGAGTGTTGTATTCAATCACAATGCAATTTCTGTATTTTATCAACACTCTGATGTTCCACAGATTACAGAATGCCTCCAGATGTGCTTCGGATACTACAACTGGTCTTACAGGAATCCATCAAAGAGTAGACAGTTTGACACATTAGTCCCATGAAGAAAAATTGGCATTGTGCGTGTCGTATTCAATCCCGATTCAGTTTCTGTGTTTCATTAACACTCTGAAGGACCACAGCTCACAGAGTGCCTCGAGATGTGCTTCGGATACTACTACTGGTCTTTCAGTAATCGATCAAAGCGTACACAGTTTGAGACATTACTCCCATAGTGGAAAGTCGGCATGGTGCGTGTTGTATTCAATTCCGACGCAATTTCTGTATTTCATCAACACTCTGAAGGTCCACAGATTACAGAAAGCCTCCAGATGTGCTTTGGATTCTACTACTGGTCTTTCAGGAATCGATCAAAGCGTAGACAGTTTGAAACTTTACTCCAAAGGAGGAAAGTCGACATGGTGCGTGTTGTATTCAATCCCGATGCGATTTCTCTATTTCATCAACACTCTGAATGTCCACAGATCACAAGTATGCCGCCAGATGTGCTTCAGATACTACCAAAGGCCTTCCGGCATCGATCAAAGCGCAGATAGTTTGAGACATTTCTCCCATGGGGAAAAGACTGCATTGTGCCTGTTGTATTCAAACCCGATATAATATTTGTGTTTCATCAACATTCTGAAGGTCCAAAGATTACAGAATGATTCCTTATGTGCTTCGGATACTACTACTGGTCTCTTAGGAATCAATCAAAGCGTACACAGTTTGAGACATTACTCCCATGGAGAAAAGTCGGCATTGTGAGTGTTGTATTCAATCCCGATGAAATTTCTGTATTTCATCAACACTCTGAAGGTCCACAGATTACAGAATGCCTCCAGATGTGCTTCGGATACTACTACTGGTATTTCAGGAATCGATCAATGCGTTGACAGTTTGAAACATTACGCCCATGGAGAAAAGTCCGCATGGTGCGTGTTGTATTCAATCCCGATGCAATTTCTGTATTTCATCAACACTCTGAAGGTCCACAGATTTCAGAATGCCGCCAGATGTGCTTCGGATACTACTGCAGGCCTTCCGGCATCGATCAAAGCTCAGATAGAGTGAGACATTTTTTCCATGGAGAAAAGCCCGCATGGTGCCTGTTGTATTGAATCCCGATGCAATTTTTGTGTTTCAACAACACCCTGAAGGTCCACAGATTACAGAATGCCTCCAGATGTGCTTCGGATACTACTACTGGTCTTACAGGAACCCATCAAAGAGTAGACAGATTGACACATTAGTCCCATGAAGAAAAATTGGCATTGTGCGTGTCGTATTCAATCCCGATTCAGTTTCGGTGTTTCATTAACATTCTGAAGGTCCACAGATCACAGAGTGCCTCGAGATGTGCTTCGGATACTACTACTGGTCTTTCAGGAATCGATCAAAGCGTAGACAGTTTCAAACATTTCTCCCATGGGGAAAGGTCTGCATGGTGCGTGTTGTATTCAATCCAGACGCAATGTCTGTATTTTATCAACACTCTGATATTCCACAAATTCCAGAATGCCTCCAGATGTGCTTCGGATACTACTACTGGTCTTTCAGGAATCGATCAAAGCGTAGACAGTTTGAAACTTTACTCCCAAGGAGAAATGTCGACATGGTGCGAGTTGTATTCAATCCCGATGCAATTTCGGTGTTTCATCAACACTCTGAAGGTCCACAGATTACAGAAAGCCTCCAGATGTGCTTCGGATACTACTACTGGTCTTTCAGGAATCGATTAAATCGTAGATAGTTTGAGACATTATCCCATGGAGAAAAGTCGGCATGGGGCGTGTTGTATTCAATCCCGTTGCAATTTCTCTATTTCATCAACACTCTGAAGATCCACAGGTTACAAAATGCCTCCAGATGTGCTTCGGATACTACTGGTCTTTCAGGAATCGATCAAAGCGTAGACAATTTGAGACATTACTCGCATGGAGAAAAGTCTGCATGGTGCGTGTTGTATTCAATCTAGATGCAATGTCTGTATTTTATCAACACTCTGAAGTTCCACTGATTTCAGAATGCCTCCAGATGTGCTTCGGATACTACTACTTGTTTTTCAGGAATCGATCAAAGCGTAGGCATTTTGAGACATTACTCCCAAGGACAAAAGTCGGCATTGTGCGTGGTGTATTCAATAACGATGCAATTTCAGTATTTCATCAACATTCTGAAGTTCCACAGATTACAGAATGCTTCCAGATGTGATTCGGATACTACTACTGGTCTTTCAGGAATCGATCAACGAGTAGACAGTTTGAGACATTTCTCCCATGGATAAAAGTCCGCATGGTGCCTGTTGTATTCAATCCCGATGCAGTTTCTGTATTTAATCAACACTCTGAAGTTCCACAGATTACAGAATGCTTCCAGATGTTCTTCGGATACTACTACTGGTCTTTCAGGAATCGATCAAAGCGTAGACAGTTTGAAACTTTACTCCCAAGGAGAAAAGTCGACATGATGCGTGTTGTATTCAATCCCGATGCAATTTCGGTATTTCATCAACACTCTGAAGGTAAACAGATTACAGAATGCCTCCAGATGTGCTTCGGATACTACTACTGGACTTTCAGGAATCGATCAAAGCGTAGATAGTTTGAGACATTATCCCATGGAGAAAAGTCGGCATGGGGCGTGTTGTATTCAATCCCGATGCCATTTCTCTATTTCATCAACACTCTGAAGGTCCACAGGTTACAAAATGCCTCCAGATGTCCTTCGGATTCTACTACTGCTCTTTCAGGAATCGATCAAAGCGTAGACAGTTTGAGACGTTACTCCCATGAAGAAAAGTCGTCATGGTGCCTGTTGTATTTAATCCCGATGCAATTTCTGTGTTTCATCAACGCTCTGAAGGACCACAGATTAAAGAACGCCTCCAGATGTGCTTCGGATACTACTACTGGTCTTTCAGGAATCGATCAAAGCGTAGACAGTTTGAGACATTACTCCAATGGAGAAAAGTCGGCATGGTGCGTGTTGTATTCAATCACGATGCAATTTCTGTATTTCATCAACACTCTGAAGTTCCACAGGTTACAGAATGCCTCCAGATTTACTTTTCATGAAATACAAGTCTCCTGGCATCGATCAAAGCGCAGATAGTTTGAGACATTTCTCCAATGGAGAAAAGTCCGCGTGGTGCGTGTTGAATCCAATTACGATGCAATTTTAGCGTTTCATAAACATTCTGAAGGTCCAAAGATTACAGGATTCCTCCATATGTGCTTCGGATACTACTACTGGTCTTTCAGGAATCGATCAAACGTAGACAATTTGAGACATTACTCCCATGGAGAAAAGTCTGCATGGTGCGTGTTGTATTCAATCCTGATGCAATTTCTGTATTTCATCAACACTCTGAAGATCCACAGATTACAGAATGCCGCCAGATGTGTTCAGATACTACTACTGGTCTTTCAGGAATCTATCAAAGCGTAGAGAGTTTGAGACATTACTCCCATGGAGAAAAGTCGGCATGTTGCGTCTTGTATTCAATCCCGATGCAATTTCTGTATTTCATCAACACTCTGAAGGTCCACAGATTACAGAATGCCTCCAGATGTGCTTCGGATACCACCACTGGACTTTCAGGAATCGATCAAAGCGTAGACAGTTCGAGACATTACTCCAATGGAGAAAAGTCGGTATGGTGCGTGTTGTATTCAATCCCGATACAACTTCTGTATTTCATCAACACTCTGAAGGTCCACAGATTGCAGAATGCTTCCAGATGTGCCTCGGATACTACTACTGGTCTTTCAGGAATCGATCAAAGCGTAGACAGTTTGAAACTTTACTCCCAAGGAGAAAAGTCGACATGGTGCGTGTTGTATTCAATCCCGATGCAATTTCGGTATTTCATCAACACTCTGAAGGTCTACAGATTACAGAATGCCTCCAGATGTGCTTCGGATACTACTACTGGTCGTTCAGGAATCGATCAAAGCGTAGACAGTTTGGGACATTACTCCAATGGAGAAAAGTCGGCATGGTGCGTGTTGTATTCAATCCCGATACAACTTCTGTATTTCATCAACACTCTAAAGGTCCACAGATTACAGAATGCTTCCAGATGTGCTTCGGATACTACTACAGGTCTTCCAGCATCGATCAAAACGCAGATAGGTAGTGACATTTCTCCCATGGAGAAAAGACCGCCTGTTGCCTGTTGTATTAAATACCGATGAAATTTTTGTGTATCATCAACATTCTGAAGGTCCAAAGTTTACAGAATGGCTCCAGATATACTTTGGATACTACTAATGGTCTTTCAGGAATCGATCAAAGCGTACACAATTTGAGACATTACTCGCATGGATAAATGTCGGCATGGTGCGTGTGGTATTCAATCACGATGCAATTTCTGTATTTCATCAACACTCTGAAGTTCCACAGGTTACAGAATGCCTCCAGATGTACTTCTCATGCAACGACAGGTCTCCTGGCATCGATCAAAGCGCAGATAGTTTGAGACATTTCTCCAATGGAGAAAAGTCCGCGTGGTGCGTGTTGAATCCAATTACGATGCAATTTTTTGCGTTTCATAAACATTCTGAAGGTCCAAAGATTACAGGATGCCTCCAGATGTGCTTCGGATACTACTACTGGTCTTTCAGGAATCGATCAAACGTAGACAGTTTGAGACATTACTCCCATGGAGAAAAGTCTGCATGGTGCGTGTTGTATTCAATCCCGATGCAATTTCTGTATTTCATCAACACTTTGAAGGTCCACAGATTACAGAATGATTCCAGATATGTTCGGATACTACGACTGGTCTTTCAGGAATCTATCAATGCGTAGAGAGTTTGAGACATTACTCCCATGGAGAAAAGCCCGCATGGTGCCTGTTGTATTGAATCCCGATGCAATTTTTGTGTTTCAACAACACCCTGAAGGTCCACAGATTACAGAATGCCGCCAGATGTGTTCAGATACTACTACTGGACTTTCAGGAATCGATCAAAGCGTAGATAGTTTGAGACATTATCCCATGGAGAAAAGTCGGCATGGGGCGTGTTGTATTCAATCCCGATGCCATTTCTCTATTTCATCAACACTCTGAAGGTCCACAGGTTACAAAATGCCTCCAGATGTCCTTCGGATTCTACTACTGCTCTTTCAGGAATCGATCAAAGCGTAGACAGTTTGAGACGTTACTCCCATGAAGAAAAGTCGTCATGGTGCCTGTTGTATTTAATCCCGATGCAATTTCTGTGTTTCATCAACGCTCTGAAGGACCACAGATTAATGAACGCCTCCAGATGTGCTTCGGATACTACTACTGGTCTTTCAGGAATCGATCAAAGCGTAGACAGTTTGAGACATTACTCCAATGGAGAAAAGTCGGCATGGTGCGTGTTGTATTCAATCACGATGCAATTTCTGTATTTCATCAACACTCTGAAGTTCCACAGGTTACAGAATGCCTCCAGATTTACTTTTCATGAAATACAAGTCTCCTGGCATCGATCAAAGCGCAGATAGTTTGAGACATTTCTCCAATGGAGAAAAGTCCGCGTGGTGCGTGTTGAATCCAATTACGATGCAATTTTAGCGTTTCATAAACATTCTGAAGGTCCAAAGATTACAGGATTCCTCCATATGTGCTTCGGATACTACTACTGGTCTTTCAGGAATCGATCAAACGTAGACAATTTGAGACATTACTCCCATGGAGAAAAGTCTGCATGGTGCGTGTTGTATTCAATCCTGATGCAATTTCTGTATTTCATCAACACTCTGAAGATCCACAGATTACAGAATGCCGCCAGATGTGTTCAGATACTACTACTGGTCTTTCAGGAATCTATCAAAGCGTAGAGAGTTTGAGACATTACTCCCATGGAGAAAAGTCGGCATGTTGCGTCTTGTATTCAATCCCGATGCAATTTCTGTATTTCATCAACACTCTGAAGGTCCACAGATTACAGAATGCCTCCAGATGTGCTTCGGATACCACCACTGGACTTTCAGGAATCGATCAAAGCGTAGACAGTTCGAGACATTACTCCAATGGAGAAAAGTCGGTATGGTGCGTGTTGTATTCAATCCCGATACAACTTCTGTATTTCATCAACACTCTGAAGGTCCACAGATTGCAGAATGCTTCCAGATGTGCCTCGGATACTACTACTGGTCTTTCAGGAATCGATCAAAGCGTAGACAGTTTGAAACTTTACTCCCAAGGAGAAAAGTCGACATGGTGCGTGTTGTATTCAATCCCGATGCAATTTCGGTATTTCATCAACACTCTGAAGGTCTACAGATTACAGAATGCCTCCAGATGTGCTTCGGATACTACTACTGGTCGTTCAGGAATCGATCAAAGCGTAGACAGTTTGGGACATTACTCCAATGGAGAAAAGTCGGCATGGTGCGTGTTGTATTCAATCCCGATACAACTTCTGTATTTCATCAACACTCTAAAGGTCCACAGATTACAGAATGCTTCCAGATGTGCTTCGGATACTACTACAGGTCTTCCAGCATCGATCAAAACGCAGATAGGTAGTGACATTTCTCCCATGGAGAAAAGACCGCCTGTTGCCTGTTGTATTAAATACCGATGAAATTTTTGTGTATCATCAACATTCTGAAGGTCCAAAGTTTACAGAATGGCTCCAGATATACTTTGGATACTACTAATGGTCTTTCAGGAATCGATCAAAGCGTACACAATTTGAGACATTACTCGCATGGATAAATGTCGGCATGGTGCGTGTTGTATTCAATCACGATGCAATTTCTGTATTTCATCAACACTCTGAAGTTCCACAGGTTACAGAATGCCTCCAGATGTACTTCTCATGCAACGACAGGTCTCCTGGCATCGATCAAAGCGCAGATAGTTTGAGACATTTCTCCAATGGAGAAAAGTCCGCGTGGTGCGTGTTGAATCCAATTACGATGCAATTTTTTGCGTTTCATAAACATTCTGAAGGTCCAAAGATTACAGGATGCCTCCAGATGTGCTTCGGATACTACTACTGGTCTTTCAGGAATCGATCAAACGTAGACAGTTTGAGACATTACTCCCATGGAGAAAAGTCTGCATGGTGCGTGTTGTATTCAATCCCGATGCAATTTCTGTATTTCATCAACACTTTGAAGGTCCACAGATTACAGAATGATTCCAGATATGTTCGGATACTACGACTGGTCTTTCAGGAATCTATCAATGCGTAGAGAGTTTGAGACATTACTCCCATGGAGAAAAGCCCGCATGGTGCCTGTTGTATTGAATCCCGATGCAATTTTTGTGTTTCAACAACACCCTGAAGGTCCACAGATTACAGAATGCCTCCAGATGTGCTTCGGATACTACTACTGGTCTTACAGGAATCCATCAAAGAGTAGACAGATTGACACATTAGTCCCATGAAGAAAAATTGGCATTGTGCGTGTCGTATTCAATCCCGATTCAGTTTCGGTGTTTCATTAACACTCTGAAGGTCCACAGATCACAGAGTGCCTCGAGATGTGCTTCGGATACTACTACTGGTCTTTCAGGAATCGATCAAAGCGGAGACAGTTTCAAACATTTCTCCCATGGGGAAAGGTCTGCATGGTGCGTGTTGTATTCAATCCAGACGCAATGTCTGTATTTTATCAACACTCTGATATTCCACAGATTCCAGAATGCCTCCAGATGTGCTTCGGATACTACTACTGGTCTTTCAGGAATCGATCAAAGCGTAGACAGTTTGAAACTTTACTCCGAAGGAGAAATGTCGACATGGTGTGTGTTGTATTCAGTCCCGATGCAATTTCGGTATTTCATCTACACTCTGAAGGTCCACAGATTACAGAATGCCTCCAGATGTGCTTCGGATACTACTACTGGTCTTTCAGGAATCGATCAAATCGTAGATAGTTTGAGACATTATCCCATGGAGAAAAGTCGGCATGGGGCGTGTTGTATTCAATCCCGTTGCAATTTCTCTATTTCATCAACACTCTGAAGATCCACAGGTTACAAAATGCCTCCAGATGTGCTTCGGATTCTACTACTGCTCTTTCAGGAATCGATCAAAGCGTAGACCGTTTGAGACATTACCAAAAGGAGAAAAGTCGGCATGGTGCGTGTTGTATTCAAGCCCGATGCAGTTTATGTATTTCATCAACACTCTGAAGGTCCACTGATTACATAATGCCTCCATATGTGCTTCGGATACTGGTACTGGTCGTTCAGGAATCGATCAAAGCGTAGACAGTTTGAGACATTAATCCCTTGGAGAAAAGTCGGCACGGTGTGTGTTGTACTCAATCCCGATGCATTTTCTGTATTTCATCAACATTCTGAAGTGCCACAGATTACAGAATGCCTAAAGATGTGCTTCGGATACTACTGGTCTTTCAGGAATCGATCAAAGCGTAGACAATTTGAGACATTACTCGCATGGAGAAAAGTCTGCATGGTGCGTGTTGTATTCAATCTAGATGCAATGTCTGTATTTCATCAACACTCTGAAGTTCCACTGATTTCAGAATGCCTCCAGATGTGCTTCGGATACTACTACTTGTTTTTCAGGAATCGATCAAAGCGTAGGCATTTTGAGACATTACTCCCAAGGACAAAAGTCGGCATTGTGCGTGGTGTATTCAATACCGATGCAATTTCGGTATTTCATCAACATTCTGAAGTTCCACAGATTACAGAATGCTTCCAGATGTGATTCGGATACTGCTACTGGTCTTTCAGGAATCGATCAACGAGTAGACAGTGTGAGACATTTCTCCCATGGATAAAAGTCCGCATGGTGCCTGTTGTATTCAATCCCGATGCAGTTTCTGTATTTAATCAACACTCTGAAGTTCCACAGATTACAGAATGCTTCCAGATGTTCTTCGGATACTACTACTGGTCTTTCAGGAATCGATCAAATCGTAGACAGTTTGAAACTTTACTCCCAAGGAGAAAAGTCGACATGATGCGTGTTGTATTCAATCCCGATGCAATTTCGGTATTTCATCAACACTCTGAAGGTCCACAGATTACAGAATGCCTCCAGATGTGCTTCGGATACTACTACTGGACTTTCAGGAATCGATCAAAGCGTAGATAGTTTGAGACATTATCCCATGGAGAAAAGTCGGCATGGGGCGTGTTGTATTCAATCCCGATGCCATTTCTCTATTTCTTCAACACTCTGAAGTCCACAGGTTACAAAATGCCTCCAGATGTGCTTCGGATTCTACTACTGCTCTTTCAGGAATCGATCAAAGCGTAGACAGTTTGAGACATTACTCCATTGAAGAAAAGTCGGCATGGTGCCTGTTGTATTCAATCCCGATGCAGTTTCTGTATTTAATCAACACTCTGAAGTTCCACAGATTACAGAATGCTTCCAGATGTTCTTCGGATACTACTACTGGTCTTTCAGGAATCGATCAAACGTAGACAATTTGAGACATTACTCCCATGGAGAAAAGTCTGCATGGTGCGTGTTGTATTCAATCCTGATGCAATTTCTGTATTTCATCAACGCTCTGAAGGACCACAGATTAAAGAACGCCTCCAGATGTGCTTCGGATACTACTACTGGTCTTTCAGGAATCGATCAAAGCGTAGACAGTTTGAGACACTACTCCAATGGAGAAAAGTCGGCATGGTGCGTGTTGTATTCAATCACGATGCAATTTCTGTATTTCATCAACACTCTGAAGGTCCACAGATCACAGAGTGCCTCGAGATGTGCTTCGGATACTACTACTGGTCTTTCAGGAATCGATCAAAGCGTAGACAGTTTCAAACATTTCTCCCATGGGGAAAGGTCTGCATGGTGCGTGTTGTATTCAATCCAGACGCAATGTCTGTATTTTATCAACACTCTGATATTCCACAGATTCCAGAATGCCTCCAGATGTGCTTCGGATACTACTACTGGTCTTTCAGGAATCGATCAAAGCGTAGACAGTTTGAAACTTTACTCCCAAGGAGAAATGTCGACATGGTGCGTGTTGTATTCAATCCCGATGCAATTTCGGTATTTCATCAACACTCTGAATGTCCACAGATTACAGAATGCCTCCAGATGTGCTTCGGATACTACTACTGGTCTTTCAGGAATCGATCAAATCGTAGATAGTTTGAGACATTATCCCATGGAGAAAAGTCGGCATGGGGCGTGTTGTATTCAATCCCGTTGCAATTTCTCTATTTCATCAACACTCTGAAGATCCACAGGCTACAAAATGCCTCCAGATGTGCTTCGGATTCTACTACTGCTCTTTCAGGAATCGATCAAAGCGTAGACCGTTTGAGACATTACTCAAAAGGAGAAAAGTCGGCATGGTGAGTGTTGTATTCAAGCCCGATGCAGTTTATGTATTTCATCAACACTCTGAAGGTCCACTGATTACATAATGCCTCCAGATGTGCTTCGGATACTGGTACTGGTCGTTCAGGAATCGATCAAAGCGTAGACAGTTTGAGACATTAATCCCTTGGAGAAAAGTCGGCACGGTGTGTGTTGTATTCAATCCCGATGCATTTTCTGTATTTCATCAACATTCTGAAGTGCCACAGATTACAGAATGCCTCCAGATGTGCTTCGGATACTACTGGTCTTTCAGGAATCGATCAAAGCGTAGACAATTTGAGACATTACTCGCATGGAGAAAAGTCTGCATGGTGCGTGTTGTATTCAATCTAGATGCAATGTCTGTATTTTATCAATACTCTGAAGTTCCACTGATTTCAGAATGCCTCCAGATGTGCTTCGGATACTACTACTGGTCTTTCAGGAATCGATCAACGAGTAGACAGTTTGAGACATTTCTCCCATGGATAAAAGTCCGCATGGTGCCTGTTGTATTCAATCCCGATGCAGTTTCTGTATTTAATCAACACTCTGAAGTTCCACAGATTACAGAATGCTTCCAGATGTTCTTCGGATACTACTACTGGTCTTTCAGGAATCGATCAAAGCGTAGACAGTTTGAAACTTTACTCCCAAGGAGAAAAGTCGACATGATGCGTGTTGTATTCAATCCCGATGCAATTTCGGTATTTCATCAACACTCTGAAGGTCCACAGATTACAGAATGCCTCCAGATGTGCTTCGGATACTACTACTGGACTTTCAGGAATCGATCAAAGCGTAGATAGTTTGAGACATTATCCCATGGAGAAAAGTCGGCATGGGGCGTGTTGTATTCAATCCCGATGCCATTTCTCTATTTCATCAACACTCTGAAGGTCCACAGGTTACAAAATGCCTCCAGATGTGCTTCGGATTCTACTACTGCTCTTTCAGGAATCGATCAAAGCGTAGACAGTTTGAGACATTACTCCATTGAAGAAAAGTCGGCATGGGGCGTGTTGTATTCAATCCCGATGCAATTTCTCTATTTCATCAACACTCTGAAGGTCCACAAATTACAAAATGAATCCAGATGTCCTTCGGATTCTACTACTGCTCTTTCAGGAATCGATCAAAGCGTAGACAGTTTGAGACGTTACTCCCATGAAGAAAAGTCGTCATGGTGCCTGTTGTATTTAATCCCGATGCAATTTCTGTGTTTCATCAACGCTCTGAAGGACCACAGATTAAAGAACGCCTCCAGATGTGCTTCGGATACTACTACTGGTCTTTCAGGAATCGATCAAAGCGTAGACAGTTTGAGACATTACTCCAATGGAGAAAAGTCGGCATGGTGCGTGTTGTATTCAATCACGATGCAATTTCTGTATTTCATTAACACTCTGAAGTTTCACAGGTTACAGAATGCCTCCAGATTTACTTTTCATGAAATACAAGTCTCCTGGCATCGATCAAAGCGCAGATAGTTTGAGACATTTCTCCAATGGAGAATAGTCCGCGTGGTGCGTGTTGAATCCAATTACGATGCAATTTTAGCGTTTCATAAACATTCTGAAGGTCCAAAGATTACAGGATGCCACCATATGTGCTTCGGATACTACTACTGGTCTTTCAGGAATCGATCAAACGTAGACAATTTGAGACATTACTCCCATGGAGAAAAGTCTGCATGGTGCGTGTTGTATTCAATCCTGATGCAATTTCTGTATTTCATCAACACTCTGAAGATCCACAGATTACAGAATGCCGCCAGATGTGTTCGGATACTACTACTGGTCTTTCAGGAATCTATCAAAGCGTAGAGAGTTTGAGACATTACTCCCATGGAGAAAAGTCGGCATGTTGCGTCTTGTATTAAATCCCGATGCAATTTCTCTATTTCATCAACACTCTGAAGGTCCACAGATTACAGAATGCCTCCAGATGTGCTTCGGATACCACCACTGGACTTTCAGGAATCGATCAAAGCGTAGACAGTTCGAGACATTACTCCAATGGAGAAAAGTCGGTATGGTGCGTGTTGTATTCAATCCCGATACAACTTCTGTATGTCATCAACACTCTGAAGGTCCACAGATTCCAGATTGCTTCCAGATGTGCTTCGGATACTACTACTGGTCGTTCAGGAATCGATCAAAGCGTAGACAGTTTGGGACATTACTCCAATGGAGAAAAGTCGGCATGGTGCGTGTTGTATTCAATCCCGATACAACTTCTGTATTTCATCAACACTCTAAAGGTCCACAGATTACAGAATGCTTCCAGATGTGCTTCGGATACTACGACTGGTCTTTCAGGAATCTATCAAAGCGTAGAGAGTTTGAGACATTACTCCCATGGAGAAAAGTCGGCATGGTGCGTGTTGTATTCAATCCCGATGCAATTTCTGTATTTCATCAACACTCTGAATGTCCACAGATCACAAGTATGCCGCCAGATGTGCTTCGGATACTACTACAGGCCTTCTGGCATAGATCAAAGCGCAGATAGTTTGAGACATTTCTCCCATGGAGAAAAGACCGCATGGTGCCTGTTGTATTCAAACCCGATGCAATTTTTGTGTTTCATCAACATTCTAAAGGTAGAAAGATTACAGAATGATCCCAGATGTGCTTCGGATACTACTACTGGTCTTTCAGGAATCTATCAAAGCGTAGAGAGTTTGAGACATTAATCCCATGGAGAAAGGTCGGCATTGTGCGTGTTGTATTCAATCCCAATGCAATTTCGGTATTTCATCAACACCCCGAAGGTCCACAGATTACAGATTGCCTCCAGATGTGCTTCGGATACTACTACTGGTCTTTCAGGAATCGATCAAAGCGTAGACAGTTTGGGACATTACTCCAATGGAGAAAAGTCGGCATGGTGCGTGTTGTATTCAATCCCGATACAACTTCTGTATTTCATCAACACTGTGAAGGTCCACAGATTACAGAATGCTTCCAGATGTGCTTCGGATTCTACAACAGGTCTTCCAGCATCGATCAAAACGCAGATAGGCAGTGACATTTCTCCCATGGAGGAAAGACCGCATGGTGCCTGTTGTATTCAATCCCGATGAAATTTTTGTGTATCATAAACATACTGAAGGTCCAAAGATTACAGAATGGTTCAAGATATACTTCGGATACTACTACTGGTCTTTCAGGAATCGATCAAAGCGTAGACAATTTGAGACATTACTCGCGTGGAGAAAAGTCGGCATGGTGCGTGTTGTATTCAATCACGATGCAATTTCTGTATTTCATCAACACTCTGAAGTTCCACAGATTACAGGATGCCTCCAGATGTGCTTCGGATACTACTACTGGTCTTTCAGGAATCGATCAAACGTAGACAGTTTGAGACATTACTCCCATGGAGAAAAGCCTGAATGGTGCGTGTTGTATTCAATCCCGATGCAATTTCTGTATTTCATCAACACTCTGAAGGTCCACAGATTACAGAATGCCTCCAGATGTGTTCGGATACTACTACTGGTCTTTCAGGAATCTATCAAAGCGTAGAGATATTGAGACGTTACTCCCATGGAGAAAAGTCTGCATGTTGTGTGTTGTATTCAATCCCGATGCAATTTCTGTATTTCATCAACACTCTGAATGTCCACAAATCACAAGTATGCCGCCAGATGTGCTTCGGATACTACTACAGGCCTTCCGGCATCGATCAAAATGTAGATAGTTTGAGACATTTCTCCCATGGAGAAAAGCCCGCATGGTGCCTGTTGTATTCAAACCCGATGCAATTTTTGTGATTCATCAACATTCTGAAGGTCCAAAGATTACAGAATGATTCCAGATGTGCTTCGGATACTACTACTGGTCTTTCAGGAATCTATCAAAGCGTAGAGAGTTTGTGACATTATTCTCATGGAGAAAAGTCGTCATGGTGCGTGTTGAACTCAATCCCGATGCAATTTCTGTATTTCATCAACACTCTGAAGTTCCACAGATTACAGAATGCTTCCAGATGTGCTTTGCATACTACTACTGGTCTTTTCAGAAATCTATCAAAGCGTAGACAGTTTGGGACATTACCCCCATGGAGAAAAGTCGTCATGGTGCATGACGTATTCAATTACGATGCAATTTCTGTACTTCATCAACACTCTGAAGATCCACAGATTACAGAATGCCTCCAGATGTGGTTCAGATAAAACTACTGGTATTTCAGGAATCGATCAAAACGTTGACAGTTTGAGACATTACTCCCATGGATAAAAGTCCGCATGGTGCCTGTTGTATACACTCCCGTTGCAATTTCTGTATTTTATCAACACTCTGAAGTTCCAAAGATTTCAGAATGCCTCCAGATGTGCTTCGGATAATACTACTGGTCTTTGAGGAATCGATCAAAGCGTAGACAGTTTGAAACATTACTCCCATGGGGAAAAGTCGGCATGGTGCGTGTTGTATTCAATTCCGATGCAATATCTGTATTTCATCAACACTCTGAAGTTCCACAGATTTCAGAATGCCTGCAGATGTGCTTCGGATACTACTACTGGTCTTTCAGGAATCGATTAAAGCGTAGACAGTTTGAAACTTTACTCCGAAGGAGAAAAGTCGACATGGTGCGTGTTGTATTCAATCCCGATGCAATTTCGGTATTTCATCAACACTCTGAAGGTCCACAGATTACAGAATGCCTCCAGATGTGCTTCGGATACTACTACTGGTCTTTCAGGAATCGATCAAAAACGTAGACAGTTTGGGACATTACTCCAATGGAGAAAAGTCGGCATGGTGCGTGTTGTATTCAATCCCGATACAACTTCTGTATTTCATCAACACTCTGAAGGTCCACAGATTACAGAATGCTTCCAGATGTGCTTCGGATACTACAACAGGTCTTCCAACATCGATCAAAACGCAGATAGGTAGTGACATTTCTCCCATGGAGAAAAGACCGCATGTTGCCTGTTGTATTCAATACCGATGAAATTTTTGTGAATCATCAACATTCTGAAGGTCCAAAGATTACAGAATGGCTCCAGATATACTTTGGATACTACTACTGGTCTTTCAGGAATCGATCAAAGCGTAGACAATTTGAGACATTACTCGCATGGATAAATGTCGGCATGGTGCGTGTTGTATTCAATCACGATGCAATTTCTGTATTTCATCAACACTCTGAAGTTCCACAGATTACAGAATGCTTCCAGATGTGCTTTGGATACTACTACTGATCTTTTCAGAAATCTATCAAAGCGTAGACAGTTTGGGACATTACCCCCATGGAGAAAAGTCGTCATGGTGCATGACGTATTCAATTACGATGCAATTTCTGTATTTCATCAACACTCTGAAGATCCACAGATTACAGAATGCCTCCAGATGTGGTTCAGATAAAACTACTGGTAATTCAGGAATCGATCAAAGCGTTGACAGTTTGAGACTTTACTCCCATGGATAAAAGTCCGCATAATGCCTGTTGTATTCACTCCCGTTGCAATTTCTGTATTTTATCAACACTCTGAAGTTCCATAGATTTCAGAATGCCTCCAGATGTGCTTCGGATACTACTACTGGTCTGTGAGGAATCGATCAAAGCGTAGACAGTTTGAAACATTACTAACATGGGGAAAAGTCCGCATGGTGCGTGTTGTATTCAACTCCGATGCAATTTCTGTATTTCATCAACACTCTGAAGTTCCACAGATTACAGAATCCCTCCAGATGTGGTTCGGGTACTACTACTGGTCTTTCAGGAATCGATCAAAGCGTAGACACTTTGAGACATTACTCCTATGAAGAAAAGTCGGCTTGGTGACTGTTGTATTCAATCCCGATGCAATTTTTGTATTTCATCAACACCCAGAAGTTCCACAGATTACAGAATGCCTCCAGATGTGCTTCGCATACTACTACTGGTCTTTCAATAATCTATCAAAGCGTAGAGATATTGAGACATTACTCCCATGGAGAAAAGTCTGCATGGTGTGTGTTATATTCAATCCCGATGTAATTTCTGTATTTCATCAACACTCTGAAGGTCGACAGACTACAGAATGCCGCCAGATGTGCTTCGGATACTACTCCAGGCCTTCTGGCATCGATCAAAGCGCAGACAGTGTGAGACATTTTTCCCATGGAGAAAAGCCCGCATGGTGCCTGTTGTATTCCCGATGCAATTTTTGTGTTTCATCAACATTCTGAAGGTCCAAAGATTACAGAATGCCTCCATATGTGCTTCGGATACTACTACTGGTCTTTCAGGAAGCGATCAAAGCGTAGACAGTTTGAAACTTTACTCCCAAGGAGAAAAGTCGACATAGTGCGTGCTGTATTCAATCCCAATGCAATTTCGTTATTTCGTCAACACTCTGAAGGTCCACAGATTACAGAATGCCTCCAGATGTGCTTCGGATACTACTACTGGTCTTTCAGGAATTGATCAAAGCGTAGACAGTTTGGGACATTACTCCAATGGAGAAAAGTCGGCATGGTGCGTGTTGTATTCAATCCCGATACAACTTCTGAATTTCATCCACACTCTGAAGGTCCACAGATTACAGAATGCTACCAGATGTGCTTCGGATACTACAACAGGTCTTCCAGCATCTATCAAAACGCAGATAGGCAGTGACATTTCTCCCATGGAGAAAAGACCGCATGATGCCTGTTGTATTCAATCCCGATGAAACTTTTGTGTATCATCAACATTCTGAAGGTCCAAAGATTACAGAATGGCTCCAGATATACTTCGGATACTACTACTGGTCTTTCAGGAATCGATCGAAGCGTAGACAATTTGAGACATTACTCGCATGGAGAAAAGTCGGCATGGTGCGTGTTGTATTCAATCACGATGCAATTTCTGTATATCATCAACACTCTGAAGTTCCTCAGATTACAGGATGCCTCCAGATGTGCTTCGGATACAACGACTGGTCTTTCAGGAATCGATCAAACGTAGACAGTTTGAGAGATTACTCCCATAGAGAAAAGCCCGAATGGTGCGTGTTGTATTCAATCCCGATGCAATTTCTGTATTTCATCAACACTCTGAAGGTCCACAGATTACAGAATGCCTCCAGATGTGTTCGGATGCTACTACTGGTCTTTCAGGAATCTATCAAAGCGTAGAGATATTGAGACGTTACTCCCATGGAGAAAAGTCTGCATGTTGTGTGTTGTATTCAATCCCGATGCAATTTCTGTATTTCATCAACACTCTGAATGTCCACAGATCACAAGTATGCCGCCAGATGTGCTTCGGATACTACTACAGGCCTTCCGGCATCGATCAAAGTGTAGATAGTTTGAGACATTTCTCCCATGGAGAAAAGCCCTCATGGTGCCTGTTGTATTCAAACCCGATGCAATTTTTGTGATTCATCAACATTCTGAAGGTCTAAAGATTACAGAATGATTCCAGATGTGCTTCGGATACTACTACTGGTCTTTCAGGAATCTATCAAAGCATAGAGAGTTTGTGACATTATTCTCATGGAGAAAAGTCGTCATGATGCGTGTTGAACTCAATCCCGATGCAATTTCTGTATTTCATCAACACTCTGAAGTTCCACAGATTACAGAATGCTTCCAGATGTGCTTTGCATACTACTACTGGTCTTTTCAGAAATCTATCAAAGCGTAGACAGTTTGGGACATTACCCCCATGGAGAAAAGTCGTCATGGTGCATGACGTATTCAATTACGATGCAATTTCTGTATTTCATCAACACTCTGAAGATCCACAGATTACAGAATGCCTCCAGATGTGGTTCAGATAAAACTACTGGTATTTCAGGAATCGATCAAAGCGTTGACAGTTTGAGACATTACTCCCATGGATAAAAGTACGCATGGTGCCTGTTGTATTCACTCCCGTTGCAATTTCTGTATTTTATCAACACTCTGAAGTTCGACAGATTTCAGAATGCCTCCAGATGTGCTTCGGATAATACTACTGGTCTTTGAGGAATCGATCAAAGCGTAGACAGTTTGAAACATTACTCCCATGGGGAAAAGTCGGCATGGTGCGTGTTGTATTCAATTCCGATGCAATTTCTGTATTTCATCAACACTCAGAAGTTCCACAGATTTCAGAAAGCCTGCAGATGTGCTTCGGATACTACTACTGGTCTTTCAGGAATCGATCAAAGCGTAGACAGTTTGAAACTTTACTCCCAAGGAGAAAAGTCGACATGGTGCGTGTTGTATTCAATCCCGAAGCAATTTCGGTATTTCATCAACACTCTGAAGGTCCACAGATTACAGAATGCCTCCAGATGTGCTTCGAATACTACTACTGGTCTTTCAGGAATCGATCAAAGCGTAGACAGTTTGGGACATTACTCCAATGGAGAATAGTCGGCATGGTGCGTGTTGTATTCAATCCCGATACAACTTCTGTATTTCATCAACACTCTGAAGGTCCACAGATTACAGAATGCTTCCAGATGTGCTTCGGATACTACAACAGGTTTTCCAGCATCGATCAAAACGCAGATAGGTAGTGACATTTCTCCCATGGAGAAAAGACCGCATGTTGCCTGTTGTGTTCAATACCGATGAAATTTTTGTGTATCATCAACATTATGAAGGTCCAAAGATTACAGAATGGCTCCAGATATACTTTGGATACTACTACTGGTCTTTCAGGAATCGATCAAAGCGTAGACAATTTGAGACATTACTCGCATGGATAAATGTCGGCATGGTGCGTGTTGTATTCAATCACGATGCAATTTCTGTATTTCATCAACACTCTGAAGTTCCACAGGTTACAGAATGCCTCCAGATGTACTTCTCATGCAACTACAGGTCTCCTGGCATCGATCAAAGCGCAGATAGTTTGAGACATTTCTCCAATGGAGAAAAGTCCGCGTGGTGCATGTTGAATCCAATTACGATGCTATTTTTTGCGTTTCGTAAACATTCTGAAGGTCCAAAGATTACAGGATGCCTCCAGATGTGCTTCGGATACTACTACAGGCCTTCTGGCATCGATCAAAGCGCAGATAGTTTGAGACATTTCTCCCATGGAGAAATGACCGCATGGTGCCTGTTGTATTCAAACCCGATGCAATTTTTGTGTTTCATCAACATTCTAAAGGTCCAAAGATTACAGAATGATTCCAGATGTGCTTCGGATACTACTACTGGTCTATCAGGAATCTATCAATGCGTAAAGAGTTTGAGACATTAGTCCCATGAAGAAAAATTGGCATTGTGCGTGTCGTATTCAATCCCGATTAAGTTTCTGTGTTTCATTAACACTCTGAAGGTCCACAGATCACAGAGTGCCTCCAGATGTGCTTCGGATACTACTACTGGTCTTTCAGGAATCGTTCAAAGCGTACACAGTTTGAGACATTACTCCCATAGTGGAAAGTCGGCATGGTGCGTGTTGTATTCAATTCCGATGCAATTTCTGTATTTCAACAACACTCTGAAGGTCCACAGATTACACAATGCCTAAAGATGTGCTTTAGATACTACTACTGTTCTTTCAGGAATCGATCAAAGCGTAGACAGTTTGAGACATTACTCCCAAGAAGAAAAGTCGGCATGGTGCCTGTTGTATTTAATCCCGATGCAATTTCTGTGTTTCATCAACACTCTGAAAGTCCACAGATTACAGAATGCCCCCAGATGTGCTTCGGATACTACTACTGGTCTTTCAGGAATCGATCAAAGCGTAGACAGTTTGAGATATTACTCCAATGGAGAAAAGTCGGCATGGTGCGTGTTGTATTCAATCCCGATACAACTTCTGTATTTCATCAACACTCCGAAGGTCAACAGATTACAGAATGCCTCCAGACGTGCTTCAGATACTACTACTGGTCTTTCAGGAATCGATTAAAGCATAGACAGTTTCAAACATTTCTCCCATGGGGAAAGTCGGCATGGTGCGTGTTGTATTCAATCCAGACGCAATGTGTGTATTTTATCAACACTCTGAAGTTCCACCGAATTCAGAATGCCTCCAGGAGTGTTTCGGATACTACTACTTGTTTTTCAGGAGTCGATCAAAGCGTAGGCATTTTGAGACATTACTCCCAAGGAGAAAGGTTGGCATGGTGCGTGTTGTATTCAATCCCGATGCAATTTCGGTATTTCACCAACACTCTGAAGGTCCACAGATTACAGAATGCCTCCAGATATGCTTCGGAAACATCTACTGGTATCCCAGGAATCGATCATAGCGTAGACAGTTTGAGACATTACTCCCATGGAGAAAAGTCGGCATGGTACGTGTTGTATTCAATCCCGAAGCAATTACTGTATTTCATCAACAGTCTAAAGGTGTACAAATTACAGAATGCCTCCAGATGTGCTTCGGATACTACTACAGGTCTTCCGGCATCGATCAACGCGCAGATAGTTTGAGACATTTCTCCCAGTTAGTAATGTCATCATGGTGCCAGTTGTATTCAATCCCGATGCAATTTTTGTGTTTCATCAACATTCTGAAGGTGCAAAGATTACAGAATGCCTCCAGATGTGCTTCGGATACTACCACTGGTCTTTCAGGAATCGATCATAGCCTAGACAGTTTGAGACATTACTTCCATGGAAAAAAGTAGACATTGTGCTTGTTGTATTCAATCCAGATGCAATTTCTGTATTTCATCAACACTATAAAGGTCCACAGATTACAGAATTCCTCCAGATGTGCTTCGGATACTACTACGGGTCTTTCAGGAATCGATCAAAGCGTACAAAGTGTGAGACATTACTCCCATGCAGAAAAGGCCGCATGGTGCGTGTTGTATTCAATCCCGATGCAATTTCTGTATTTCATCAACACTCCGAAGGTCCACAGATTACAGAATACCTCCAGATGTGGTTCGGGTACTACTACTGGTACTTCAGGAATCGATCAAAGCGTAGACAGCTAGAGACATTACTCATATGGAGAAAAGTCGGTATGGTGCGTGTTGTATCTAATCCCGATGCGATTTCTGTATTTCATCAACACTCTGATGGTCCACAGATTACAGAATGCATCCAGATGTGCTTCGGATACTACTACTGGTGTTTCAGGAATCGATCAAAGCGTAGACAGTTCGGGACATTACTCCCATGGAGAAAAGTGGGCATGGTGCGTGTTGTATTCAATCCCGATGCATTTTCTTCATTTCATCAACACTCTGAAAGTACACAGATTACAGAATTCCTATAGATGTGCTTCGGATTTTACTACAGCTCTCCTGGCATCGATCAAAGCGCAGATAGTTTGAGACATTTCTCCAATGGAGAAAAGTCTGCATGGTGCGTGTTGTGTTCAATACAGATGCAATTTTTGTGTTTCATCAACATTCTGATGGTCCAAAGATTACTGAATGCCTCCAGATGTGCTTCGGATACTACTACTGGTGTTTCAGGAATCGATCAAATCGTAGACAGCTTGAGACTTTACTCCTATGAAGAAAAGTCGTTATGGTGCCTGTTGTATTCAATCCCGATGCAATTTCTGTGTTTACTTCAACACTCTGAAGGTCCACAGATTAAAGAATGCCTCCAGATGTGCTTCGGATGCTACTACTGTCCTCTCAGGAAGCGATCAAAGCGTAGACAGTTTGAGACATTACTCCCATGTAGAAAAGTCGGCATGGTGCGTGTTGTATTCAATTCCGATGCAATTTCTGTATTTCATCAACAATTTGAAGTTCACAGATTACAGATTGCCACCAGATGTGCTTCGGATACCACTACTGGGCTTTCAGGAATCGATCAAAGCGTAGTCAGTATGAGACATTACTCTAATGGAGAAAGGTCCGCATGGTGCTTGTTGTATTCAATCCCGATGCAATTTCTGTACTTCAACAACACTCTGAGCGTCCACAGGTTACAGAATGCCACAAGATATGCTTCGGATACTACTACTGGTCTTTCAGGAATCGATAAAAGCATAGACAGAATGAGACGTTACTCCCATGTAGAAAAGTTGGTATGGTGGGTGTTGTATTCAATCCCGATGCAATTTTTGTGTTTCATCAACATTCTGAAGGTCCAAAGATTACAGAATTAATCCAGATATGCTTCGGATACTACTATTGGTCTTTCAGGAGCCGATCAAAGCGTACACAGTTTGTGACATTACTCCCATGGAGAAAAGTCAGCATGGAAAGTGTTGTATTCAATCACAATGCAATTTCTGTATTTCATCAAAACTCTGAAGTTTTACAGATTACAGAATACCTCCAGATGTGCTTCGGAATCTACTACAGGTCTTCTGGCATCGATCAAAGCGCAGATAGTTTGAGACATTTCTCCCAGTGAGAAATGTCCGCATTGTGCCCGTTGTATTCAATCCCGATGCAATTTTTGTGTTTCATCAACATTCTGAAGCTCCAAAGATTACAGAATGCCTACAGATCTGCTTCGGATACTACTACTGGTCTCTCAGGAATCGATAAAAGCGTAGACAGTTTGAGACATTACTAACATGGAGTAAAGTAGGCATGGTGCGTGTTGTATTCAATGCAGAAGCAATTTCTGTATTTCATCAACACTCTAAAGGTGCACAGATTATAGAATGCCTCCAGATGTGCTTCGGATACTACTGTTGGTCTTTCAGGAATCGATGAAATCGCAGATAGTTTGAGACATTACTCCCATGGAGAAAAGTCTGCATGGTGCGTGTTGTATTCATTCCCGATGCAATTTCTGTATTTCATCAACACTCTAAAGGTGCACAGATTATAGAATGCATCCAGATGTGCTTCGTATACTACTACTGGTCTTTCAGAAATCAATCAAAGCGTACACAGTTTGAGACATTACTCCCATGGAGAAAAGTCGGCATGGTGTGTGTTGTATTCAATCCCGATGCAATTTCTGTATTTGATCAACGCTCTGAATATCCACAGATTACAGAATGCATCCAGAAGTGCTCGGGATACTACTACTAGTCATTCAGGAATCGATCAAAGCGAAGAAAGTTTGAGACATTACTCCCATGGAGAAAAGTTGGCATGTTGCGTGTTGTATTCAATCCCGATGCAATTTCTGTATTTCATCAACCCTCTGAAGGTCCACAGATTACAGAATGAGTACAGATGTGCTTCGGATACTACTACTGGTCTTTCAGGAAACGATCAAGACGTAGACAGTTTGAGACATTACTCTAATGGAGAAAAGTCCGCATGGTGCTTGTTGTATTCAATCCCGATGCAATTTCTGTATTTCAACAACACTCTGAGCGTCCACAAGTTACAGCATGCCACCAGATGTGCTTCGGATTCTACTACTGGTCTTTCAGGAATCGATAAAAGCATAGACAGATTGAGACTTTACCTCCATGAAGAAAAGTCGTTATGGTGCCTGTTGTATTCAATCCCGATGCAATTTCTGTGTTTCATCAACACTCTGAAGGTCCACAGATTAAAGAATGCCTCCAGATGTGCATCGGATGCTACTACTGTCCTCTCAGGAAGCGATCAAAGCGTAGACAGTTTCAGACATTACTCCCATGTAGAAAAGTCGGCATGGTGCGTGTTGTATTCAATCCCGATGCAATTTCTGTATTTCATCAACAATCTGAAGTTCACAGATTACAGAATGCCTCCAGATGTGCTTCGGATACCACTACTGGGCTTTCAGGAATCGATCAAAGCGTAGACAGTTCGAGACATTACTCCCATGGAGAAAAGTCGGCATGGTGCGTGTTGTATTCAATCACGATGCAATTTTTGTATTTCAACAACGTTCTGTGCGTCCACAGGTTACAGAATGCCACCAGATGTGCTTCGGATACTACTACTGGTCTTTCATTAATCGATCATAGTGTAGTCAGTTTGAGACATTACTCTAATGGAGAAAAGTCCGCATGGTGCTTGTTGTATTCAATCCCGATGCAATTTCTGTATTTCAACAACACTCTGAGCGTCCACAGGTTACCGAATGTCACCAGATGTGCTTCGGATACTACTACTGGTCTTTCAGGAATCGATAAAAGCATAGACAGATTGAGACATTACCCCCATGGAGAAAAGTTGGTATGGTGCGTGTTGTATTCATTCCCGATGCAATTTCTGTATTTCATCAACACTCTGAAGGTCCACAGATTACAGAATGCCACCAGACGTGCTGGGGATACTGCTACAGGACTTCCGGCATCGATCAAATCGCAGATAGTTTGAGACATTTCTCCCATGGAGAAAAGTCCGCATGGTGCCCGTTGTATTCAATCCCGATGCAATTTTTGTGTTTCATCAACATTCTGAAGGTCCAATGGTAACAGAATGACTCAAGATGCGCTTCGGACACTACTACTGGTCTTTCAGGAATCGATCGAAGCGTAGACAGTTTGAGATATTACTCCCATGCAGAAAAGTCGACATGGTGCGTGTTGTATTCAATCCCAATGCAATTTCTGTATTTTATCAACACTCTCAAGTTACACAGATTACAGAATGCCTCCAGATGTGTTTCGGATACTAATACTGGTCTTTCAGGAATCGATCAAAGCGTAGACAGTTTGAGACATTACTCCCATGGAGAAAAGTCGGAATGGTGCGTGTAGTATTCAATTCCGAAGCAATTTCTGTATTTCATCAACACTCTGAAGGTCCACAGATTACGGAATGCCTCCAGATGTGCTTCGGATACTACTACTGGTCTTTAGGGAAACGATCAAAGCGTAGACAGTTTGAGACATTACTCCCACGGAGGAAAGTCCACATGGTGCCTGTTGTATTTAATCCCGATGCAATTTCTGTGTTTCATCAACACTCTGAAGGTCCATAGATTACAGACAGCCTACAGATGTGCTTCGGATACTACAACAGGTCTTCCGGCATCGATCAAAAGCGCAGATAGTTTGAGACATTTCTCCCATGGAGAAAAGTCGGCATGGTGCGTATTGTATTTAATCCCGATGCAATTTCTTTATTTCATCAACGCTCTGAAGATCCACAGATTACACAATGCTTCCAGATGTGCTTCGGATACTACAACAGGTCTTCCGGCATCGATCAAAAGCGCAGATAGTTTGAGACATTTCTCCCATGGAGAAAAGTCCGCATGGTGCGTGTTGTATTCAATCCCGATGCAATTTCTGTATTTCATCAACACTCTGAAGGTCCACAGATTACAGAATTCCTCCAGATGTGCTTCGGATACAACTACAGGTCTCCTGGCATCGATCAAAGCGCAGATAGTTTGAGACATTTCTCCAATGGAGAAAAGTCCGCATGGTGCCTGTTGTATTCAATCACGATGCAATTCTTGCGTTTCAGCAACATTCTGAAGGTCCAAAGATTACAGAATGCCTTCAGATGTGCTTCGGATACTACTGTTGGTCTTTCAGGAATCGATCAAATCGTAGACAGTTTGAGACATTACTCCCACGGAGAAAAGTCTGCTTGGTGCGTGTTATATTCAATCCCGATGCAATTTCTGTATTTCATCAACACTCTAAAGGTGCACAGATTACAGAATGCCTCCAGATGTGTTTCGGATACTACTACTGGTCTTTCAGGAATCGATCAAAGCGTAGACAGTTTGAGACATTACTCCCATGGAGAATAGTCGGAATGGTTCGTGTTGTATTCAATTCCGACGCAATTTCTGTATTTCATCAACACTCTGAAGGTCCACAGATTACGGAATGCCTCCAGATGTGCTTCGGATACTACTACTGGTTTTTCAGGAAACGACCAATGTGTAGACAGTTTGAGACATTACTCCCATGAAGAAAAGTCGGCATGGTGCGTGTGGTATTTAATCCCGATGCAATTTCTCTATTTCATCAACAGTCTGAATATCCACAGATTACAGAATGCCTCCAGATGTGCTTCGGATACTACAACATTTCTTCCGGCATCGATCAAAGCGCAGATAGTTTGAGACATTTCTCCCATGGAGAAAAGTCGGCATGGTGCGTGTTGTATTTAATCCCGATGCAATTTCTGTATTTTATCAACACTCTCATGTTCCACAGATTACAGAATGCCTCCAGATGTGTTTCGGATACTACTACTGGTCTTTCAGGAATCGATCAAAGCGTAGACAGTTTGAGACATTACTCCCATGGAGAAAAGTCGGAATGGTGCGTGTTGTATTCAATTCCGACACAATTTCTGTATTTCATCAACACTCTGAAGGTCCACAAATTACGGAATGCCTCCAGATGTGCTTCGGATACTACTACTGGTCTTTCAGGAATCGATCGAAGTTTAGTAAGTTTGAGACATTACTCCCATGGAGAAAAGTCGGCATGGTGCGTATTGTATTCAATCCCGATGTAATTTCTGTATTTCATCAACACTCTGAAGGTCCACAAATCACAGAATGCCTCCAGATGTGCTTCGGATACTACTACTTGACTTTCAGGAATCGATCAAAGCGTTGACAGTTTGAGACATAACTCCCATGGAGGAACGTCCACATGGTTCCTGTTGTTTTTATTCCCGATGCAATTTCTGTGTTTCATTAACTATCTGAAGGTCCAGAGATACAGAATGCCTCCAGATGTGCTTTGGATACTACTACAAGCCTTTCAGGAATCGATAAAAGCGGAGACTGTTTGAGACATTACTCCCATGGAGAAAAGTCGGCATGGTGCGTGTTGTATTCAATCCAGATGTAATTTCTGTATTTCATCAACACTCTGAAGGTCCACAGATTACAGAATGCATACAGATGTGCTTCGGATACTACTACTGGTCTTTCAGGAAACGATCAAAGTGTAGACAGTTTGAGACATTGCTCCCATGAAGAAAAGTCGGCATGGGGCGTGTTGTATTCAATCCCGATGCAGTTTCTGTATTTCATCAACAGTCTGAAGATCCACAGATTACAGAATGCCTCCAGATGTGCTTCGGATACTACAACAGGTCTTCCGGCATCGAGCAAAGCGCAGATAGTTTGAGACATTTCTCCCATGAAGAAAAGTCGGCATGGTGCGTGTTGTATTTAATCCCGATGCAATTTCTTTATTTTATCAACACTCTAAAGATCCACAGATTACAGAATGCCTCCAGATGTGATTCGGATACTACTACTGGTTTTTCAAGGAATCGATCAGAGTGTAGACAGACTGAGACATTACTCACATGGAGGAAAGTCCGCATGGTGCCTGTTGTAATTAATCCCAATGCAATTTCTGTGTTTAATCAACACTCTGAAGGTCCACAGATTACGGAATGCCTCCAGATGAGCTTCGGATACTACCACTAGTCTTTCAGGAATCGATCAAAGCGAAGACATTTTGAGACATTACTCCCATGGAGAAAAGTCGGCATGGTGCGTGTTGTATTCAATCCCGATGCAATTTCTGTATTTCATCAACACTCTGAAGGTCCACAGATCACAGAATTCCTCCAGATGTGCTTCGGATACAACTACAGGTCTCCTGGCATCGATCAAAGCGCAGATAGTTTGAGACATTTCTCCAATGGAGAAAAGTCCGCATGGTGCCTGTTGTATTCAATCACGATGCAATTTCTGTGTTTAATCAACACTCTGAAGGTCCACAGATTACAGAATGACTCCAGATGTGCTTCGGATACTGCTACTAGTCTTTCAGGAATCGATCAAAGCGAAAACAGTTTGAGACATTACTCCTCTGGAGAAAAGTCGGCATGGTGCGTGTTGTATTCAATCCCGATGCAATTTCTGTATTTCATCAAAACTCTGAATGTCCACAGATTACAGAATTCCTCCAGATGTGCTTCGGATTCAACTACAGGTCTCCTGGCATCGATCAAAGCGCAGATAGTTTGAGACATTTCTCCAATGGAGAAAAGTCCGCATGGTGCCTGTTGTATTCAATCACGATGCAATTTTTGTGTTTCAGCAACATTCTGAAGGTCCAAAGATTACAGAATGCCTCCAGATGTGCTTCGGATACTACTGTTGGTCTTTCAGGAATCGATCAAATCGTAGACAGTTTGAGACATTACTCCCACGGAGAAAAGTCTGCATGGTGCGTGTTGTATTCAATCCCGATGCAATTTCTGTATTTCATCAACACTCTGAAGGTCCACAGATTACGGAATGCCTCCAGATGTGCTTCGGATACTACTACTGGTCTTTCAGGAAACGATCAAAGTGTAGACAGTTTGAGACATTACTCCTATGAAGAAAAGTCGGCATCGTGCGTGTGGTATTTAATCCCGATGCAATTTCTGTATTTCATCAACAGTCTGAAGATCCACAGATTACAGAATGCCTCCAGATGTGCTTCGGATACTACAACAGGTATTCCTTCATCGATCAAAGCGCAGATAGTTTGAGACATTTCTCCCATGGAGAAAAGTCGGCATGGTGCGTGTTGTATTCAATCCCGATGCAATTTCTGTATTTCATCAACACTCTGAAGGTCCACAGATTTCAGAATGCCGCCAGACGTGCTGGGGATACTACTACAGGACTTCCAGCATCGATCAAATCGCAGATAGTGTGAGACAATTCTCCCATGGAGAAAAGTCGGCATGGTGCGTGTTGTATTCAATCCCGATCTAATTTCTGTATTTCATCAACACTCAAAAGGTCCACACATTAGAGAATGCCTCCAGATGTACTTCGGATACTACTACTAGTCTTTCAGGAATCGATAAAAACGTAGACAGTTTGAGACATTACTCCCATGGAGGAAAGTCCGCATGGTGCCTGTTGTATTTAATCCCGATGCAATTGCTGTGTTTCATCAACACTCTGAAGGTCCACAGATTACAGACTGCCTCCAGATGTGCTTCGGATACAACTACTGATCTTTCAGGAAACGATCAAAGTGTAGACAATTTGAGACATTACTCCCATGAAGAAAAGTCGGCATGGTTCGTGTGGTATTTAATCCCAATGCAGTTTCTGTATTTCTTCAACAGTCTGAAGATCCACAGATTACAGAATGCCTCCAGGTGTGCTTCGGATACTACAACAGGTCTTCCGGCATCGAGCAAAGCGCAGATAGTTTGAGACATTTCTCCCATGAAGAAAAGTCGGCATGGTGCGTGTTGTATTTAATCCCGATGCAATTTCTTTATTTCATCAACACTCTGAAGATCCACAGATTATAGAATGCATCCAGAAGTGCTCCGGATACTACTACTAGTCAGTCAGGAGTCGATCAAAGCGAAGACTGTTTGAGACATTACTCTCATGGAGAAAAGTCGGCATAAGCGTGTTGTATTCAATCCCGATGCAATTTCTGTATTTCATCAACACTCCGAAGGTCCACAGATTACAGACTGCCTACAGATGTGCTTCCGATACTACTACTGGTCTTTCAGGTAACGATCAAAGTGTAGACAGTTTGAGACATTACTCCCATGAAGCAAAGTCGGCATGGTGCGTGTTGTATTTAATCCCGATGCAATTTCTGTGTTTAATCAATACTCTGAAGGTCCACAGATTACAGAATGACTCCAGATGTGCTTCGGATACTACTACTAGTCTTTCAGGAATCGATCAAATCGAAAACAGTTTGAACCATTACTCCCCTGGAGAAAAGTCGGAATGGTGCGTGTTGTATTCAATCCCGATGCAATTTCTGTATTTCATCAACACTCTGAAGGTCCACAGATTACAGACTGCCTTCAGATGTGCTTCGGATACCACTACTGGTCTTTCAGAAAACGATCAAAGTGTAGACAGTTAGAGACATTACTCCCATGAAGAAAAGTCGGCATGATGCGTGTTGTATTCAATCCCGATGCAATTTCTGTATTTCATGAAGGCACTGAAGATCCACAGATTACAGAATGCCTCCAGATGAGCTTCGGATACTACTACTGGTCTTTCAGGAATCGATCATAGCGTAGACAGTTTGAGACATTACTCCCATGGAAAAAAGTCGGCATGGTGCGTGTTGTATTCAATCCCGTTGCAATTTCTAGATTTCATCAACACTCTGAAGGTCCACAGATTACAGAATGTCTCCAGATGTGATTCGGATACTACTACTGGTTTTTCAGGAATCGATGAAATCTTAGACGGTTTGAGACATTACTCCCATGGAGGACAGTTAGCATGGTCCCTGTTGTATTTAATCCCGATGCAATTGCTGTGTTTAATCAACACTATGAAGGTCCACAGATTACAGAATGACTCCAGATGTGCTTCGGATACTACTACTAGTCTTTCAGGAATCGATCAAAGCGAAAACAGTTTGAGACATTACTTCCTTGGAGAAATGTCGGCATGGTGCGCGTTGTATTCAATCCCGATGCAATTTCTGTATTTCATCAACACTCCGTAGGTCTACACATTACAGAATGTCACCAGATGTGCTTCGGAAACTACTGGTCTTTCAGGAATCGATCGAAGTGTAGACAGTTTGAGACATTACTCCCATGGAGTAAAGTCTGCATGGTGAGTGTTGTATTCAATCCCGATGCAATTTCTGGGGTTCATCAACTCTCTGAAGGTCCACAGATTACAGAATGCCTCCAGATGTGCTTCGGAAACTACTACTAGCATTTCAGGAGTCGATCAAAGCGAAGACTCTTTGAGACATTACTCTCATGGAGAAAAGTCGGCATGGTGCGTGTTGTATTCAATCCCGATGCAATTTCTGTATTTCATCAACACTCCGAAGGTCCACAGATTACAGACTGCCTACAGATGTGCTTCCGATACTACTACTGGTCTTTCAGGAAACGATCAAAGTGTAGACAGTTTGAGACATTACTCCCATGAAGAAAAGTCGGCATGGTGCGTGTTGTATTTAATCATCATGCAATTACTGTTTTTCATCAACACTCTGAAGGTCCACAGATTACAGAATGAGTACAGATGTGATTCGGATACTACTACTGGTTTTTCAAGGAATCGATCAGTGTGTAGACAGACTGAGACATTACTCTCATGGAGGAAAGTCCGCATGGTGCCTGTTGTAATTAATCCCAATGCAATTTCTGTGTTTAATCACCATTCTGAAGGTCCACAGATTACAGAATGCCTCCAGATACTACAACTAGTCTTTCAGGAATCGATCAAAGCGAAGACATTTTGAGACATTACTCCCATGGAGAAAAGTCGGCATGGTGCCTGTTGTATTCAATCACAATGCAATTTCTGTATTTCATAAACACTCCGAAGGTCCACAGATTACAGACTGCCTACAGATGTTCTTCCGATACTACTACTGGTCTTTCAGGAAACGATCAAAGTGTAGACAGTTTGAGACATTGCTCAAATGCAGAAAAGTCGACATGGTGCGTGTTGTATTCAATCCCAATGCAATTTCTGTATTTTATCAACAGTCTCACGTTCCACAGATTACAAAATGCCTCCAGATATGTTTAGGATACTACTACTGGTCTTTCAGGAAACGATCAAAGCGTAGACAGATTGAGACATTACTCCCATGAAGAAAAGTCGGCATGGTGCGTGTGGTATTTAATCCCAATGCAGTTTCTGTATTTCATCAACAGTCTGAAGATCCACAGATTATAGAATGCCTCCAGATAAGCATCGGATACTACAACAGGTCTTTCAGGAATCGATCAAAGCGAAAACAGTATGAGACATTGCTCCCATGAAGAAAAGTCGGCATGGTGCGTGTTGTATTCAATCCCGATGCAATTTCTGTATTTCATCAACACTCTGAAGGTCCACAGATTACAGAATTCCTCCAGATGTGCTTCTGATGCAACTACAGGTCTCCTGGCATCGATCAAAGCGCAGATAGTTTGAGACATTTCTCCAATGGAGAAAACTCCGCATGGTGCCTGTTGTATTCAATCACGATGCAATTTCTGTATTTAATCAACACTCCGAAGGTCCACAGATTACAGACTGAATACAGATGTTCTTCCGATACTACTACTGGTCTTTCAGGAAACGATCGAAGTGTAGAAAGTTTGAGACATTACTCCCATGGAGATAAGTCGGCATGGTGCGTGTTGTATTCAATCCCGATGCAATTTCTGTATTTCATCAACACTCCGTAGGTCTACACATTACAGAATGTCTCCAGATATGTTTCGGATACTACTACTGGTCATTCAGGAATCGATCGAAGTGTAGACAGTTTGAGACATTACTCCCATGGAGTCTGCATGGTGTGTGTTGTATTCAATCCCGATGCAATTTCTGGGTTTCATCAACTCTCTGAAGGTCCACAGATTACAGAATGCCTCCAGATGTGGTTCGGAAACTACTACTAGCCTTTCAGGAGTCGATCAAAGTGAAGACTGTTTGAGACATTACTCTCATGGAGAAAAGTCGGCATGGTGCGTGTTGTATTCAATCCCGATGCAATTTCTGTATTTCATCAACACTCCGAAGGTCCACAGATTACAGACTGCCTACAGATGTGCTTCCGATACTACTACTGGTCTTTCAGGAAACGATCAAAGTGTAGACAGTTTGAGACATTGCTCCCATGAAGAAAAGTCGACATGGTGCGTGTTGTATTCAATCCCAATGCAATTTCTGTATTTTATCAACACTCTCAAGTTCCACAGATTACAGAATGTCTCCAGATGTGCTTCGGATACTACTACTGGTCTTTCAGGAATCGATCGAAGTGTAGACAGTTTGAGACATTACTCCCATGGAGTAAAGTCTGCATGGTGTGTGTTGTATTCAATCCCGATGCAATTTCTGGGTTTCATCAACTCTCTGAAGGTCCACAGATTACAGAATGCCTCCAGATGTGCTTCAGAAACTACTACTAGCCTTTCAGGAGTCGATCAAAGTGAAGACTGTTTGAGACATTACTCCCATGAAGAAAAGTCGGCATGGTGCGTTTTGTATTTAATCCCGATGCAATTTCTGTATTTCATCAACACTCTAAAGGTCCACAGATTACAGAATGAGTACAGATGTGCTTCGGATACTACTACTGGTCTTTCAGGAAACGATCAAAGTGTAGACAGTTTGAGACATTGCTCCCATGCAGAAAAGTCGACATGGTGCGTGTTGTATTCAATCCCAATGCAATTTCTGTATTTTATCAACACTCTCAAGTTCCAGAGATTACAGAATGCCTCCAGATGTGTTTCGGATACTACTACTGGTCTTTCAGGAAACGATCAAAGGGTAGACAGTTTGAGACATTACTCCCATGGAGGAAAGTAAGCATGGTCCCTGTTGTATTTAATCCCGATGCAATTTCTGTGTTTAATCAACGCTATGAAGGTCCACAGATTACAGAATGACTCCAGATGTGCTTCGGATACTACTACTAGTCTTTCAGGAATCGATCAAAGCGAAAACAGTTTGAGACATTACTCCCCTGGAGAAATGTCGGCATGGTGCGTGTTGTATTCAATCCCGATGCAATTTCTGTATTTCATCAAAACTCCGTAGGTCTACACATTACAGAATGTCTCCAGATGTGCTTCGGATACTACTACTGGTCTTTCAGGAATCGATCGAAGTGTAGACAGTTTGAGACATTACTCCCATTTAGTAAAGTCTGCATGGTGTGTGTTGTATTCAATCCCGATGCAATTTCTGGGTTTCATCAACTCTCTGAAGGTCCACAGATTACAGACTGCCTACAGATGTGCTTCCGATACTACTACTGGTCTTTCAGGAAACGATCAAAGTGTAGACAGTTTGAGACATTACTCCCATGGAGATAAATCGGCATGGTGCGTGTTGTATTCAATGCCGATGCAATTTCTGTATTTCATCAACACTCCGTAGGTCTACACATTACAGAATGTCTCCAGATGTGCTTCGGATACTACTACTAGCCTTTCAGGAGTCGATCAAAGTGAAGACTGTTTGAGACATTACTCTCATGGAGAAAAGTCGGCATGGTGCGTGTTGTATTCAATCCCGATGCAATTTCTGTATTTCATCAACACTCCGAAGGTCCACAGATTACAGACTGCCTACAGATGTGCTTCCGATACTACTACTGGTCTTTCAGGAAACGATCAAAGTGTAGACAGTTTGAGACATTGCTCCCATGCAGAAAAGTCGACATGGTGCGTGTTGTATTCAATCCCAATGCAATTTCTGTATTTTATCAACACTCTCAAGTTTCACAGATTACAGAATGTCTCCAGATGTGCTTCGGATACTACTACTGGTCTTTCAGGAATCGATCGAAGTGTAGACAGTTTGAGACATTACTCCCATGGAGTAAAGTCTGCATGGTGTGTGTTGTATTCAATCCCGATGCAATTTCTGGGTTTCATCAACTCTCTGAAGGTCCACAGATTACAGAATGCCTCCAGATGTGCTTCAGAAACTACTACTAGCCTTTCAGGAGTCGATCAAAGTGAAGACTGTTTGAGACATTACTCCCATGAAGAAAAGTCGGCATGGTGCGTGTTGTATTTAATCCCGATGCAATTTCTGTATTTCATCAACACTCTGAAGGTCCACAGATTACAGAATGAGTACAGATGTGCTTCGGATACTACTACTGGTCATTCAGGAAACGATCAAATTGTAGACAGTTTGAGACATTGCTCCCATGCAGAAAAGTCGACATGGTGCGTGTTGTATTCAATCCCAATGCAATTTCTGTATTTTATCAACACTCTCAAGTTCCAGAGATTACAGAATGCCTCCAGATGTTTTTCGGATACTACTACTGGTCTTTCAGGATACGATCGAAGGGTAGACAGTTTGAGACTTTACTCCCATGGAGGAAAGTAAGCATGGTCCCTGTTGTATTTAATCCCGATGCAATTTCTGTGTTTAATCAACACTATGAAGGTCCACAGATTACAGAATGACTCCAGATGTGCTTCGGATACTACTACTGGTCTTTAGGGAAACGATCAAAGCGTAGACAGTTTGAAACATTACTCCCATGAAGAAAAGTCGGCATGGTGCAAGTTGTATTCAATCCCAATGCAATTTCTAAATTTCACCAACACTCTGAAGGTCCACACACTACAGAATGTCTCCAGATGTGATTCGGATACTACTACTGGTTTTTCAGGAAACGATCAAAGTGTAGAGAGTTTGAAACATTACTCCCATGAAGAAAAGTCGGCATGGTGCGTGTTGTATTTAATCCCGATGCAATTTCTGTATTTCATCAACACTCTGAAGGTCCACAGATTACAGAATGCCTCCAGATGTGCTTCGGATACTACTACTGGTCTTTCAGGAAACGATCAAAGCGTAGACAGTTTGAGACATTACTCCCATGAAGAAAAGTCGGCATGGTGCGTGTTGTATTCAATCCCGATGCAATTTCTGTATTTCATCAACACTCTGAATGTCCACAGATTACAGAATGCCTCCAGATGTGATTCGGATACTACTACTGGTTTTTCAAGGAATCGATCAGAGTGTAGACAGACTGAGACATTACTCCAATGGAGGAAAGTCCGCATGGTGAATGTTGTAATTAATCCCAATGCAATTTCTGTGTTTAATCAACACTCTGAATGTCCAAAGATTACAGAATGCCTCCAGATGAGCTTCGGATACTACTACCAGTCTTTCAGGAATCGATCAAAGCGAAGACATTTTGAGACATTACTCCCATGGAGAAAAGTCGGCATGGTGCGTGTTGTATTCAATCCCGATGCAATTTCTGTATTTCATCAACACTCTGAAGGTCCACAGATTACAGAATGCCTCCAGATGTGATTCGCATACTACTACTGGTCTTTCAGGAAACGATCAAAGTGTAGACAGTTTGAGACATTACTCCCATGAAGAAAAGTCGGCATGGTGCGTGTTGTATTTAATCCCGATGCAATTTCTGTATTTCATCAACACTCTGAAGGTGCACAGGTTACAGAATGAGTACAGATGTGCTTCGGATACTACTACTGGACTTTCAGGAAACGACCAAAGTGTAGACAGTTTGAGACATTGCTCACATGCAGAAAAGTCGACATGGTGCGTGTTGTATTCAATCCCAATGCAATTTCTGTATTTTATCAACACTCTCCAATTCCACAGATTACAGAATGCCTCCAGATGTGTTTCGGATACTACTACTGGTCTTTCAGGAAACGATCAAAGCGTAGACAGTTTGAGACATTACTCCCATGGAGGGAAGTAAGCATGGTCCCTGTTGTATTTAATCCCGATGCAATTTCTGTGTTTAATCAACACTATGAAGGTCCACAGATTACAGAATGACTCCAGATGTGCTTCGGATACTACTACTAGTCTTTCACGAATCGATCAAAGCGAAAACAGTTTGAGATATTACTCCCCTGGAAAAATGTCGGCATGGTGCGTGTTGTATTCAATCCCGATGCAATTTCTGTATTTCATCAACACTCCGTAGGTCTACACATTACAGAATGTCTCCAGATGTGCTTCGGATACTACTACTGGTCTTTCAGGAATCGATCGAAGTGTAGACAGTTTGAGACATTACTCCCATGGAGTAAAGTCTGCATGGTGTGTGTTGTATTCAATCCCTATGCAATTTCTGTATTTCATCAACTCTCTGAAGGTCCACAGATTACAGAATGCCTCCAGATGTGCTTCGGAAACTACTACTAGCCTTTCAGGAGTCGATCAAAGCGAAGACTGTTTGAGACATTACTCCCATGGAGAAAAGTCGGCATGGTGCGTGTTGTATTCAATCCCGATGCAATTTCTGTATTTCATCAACACTCTGAAGTTCCACAGATTACAGAATGAGTACAGATGTGCTTCGGATACTACTACTGGTCTTTCAGGAAACGATCAAAGCGTAGACAGTTTGAGACATTACTCCCATGAAGAAAAGTCGGCATGGTGCGTGTTGTATTCAATCCCGACGCAATTTTTGTATTTCATCAACACTCTAGTGGTCCACAGATTACAGAATGCCTCCAGATGTGATTCGGATTTTACTACTGGTTTTTCAAGGAATCGATCAGAGTGTAGACAGACTGAGACATTACTCCCATGGAGGAAAGTCCGCATGGTGAATGTTGTAATTAATCCCAATGCAATTTCTGTGTTTAATCAACACTCTGAAGGTCCACAGATTACATAATGCCTCCAGATGAGCTTCGGATACTACTACCAGTCTTTCAGGAATCGACCAAAGCGAAGACATTTTGAGACATTACTCCCGTGGAGAAAAGTCGGCATGGTGCGTGTTGTATTCAATCCCGATGCAATTTCTAGATTTCATCAACACTCTGAAGGTCCACAGATTACAGGATGTCTCCAGATGTGATTCGGATACTACTACTGGTTTTTCAGGAATCGATGAAAGCTTAGACAGTTTGAGACATTACTCCCATGGAGGAAAGTCCGCATGGTGCCTGTCGTATTTAATCCCGATGCAATTTCTGTGTTTAATCAATACTCTGAAGGTCCACAGATTACAGAATGACTCCAGATGAGCTTCGGATACTACTACTAGTCTTTCAGGAATCGATCAAAGCGAAAACAGTTTGAACCATTACTCCCCTGCAGAAAAGTCGGCATGGTGCGTGTTGTATTCAATCCCGATGCAATTTCTGTATTTCATCAACACTCTGAAGGTCCACAGATTACAGACTGCCTACAGATGTGCTTCGGATACCACTACTGGTCTTTCAGGCAACGATCAAAGTGTAGACAGTTAGAGACATTACTCCCATGAAGAAAAGTCGGCATGATGCGTGTTGTATTCAATCCCGATGCAATTTCTGTATTTCATCAAGACACTGAAGATCCACAGATTACAGAATGCCTCCAGATGAGCTTCGGATACTACTACTAGTCTTTCAGGAATCGATCATAGCGAAGACAGTTTGAGACATTACTCCCATAGAGAAAAGTCGGCATGGTGCGTGTTGTATTTAATCCCGATGCAATTTCTGTATTTCGTCAACGCTCTGAAGGTCCACAGATTACAGAATGTCTCCAGATGTGATTCGGATACTACTACTGGTTTTTCAAGGAATCGATCAGATTGTAGACAGACTGAGAATTACTCCCATGGAGGAAAGTCCGCATTGTGAATGTTGTAATTTATCCCTATGCAATTTCTGTGTTTAATCTACACTCTGAAGGTCCACAGATTACAGAATTCCTCTAGATGAGCTTCGGATACTACTACTAGTCTTTCAGGAATCGATCAAAGCGAAGACATTTTGAGACATTACTCGCATGGAGAAAAGTCGGCATGGTGCGTGTTGTATTCAATCCCGATGCAATTTCTAGATTTCATCAACACTCTGAAGGTCCACAGATTATAGCATGTCTCTAGATGTGATTCGGATACTACTACTGGTTTTTCAGGAATCGATGAAATCTTAGACGGTTTGAGACATTACTCCCATGGAGGAAAGTAAGCATGGTCCCTGTTGTATTTAATCCCGATGGAATTTCTGTGTTTAATCAACACTATGAAGGTCCACAGATTACAGAATGACTCCAGATGTGCTTCGGATACTACTACTAGTCTTTCAGGAATCGATCATAGCGAAAACAGTATGAGACATTACTCCCCTGGAGAAATGTCGGCATGGTGTGTGTTGTATTGAATCCCGATGCAATTTCTGTATTTCATCAACACTCCGTAGGTCTACACATTACAGAATGTCTCCAGATGTGATTCGGATACTACTACTGGTCTTTCAGGAATCGATCGAAGTGTAGACAGTTTGAGACATTACTCCCATGGAGTAAAGTCTGCATGGTGTGTGTTGTATTCAATCCCGATGCAATTTCTGGGTTTCATCAACTCTCTGAAGTTTCACAGATTACAGAATGCCTCCAGATGTGCTTCGGAAACTACTACTAGCCTTTCAGGAGTCGATCAAAGCGAAGACTGTTTGAGACATTACTCTCATGGAGAAAAGTCGGCATGGTGCGGTTTGTATTCAATCCAGATGCAATTTCTGTATTTCATCAACACTCCGAAGGTCCACAGACTACAGACTGTCCACAGATGTGTTTCCGATACTACTACTGGTCTTTCAGGAAACGATCAAAGTGTAGACAGTTTGAGACATTACTCCATGAAGAAAAGTCGGCATGGTGCGTGTTGTATTTAATCCCGATGCAATTTCTGCATTTCGTCAACACTCTGAAGGTCCACAGATTACAGAATGTCTAAAGATGTGATTAGGATACTACTACTGGTTTTTCAAGGAATCGATCAGAGTGTAGACAGACTGAGACATTACTCCCATGGAGGAAAGTCCGCATTGTGCCTGTTGTATTCAATACCGATGCAATTTCTGTATTTCATCAACACTCCGAAGGTCCACAGACTACAGACTGTCCACAGATGTGTTTCCGATACTACTACTGGTCTTTCAGGAAACGATCAAAGTGTAGACAGTTTGAGACATTACTCCATGAAGAAAAGTCGGCATGGTGCGTGTTGTATTTAATCCCGATGCAATTTCTGTATTTCGTCAACACTCTGAAGGTCCACAGATTACAGAATGCCTCCAGATGTGCTTCGGATACTAATTTTGGTCTTTCAGGAATCGATCAAATCGTAGACTGTTTTAGACATTACTCCCACGGAGAAAAGTCTGCATGGTGCGTGTTGTATTCAATCCCTATGCAATTTCTGTATTTCATCAACACTCTAAAGGTGCACAGATTACAGAATGCCTCCAGATGTGTTTCGGATACTACTACTGGTCTTTCCGGAATCGATCAAAGCGTAGACAGTTTGAGACACTACTCCCATGGAGAATAGTCGGAATGGTTCGTGTTGTATTCAATTCCGACGCAATTTCTGTATTTCATCAACACTCTGAAGGTCCATAGATTACGGAATGCCTCCAGATGTGCTTCGGATACTACTACTGGTCTTTCAGGAAACGATCAAAGTGTAGACAGTTTGAGACATTACTCCCATGAAGAAAAGTCGGCATGGTGCGTGTGTTATTTATTCCCGATGCAATTTCTGTATTTCATCAACAGTCTGAAGATCCACAGATTACAGAATGCCTCCAGATGTGCTTCGGATACTACTACAGGTCTTCCGGCATCGATCAAAGTGCAGATAGTTTGAGACATTTCTCACATGGGGAGAAATCGGCTTGGTGCGTGTTGTATTTAATCCCGATGCAATTTCTGTATTTCATCAAAACTCTGCAGGTCCACACATTACAGAATGCCTCCAGATGTGCTTCGGATACTACTACTAGTCTTTCAGGAATCGATCAAAGCGTAGACAGTTTGAGACATTACTCCCATGGAGGAAAGTCCGCATGGTGCCTGTTGTACTTCATCCCGATGCAATTTCTGTGTTTCATCAACACTCTGAAGGTCCACAGATTACAGAATGACTCCAGATGTGATTCGGCTACTACTACTGGTTTTTCAGGAATCGATCAAAGCGTAAACTGTTTGAGACATTACTCCCATGGAGGAAAGTCCGCATGGTGCCTGTTGTATTTAATCCCGATGCGATTTATGTGTTTAATCAACACTCTGGAGGTCCACAGATTACAGGATGCCTCCAGATGTGCTTCGGATACTACTACTAGTCTTTCATTAATCGATCAAAGCGAAGACAGTTTGAGACATTACTCCCATGGAGAAAAGTCGGCATGGTGCGTTTTGTATTCAGTCCCGATGCAATTTCTGTATTTCATCAACACTCTGTAGGTCCACAGATTACAGAATGCCTCCAGATGTGCTTCGGATTTTACTACTAGTCTTTCAGGAATCGATCAAAGCGAAGACTGTTTCAGACATTACTCCCATGGAGAAATGTCGCCATGGTGCGTGTTGTATTAATTCCCGATGCAATTTCGGTATTTGATCAACACTCTAAAGGTCCACAGATTACAGAATGCCGCCAGATGTGCTTTGGATACTACTACAGGTGTTCCGGCATCGATCAAGGAGCAGATAGTTTGAGACATTTCTCCCATGGATCAAAGTCGGCATGGTGCGTGTTGTATTTAATCCCGATGCAATTTCTTTAATTCATCAACACCCTGAAGGTCCACACATTACAGAATGCCTGCAGATGTGCCTCGGATACTACTGCTAGTCTTTCAGGAATCGATCAAATCGTAGACAGTTTGAGTCATTACTCCCATAGAGGAAAGTCTTCGTGATGCCTGTTGTATTTAATCCCGATGCAATTTCTGTGTTTCATCAACACTCTGAAGGTCCACAGATCACAGAATGCCTCCGAGAAGTGCTTCGGATACTACTACTAGTCTTTCAGGAATCGATCAAAGCGAAGACTGTTTGAGACATTACTCCCATGGAGAAAAGTCGGCATGGTGCGTGTTGTATTCAATCCCGATGCAATTTCTGTATTTCATCAACACTCAGAAGGTGCACAGATTACAGAATGCCTACAGATGTGCTTCGGATACTACTACAGGTCTTCCGGCATCGATCAAAGTGCAGATAGTTTGAGACATTTCTCCCATGGAGAAAATTCGGCATGGTGCGTGTTGTATTTAATCCCGATGCAATTTCTTTATTTCATCAACACACTGAAGGTCCACTCATTACAGAATGCCTCCAGATGTGCTTCGGATACTACTACTGGTCTTTCAGGAATCGATCGAAGTGTAGACAGTTTGAGACATTACTCCCATGGAGAAAATCCGGCATGGTGCGTGTTGTATTCAATCCCGATACAATTTCTGTATTTCATCAACACTCTAAAGGTCCACACATTAAAGAATGTCTCCAGATGTTCTTCCGATACTACTACTTGTCTTTCAGGAAACGATCAAAGCGTAGACAGTTTGAGACATTACTCCCATAGAGAAATGTCCGCATGGTGTCTGTTGTATTTAATCCCGACGCAATTTCTGTGTTTCATCAACACCCTGAAGGTCCACAGATTACGGAATGCCTCCAGATGTGCTTCGGATACTCCTACTAGTCTTTCAGGAATCGATCAAAGCGAAGACTGTTTGAGACATTACTCCCATAGAGAAAAGTCGGCATGGTGCATGTTGTATTCAATCCCGATGCAATTCCTGTATTTCATCAACACTCTGAAGGTCCACAGATTACAGACTGCCTACAGATGTGCTTCGGATACTACTACTGGTCTTTAGGTAAACGATCAAAGCGTAGACAGTTTGAAACATTACTCCCATGAAGAAAAGTCGGCATGGTGCAAGTTGTATTCAATCCCGATGCAATTTCTAAATTTCACCAACACTCTGAAGGTCCACACACTACAGAATGTCTCCAGATGTGCTTAGGATACTACTACTGGTGTTTCAGGAATCGATCGAAGTGTAGACAGTTTGAGACATTACTCCCATGGAGAAAAGTCGGCATGGTGCGTGTTGTATTCAATCCTGATGCAATTTCTGTGTTTCATCAACACTCTGAAGGTCCACAGATTACAAACTGCCTACAGATGTGCTTCGGATACAACTACTAATCTTTCACGAAACGATCAAAGTGTAGACAGTTTGAGACATTACTCCCATGAAGAAAAGTCGGCATCGTGCGTGTTGTATTAAATCCCGATGCAATTTCTGTATTTCATCAACACTCTAAAGGTCCAAACATTAGAGAATGCCTCCAGATGTGCTTCGGATATTACTACTTGTCTTTCAGGAATCGATCAAAGCGTAGACAGTTTGAGACATTACTCCCATGGAGGAAAGTCCGCATGGTGCCTGTTGTATTTAATCCCGATGCAATTTCTGTGTTTCATCAACACTCTGAAGGTCCACAGATTACAGACTGCCTACAGATGTGCTTCGGATACAACTACTAGTCTTTCAGGAAACGATCAAAGTGTAGACAGTTTGAGACATTACTCCCATGAAGAAAAGTCGGCATCGTGCGTTTTGGTATTTAATCCCAATGCAGTTTCTGTATTTCATCAACAGTCTGAAGATCCACAGATTACAGAATGCCTCCAGATGTGCTTCGGATAATACAACAGGTCTTCCGGCATCGATCAAAGCGCAGATAGATTGAGACATTTCTCCCATGGAGAAAAGTCGGCATGGTGCGTGTTGTATTTAATCCCGATGCAATTTCTATATTTCATCAACACTCTGAAGATCCACAGATTACAGAATGCATCCAGAAGTGCTCTGGATACTACTACTAGTCATTCAGGAATCGATCAAAGCGAAAACAGTTTGAGATATTACTCCCCTGGAGAAAAGTCGGCATGGTGCGTGTTGTATTCAATCCCGATGCAATTTCTGTATTTCATCAACACACTGAAAGTCCACAGATTACAGACTGCCTACAGATGTGCTTCGGATACCACTACTGGTCTTTCAGGAAACGATCAAAGTGTAGACAGTTAGAGATATTACTCCAATGAAGAATAGTCGGAATGATGCGTGTTGTATTCAATCCCGATGCAATTTCTGTATTTCATCAAGACAATGAAGGTCCACAGATTACAGAATGATTTCAGATTAGCTTCGGATACAACTACTAGTGTTTCAGGAATCGATCAAAGCGAAGACAGTTTGAGACATTACTCCCATAGAGAAAAGTCGGCATGGTGCGTGTTGTATTCAATCCCGTTGTAATATCTAGATTTCATCAACACTCTGAAGGTCCACAGATTACAGAATGTCTCCAGATGTGATTCGGATACTACTACTGGTTTTTCAGGAATCGATGAAATCTTAGACGGTTTGAGACATTACTCCCATGGAGGAAAGTCCGCGTTGTGCCTGTTGTAATTAATCCCAACGCAATTTCTGTGTTTAATCAACACTCTGAAGGTCCACAGATTACAGAATGCCTGCAGATGAGCTTCGGATACTACTACTAGTCTTTCAGGAATCGATCAAAGCGAAGACATTTTGAGACATTACTCCCATGGAGAAAAGTCGGCATGGTGCTAGTTGTATTCAATCCCGATGCAATTTCTAGATTTCATCAACACTCTGAAGGTCCATAGATTATAGAATGTCTCCAGATGTGATTCGGATACTACTACTGGTTTTTCAGGAATCGATGAAAGCTTAGACAGTTTGAGACATTACTCCCATGGAGGAAAGTACGCATGGTGCCTGTTGTATTTGATCCCGATGCAATTTCTGTGTTTAATCAACACTCTGAAGGTCCACAGATTACAGAATGACTCCAGCTGTGCTTCAGATACTACTACTAGTCTTTCAGGAATCGATCAAAGCGAAAACAGATTGAGACATTACTCCCCTGGAGAAAAGTCGGCATGGTGCGTGTTGTATTCAATCCCGATGCAATTTCTGTATTTCATCAACACTCTGAAGGTCCACAGATTACAGAATTCCTCCAGATGTGCTTCGGATACAACTACAGGTCTCCTGGCATCGATCAAAGCGCAGATAGTTTGAGACATTTCTTCAATGGAGAAAAGTTCGCATGGTGCCTGTTGTATTCAATCACGATGCAATTTTTGTGTTTCAGCAACATTCTGAAGGTCCAAAGATTACAGAATGCCTCCAGATGTGCTTCGGATACTAATTTTGGTCTTTCAGGAATCGATCAAATCGTAGACTGTTTTAGACATTACTCCCACGGAGAAAAGTCTGCATGGTGCGTGTTGTATTCAATCCCGATGCAATTTCTGTATTTCATAAACACTCTAAAGGTGCACAGATTACAGAATGCCTCCAGATGTGTTTCGGATACTACTACTGGTCTTTCCGGAATCGATCAAAGCGTAGACAGTTTGAGACACTACTCCCATGGAGAATAGTCGGAATGGTGCGTGTAGTATTCAATTCCGACGCAATTTCTGTATTTCATTAACACTCTGAAGGTCCACAGATTACGGAATGCCTCCAGATGTGCTTCGGATACTACTACTGGTCTTTCAGGAAACGATCAAAGTGTAGACAGTTTGAGACATTACTCCCATGAAGAAAAGTCGGCATGGTGCGTGTGTTATTTAATCCCGATGCAATTTCTGTATTTCATCAACAGTCTGAAGATCCACAGATTACAGAATGCCTCCAGATGCGCTTCGGATACTACAACAGGTCTTCCTTCATCGATCAAAGCGCAGATAGTTTGAGACATTTCTCCCATGGAGAAAAATCGGCATGGTGCGTGTTGTATTTAATCCCGATGCAATTTCTTTATTTCATCAACGCTCTGAAGATCCACAGATTACAGAATGCCGCCAGACGTGCTGGGGATACTACTACAGGACTTCCGGCATCGATCAAATCGCAGATAGTTTGAGACATTTCTCCCATGGAGAAAAGTCGGCATGGTGCCTGTTGTATTTAATCCCGATCCAATTTCTCTGTTTAATCAATACTCTGAAGGTCCACAGATTACAGAATGACTCCAGATGTGCTTCGGATACTACTACTAGTCTTTCAGGAATCGATCAAAGCGAAAACAGTTTGAACCATTACTCCCCTGGAGAAAAGTCGGCATGGTGCGTGTTGTATTCAATCCCGATGCAATTTCTGTATTTCATCAAGACACTGAAGATCCACAGATTACAGAATGACACCAGATGTGCTTCGGATACTACTACTAGTCTTTCAGGAATCGATCAAAGCAAAAACAGTTTGAGACATTACTCCCCTGGAAAAATGTCGGCATGGTGAGTGTTGTATTCAATCCCGATGCAATTTCTGTATTTCATCGACACTCCGTAGGTCTACACATTACAGAATGTCTCCAGATGTGCTTCGGATACTACTACTAGTCTTTCAGGAATCGATCATAGCGAAGACAGTTTGAGACATTACTCCCATGGAGTAAAGTCTGCATGGTGTGTGTTGTATTCAATCCCGATGCAATTTCTGGGTTTCATCAACTCTCCGAAGGTCCACAGATTACAGAATGCCTCCAGATGTGCTTCGGAAACTACTACTAGCCTTTCAGGAGTCGACCAAAGCGAAGACTGTTTGAGACATTACTCTCATGGAGAGAAGTCGGCGTGGTGCGTGTTGTATTCAATCCCGATGCAATTTCTGTATTTCATCAACACTCCGAAGGTCCACAGATTACAGACTGCCTACAGATGAGCTTCCGATACTACTACTGGTCTTTCAGGAAACGATCGAAGTGTAGACAGTTTGAGACATTACTCCCATGAAGAAAAGTCGGCATGGTGCGTGTTGTATTTAATCCCGATGCAATTTCTGTATTTCATCAACACTCTGAAGGTCCACAGATTACAGAATGCCGCCAGATGTGCTTCGGATACTACTACAGCTCTTCCGGCATCGATCAAAATGCAGATAGTTTGAGACATTTCTCCCATGGGGAAAAGTCGGCATGGTGCGTGTTGTATTCAATCCCGATGCAATTTCTGTATTTCATCAACACTCTAAAGGTCCACACATTAGAGAATGCCTCCAGATGTGCTTCGGGTACTACTACTAGTCTTGCAGGAATCGATCAAAGCGTAGACAGTTTGAGACATTACTCCCATGGAGGAAAGTCCGCATGGTGTCTGTTGTATTTAATCCCGATGCAATTTCTGTGTTTCATCAACACTCTGAAGGTCCACAGACTACAGACTGCCTACAGATGTGCTTCGGATCTAACTACTGGTCTTTCAGGGAACAATCAAAGTGTAGACGATTTGAGACATAACTCCCATGAAGAAAAGTCGGCATGGAGCGTGTGGGATTTAATTTCCAATGCATTTTCTGTATTTCATCAAAAGTCTGAAGATCCACAGATTACAGAATGCCTCCAGATGTGCTTCGGATACTACAACAGGTTTTCCGTTGTCGATCAAAGCGCAGATAGTTTGAGACATTTCTCCCATGGAGAAAAGTCGGCATGGTGCGTGTTGTATTTAATCCCGATGCAATTTCTTTATATCATCAACACTCTGAAGATCCACAGATTACAGAATGAGTACAGATGTGCTTCGGATACTACTACTGGTCTTTCAGGAAACGATCAAAGCGTAGACAGTTTGAGACATTACTCCTATGAAGAAAAGTCGGCATGGTGCGTGTGGGATTTAATCCCAATGCATTTTCTGTATTTCATCAACAGTCTGAAGATCCACAGATTACAGAATGACTCCAGATGTGCTTCGGATACTACTACTAGTCTTTCAGGAATCGATCAAAGCGAAAACAGTTTGAGACATTACTCCCCTGGAGAAATGTCGGCATGGTGCGTGTTGTATTCAATCCCGATGCAATTTCTGTATTTTATCAACACTCCGTAGGTCTACACATTACAGAATGTCTCCAGATGTGCTTCGGATACTACTACTGGTCTTTCAGGAATCGATCGAAGTGTAGACAGTTTGAGACATTACTCCCATGGAGTAAAGTCTGCATTATGTGTGTTGTATTCAATCCCGATGCAATTTCTGGGTTTCATCAACTCTCTGAAGGTCCACAGATTACAGAATGCCTCCAGATGTGCTACGGATACTACTACTAGCCTTTCAGGAGTCGATCAAAGCGAAGACTGTTTGAGACATTACTCTCATCGAGAAAAGTCGGCATGGTGCGTGTTGTATTCATTCCCGATGCAATTTCTGTATTTCATCAACACTCCGAAGTTCCTCAGATTACAGACTGCCTACAGATGTGCTTCCGATACTACTACTGGTATTTCAGGAAACGATCAAAGTGTAGAGAGTTTGAGACATTCTCTCCCATGAAGAAAAGTCGGCATGGTGCGTGTTGTATTTCATCCCGATACAATTTCTGTATATCATCAACACTCTGAAGGTCCACAGATTACATAATTCCGCCAGATGTGCTTCGGATACTACTACAGGTCTTCCGGCATCGATCAAAGTGCAGATAGTTTGAGACATTTCTCACATGGGGAGAAATCAGCTTGGTGCGTGTTGTATTTAATCCCGATGCAATTTCTGTATTTCATCAAAACTCTGCAGGTCCACACATTACAGAATGCCTCCAGATGTGCTTTGGATACTACTACTAGTCTTTCAGGAATCGATCAAAGCGTAGACAGTTTGAGACATTACTCCCATGGAGGAAAGTCCGCATGGTGCCTGTTGTACTTCATCCCGATGCAATTTCTGTGTCTCATCAACACTCTGAAGGTCCACAGATTACAGAATGACTCCAGATGTGATTCGGCTACTACTACTGGTTTTTCAGGTATCGATCAAAGCGTAGACTGTTTGAGACATTACTCCCATGGAGGAAAGTCCGCATGGTGCCTGTTGTATTTAATCCCGATGCGATTTCTGTGTTTAATCAACACTCTGGAGGTCCACAGATTACAGGATGCCTCCAGATGTGCTTCGGATACTACTACTAGTCTTTCATTAATCGATCAAAGCGAAGGCAGTTTGAGACATTACTCCCATGGAGAAAAGTCGGGATGGTGCATTTTGTATTCAATCCCGATGCAATTTCTGTATTTCATCAACACTCTGAAGGTCCACAGATTACAGAATGCCTCCAGATGTGCTTCGGATTTTACTACTAGTCTTTCAGGAATCGATCAAAGCGAAGACTGTTTCAGACATTACTCCCATGGAGTAATGTCGCCATGGTGCGTGTTGTATTTAATCCCGATGCAATTTCGGTATTTGATCAACACTCTAAAGGTCCACAGATTACAGAATGCCGCCAGATGTGCTTTGGATACTACTACAGGTGTTCCGGCATCGAACTAGGAGCAGATAGTTTGAGACATTTCTCCCATGGATCAAAGTCGGCATGGTGCGTGTTGTATTTAATCCCGATGCAATTTCTTTAATTCATCAAAACCCTGAAGGTCCACACATTACAGAATGCCTGCAGATGTGCCTCGGATACTACTGCTAGTCTTTCAGGAATCGATCAAAGCGTAGACAGTTTGAGTCATTACTCCCATGGAGGAAAGTCCTCGTGGTGCCTGTTGTATTTAATCCCGATGCAATTTCTGTGTTTCATCAACACTCTGAAGGTCCACAGATTACAGAATGCCTCCGAGAAGTGCTTCGGATACTACTACTAGTCTTTCAGGAATCGATCAAAGCGAAGACTGTTTGAGACATTACTCCCCTGGAGAAAAGTCGGCATGGTGCGTGTTGTATTCAATCCCGATGCAATTTCTGTATTTCATCAACACTCAGAAGGTGCACAGGTTACAGAAAGCCTACAGATGTGCTTTGTATACTACTACTGGTCTTTCAGGAAACGATCAAAGTGTAGACAGTTTGAGACATTACTGCCATAAGGAAAAGTCGGCATGGTGCGTGTTGTATTCAATCCCGATGCAATTTCTGTATTTCATCAACACTCTGAAGGTCCACACATTACAGAATACCTCCGGATGTGCTTCGGATACTACTACTGGTCTTTCAGGAATCGATCGAAGTGTAGACAGTTTGAGACATTACTCCCATGGAGAAAAGCCGGCAAGATGCGTGTTGTATTCAATCCCGATGCAATTTCTGTATTTCATCAACACTCTGAAGGTCCACACATTAAAGAATGCCTCCAGATGTGCTTCAAATACTACTACTTGTCTGTCACGAATCGATCAAAGCGTAGACAGTTTGAGACATTACTCGCATGGAAAAAAGTCCACATGGTGCGTGTTGTATTTAATCCCGATTCAATTTCTGTATTTCGTCAACACTCTGAAAGTCCACAGATTACAGAATGTCTCCAGATGTGATTCGGATACTACTACTGGTTTTTCAAGGAATCGATCAGATTGTAGACAGACTGAGAATTACTCCCATGGAGGAAAGTCCGCATTGTGCCTGTTGTAATTAATCCCTATGCAATTTCTGTGTTTAATCTACACTCTGAAGGTCCACAGATTACAGAATGCCTCCAGATGAGCTTCGGATACGACTACTAGTCTTTCAGGAATCGATCAAAGCGAAGACATTTTGAGACATTACTCCCATGGAGAAAAGTCGGCATGGTGCGTGTTGTATTCAATCCCGATGCAATTTCTAGATTTCATCAACACTCTGAAGGTCCACAGATTATAGCATGTCTCTAGATGTGATTCGGATACTACTACTGGTTTTTCAGGAATCGATGAAATCTTAGACGGTTTGAGACATTACTCCCATGGAGGAAAGTAAGCATGGTCCCTGTTGTATTTAATCCCGATGCAATTTCTGTGTTTAATCAACACTATGAAGGTCCACAGATTACAGAATGACTCCAGATGTGCTTCGGATACTACTACTAGTCTTTCAGGAATCGATCAAAGCGAAAACAGTTTGAGACATTACTCCCCTGGAGAAATGTCGGCATGGTGCGTGTTGTATTGAATCCCGATGCAATTTCTGTATTTCATCAACACTCCGTAGGTCTACACATTACAGAATGTCTCCAGATGTGATTCGGATACTACTACTGGTCTTTCAGGAATCGATCGAAGTGTAGACAGTTTGAGACATTACTCCCATGGAGTAAAGTCTGCATGGTGTGTGTTGTATTCAATCCCGATGCAATTTCCGGGTTTCATCAACTCTCTGAAGTTTCACAGATTACAGAATGCCTCCAGATGTGCTTCGGAAACTACTACTAGCCTTTCAGGAGTCGATCAAAGCGAAGACTGTTTGAGACATTACTCTCATGGAGAAAAGTCGGCATGGTGCGGTTTGTATTCAATTCCGATGCAATTTCTGTATTTCATCAACACTCCGAAGGTCCACAGACTACAGACTGTCTACAGATGTGCTTCCGATACTACTACTGGTCTTTCAGGAAACGATCAAAGTGTAGACAGTTTGAGACATTACTCCATGAAGAAAAGTCGGCATGGTGCGTGTTGTATTTAATCCCGATGCAATTTCTGTATTTCGTCAACACTCTGAAGGTCCACAGATTACAGAATGTCTCCAGATGTGATTCGGATACTACTACTGGTTTTTCAAGGAATCGATCAGAGTGTAGACAGACTGAGACATTACTCCCATGGAGGAAAGTCCGCGTTGTGCCTGTTGTAATTAATCCCAACGCAATTTCTGTGTTTAATCAACACTCTGAAGGTCCACAGATTACAGAATGCCTGCAGATGAGCTTCGGATACTACTACTAGTCTTTCAGGAATCGATCAAAGCGAAGACATTTTGAGACATTACTCCCATGGAGAAAAGTCGGCATGGTGCTAGTTGTATTCAATCCCGATGCAATTTCTAGATTTCATCAACACTCTGAAGGTCCACAGATTAATGAATGTCTCCAGATGTTATTCGGATACTACTATTGGTTTTTCAGGAATCGATGAAAGCTTAGACAGTTTGAGACATAACTCCCATGGAGGAAAGTCCGCATGGTGCCTGTTGTATTTGATCCCGATGCAATTTCTGTGTTTAATCAACACTCTGAAGGTCCACAGATTACAGAATGACTCCAGCTGTGCTTCGGATACTACTACTAGTCTTTCAGGAATCGATCAAAGCGAAAACAGTTTGAGACATTACTCCCCTGGAGAAAAGTCGGTATGGTGCGAGTTGTATTCAATCCCGATGCAATTTCTGTATTTCATCAACACTCTGAAGGTCCACAGATTACAGAATGCCTCCGAGAAGTGCTTCGGATACTACTACTAGTCTTTCAGGAATCGATCAAAGCGAAGACTGTTTGAGACATTACTCCCCTGGAGAAAAGTCGGCATGGTGCGTGTTGTATTCAATCCCGATGCAATTTCTGTATTTCATCAACACTCAGAAGGTGCACAGATTACAGAAAGCCTACAGATGTGCTTTGTATACTACTACTGGTCTTTCAGGAAACGATCAAAGTGTAGACAGTTTGAGACATTACTGCCATAAAGGAAAGTCGGCATGGTGCGTGTTGTATTCAATCCCGATGCAATTTCTGTATTTCATCAACACTCTGAAGGTCCACACATTACAGAATACCTCCGGATGTGCTTCGGATACTACTACTGGTCTTTCAGGAATCGATCGAAGTGTAGACAGTTTGAAACATTACTCCCATGGAGAAAAGCCGGCAAGATGCGTGTTGTATTCAATCCCGATGCAATTTCTGTATTTCATCCACACTCTGAAGGTCCACACATTAAAGAATGCCTCCAGATGTGCTTCAGATACTACTACTTGTCTGTCAGGAATCGATCAAAGCGTAGACAGTTTGAGACATTTCTCGCATGGAGAGAAGTCCACATGGTGCGTGTTGTATTTAATCCCGATGCAATTTCTGTATTTCGTCAACACTCTGAAGGTCCACAGATTACAGAATGTCTCCAGATGTGATTCGGATACTACTACTGGTTTTTCAAGGAATCGATCAGATTGTAGACAGACTGAGAATTACTCCCATGGAGGAAAGTCCGCATTGTGCCTGTTGTAATTAATCCCTATGCAATTTCTGTGTTTAATCTACACTCTGAAGGTCCACAGATTACAGAATGCCTCCAGATGAGCTTCGGATACGACTACTAGTCTTTCAGGAATCGATCAAAGCGAAGACATTTTGAGACATTACTCCCATGGAGAAAAGTCGGCATGGTGCGTGTTGTATTCAATCCCGATGCAATTTCTAGATTTCATCAACACTCTGAAGGTCCACAGATTATAGCATGTCTCTAGATGTGATTCGGATACTACTACTGGTTTTTCAGGAATCGATGAAATCTTAGACGGTTTGAGACATTACTCCCATGGAGGAAAGTAAGCATGGTCCCTGTTGTATTTAATCCCGATGCAATTTCTGTGTTTAATCAACACTATGAAGGTCCACAGATTACAGAATGACTCCAGATGTTCTTCGGATACTACTACTAGTCTTTCAGGAATCGATCAAAGCGAAGACATTTTGAGACATTACTCCCATGGAGAAAAGTCGGCATGGTGCGTGTTGTATTCAATCCCGATGCAATTCCTGTATTTCATCAACACTCTGAAGGTCCACAGATTACAGAATTCCTCCAGATGTGCTTCGGATACAACTACAGGTCTCCTGGCATCGATCAAAGCGCAGATAGTTTGAGACATTTCTTCAATGGAGAAAAGTTCGCATGGTGCCTGTTGTATTCAATCACGATGCAGTTTTTGTGTTTCAGCAACATTCTGAAGGTCCAAAGATTACAGAATGCCTCCAGATGTGCTTCGGATACTAATTTTGGTCTTTCAGGAATCGATCAAATCGTAGACTGTTTTAGACATTACTCCCACGGAGAAAAGTCTGCATGGCGCGTGCTGTATTCAATCCCGATGCAATTTCTGTATTTCATCAACACTCTAAAGGTGCACAGATTACAGAATGCCTCCAGATGTGCTTCGGATACTACTACTGGTCTTTCAGGAAACGATCAAAGTGTAGACAGTTTGAGACATTACTCCCATGAAGAAAAGTCGGCATGGTGCGTGTGTTATTTAATCCCGATGCAATTTCTGTATTTCATCAACAGTCTGAAGATCCACAGATTACAGAATGCCTCCAGATGTGCTTCGGATACTACAACAGGTCTTCCTTTATCGATCAAAGCGCAGATAGTTTGAGACATTTCTCCCATGGAGAAAAGTCGGCATGGTGCCTGTTGTATTTAATCCCGATCCAATTTCTGTGTTTAATCAATACTCTGAAGGTCCACAGATTACAGAATGACTCCAGATGTGCTTCGGATACTACTACTAGTCTTTCAGGAATCGATCAAAGCGAAAACAGTTTGAACCATTACTGCCCTGGAGAAAAGTCGGCATGGTGCGTGTTGTACTCAATCCCGATGCAATTTCTGTATTTCATCAACACTCTGAGGTCCACAGATTACAGACTGCCTACAGATGTGCTTCGGATATAACTACTGGTCTTTCAGGAAACGATCCAAGTGTAGACAGTTAGAGACATTACTCCCATGAAGAAAAGTCAGCATGATGCGTGTTGTATTAAATCCCGATGCAATTTCTGTATTTCAACAAGACACTGAAGATCCACAGATTACAGAATGCCTCCAGATGAGCTTCGGATACTACTACTAGTCTTTCAGGAATCGATCAAAGCAAAAACATTTTGAGACATTACTCCCCTGGAAAAATGTCGGCATGGTGAGTGTTGTATTCAATCCCGATGCAATTTCTGTATTTCATCGACACTCCGTAGGTCTACACATTACAGAATGTCTCCAGATGTGCTTCGGATACTACTACTAGTCATTCAGGAATCGATCATAGCGAAGACAGTTTGAGACATTACTCCCATGGAGTAAAGTCTGCATGGTGTGTGTTGTATTCAATCCCGATGCAATTTCTGGGTTTCATCAACTCTCCGAAGGTCCACAGATTACAGAATGCCTCCAGATGTGCTTCGGAAACTACTACTAGCCTTTCAGGAGTCGATCAAAGCGAAGACTGTTTGAGACATTACTCTCATGGAGAAAAGTCGGCATGGTGCGTGTTGTATTCAATCCCGATGCAATTTCTGTATTTCATCAACACTCCGAAGGTCCACAGATTACAGACTGCCTACAGATGAGCTTCCGATACTACTACTGGTCTTTCAGAAAACGATCGATGTGTAGACAGTTTGAGACATTACTCCCATGAAGAAAAGTCGGCATGGTGCGTGTTGTATTTAATCCCGATGCAATTTCTGTATTTCATCAACACTCTGAATGTCCACAGATTACAGAATGCCGCCAGATGTGCTTCGGATACTGCTACAGCTCTTCCGGCATCGATCAAAGTGCAGATAGTTTGAGACATTTCTCCCATGGGGAAAAGTCGGCATGGTGCGTGTTGTATTCAATCCCGATGCAATTTCTGTATTTCATCAACACTCTAAAGGTCCACACATTAGAGAATGCCTCCAGATGTGCTTCGGGTACTACTACTAGTCTTTCAGGAATCGATCAAAGCGTAGACAGTTTGAGACATTACTCCCATGAAGAAAAGTCGGCATGGTGCGTGTGGGATTTAATCCCAATGCATTTTCTGTATTTCATCAACAGTCTGAAGATCCACAGATTACAGAATGCCTCCAGATGTGCTTCGGATACTACAACAGGTCTTCCGTTGTCGATCAAAGCGCAGATAGTTTGAGACATTTCTCCCATGGAGAAAAGTCGGCATGGTGCGTGTTGTATTTAATCCCGATGCAATTTCTTTATTTCATCAACACTCTGAAGATCCACAGAATGCAGAATGCATCCAGAAGTGCTCCGGATACTACTACTAGTCATTCAGGAATCGATCAAAGCGAAGACAGTTTGTGACATTACTCCCATGGAGAAAAGTTTTCATGTTGCGTGTTGTATTCAATCCCGATAAAATTTCTGTATTTCATCAACCCTCTGAAGGTCCACAGATTACAGATTGAGTACAGATGTGCTTCGGATACTACTACTGGTCTTTCAGGAAACGATCAAAGCGTAGACAGTTTGAGACATTACTCCTATGAAGAAAAGTCGGCATGGTGCGTGTGGGATTTAATCCCAATGCATTTTCTGTATTTCAACAACAGTCTGAACATCCACAGATTACAGAATGACTCCAGATGTGCTTCGGATACTACTACTAGTCTTTCAGGAATCGATCAAAGCGAAAACAGTTTGAGACATTACTCCCCTGGAGAAATGTCGGCATGGTGCGTGTTGTATTCAATCCCGATGCAATTTCTGTATTTCATCAACACTCCGTAGGTCTACACATTACAGAATGTCTCCAGATGTGCTTCGGATACTACTACTGGTCTTTCAGGAATCGATCGAAGTGTAGACAGTTTGAGACATTACTCCCATGGAGTAAAGTCTGCATTATGTGTGTTGTATTCAATCCCGATGCAATTTCTGGGTTTCATCAACTCTCTGAAGGTCCACAGATTACAGAATGCCTCCAGATGTGCTACGGATACTACTACTAGCCTTTCAGGAGTCGATCAAAGCGAAGACTGTTTGAGACATTACTCTCATCGAGAAAAGTCGGCATGGTGCGTGTTGTATTCATTCCCGATGCAATTTCTGTATTTCATCAACACTCCGAAGTTCCTCAGATTACAGACTGCCTACAGATGTGCTTCCGATACTACTACTGGTATTTCAGGAAACGATCAAAGTGTAGAGAGTTTGAGACATTCTCTCCCATGAAGAAAAGTCGGCATGGTGCGTGTTGTATTTCATCCCGATGCAATTTCTGTATTTCATCAACACTCTGAAGGTCCACAGATTACAGAAATCCGCCAGATGTGCTTCGGATACTACTACAGGTCTTCCGGCATCGATCAAAGTGCAGATAGTTTGAGACATTTCTCACATGGGGAGAAATCGGCTTGGTGCGTGTTGTATTTAATCCCGATGCAATTTCTTTAATTCATCAACACCCTGAAGGTCCACACATTACAGAATGCCTGCAGATGTGATTCAGATACTACAGCTAGTCTTTCAGGAATCGATCAAAGCGTAGACAGTTTGAGTCATTACTCCCATGGAGGAAAGTCCTCGTGGCGCCTGTTGTATTTAATCCCGATGCAATTTCTGTGTTTCATCAACACTCTGAAGGTCCACAGATTACAGAATGCCTCCGAGAAGTGCTTCGGATACTACTACTAGTCTTTCAGGAATCGATCAAAGCGAAAACTGTTTGAGACATTACTCCCCTGGAGAAAAGTCGGCATGGTGCGTGTTGTATTCAATCCCGATGCAATTTCTGTATTTCATCAACACTCAGAAGGTGCACAGATTACAGAAAGCCTACAGATGTGCTTTGTATACTACTACTGGTCTTTCAGGAAACGATCAAAGTGTAGACAGTTTGAGACATTACTGCCATAAAGAAAAGTCGGCATGGTGCGTGTTGTATTCAATCCCGATGCAATTTCTGTATTTCATCAACACTCTGAAGGTCCACATATTACAGAATACCTCCGGATGTGCTTCGGATACTACTACTGGTCTTTCAGGAATCGATCGACGTGTAGACAGTTTGAGACATTACTCCCATGGAGAAAAGCCGGCAAGATGCGTGTTGTATTCAATCCCGATGCAATTTCTGTATTTCATCAACACTCTGAAGGTCCACACATTAAAGAATGCCTCCAGATGTGCTTCAGATACTACTACTTGTCTGTCAGGAATCGATCAAAGCGTAGACAGTTTGAGACATTACTCGCATGGAGAGAAGTCCACATGGTGTCTGTTGTATTTAATCCCGATGCAATTTCTGTGTTTCATCAACACTCTGAAGGTCCACAGATTACAGAATGCCTCCAGATGTGCTTCGGATACTACTACTAGTCTTTCAGGAATCGATCAAAGCGAAGACTGTTTCAGACATTACTCCCATGGAGAAATGTCGCCATGGGGCGTGTTGTATTTAATCACGATGCAATTTCGGTATTTGATCAACTCTCTAAAGGTCCACAGATTACAGAATGCCGCCAGATGTGCTTTGGATACTACTACAGGTGTTCCGGCGTCGATCAAGGAGAAGATAGTTTGAGACATTTCTCCCATGGAGAAAAGTCGGCATGGTGCGTGTTGTATTTAATCCCGATGCAATTTCTTTATTTCATCAACACCCTGAAGGTCCACACATTACAGAATGCCTGCAGATGTGCTTCGGATACTACTGCTAGTCTTTCAGGAATCGATCAAATCGTAGACAGTTTGAGTCATTACTCCCATAGAGGAAAGTCTTCGTGATGCCTGTTGTATTTAATCCCGATGCAATTTCTGTGTTTCATCAACACTCTGAAGGTCCACAGATCACAGAATGCCTCCGAGAAGTGCTTCGGATACTACTACTAGTCTTTCAGGAATCGATCAAAGCGAAGACTGTTTGAGACATTACTCCCATGGAGAAAAGTCGGCATGGTGCGTGTTGTATTCAATCCCGATGCAATTTCTGTATTTCATCAACACTCAGAAGGTGCACAGATTACAGAATGCCTACAGATGTGCTTCGGATACTACTACTGGTCTTTAGGGAAACGATCAAAGCGTAGATAGTATGAGACGTAACTCCCATGAAGAAAAGTCGGCATGGTGCGAGTTGTATACAATCCCGATGCAATTTCTGTATTTCATCAACACTCTAAAGGTCCACACACTACAGAATGCCTCCAGATGTGATTCAGATACTACTACTGGTTTTTCAGGAATCGATCAGAGCGTAGACAGACTGAGATATTACTCCCATGGAGGAATGTCCGCATGGTGCCAGTTGTATTTATTCCCAATGCAATATCTGTGTTTAATCAACACTCTGACGGTCCCCAGATTACAGAATACCTCCAGATGAGCTTCGTATACTACTACTAGTCTTTCAGGAATCGATCAAAGCGACGACAGTTTGAGACATTACTCCCATGAAGAAAAGTCGGCATGGTGCGCGTTGTATTCAATCCCGTTGCAATTTCTGTATTTCATCAACACTCTGAAGGGCCACACATTACAGAATGCCTCCAGATGTGCTTCGGATACTACTACTGGTCTTTCAGGAATCGATCATAGCGAAGACAGTTTGAGACATTACTCCCATAGAGAAAAGTCGGCATGGTGCGTGTTGTATTCAATCCCGAAGCAATTTCTAGATTTCATCAACACTCTGAAGGTCCACAGATTACAGAATGCCTCCAGATGTGCTTCGGATACTACTACAGGTCTTCCGGCATCGATCAAAGTGCAGATAGTTTGAGACATTTCTCCCATGGAGAAAATTCGGCATGGTGCGTGTTGTATTTAATCCCGATGCAATTTCTTTATTTCATCAACACACTGAAGGTCCACTCATTACAGAATGCCTCCAGATGTGCTTCGGATACTACTACAGGTCTTTCAGGAATCGATCGAAGTGTAGACAGTTTGAGACATTACTCCCATGTAGAAAAGCCGGCATGGTGCGTGTTGTATTCAATCCAGATGTAAAATCTGTATTTCATCAACACTCTGAAGGTAAACAGATTACAGATTGCATACAGATGTGCTTCCGATACTACTACTGGTCTTTAGGGAAACGATCAAAGGGTAGACAGTTTGAGACAATACTCCCATGAAGAAAAGTCGGAGTGGTGCGTGTTGTATTCAATCCCGATGTAATTTCTGTATTTCATCAACACTCTGAAGGTCCAAACATTAGAGAATGCCTCCAGATGTGCTTCGGATACTACTACTAGTCTTTCAGGAATCGATCAAAGCGTAGACAGTTTGAGACATTACTCCCATGGAGGAAAGTCCGCATGGTGCCTGTTGTATTTAATCCCGATGCAATTTCTGTGTTTCATCAACACTCTGAAGGTCCACAGATTACAGACTGCCAACAGATGTGCTTCGGATACAACTACTAGTCTTTCAGGAAACGATCAAAGTGTAGACAGTTTGAGACATTACTCCCATGAAGAAAAGTCGGCATCGTGCGTGTTGTATTAAATCCCGATGCAATTTCTGTATTTCATCAACACTCTAAAGGTCCAAACATTAGAGAATGCCTCCACATGTGCTTCGGATACAACTACTAGTCTTTCAGGAATCGATCAAAGCGTAGACAGTTTGAGACATTACTCCCATGGAGGAAAGTCCGCATGGTGCCTGTTGTATTTAATCCCGATGCAATTTCTGTGTTTAATCAACACTCTGAAGGTCCACAGATTACAGACTGCCTACAGATGTGCTTCGGATACAACTACTAGTCTTTCAGGAAACGATCAAAGTGTAGACAGTTTGAGACATTACACCCATGAAGAAAAGTCGGCATCGTGCGTTTTGGTATTTAATCCCAATGCAGTTTCTGTATTTCATCAACAGTCTGAAGATCCACAGATTACAGAATGCCTCCAGATGTGCTTCGGATAATACAACAGGTCTTCCGGCATCGATCAAAGCGCAGATAGATTGCGACATTTCTCCCATGGAGAAAAGTCGGCATGGTGCGTGATGTATTTAATCCCGATGCAATTTCTTTATTTCATCAACACTCTGAAGATCCACAGATTACAGAATGCATCCAGAAGTGCTCTGGATACTACTACTAGTCATTCAGGAATCGATCAAAGCGAAAACAGTTTGAGATATTACTACCCTGGAGAAAAGTCGGCATGGTGCGTGTTGTATTCAATCCCGATGCAATTTCTGTATTTCATCAACACACTGAAAGTCCACAGATTACAGACTGCCTACAGATGTGCTTCGGATACCACTACTGGTCTTTCAGGAAACGATCAAAGTGTAGACAGTTAGAGATATTACTCCAATGAAGAATAGTCGGATTGATGCGTGTAGTATTCAATCCCCATGCAATTTCTGTATTTCATCAAGACAATGAAGGTCCACAGATTACAGAATGCCTTCAGATTAGCTTCGGATACAACTACTAGTCTTTCAGGAATCGATCAAAGCGAAGACATTTTGAGACATTACTCCGATGGAGAAAAGTCTGCATGGTGCGTGTTGAATTCAATCCCGATGCAATTTCTATATTTGATCACACTCTGAAGGTCCACAGATTACAGAATGTCTCCAGATGTGATTCGGATACTACTACTGGTTTTTCAGGAATCGATGAAAGCTTAGACAGTTTGAGACATTAGTGCCATGGAGGAAAGTCCGCATGGTGCCTGTTGTTATTAATCCCGATGCAATTTCTGTGTTTCATCAACACTCTGAAGGTCCACAGATTACAGACTGCCTACAGATGTGCTTCGGATACAACTACTAGTCTTTCAGGAAACGATCAAAGTGTAGACAGTTTGAGACATTACTCCCATGAAGAAAAGTCGGCATCGTTCGTGTTGTATTAAATCCCGATGCAATTTCTGTATTTCATCAACACTCTAAAGGTCCAAACATTAGAGAATGCCTCCAGATGTGCTTCGGATACAACTACTAGTCTTTCAGGAAGCGATCAAAGCGTAGACAGTTTGAGACATTACTCCCATGGAGGAAAGTCCGCATGGTGCCTGTTGTATTTAATCCCGATGCAATTTCTGTGTTTAATCAACACTCTGAAGGTCCACAGATTACAGACTGCCTACAGATGTGCTTCGGATACAACTACTAGTCTTTCAGGTAACGATCAAAGTGTAGACAGTTTGAGACATTACACCCATGAAGAAAAGTCGGCATCGTGCGTTTTGGTATTTAATCCCAATGCAGTTTCTGTATTTCATCAACAGTCTGAAGATCCACAGATTACAGAATGCCTCCAGATGTGCTTCGGATAATACAACAGGTCTTCCGGCATCGATCAAAGCGCAGATAGATTGAGACATTTCTCCCATGGAGAAAAGTCGGCATGGTGCGTGTTGTATTCAATCCCGATGCAATTTCTGTATTTCATCTACACTCTGAAGGTCCACAGATTACAGAATGCCTACAGATGTGCTTCGTATCCTACTACTGGTCTTTAGGGAAACGATCAAAGCGTAGATAGTATGAGACATAACTCCCATGAAGAAAAGTCGGCATGGTGCGAGTTGTATTCAATCCCGATACAATTTCTGTATTTCATCAACACTCTGATAGTCCACACATTACAGAATGCCTCCAGATGTGCTTCGGATACTACTACTGGTCTTTCAGGAATCGATCGAAGTGTAGACAGTTTGAGACATTTTTCCCATGGAGAAAATTCGGCATGGTGCGTGTTGTATTTAATCCCGATGCAATTTCTGTATTTCATCAACCCTCTGAAGGTCCACAGATTAGAGAATGAGTACAGATGTGCTTCGGATACTACTACTGGTCTTTCAGGAAACGATCGAAGTGTAGACAGTTTGAGACATTACTCCCTTTTAGAAAAATGGCATGGTGCGAGTTGTATTCAATCCCGATGCAATTTCTATATTTCATCAACACTCTGAAGGTCCACAGATTACAGAATGCCTCCAGATGTGCTTCGGATACCACTTCTGGGCTTTCAGTAATCGATCAAAGCGTAGACAGTTCGAGACATTACTCCCATGGAGAAAAGTCCGCATGGTGCCTGTTGTATTTATTCCCAATGCTATTTCTGTGTTTAATCAACACTCTGACGGTCCCCAGATTACAGAATGCCTCCAGATGTGCTTCGGATACTACTACTGGTCTTTCAGGAATCGCTCATAGCGAAGACAGTTTGAGACATTACTCCCATAGAGAAAAGTCGGCATGGTGCGTGTTGAATTCAATCCCGAAGCAATTTCTAGATTTCATCAACACTCTGAAGGTCCACAGATTACAGAATGCCTCCAGATGTGCTTCGGATACTACTACAGGTCTTCCGGCATCGATCAAAGTGCAGATAGTTTGAGACATTTTTCCCATGGAGAAAATTCGGCATGGTGCGTGTTGTATTTAATCCCGATGCAATTTCTGTATTTCATCAACACACTGAAGGTCCACTCATTACAGAATGCCTCCAGATGTGCTTCGGATATTACTACTGGTCTTTCAGGAATCGATCGAAGTGTAGACAGTTAGAGACATTACTCCCATGGAGAAAAGACGGCATGGTGCGTGTTGTATTCAATCCCGATGCAATTTCTGTATTTCATCAACACTCTAAAGGTCCACACATTGAAGAATGCCTCCAGATCTTCTTCCGATACTACTACTTGTCTTTCAGGAATCGATCAAAGCGTAGACAGTTTGAGACATTACTCCCATAGAGGAAAGTCCGCATGGTGTCTGTTGTATTTAATCCCGATGCAATTTCTGTGTTTCATCAACACCCTGAAGGTCCACAGATTACGGAATGCCTCCAGATGTGCTTCGGATACTCCTACTAGTCTTTCAGGAATCGATCAAAGCGAAGACTGTTTGAGACATTACTCCCATGGAGAAAAGTCGGCATGGTGCGTGTTGTATTCAATCCCGATGCAATTTCAGTATTTCATCAACACTCTGAAGGTCCACAGATTACAGACTGCCTACAGATGTGCTTCGGATACTAATACTGGTCTTTAGGGAAACGATCAAAGCGTAGACAGTTTGAAACATTACTCCCATGAAGAAAAGTCGGCATGGTGCAAGTTGTATTCAATCCCGATGCAATTTCTAAATTTCACCAACACTCTGAAGGTCCACACACTACAGAATGTCTCCAGATGTGCTTCGGATAATACAACTGGTCTTCCGGCATCGATCAAAGCGCAGATAGATTGAGACATTTCTCCCATGGAGAAAAGTCGGCATGGTGCGTGTTGTATTTAATCCCGATGCAATTTCTTTATTTCATCTACACTCTGAAGATCCACAGATTACAGAATGCATCCAGAAGTGCTCTGGATACTATTACTAGTCATTCAGGAATCGATCAAAGCGAAAACAGCTTGAGATATTACTCCGCTGGAGAAAAGTCGGCATGGTGCGTGTTGTATTCATTCCCGATGCAATTTCTGTATTTCATCAACACACTGAAAGTCCACAGATTACAGACTGCCTACAGATGTGCTTCGGATACCACTACTGGTCTTTCAGGAAACGATCAAAGTGTAGACAGTTAGAGATATTACTCCAATGAAGAATAGTCGGCATGATGCGTGTTGTATTCAATCCCGATGCAATTTCTGTATTTCATCAAGACACTGAAGGTCCACAGATTACAGAATGCCTTCAGATTAGCTTCGGATACATCTACTAGTCTTTCAGGGATCGATCAAAGCGAAGACATTTTGAGACATTACTCCCATGGAGAAAAGTCTGCATGGTGCATGTTGAATTCAATCCCGATGCAATTTCTATATTTCATCAACACTCTGAAGGTCCACAGATTACAGAATGTCTCCAGCTGTGATTCGGATACTACTACTGGTTTTTCAGGAATCGATGAAAGCTTAGACAGTTTGAGACATTACTCCCATGGAGGAAAGTCCGCATGGTGCCTGTTGTTATTAATCCCGATGCAATTTCTGTGTTTAATCAACACTCTGAAGGTCCACAGATTACAGAATGCCTACAGATGTGCTTCGTATACTACTACTGGTCTTTAGGGAAACGATCAAATCGTAGATAGTATGAGACATAACTCCCATGAAGAAAAGTCGGCATGGTGCGAGTTGTATTCAATCCCGATACAATTTCTGTATTTCATCAACACTCTGATAGTCCACACACTACAGAATGCCTCCAGATGTGCTTCGGATACTACTACTGGTCTTTCAGGAATCGATCGAAGTGTAGACAGTTTGAGACATTACTCCCATGGAGAAAAGTCGGCATGGTGCGAGTTGTATTTAATCCCGATGCAATTTCTGTATTTCATCAACCCTCTGAAGGTCCACAGATTAGAGAATGCCTACAGATGTGCTTCGGATACTACTACTGGTCTTTCAGGAAACGATCGAATTGTAGACAGTTTGAGACATTACTCCCTTTTAGAAAAATGGCATGGTGCGAGTTGTATTCAATCCCGATGCAATTTCTATATTTCATCAACACTCTGAAGGTCCACAGATTACAGAATGCCTCCAGATGCGCTTCGGATACCACTTCTGGGCTTTCAGGAATCGATCAAAGCGTAGACAGTTCGAGACATTACTCCCATGGAGAAAAGTCGGCATAGTGCGTGTTGTATTCAATCACAATGCAATTTCTGTATTTCTTCAACAGACTGAAGTTCCACTGATTACAGAATGCTTCCAGATGTGATTCAGATACTACTACTGGTTTTTCAGGAATCGATCAGAGCGTAGACAGACTGAGATATTACTCCCGAGGAGGAAAGTCCGCATGGTGCCTGTTGTATTTATTCCCAATGCAATTTCTGTGTTTAATCAACACTCTGACGGTCCCCAGATTATAGAATACCTCCAGATGAGCTTCGTATACTACTACTAGTCTTTCAGGAATCGATCAAAGCGAAGACAGTTTGAGACATTACTCCATGAAGAAAAGTCGGCATGGTGCGTGTTGTATTCAATCCCGTTGCAATTTCTGTATTTCATCGACACTCTGAAGGTCCACACATTACAGAATGCCTCCAGATGTGCTTCGGATACTACTACTGGTCTTTCAGGAATCGCTCATAGCGAAGATAGTTTGAGACATTACTCCCATAGAGAAAAGTCGGCGTGGTGCGTGTTGTATTCAATCCCGAAGCAATTTCTAGATTTCATCAACACTCTGAAGGTCCACAGATTACAGAATGCCTCCAGATGTGCTTCGGATACTACTACAGGTCTTCCGGCATCGATCAAAGTGCAGATAGTTTGAACATTTCTCCCATGGAAAAATTCGTCATGGTGGGTGTTGTATTTAATCCCGATGCAATTTCTGTATTTCATCAACACACTGAAGGTCCACTCGTTACAGAATGCCTCCAGATGTGCTTCGGATACTACTACTGGTCTTTCAGGAATCGATCGAAGTGTAGACAGTTTGAGACATTACTGCCATGGAGAAAAGACGGCATGGTGCGTGTTGTATTCAATCCCGATGCAATTTCTGTATTTCATCAACACTCTAAAGGTCCACACATTAAAGAATGCCTCCAGATCTTCTTCCGATACTACTACTTGTCTTTCAGGAAACGATCAAAGCGTAGACAGTTTGAGACATGACTCCCATAGAGGAAAGTCCGCATGGTCTCTGTTGTATTTAATCCCGATGCAATTTCTGTGTTTCATCAACACCCTGAAGGTCCACAGATTACGGAATGCCTCCAGATGTGCTTCGGATACTCCTACTAGTCTTTCAGGAATCGATCAAAGCGAAGACTGTTTGAGACATTACTCCCATGGAGAAAAGTCGGCATGGTGTGTGGTGTATTCAATCCCGATGCAATTTCAGTATTTCATCAACACTCTGAAGGTCCACAGATTACAGACTGCCTACAGATGTGCTTCGGATACTACTACTGGTCTTTAGGGAAACGATCAAAGCGTAGACAGTTTGAAACATTACTCCCATGAAGAAAAGTCGGCATGGTGCAAGTTGTATTCAATCCCGATGCAATTTCTAAATTTCACCAACACTCTGAAGGTCCACACACTACAGAATGTCACCAGATGTGCTTAGGATACTACTACTGGTGTTTCAGGAATCGATCGAAGGGTAGACAGTTTGAGACATTACTCCCATGGAGAAAAGTCGGCATGGTGCGTGCTGTATTTAATCCAGATGCAATTTCTGTATTTCATCAAACCTCTGAAGGTCCACAGATTACAGAATGCCTACAGATGTGCTTCGTATACTACTACTGGTCTTTCAGGAATCGATCAAAGCGTAGACAGTTTGAGACATTACTAACATGAAGAAAAGTCGGCATGGTGCGTGTTGTATTCAATCCAGATGTAATTTCTGTATTTCATCAACACTCTGAAGGTAAACAGATTACAGACTGCCTACAGATGTGCTTCGGATACTACTACTTTTCCTTCAGGAAACGATCAAAGTGTAGATGTTTGAGACATTGCTCCCATGAAGAAAAGGCGGCATGGTGCGTGTTGTATTAAATCCCGATGCAATTTCTGTATTTCATCAACACTCTAAAGGTCCACACATTAGAGAATGCCTCCAGATGTGCTTCGGATACTACTACTAGTCTTTCAGGAATCGATCAAAGCGTAGACAGTTTGAGACAGTACTCCCATGGAGGAAAGTCCGCATGGTGCCTGTTGTATTTAATCCCGATGCAATTTCTGTGTTTCATCAACACTCTGAGGGTCCACAGATTACAGAATGCCTACAGATGTGCTTCGTATACTACTACTGGTCTTTAGGGAAACGATCAAAGCGTAGATAGTATGAGACATAACTCCCATGAAGAAAAGTCGGCATGGTGCGAGTTGTATTCAATCCCGATACAATTTCTGTATTTCATCAACACTCTGATAGTCCACACACTACAGAATGCCTCCAGATGTGCTTCGGATACTACTACTGGTCTTTCAGGAATTGATCGAAGTGTAGACAGTTTGGGACATTACTCCCATGGAGAAAAGTCGGCATAGTGGGTGTTGTATTCAATCACAATGCAATTTCTGTATTTCATCAACAGACTGAAGTTCCACTGATTACAGAATGCTTCCAGATGTGATTCAGATACTACTACTGGTTTTTCAGGAATCGATCAGAGCGTAGACAGACTGAGATATTACTCCCATGGAGGAAAGTCCGCATGGTGCCTGTTGTATTTATTCCCAATGCAATTTCTGTGTTTAATCAACACTCTGACGGTCCCCAGATTACAGAATACCTCCAGATGAGCTTCGTATACTACTGCTAGTCTTTCAGGAATCGATCAAAGCGAAGACAGTTTGAGACATTACTCCCATGAAGAAAAGTCGGCATGGTGCGTGTTGTATTCAATCCCGTTGCAATTTCTGTATTTCATCAACACTCTGAAGGTCCACACATTACAGAATGCCTCCAGATGGGCTTCGGATACTACTACTGGTCTTTCAGGAATCGCTCATAGCGAAGACAGTTTGAGACATTACTCCCATAGAGAAAAGTCGGCATGGTGCGTGTTGTATTCAATCCCGTTGCAATTTCTGTATTTCATCAACACACTGAAGGTCCACTCATTACAGAATGCCTCCAGACGTGCTTCGGATACTACTACTGGTCTTTCAGGAATCGATCGAAGTGTAGACAGTTTGAGACATTACTCCCATGGAGAAAAGACGGCATGGAGCGTGTTGTATTCAATCCCGATGCTATTTCTGTATTTCATCAACACTTTAAAGGTCCACACATTAAAGAATGCCTCCAGATCTTCTTCCGATACTACTACTTGTCTTTCAGGAAACGATCAAAGCGTAGACAATTTGAGACATTACTCCCATAGAGGAAAGTCCGCATAGTGTCTGTTGTATTTAATCCCGATGCAATTTCTGTGTTTCATCAACACCCTGAAGGTCCACAGATTACGGAATGCCTTCAGATGTGCTTCGGATACTCCTACTAGTCTTTCAGGAATCGATCAAAGCGAAGACTGTTTGAGACATTACTCCCATGGAGAAAAGTCGGCATGGTGCAAGTTGTATACAATCCCGATGCAATTTCTAAATTTCACCAACACTCTGAAGGTCCACACACTACAGAATGTCTCCAGATGTGCTTAGGATACTACTACTGGTGTTTCAGGAATCGATCGAAGGGTAGACAGTTTGAGACATTACCCCCATGGAGAAAAGTCGGCATGGTGCGTGCTGTATTTAATCCAGATGCAATTTCTGTATTTCATCAAACCTCTGAAGGTCCACAGATTACAGAATGCCTACAGATGTGCTTCGTATACTACTACTGGTCTTTCAGGAATCGATCAAAGCGTAGACAGTTTGAGACATTACTAACATGAAGAAAAGTCGGCATGGTGCGTGTTGTATTCAATCCAGATGTAATTTCTGTATTTCATCAACACTCTGAAGGTAAACAGATTACAGATTGCATACAGATGTGCTTCCGATACTACTACTGGTCTTTAGGGAAACGATCAAAGCGTAGACAGTTTGAGACAATACTCCCATGAAGAAAAGTCGGCATGGTGCGTGTTGTATTCAATCCCGATGTAATTTCTGTATTTCATCAACACTCTGAAGGTCCACAGATTACAGACTGCCTACAGATGTGCTTCGGATACTACTACTGGTCTTTCAGGAAACGATCAAAGTGTAGATGTTTGAGACATTGCTCCCATGAAGAAAAGGCGGCATGGTGCGTGTTGTATTAAATCCCGATGCAATTTCTGTATTTCATCAACACTCTAAAGGTCCACACATTAGAGAATGCCTCCAGATGTGCTTCGGATACTACTACTAGTCTTTCAGGAATCGATCAAAGCGTAGACAGTTTGAGACATTACTCCCATGGAGGATAGCCCGCATGGTGCCTGTTGTATTTAATCCCGATGCAATTTCTGTGTTTCATCAACTCTCTGAAGGTCCACAGATTACAGACTGCCTACAGATGTGCTTCGGACACAACTACTAGTCTTTCAGGAAACGATCAAAGTGTAGACAGTTTGAGACATTACTCCCATGAAGAAAAGTCGGCATCGTGCGTTTTGGTATTTATTCCCAATGCAGTTTCTGTATTTCATCAACAGTCTGAAGATCCACAGATTACAGAATGCCTCCAGATGTGCTTCGGATAATACAACTGGTCTTCCGGCATCGATCAAAGCGCAGATAGATTGAGACATTTCTCCCATGGAGAGAAGTCGGCATGGTGCGTGTTGTATTTAATCCCGATGCAATTTCTTTATTTCATCTACACTCTGAAGATCCACAGATTACAGAATGCATCCAGAAGTGCTCTGGATACTATTACTAGTCATTCAGGAATCGATCAAAGCGAAAACAGTTTGAGATATTACTCCGCTGGAGAAAAGTCGGCATGGTGCGTGTTGTATTCATTCCCGATGCAATTTCTGTATTTCATCAACACACTGAAAGTCCACAGATTACAGACTGCCTACAGATGTGCTTCGGATACCACTACTGGTCTTTCAGGAAACGATCAAAGTGTAGACAGTTAGAGATATTACTCCAATGAAGAATAGTCGGCATGATGCGTGTTGTATTCAATCCCGATGCAATTTCTGTATTTCATCAAGACACTGAAGGTCCACAGATTACAGAATGCCCTCAGATTAGCTTCGGATACATCTACTAGTCTTTCAGGGATCGATCAAAGCGAAGACATTTTGAGACATTACTCCCATGGAGAAAAGTCTGCATGGTGCATGTTGAAATCAATCCCGATGCAATTTCTATATTTCATCAACACTCTGAAGGTCCACAGTTTACAGAATGTCTCCAGATGTGATTCGGATACTACTACTGGTTTTTCAGGAATCGATGAAAGCTTAGACAGTTTGAGACATTACTCCCATGGAGGAAAGTCCGCATGGTGCCTGTTGTTATTAATCCCGATGCAATTTCTGTGTTTAATCAACACTCTGAAGGTCCACAGATTACAGAATGCCTACAGATGTGCTTCGTATACTACTACTGGTCTTTAGGGAAACGATCAAATCGTAGATAGTATGAGACATAACTCCCATGAAGAAAAGTCGGCATGGTGCGAGTTGTATTCAATCCCGATACAATTTCTGTATTTCATCAACACTCTGATAGTCCACACACTACAGAATGCCTCCAGATGTGCTTCGGATACTACTACTGGTCTTTCAGGAATCGATCGAAGTGTAGACAGTTTGAGACATTACTCCCATGGAGAAAAGTCGGCATGGTGCGAGTTGTATTTAATCCCGATGCAATTTCTGTATTTCATCAACCCTCTGAAGGTCCACAGATTAGAGAATGCCTACAGATGTGCTTCGGATACTACTACTGGTCTTTCAGGAAACGATCGAAGTGTAGACAGTTTGAGACATTACTCCCTTTTAGAAAAATGGCATGGTGCGAGTTGTATTCAATCCCGATGCAATTTCTATATTTCATCAACACTCTGAAGGTCCACAGATTACAGAATGCCTCCAGATGTGCTTCGGATACCACTTCTGGGCTTTCAGGAATCGATCAAAGCGTAGACAGTTCGAGACATTACTCCCATGGAGAAAAGTCGGCATAGTGCGTGTTGTATTCAATCACAATGCAATTTCTGTATTTCATCAACAGACTGAAGTTCCACTGATTACAGAATGCTTCCAGATGTGATTCAGATACTACTACTGGTTTTTCAGGAACCGATCAGCGCGTAGACAGACTGAGATATTACTCCCATGGAGGAAAGTCCGCATGGTGCCTGTTGTATTTATTCCCAATGCAATTTCTGTGTTTAATCAACACTCTGACGGTCCAAAGATTACAGAATACCTCCAGATGAGCTTCGTATACTACTACTAGTCTTTCAGGAATCGATCAAAGCGAAGACAGTTTGAGACATTACTCCCATGAAGAAAAGTCAGCATGGTGCGTGTTGTATTCAATCCCGTTGCAATTTCTGTATTTCATCGACACTCTGAAGGTCCACACATTACAGAATGCCTCCAGATGTGCTTCGGATACTACTACTGGTCTTTCAGGAATCGCTCATAGCGAAGACAGTTTGAGACATTACTCCCATAGAGAAAAGTCGGCATGGTGCGTGTTGTATTCAATCCCGAAGCAATTTCTAGATTTCATCAAAACTCTGAAGGTCCACAGATTACAGAATGCCTCCAGATGTGCTTCGGATACTACTACAGGTCTTCCGGCATCGATCAAAGTGCAGATAGTTTGAGACATTTCTCCCATGGAGAAAATTCGGCATGGTGCGTGTTGTATTTAATCCCGATGCAATTTCTGTATTTCATCAACACACTGAAGGTCCACTCATTACAGAATGCCTCCAGATGTGCTTCGGATACTACTACTGGTCTTTCAGGAATCGATCGAAGTGTAGACAGTTTGAGAAATTACTCCCATGGAGAAAAGACGGCATGGTGCGTGTTGTATTCAATCCCGATGCAATTTCTGTATTTCATCAACACTCTAAAGGTCCACACATTAAAGAATGCCTCCAGATCTTCTTCCGATACTACTACTTGTCTTTCAGGAAACGATCAAAGCGTAAACAGTTTGAGACATTACTCCCATAGAGGAAAGTCCGCATGGTGTCTGTTGTATTTAATCCCGATGCAATTTCTGTGTTTCATCAACACCCTGAAGGTCCACAGATTACGGAATGCCTCCAGATGTGCTTCGGATACTCCTACTAGTCTTTCAGGAATCGATCAAAGCGAAGACTGTTTGAGACATTACTCCCATGGAGAAAAGTCGGCATGGTGCGTGTTGTATTCAATCCCGATGCAATTTCTGTATTTCATCAACACTCTGAAGGTCTACAGATTACAGACTGCCTACAGATGTGCTTCGGATACTACTACTGGTCTTTAGGGAAACGATCAAAGCGTAGACAGTTTGAAACATTACTCCCATGAAGAAAAGTCGGCATGGTGCAAGTTGTATTCAATCCCAATGCAATTTCTAAATTTCACCAACACTCTGAAGGTCCACACACTACAGAATGTCTCCAGATGTGCTTAGGATACTACTACTGGTGTTTCAGGAATCGATCGAAGTGTAGACAGTTTGAGACATTACTCCCATGGAGAAAAGTCGGCATGGTGCGTGCTGTATTTAATCCCGATGTAATTTCTGTATTTCATCAAACCTCTGAAGGTCCACAGATTACAGATTGCATACAGATGTGCTTCCGATACTACTACTGGTCTTTAGGGAAACGATCAAAGTGTAGACAGTTTGAGACAATACTCCCATGAAGAAAAGTCGGCATGGTGCGTGTTGTATTCAATCCCGATGTAATTTCTGTATTTCATCAACACTCTGAAGGTCCACAGATTACAGACTGCCTACAGATGTGCTTCGGATACTACTACTGGTCTTTCAGGAAACGATCAAATTGTAGATGTTTGAGACATTGCTCCCATGAAGAAAAGGCGGCATGGTGCGTGTTGTATTAAATCCCGATGCAAATTCTGTATTTCATCAACACTCTAAAGGTCCACACATTAGAGAATGCCTCCAGATGTGCTTCGGATACTACTACTAGTCTTTCAGGAATCGATCAAAGCGTAGACAGTTTGAGACATTACTCCCATGGAGGATAGCCCGCATGGTGCCTGTTGTATTTAATCCCGATGCAATTTCTGTGTTTCATCAACACTCTGAAGGTCCACAGATTACAGACTGCCTACAGATGTGCTTCGGATACAACTACTAGTCTTTCAGGAAACGATCAAAGTGTAGACAGTTTGAGACATTACTCCCATGAAGAAAAGTCGGCATCGTGCGTTTTGGTATTTAATCCCAATGCAGTTTCTGTATTTCATCAACAGTCTGAAGATCCACAGATTACAGAATGCCTCCAGATGTGCTTCGGATAATACAACTGGTCTTCCGGCATCGATCAAAGCGCAGATAGATTGAGACATTTCTCCCATGGAGAAAAGTCGGCATGGTGCGTGTTGTATTTAATCCCGATGCAATTTCTTTATTTCATCTACACTCTGAAGATCCACAGATTACAGAATGCATCCAGAAGTGCTCTGGATACTATTACTAGTCATTCAGGAATCGATCAAAGCGAAAACAGTTTGAGATATTACTCCGCTGGAGAAAAGTCGGCATGGTGCGTGTTGTATTCATTCCCGATGCAATTTCTGTATTTCATCAACACACTGAAAGTCCACAGATTACAGACTGCCTACAGATGTGCTTCGGATACCACTACTGGTCTTTCAGGAAACGATCAAAGTGTAGACAGTTAGAGATATTACTCCAATGAAGAATAGTCGGCATGATGCGTGTTGTATTCAATCCCGATGCAATTTCTGTATTTCATCAAGACACTGAAGGTCCACAGATTACAGAATGCCTTCAGATTAGCTTCGGATACATCTACTAGTCTTTCAGGGATCGATCAAGGCGAAGACATTTTGAGACATTACTCCCATGGAGAAAAGTCTGCATGGTGCATGTTGAATTCAATCCCGATGCAATTTCTATATTTCATCAACACTCTGAAGGTCCACAGATTACAGAATGTCTCCAGATGTGATTCGGATACTACTACTGGTTTTTCAGGAATCGATGAAAGCTTAGACAGTTTGAGACATTACTCCCATGGAGGAAAGTCCGCATGGTGCCTGTTGTTATTAATCCCGATGCAATTTCTGTGTTTAATCAACACTCTGAAGGTCCACAGATTACAGAATGCCTACAGATGTGCTTCGTATACTACTACTGGTCTTTAGGGAAACGATCAAATCGTAGATAGTATGAGACATAACTCCCATGAAGAAAAGTCGGCATGGTGCGAGTTGTATTCAATCCCGATACAATTTCTGTATTTCATCAACACTCTGATAGTCCACACACTACAGAATGCCTCCAGATGTGCTTCGGATACTACTACTGGTCTTTCAGGAATCGATCGAAGTGTAGACAGTTTGAGACATTACTCCCATGGAGAAAAGTCAGCATGGTGCGAGTTGTATTTAATCCCGATGCAATTTCTGTATTTCATCAACCCTCTGAAGGTCCACAGATTAGAGAATGCCTACAGATGTGCTTCGGATACTACTACTGGTCTTTCAGGAAACGATCGAAGTGTAGACAGTTTGAGACATTACTCCCTTTTAGAAAAATGGCATGGTGCGAGTTGTATTCAATCCCGATGCAATTTCTATATTTCATCAACACTCTGAAGGTCCACAGATTACAGAATGCCTCCAGATGTGCTTCGGATACCACTTCTGGGCTTTCAGGAATCGATCAAAGCGTAGACAGTTCGAGACATTACTCCCATGGAGAAAAGTCGGCATAGTGCGTGTTGTATTCAATCACAATGCAATTTCTGTATTTCATCAACAGACTGAAGTTCCACTGATTACAGAATGCTTCCAGATGTGATTCAGATACTACTACTGGTTTTTCAGGAATCGATCAGAGCGTAGACAGACTGAGATATTACTCCCATGGAGGAAAGTCCGCATGGTGCCTGTTGTATTTATTCCCAATGCAATTTCTGTGTTTAATCAACACTCTGACGGTCCAAAGATTACAGAAAACCTCCAGATGAGCTTCGTATACTACTACTAGTCTTTCAGGAATCGATCAAAGCGAAGACAGTTTGAGACATTACTCCCATGAAGAAAAGTCAGCATGGTGCGTGTTGTATTCAATCCCGTTGCAATTTCTGTATTTCATCGACACTCTGAAGGTCCACACATTACAGAATGCCTCCAGATGTGCTTCGGATACTACTACTGGTCTTTCAGGAATCGCTCATAGCGAAGACAGTTTGAGACATTACTCCCATAGAGAAAAGTCGGCATGGTGCGTGTTGTATTCAATCCCGAAGCAATTTCTAGATTTCATCAAAACTCTGAAGGTCCACAGATTACAGAATGCCTCCAGATGTGCTTCGGATACTACTACAGGTCTTCCGGCATCGATCAAAGTGCAGATAGTTTGAGACATTTCTCCCATGGATAAAATTCGGCATGGTGCGTGTTGTATTTAATCCCGATGCAATTTCTGTATTTCATCAACACACTGAAGGTCCACTCATTACAGAATGCCTCCAGATGTGCTTCGGATACTACTACTGGTCTTTCAGGAATCGATCGAATTGTAGACAGTTTGAGACATTACTCCCATGGAGAAAAGACGGCATGGTGCGTGTTGTATTCAATCCCGATGCAATTTCTGTATTTCATCAACACTCTAAAGGTCCACACATTAAAGAATGCCTCCAGATCTTCTTCCGATACTACTACTTGTCTTTCAGGAAACGATCAAAGCGTAAACAGTTTGAGACATTACTCCCATAGAGGAAAGTCCGCATGGTGTCTGTTGTATTTAATCCCGATGCAATTTCTGTGTTTCATCAACACCCTGAAGGTCCACAGATTACGGAATGCCTCCAGATGTGCTTCGGATACTCCTACTAGTCTTTCAGGAATCGATCAAAGCGAAGACTGTTTGAGACATTACTCCCATGGAGAAAAGTCGGCATGGTGCGTGTTGTATTCAATCCCGATGCAATTTCTGTATTTCATCAACACTCTGAAGGTCTACAGATTACAGACTGCCTACAGATGTGCTTCGGATACTACTACTGGTCTTTAGGGAAACGATCAAAGCGTAGACAGTTTGAAACATTACTCCCATGAAGAAAAGTCGGCATGGTGCAAGTTGTATTCAATCCCAATGCAATTTCTAAATTTCACCAACACTCTGAAGGTCCACACACTACAGAATGTCTCCAGATGTGCTTAGGATACTACTACTGGTGTTTCAGGAATCGATCGAAGTGTAGACAGTTTGAGACATTACTCCCATGGAGAAAAGTCGGCATGGTGCGTGCTGTATTTAATCCCGATGTAATTTCTGTATTTCATCAAACCTCTGAAGGTCCACAGATTACAGATTGCATACAGATGTGCTTCCGATACTACTACTGGTCTTTAGGGAAACGATCAAAGTGTAGACAGTTTGAGACAATACTCCCATGAAGAAAAGTCGGCATGGTGAGTGTTGTATTCAATCCCGATGTAATTTCTGTATTTCATCAACACTCTGAAGGTCCACAGATTACAGACTGCCTACAGATGTGCTTCGGATACTACTACTGGTCTTTCAGGAAACGATCAAATTGTAGATGTTTGAGACATTGCTCCCATGAAGAAAAGGCGGCATGGTGCGTGTTGTATTAAATCCCGATGCAATTTCTGTATTTCATCAACACTCTAAAGGTCCACACATTAGAGAATGCCTCCAGATGTGCTTCGGATACTACTACTAGTCTTTCAGGAATCGATCAAAGCGTAGACAGTTTGAGACATTACCCCCATGGAGGAAAGTCCGCATGGTGCCTGTTGTTTTTAATCCCGATGCAATTTCTGTGTTTCATTAACACTCTGAAGGTCCACAGATTACAGACTGCCTACAGATGTGCTTCGGATACAACTACTAGTCTTTCAGGAAACGATCAAAGTGTAGACAGTTTGAGACATTACTCCCATGAAGAAAAGTCGGCATCGTGCGTTTTGGTATTTAACCCCAATGCAGTTTCTGTATTTCATCAACAGTCTGAAGATCCACAGATTACAGAATGCCTCCAGATGTGCTTCGGATAATACAACAGGTCTTCCGGCATCGATTAAAGCGCAGATAGATTGAGACATTTCTCCCATGGAGATAAGTCGGCATGGTACGTGTTGTATTTAATCCCGATGCAATTTCTTTATTTCATCAACACTCTGAAGATCCACAGATTACAGAATGCATCCAGAGGTGCTCTGGATACTACTACTAGTCATTCAGGAATCGATCAAAGCGAAAACAGTTTGAGATATTACTCCGCTGGAGAAAAGTCGGCATTTTGCGTGTTGTATTCATTCCCGATGCAATTTCTGTATTTCATCAACACACTGAAAGTCCACAGATTACAGACTGCCTACAGATGTGCTTCGGATACCACTACTGGTCTTTCAGGAAACGATCAAAGTGTAGACAGTTAGAGATATTACTCCAATGAAGAATAGTCGGCATGATGCGTGTTGTATTCAATCCCGATGCAATTTCTGTATTTCATCAACCCCCTGAAGGTCCACAGATTACAGAATGTCTCCAAATGTGATTCGGATACTACTACTGGTTTTTCAGGAATCGATGAAAGCTTAGAAAGTTTGAGACATTACTCCCATGGAGGAAAGTCCGCATGGTGCCTGTTGTTATTAATCCCGATGCAATTTCTGTGTTTAATCAACACTCTGATGGTCCACAGATTACAGAATGCCTACAGATGTGCTTCGTATACTACTACTGGTCTTTAGGGAAACGATCAAAGCGTAGATAGTATGAGACATAACTCCCATGAAGAAAAGTCGGCATGGTGCGAGTTGTACTCAATCCCGATACAATTTCTGTATTTCATCAACACTCTGATAGTCCACACACTACAGAATGCCTCCAGATGTGCTTCGGATACTACTACTGGTCTTTCAGGAATCGATCGAAGTGTAGACAGTTTGAGACCTTACTCCCATGGAGTAAAGTCTGCATGGTGTGTGTTGTATTCAGTCCCGATGCAATATCTGGGTTTCATCAAATCTCTGAAATTCCACAGATTACAGAATGCCTCCAGATGTGCTTCGGATACTACTACTAGCCTTTCAGGAGTTGATCAAAGCGAAGACTGTTTGAGACATTACTCTCATGGAGAAAAGTCGGCATGGTGCGTGTTGTATTCAATCCCGATGCAATTTCTGTATTTCATCAACACTCTGAAGGTCCACAGATTACAGAATGCCGCCAGATGTGCTTTGGATACTACTACAGGTCTTCCGGCATCGATCAAAGTGCAGATAGTTTGAGACATTTCTCCCATGGAGAAAAGTCGGTATGGTGCGTGTTGTATTGAATCCCGATGCAATTTCTGTATTTCATCATCACACTGAAGGTCCACTCATTACAGAATGCCTCCAGATGTGCTTCGGATACTACTACTGGTCTTTCAGGAATCGATCAGATTGTAGACAATTTGAGACATTACTCCCATGTAGAAAAGCCGGCATGGTGCGTGTTGTATTCAATCCCGATGCAATTTCTGTATTTCATCAACACTCTGAAGGTCCACAGATTACAGACTGCCTACAGATGTGCTTCGGATACTACTACTGGTCTTTAGGGAAACGATCAAAGCGTAGACAGTTTGAAACATTACTCCCATGAAGAAAAGTCGGCATGGTGCAAGTTGTATTCAATCCCAATGCAATTTCTAAATTTCACCAACACTCTGAAGGTCCACACACTACAGAATGTCTCCAGATGTGCTTAGGATACTACTACTGGTGTTTCAGGAATCGATCGAAGTGTAGACAGTTTGAGACATTACTCCCATGGAGAAAAGTCGGCATGGTGCGTGCTGTATTTAATCCCGATGCAATTTCTGTATTTCATCAAACCTCTGAAGGTCCACAGATTACAGATTGCATACAGATGTGCTTCCGATACTACTACTGGTCTTTAGGGAAACGATCAAAGCGTAGACAGTTTGAGACAATACTCCCATGAAGAAAAGTCGGCATGGTGCGTGTTGTATTCAATCCCGATGTAATTTCTGTATTTCATCAACACTCTGAAGGTCCACAGATTACAGACTGCCTACGGATGTGCTTCGGATACTACTACTGGTCTTTCAGGAAACGATCAAATTGTAGATGTTTGAGACATTGCTCCCATGAAGAAAAGGCGGCATGGTGCGTGTTGTATTAAATCCCGATGCAATTTCTGTATTTCATCAACACTCTAAAGGTCCACACATTAGAGAATGCCTCCAGATGTGCTTCGGATACTACTACTAGTCTTTCAGGAATCGATCAAAGCGTAGACAGTTTGAGACATTACCCCCATGGAGGAAAGTCCGCATGGTGCCTGTTGTATTTAATCCCGATGCAATTTCTGTGTTTCATCAACACTCTGAAGGTCCACAGATTACAGACTGCCTACAGATGTGCTTCGGATACAACTACTAGTCTTTCAGGAAACGATCAAAGTGTAGACAGTTTGAGACATTACTCCCATGAAGAAAAGTTGGCATCGTGCGTTTTGGTATTTAACCCCAATGCAGTTTCTGTATTTCATCAACAGTCTGAAGATCCACAGATTACCGAATGCCTCCAGATGTGCTTCGGATAATACAACAGGTCTTCCGGCATCGATTAAAGCGCAGATAGATTGAGACATTTCTCCCATGGAGATAAGTCGGCATGGTTCGTGTTGTATTTAATCCCGATGCAATTTCTTTATTTCATCAACACTCTGAAGATCCACAGATTACAGAATGCATCCAGAGGTGCTCTGGATACTACTACTAGTCATTCAGGAATCGATCAAAGCGAAAACAGTTTGAGATATTACTCCGCTGGAGAAAAGTCGGCATTTTGCGTGTTGTATTCATTCCCGATGCAATTTCTGTATTTCATCAACACACTGAAAGTCCACAGATTACAGACTGCCTACAGATGTGCTTCGGATACCACTACTGGTCTTTCAGGAAACGATCAAAGTGTAGACAGTTAGAGATATTACTCCAATGAAGAATAGTCGGCATGATGCGTGTTGTATTCAATCCCGATGCAATTTCTGTATTTCATCAACCCTCTGAAGGTCCACAGATTACAGAATGTCTCCAGATGTGATTCGGATACTACTACTGGTTTTTCAGGAATCGATGAAAGCTTAGAAAGTTTGAGACATTACTCCCATGGAGGAAAGTCCGCATGGTGCCTGTTGTTATTAATCCCGATGCAATTTCTGTGTTTAATCAACACTCTGAAGGTCCACAGATTACAGAATGCCTACAGATGTGCTTCGTATACTACTACTGGTCTTTAGGGAAACGATCAAAGGGTAGATAGTATGAGACATAACTCCCATGAAGAAAAGTCGGCATGGTGCGAGTTGTATTCAATCCCGATACAATTTCTGTATTTCATCAACAATCTGATAGTCCACACACTACAGAATGCCTCCAGATGTGCTTCGGATACTACTACTGGTCTTTCAGGAATCGATCGAAGTGTAGACAGTTTGAGACCTTACTCCCATGGAGTAAAGTCTGCATGGTGTGTGTTGTATTCAGTCCCGATGCAATTTCTGGGTTTCATCAAACCTCTTAAATTCCACAGATTACAGAATGCCTCCAGATGTGCTTCGGATACTACTACTAGCCTTTCAGGAGTTGATCAAAGCGAAGACTGTTTGAGACATTACTCTCATGGAGAAAAGTCGGCATGGTGCGTGTTGTATTCAATCCCGATGCAATTTCTGTATTTCATCAACACTCTGAAGGTCCACAGATTACAGAATGCCGCCAGATGTGCTTTGGATGCTACTACAGGTCTTCCGGCATCGATCAAAGTGCAGATAGTTTGAGACATTTCTCCCTTGGAGAAAAGTCGGTATGGTGCGTGTTGTATTCAATCCCGATGCAATTTCTGTATTTCATCAACACTCTGAAGGTCCACACATTCAAGAATGCCTCCAGATGTTCTTCCGATACTACTACTTGTCTTTCAGGAATCGATCAAAGCGTAGACAGTTTGAGACATTACTCCCAAAGAGCAAAGTTCGCATGGTGTCTGTTGTATTTAATCCCGATGCAATTTCTGTGTTTCATCAACACCCTGAAGGTCCACAGATTACAGAATGTCTCCAGATGTGATTCGGATACTACTACTGGTTTTTCAGGAATCGATGAAAGCTTAGAAAGTTTGAGACATTACTCCCATGGAGGAAAGTCCGCATGGTGCCTGTTGTTATTAATCCCGATGCAATTTCTGTGTTTAATCAACACTCTGAAGGTCCACAGATTACAGAATGCCTACAGATGTGCTTCGTATACTACTACTGGTCTTTAGGGAAACGATCAAAGCGTAGATAGTATGAGACATAACTCCCATGAAGAAAAGTCGGCATGGTGCGAGTTGTATTCAATCCCGATACAATTTCTGTATTTCATCAACACTCTGATAGTCCACACACTACAGAATGCCTCCAGATGTGCTTCGGATACTACTACTGGTCTTTCAGGAATCGATCGAAGTGTAGACAGTTTGAGACCTTACTCCCATGGAGTAAAGTCTGCATGGTGTGTGTTGTATTCAGTCCCGATGCAATTTCTGGGTTTCATCAAACCTCTGAAATTCCACAGATTACAGAATGCCTCCAGATGTGCTTCGGATACTACTACTAGCCTTTCAGGAGTTGATCAAAGCGAAGACTGTTTGAGACATTACTCTCATGGAGAAAAGTCGGCATGGTGCGTGTTGTATTCAATCCCGATGCAATTTCTGTATTTCATCAACACTCTGAAGGTCCACAGATTATAGAATGCCGCCAGATGTGCTTTGGATACTACTACAGGTCTTCCGGCATCGATCAAAGTGCAGATAGTTTGAGACATTTCTCCCATGGAGAAAAGTCGGTATGGTGCGTGTTGTATTCAATCCCGATGCAATTTCTGTATTTCATCAACACTCTGAAGGTCCACACATTCAAGAATGCCTCCAGATGTTCTTCCGATACTACTACTTGTCTTTCAGGAATCGATCAAAGCGTAGACAGTTTGAGACATTACTCCCATAGAGAAAAGTCGGCATGGTGCGTGTTGTATTCAATCCCGAAGCAATTTCTAGATTTCATCAAAACTCTGAAGGTCCACAGATTACAGAATGCCTCCAGATGTGCTTCGGATACTACTACAGGTCTTCCGGCATCGATCAAAGTGCAGATAGTTTGAGACATTTCTCCCATGGATAAAATTCGGCATGGTGCGTGTTGTATTTAATCCCGATGCAATTTCTGTATTTCATCAACACACTGAAGGTCCACTCATTACAGAATGCCTCCAGATGTGCTTCGGATACTACTACTGGTCTTTCAGGAATCGATCGAAGTGTAGACAGTTTGAGACATTACTCCCATGGAGAAAAGACGGCATGGTGCGTGTTGTATTCAATCCCGATGCAATTTCTGTATTTCATCAACACTCTAATGGTCCACACATTAAAGAATGCCTCCAGATCTTCTTCCGATACTACTACTTGTCTTTCAGGAAACGATCAAAGCGTAAACAGTTTGAGACATTACTCCCATAGAGGAAAGTCCGCATGGTGTCTGTTGTATTTAATCCCGATGCAATTTCTGTGTTTCATCAACACCCTGAAGGTCCACAGATTACGGAATGCCTCCAGATGTGCTTCGGATACTCCTACTAGTCTTTCAGGAATCGATCAAAGCGAAGACTGTTTGAGACATTACTCCCATGGAGAAAAGTCGGCATGGTGCGTGTTGTATTCAATCCCGATGCAATTTCTGTATTTCATCAACACTCTGAAGGTCTACAGATTACAGACTGCCTACAGATGTGCTTCGGATACTACTACTGGTCTTTAGGGAAACGATCAAAGCGTAGACAGTTTGAAACATTACTCCCATGAAGAAAAGTCGGCATGGTGCAAGTTGTATTCAATCCCAATGCAATTTCTAAATTTCACCAACACTCTGAAGGTCCACACACTACAGAATGTCTCCAGATGTGCTTAGGATACTACTACTGGTGTTTCAGGAATCGATCGAAGTGTAGACAGTTTGAGACATTACTCCCATGGAGAAAAGTCGGCATGGTGCGTGCTGTATTTAATCCCGATGTAATTTCTGTATTTCATCAAACCTCTGAAGGTCCACAGATTACAGATTGCATACAGATGTGCTTCCGATACTACTACTGGTCTTTAGGGAAACGATCAAAGTGTAGACAGTTTGAGACAATACTCCCATGAAGAAAAGTCGGCATGGTGCGTGTTGTATTCAATCCCGATGTAATTTCTGTATTTCATCAACACTCTGAAGGCCCACAGATTACAGACTGCCTACAGATGTGCTTCGGATACTACTACTGGTCTTTCAGGAAACGATCAAATTGTAGATGTTTGAGACATTGCTCCCATGAAGAAAAGGCGGCATGGTGCGTGTTGTATTAAATCCCGATGCAATTTCTGTATTTCATCAACACTCTAAAGGTCCACACATTAGAGAATGCCTCCAGATGTGCTTCGGATACTACTACTAGTCTTTCAGGAATCGATCAAAGCGTAGACAGTTTGAGACATTACCCCCATGGAGGAAAGTCCGCATGGTGCCTGTTGTATTTAATCCCGATGCAATTTCTGTGTTTCATTAACACTCTGAAGGTCCACAGATTACAGACTGCCTACAGATGTGCTTCGGATACAACTACTAGTCTTTCAGGAAACGATCAAAGTGTAGACAGTTTGAGACATTACTCCCATGAAGAAAAGTCGGCATCGTGCGTTTTGGTATTTAACCCCAATGCAGTTTCTGTATTTCATCAACAGTCTGAAGATCCACAGATTACCGAATGCCTCCAGATGTGCTTCGGATAATACAACAGGTCTTCCGGCATCGATTAAAGCGCAGATAGATTGAGACATTTCTCCCATGGAGATAAGTCGGCATGGTACGTGTTGTATTTAATCCCGATGCAATTTCTTTATTTCATCAACACTCTGAAGATCCACAGATTACAGAATGCATCCAGAGGTGCTCTGGATACTACTACTAGTCATTCAGGAATCGATCAAAGCGAAAACAGTTTGAGATATTACTCCGCTGGAGAAAAGTCGGCATTTTGCGTGTTGTATTCATTCCCGATGCAATTTCTGTATTTCATCAACACACTGAAAGTCCACAGATTACAGACTGCCTACAGATGTGCTTCGGATACCACTACTGGTCTTTCAGGAAACGATCAAAGTGTAGACAGTTAGAGATATTACTCCAATGAAGAATAGTCGGCATGATGCGTGTTGTATTCAATCCCGATGCAATTTCTGTATTTCATCAACCCCCTGAAGGTCCACAGATTACAGAATGTCTCCAGATGTGATTCGGATACTACTACTGGTTTTTCAGGAATCGATGAAAGCTTAGAAAGTTTGAGACATTACTCCCATGGAGGAAAGTCCGCATGGTGCCTGTTGTTATTAATCCCGATGCAATTTCTGTGTTTAATCAACACTCTGATGGTCCACAGATTACAGAATGCCTACAGATGTGCTTCGTATACTACTACTGGTCTTTAGGGAAACGATCAAAGCGTAGATAGTATGAGACATAACTCCCATGAAGAAAAGTCGGCATGGTGCGAGTTGTACTCAATCCCGATACAATTTCTGTATTTCATCAACACTCTGATAGTCCACACACTACAGAATGCCTCCAGATGTGCTTCGGATACTACTACTGGTCTTTCAGGAATCGATCGAAGTGTAGACAGTTTGAGACCTTACTCCCATGGAGTAAAGTCTGCATGGTGTGTGTTGTATTCAGTCCCGATGCAATATCTGGGTTTCATCAAATCTCTGAAATTCCACAGATTACAGAATGCCTCCAGATGTGCTTCGGATACTACTACTAGCCTTTCAGGAGTTGATCAAAGCGAAGACTGTTTGAGACATTACTCTCATGGAGAAAAGTCGGCATGGTGCGTGTTGTATTCAATCCCGATGCAATTTCTGTATTTCATCAACACTCTGAAGGTCCACAGATTACAGAATGCCGCCAGATGTGCTTTGGATACTACTACAGGTCTTCCGGCATCGATCAAAGTGCAGATAGTTTGAGACATTTCTCCCATGGAGAAAAGTCGGTATGGTGCGTGTTGTATTTAATCCCGATGCAATTTCTGTATTTCATCATCACACTGAAGGTCCACTCATTACAGAATGCCTCCAGATGTGCTTCGGATACTACTACTGGTCTTTCAGGAATCGATCAGATTGTAGACAATTTGAGACATTACTCCCATGTAGAAAAGCCGGCATGGTGCGTGTTGTATTCAATCCCGATGCAATTTCTGTATTTCATCAACACTCTGAAGGTCCACAGATTACAGACTGCCTACAGATGTGCTTCGGATACTACTACTGGTCTTTAGGGAAACGATCAAAGCGTAGACAGTTTGAAACATTACTCCCATGAAGAAAAGTCGGCATGGTGCAAGTTGTATTCAATCCCAATGCAATTTCTAAATTTCACCAACACTCTGAAGGTCCACACACTACAGAATGTCTCCAGATGTGCTTAGGATACTACTACTGGTGTTTCAGGAATCGATCGAAGTGTAGACAGTTTGAGACATTACTCCCATGGAGAAAAGTCGGCATGGTGCGTGCTGTATTTAATCCCGATGCAATTTCTGTATTTCATCAAACCTCTGAAGGTCCACAGATTACAGATTGCATACAGATGTGCTTCCGATACTACTACTGGTCTTTAGGGAAACGATCAAAGCGTAGACAGTTTGAGACAATACTCCCATGAAGAAAAGTCGGCATGGTGCGTGTTGTATTCAATCCCGATGTAATTTCTGTATTTCATCAACACTCTGAAGGTCCACAGATTACAGACTGCCTACGGATGTGCTTCGGATACTACTACTGGTCTTTCAGGAAACGATCAAATTGTAGATGTTTGAGACATTGCTCCCATGAAGAAAAGGCGGCATGGTGCGTGTTGTATTAAATCCCGATGCAATTTCTGTATTTCATCAACACTCTAAAGGTCCACACATTAGAGAATGCCTCCAGATGTGCTTCGGATACTACTACTAGTCTTTCAGGAATCGATCAAAGCGTAGACAGTTTGAGACATTACCCCCATGGAGGAAAGTCCGCATGGTGCCTGTTGTATTTAATCCCGATGCAATTTCTGTGTTTCATCAACACTCTGAAGGTCCACAGATTACAGACTGCCTACAGATGTGCTTCGGATACAACTACTAGTCTTTCAGGAAACGATCAAAGTGTAGACAGTTTGAGACATTACTCCCATGAAGAAAAGTTGGCATCGTGCGTTTTGGTATTTAACCCCAATGCAGTTTCTGTATTTCATCAACAGTCTGAAGATCCACAGATTACCGAATGCCTCCAGATGTGCTTCGGATAATACAACAGGTCTTCCGGCATCGATTAAAGCGCAGATAGATTGAGACATTTCTCCCATGGAGATAAGTCGGCATGGTTCGTGTTGTATTTAATCCCGATGCAATTTCTTTATTTCATCAACACTCTGAAGATCCACAGATTACAGAATGCATCCAGAGGTGCTCTGGATACTACTACTAGTCATTCAGGAATCGATCAAAGCGAAAACAGTTTGAGATATTACTCCGCTGGAGAAAAGTCGGCATTTTGCGTGTTGTATTCATTCCCGATGCAATTTCTGTATTTCATCAACACACTGAAAGTCCACAGATTACAGACTGCCTACAGATGTGCTTCGGATACCACTACTGGTCTTTCAGGAAACGATCAAAGTGTAGACAGTTAGAGATATTACTCCAATGAAGAATAGTCGGCATGATGCGTGTTGTATTCAATCCCGATGCAATTTCTGTATTTCATCAACCCTCTGAAGGTCCACAGATTACAGAATGTCTCCAGATGTGATTCGGATACTACTACTGGTTTTTCAGGAATCGATGAAAGCTTAGAAAGTTTGAGACATTACTCCCATGGAGGAAAGTCCGCATGGTGCCTGTTGTTATTAATCCCGATGCAATTTCTGTGTTTAATCAACACTCTGAAGGTCCACAGATTACAGAATGCCTACAGATGTGCTTCGTATACTACTACTGGTCTTTAGGGAAACGATAAAAGGGTAGATAGTATGAGACATAACTCCCATGAAGAAAAGTCGGCATGGTGCGAGTTGTATTCAATCCCGATACAATTTCTGTATTTCATCAACACTCTGATAGTCCACACACTACAGAATGCCTCCAGATGTGCTTCGGATACTACTACTGGTCTTTCAGGAATCGATCGAAGTGTAGACAGTTTGAGACCTTACTCCCATGGAGTAAAGTCTGCATGGTGTGTGTTGTATTCAGTCCCGATGCAATTTCTGGGTTTCATCAAACCTCTTAAATTCCACAGATTACAGAATGCCTCCAGATGTGCTTCGGATACTACTACTAGCCTTTCAGGAGTTGATCAAAGCGAAGACTGTTTGAGACATTACTCTCATGGAGAAAAGTCGGCATGGTGCGTGTTGTATTCAATCCCGATGCAATTTCTGTATTTCATCAACACTCTGAAGGTCCACAGATTACAGAATGCCGCCAGATGTGCTTTGGATGCTACTACAGGTCTTCCGGCATCGATCAAAGTGCAGATAGTTTGAGACATTTCTCCCTTGGAGAAAAGTCGGTATGGTGCGTGTTGTATTCAATCCCGATGCAATTTCTGTATTTCATCAACACTCTGAAGGTCCACACATTCAAGAATGCCTCCAGATGTTCTTCCGATACTACTACTTGTCTTTCAGGAATCGATCAAAGCGTAGACAGTTTGAGACATTACTCCCAAAGAGCAAAGTTCGCATGGTGTCTGTTGTATTTAATCCCGATGCAATTTCTGTGTTTCATCAACACCCTGAAGGTCCACAGATTACAGAATGTCTCCAGATGTGATCCGGATACTACTACTGGTTTTTCAGGAATCGATGAAAGCTTAGAAAGTTTGAGACATTACTCCCATGGAGGAAAGTCCGAATGGTGCCTGTTGTTATTAATCCCGATGCAATTTCTGTGTTTAATCAACACTCTGAAGGTCCACAGATTACAGAATGCCTACAGATGTGCTTCGTATACTACTACTGGTCTTTAGGGAAACGATCAAAGCGTAGATAGTATGAGACATAACTCCCATGAAGAAAAGTCGGCATGGTGCGAGTTGTATTCAATCCCGATACAATTTCTGTATTTCATCAACACTCTGATAGTCCACACACTACAGAATGCCTCCAGATGTGCTTCGGATACTACTACTGGTCTTTCAGGAATCGATCGAAGTGTAGACAGTTTGAGACCTTACTCCCATGGAGTAAAGTCTGCATGGTGTGTGTTGTATTCAGTCCCGATGCAATTTCTGGGTTTCATCAAACCTCTGAAATTCCACAGATTACAGAATGCCTCCAGATGTGCTTCGGATACTACTACTAGCCTTTCAGGAGTTGATCAAAGCGAAGACTGTTTGAGACATTACTCTCATGGAGAAAAGTCGGCATGGTGCGTGTTGTATTCAATCCCGATGCAATTTCTGTATTTCATCAACACTCTGAAGGTCCACAGATTATAGAATGCCGCCAGATGTGCTTTGGATACTACTACAGGTCTTCCGGCATCGATCAAAGTGCAGATAGTTTGAGACATTTCTCCCATGGAGAAAAGTCGGTATGGTGCGTGTTGTATTCAATCCCGATGCAATTTCTGTATTTCATCAACACTCTGAAGGTCCACACATTCAAGAATGCCTCCAGATGTTCTTCCGATACTACTACTTGTCTTTCAGGAATCGATCAAAGCGTAGACAGTTTGAGACATTACTCCCAAAGAGCAAAGTTCGCATGGTGTCTGTTGTATTTAATCCCGATGCAATTTCTGTGTTTCATCAACACCCTGAAGGTCCACAGATTACAGAATGCCTCCAGATGTGCTTCGGATACTCCTACTAGTCTTTCAGGAATCGATCAAAGGGAAGACCGTTTGAGACATTACTCCCATGGAGAAAAGTCGGCATGGTGCGTGTTGTAATCAACCCCAATGCAAGTTCTGTATTTCATCAACACTCCGAAGGTCCACAGATTACAGACTGCCTACAGATTTGCTTCGGATACTACTACTGGTCTTTCAGGAAACGATCAAATTGTAGACAGTTTGAGACATTACTCCCATGGAGAAAAGCCGTCATGGTGCGTGTTGTATTCAATCCCGATGCAATTTCTGTATTTCATCAACACTCTGAAGGTCCACAGATTACAGAATGCCTACAGATGTGCTGCGGATACTACTACTGGTCTTTAGGGAAACGATCAAAGCGTAGACAGTTTGAGACATTACTCCCATGAAGAAAAGTCGGCATGGTGCTAGTTGTATTCAATTCCGATGCAAATTCTAAATTTCACCAACACTCTGAAGGTCCACACACTACAGAATGTCTCCAGATGTGCTTAGGATACTACTACTGGTGTTTCAGGAATCGATCGAAGGGTAGACAGTTTGAGACATTACCCCCATGGAGAAAAGTCGGCATGGTGCGTGCTGTATTTAATCCAGATGCAATTTCTGTATTTCATCAAACCTCTGAAGGTCCACAGATTACAGAATGCCTACAGATGTGCTTCGTATACTACTACTGGTCTTTCAGGAATCGATCAAAGCGTAGACAGTTTGAGACATTACTAACATGAAGAAAAGTCGGCATGGTGCGTGTTGTATTCAATCCAGATGTAATTTCTGTATTTCATCAACACTCTGAAGGTAAACAGATTACAGATTGCATACAGATGTGCTTCCGATACTACTACTGGTCTTTAGGGAAACGATCAAAGCGTAGACAGTTTGAGACAATACTCCCATGAAGAAAAGTCGGCATGGTGCGTGTTGTATTCAATCCCGATGTAATTTCTGTATTTCATCAACACTCTGAAGGTCCACAGATTACAGACTGACTACAGATGTGCTTCGGATACTACTACTGGTCTTTAGGGAAACGATCAGAGCGTAGACAGTTTGAGACAATACTCCCATGAAGAAAAGTCTGCATCGTGCGTGTGGTATTTAATCCCAATGCAGTTTCTGTATTTCATCAACAGTCTGAAGATCCACAGATTACAGAATGCCTCCAGATGAGCTTCGGATACTACAACAGGTCTTCCGGCATCGATCAAATCACAGATAGTTTGAGACATTTCTCCCATGGAGAAAAGTCGACATGGTGCGTGTTGTATTTAATCCCGATGCAATTTCTTTATTTCATCAACACCCTGAAGATCCTCGGATTACAGAATGCATCCAGAAGTGCTCGGGATACTACTACTAGTCATTCAGGAATCGATCAAAGCGTAGACAGTTTGAGACATTACTCCCATGGAGGAAAGTCCGCATGGTGCGAGTTGTATTCAATCCCGATGCAATTTCTAGATTTCATCAACACTCTGAAGGTCCACAGATTACAGAATGTCTCCAGATGTGATTCGGATACTACTACTGGTTTTTTAGGAATTGATGAAAGCTTAGACAGTTTGAGACATCACTCCCATGGAGGAAAGTCCGCATGGTGCCTGTTGTACTTAATCCCGAACCAATTTCTGTGTTTCATTAACACTCTGGAGGACCAAGGATTACAGGATGCCTCCAGATGTGCTTCGGATACTACTACAGGTCTTTCATTAATCGATCAAAGCGAAGACAGTTTGAGACATTACTCCCATGGAGAAAAGTAAGGATGTTGCGTGTTGTATTCAATCCCGATGCAATTTCTGTATTTCATCAACACTCTGAAGGTCCACAGATTACAGAACGCCTACAGATGTGCTTCGGATACTACTACTGGTCTTTCAGGAATCGATCGAAGTGTAGACAGTTTGAGACATTACTCCCATGGAGAAAAGCCGGCATGGTGCGTGTTGTATTCAATGGCGATGCAATTTCTGTATTTCATCAACACTCTGAAGGTCCACACATTAAAGAATGCCTCCAGATGTGCTTCGGATACTACTACTTGTCTTTCAGGAATCGATCAAAGCGTAGACAGTTTGAGACATTACTCGCGTGGAGGAAAGTCCGCAAGGTGTCTGTTGTATTTAATCCCGATGCAATTTCTGTGTTTCATCAACACTCTTAAAGTCCACAGATTACAGAATGCCTCCAGATGTGCTTCGGATACTACTACTAGTCTTTCAGGAATCGATCAAAGCGAAGAGTGTTTCAGACAATACTCCCATGGAGAAATGTCGCCATGGTGCGTGTTGTATTCAATCCAGATGCATTTCCTGTATTTCATCATTACTCTGAAGGTCCACAGATTACAGACAGCCTACAGATGTGCTTCGGATACTACTACTTGTCTTTCAAGAACGATCAAAGTGTAGACAGTTTGAGACATTACTGAAATGAAGAAAAGTCTTCATGGTGCGTTTTGTATTTAATCCCGATGCAATTTCTGTATTTCATCAAGACACTGAAGGTCCACAGATTACAGAATGCCTCCAGATGAGCTTCGGATACTACTACTAGTCTTTCAGGAATCGATCGAAGTGTAGACAGTTTGAGACATTACTCCCATGGAGCAAAGTCTGCATTATGTGTGTTGTATTCAATCCCGATGCAATTTCTGGGTTTCATCAACTCTCTGAAGGTCCAGAGATTACAGAATGCCTCCAGATGTGCTTCGTATACTACTACTAGCCTTTCACGAGTCGCTCAAAGCGAAGACTGTTTGAGACATTACTCTCATTGAGAAAAGTCGGCATGGTGCGTGTTGTATTCAATCCCGATGCAATTTCTGTATTTCATCAACACTCCGAAGGTCCTCAGATTACAGACTGCCTACAGATGTGCTTCTGATACTACTGCTGGTATTTCAGGAAACGATCAACGTGTAGATAGTTTGAGACATTACTCCCATGGGGAGAAGTCGGCTTGGTGCGTGTTGTATTTAATCCCGATGCAATTTCTGTATTTCATCAATACTCTGCAGGTCCACACATTACAGAATGCCTCCAGATGTGCTTCGGATACTACTACTAGTCTTTCAGGAATCGATCAAAGCGTAGACATTTTGAGACATTACTCCCATGGAGTAAAGTCTGCATTATGTGTGTTGTATTCAATCCCGATGCAATTTCTGTATTTCATCAACACTCAGAAGGTCCACACATTACAGAATGCCTCCGGATGTGCTTCGGATACAACTACTGGTCTTTCAGGAATCGATCGAAGTGTAGACAGATTGAGACATTACTCCCATGGAGAAAAGCCGGCAAGATGCGTGTTGTATTCAATCCCGATGCAATTTCCTTATTTCATCAACACTCTGAAGGTCCACACATTAAAGAATGCCTCCAGATGTGCTTCAGATACTACTACTTGTCTTTCAGGAATCGATCAACGCGTAGACAGTTTGAGACATTACTCGCATGGAGGAAAGTCCACATGGTGTCTGTTGTATTTAATCCCGATGCAATATCTGTGTTTCATCAACACTCTGAAGGTCCACAGATTACAGATTGCCTCCAGATGTGCTTCGGATACTACTACTAGTCTTTCAGGAATCGATCAAAGCGAAGACTGTTTCAGACATTACTCCCATGGAGAAATGTCGCCATGGTGCGTGTTGTATTTAATCCCGATGCAATTTCGGTATTTGATCAACACTCTAAAGGTCCACAGATTCCAGAATGCCGCCAGATGTGCTTTGGATACTACTACAGGTGTTCCGGCATCGATCAAGGGGCAGATAGTTTGAGACATTTCTCCCATGGAGAAAAGTCGGCATTGTGCGTGTTGTATTTAATCCCGATGCAATTTCTTTATTTCATCAACACCCTGAAGGTCCACACATTACAGAATGCCTGCAGATGTGCTTAGGATACTACTGTTAGTCTTTCAGTAATCGATCAAAGCGTAGACAGTTTGAGTCATTACTCCCATAGAGGAAAGTCTTCGTGATTCCTGTTGTATTTAATCCCGATGCATTTTCTGTGTTTCATCAACACTCTGAAGGTCCACAGATTACAGAATGCCTCCGAGAAGTGCTTCGGATACTACTACTAGTCTTTCATTAATCGATCAAAGAGAAGACTGTTTGAGACATTACTCCCATGGAGAAAAGTCGGCATGGTGCCTGTTGTATTCAATCCCGATGCAATTTCTGTATTTCATCAACACTCAGAAGGTGCACAGATTACAGAAAGCCTACAGATGTGCTTTGTATACTACTACTGGTGTTTCAGGAAACGATCAAAGTGTAGACAGTTTGAGACATTACTGCCATGAAGAAAAGTCGGCATGGTGCGTGTTGTATTCAATCCCGATGCAATTTCTGTATTTCATGAACACTCTGAAGGTCCACACATTACAGAATGCCTCCGGATGTGCTTCGGATACTACTACTGGTCTTTCAGGAAACGATCAAAGTGTAGACAGTTGGAGACATTACTGCCATGAGGAAAAGTCGGCATGGTGCGTGTTGTATTCAATCCCGATGCAATTTCTGTATTTCATGAACACTCTGAAGGTCCACACATTACAGAATGCCTCCGGATGTGCTTCGGATACAACTACTGGTCTTTCAGGAATCGATCGAAGTGTAGACAGTTTGAGACATTACTCCCATGGAGAAAAGCCGGCAAGATGCGTGTTGTATTCAATCCCGATGCAATTTCCTTATTTCATCAACACTCTGAAGGTCCACACATTAAAGAATGCCTCCAGATGTGCTTCAGATACTACTACTTGTCTTTCAGGAATCGATCAACGCGTAGATAGTTTGAGACATTACTCGCATGGAGGAAAGTCCACATGGTGTCTGTTGTATTTAATCCCGATGCAATATCTGTGTTTCATCAACACTCTGAAGGTCCACAGATTACAGATTGCCTCCAGATGTGCTTCGGATACTACTACTAGTCTTTCAGGAATCGATCAAAGCGAAGACTGTTTCAGACATTACTCCCATGGAGAAATGTCGCCATGGTGCGTGTTGTATTTAATCCCGATGCAATTTCGGTATTTGATCAACACTCTAAAGGTCCACAGATTCCAGAATGCCGCCAGATGTGCTTTGGATACTACTACAGGTGTTCCGGCATCGATCAAGGAGCAGATAGTTTGAGACATTTCTCCCATGGAGAAAAGTCGGCATTGTGCGTGTTGTATTTAATCCCGATGCAATTTCTTTATTTCATCAACACCCTGAAGGTACACACATTACAGAATGCCTGCAGATGTGCTTAGGATACTACTGTTAGTCTTTCAGTAATCGATCAAAGCGTAGACAGTTTGAGTCATTACTCCCATAGAGGAAAGTCTTCGTGATTCCTGTTGTATTTAATCCCGATGCAATTTCTGTGTTTCATCAACACTCTGAAGGTCCACAGATTACAGAAAGCCTCCAAAAAGTGCTTCGGATACTACTACTAGTCTTTCATTAATCGATCAAAGAGAAGACTGTTTGAGACATAACTCCCATGAAGAAAAGTCGCCATGGAGCGAGTTGTATTCAATCCCGATGCAATTTCTGTATTACATCGACACTCTGAAGGTCCACACACTACAGAATGCCTCCAGATGTGCTTCGGATACTACTACTGGTCTTTCAGGAATCGATCGAAGTGTAGACAGTCTGAGACATTACTCCCATGGAGAAAAGTCGGCATGGTGCGTGTTGTATTTAATCCCGATCCAATTTCTGTATTTCATCAACCCTCTGAAGGTCCACAGATTCGAGAATGCCTACAGATGTGCTTCGGATACTACTACTGGTCTTTCAGGAAACGATCGAAGTGTAGACAGTTTGACACATTACTCCCATTTAGAAAAATGGTATGGTGCGAGTTGTATTCAATCCCGATGCAATTTCTATATTTCATCAACACTCTGAAGGTCCACAGATTACAGAATGCCTCCAGATGTGCTTCGAATACTACTACTAGTCTTTCAGGAATCGATCAAAGCGAAGACTGTTTCAGGCATTACTCCCATGGAGAAATGTCGCCATGGTGCGTGTTGTATTTAACCCCGATGCAATTTCGGTATTTGATCAACACTCTAAAGGTCCACAGATTACAGAATGCCGCCAGATGTGCTGTGGGTACTACTACAGGTGTTCCGGCATCGATCTAGAGCAGATAGTTTGAGACATTTCTCCCATAGAGAAAAGTCGGCATGGTGCGTGTTCTATTTAATCCCGATGCAATTTCTTTATTTCATCAACACCCTGAAGGTCCACACATTACAGATTGCCTACAGATGTGCTTCTGATACTACTGCAAGTCTTTCAGGAATCGATCAAAGCGTAGACAGTTTGAGTCATTACTGCCATGAAGAAAAGTCGGCATGGTGCGTGTTGTATTCAATCCTGATGCAATTTCTGTATTTCATCAACACTCTGATGGTCCACACATTACAGAATGCCTCCGGATGTGCTTCGGATACTACTACTGGTCTTTCAGGAATCGATCGAAGTGTAGACAGTTTGAGACATTACTCCCATGGAGAAAAGCCGGCAAGATGCGTGTTGTATTCAATCCCGATGCAATTTCTGTATTTCATCAACACTCTGAAGGTCCACACATTAAAGAATGCCTCCAGATGTGCTTCGGATACTACTACTAGTCTTTCAGGAATCGATCAAAGCGAAGACTGTTTCAGACATTACTCCCATGGAGAAATGTCGCCATGGTGCGTGTTGTATTCAATCCAGATGCAATTTCTGTATTTCATCATCACTCTGAAGGTCCACAGATTACAGACTGCCTACAGATGTGCTTCGGATACTACTACTGGTCTTTCAAGAACGATCAAAGTGTAGACAGTTTGAGACATTACTGAAATGAAGAAAAGTCTTCATGGTGCGTTTTGTATTTAATCCCGATGCAATTTCTGTATTTCATCAAGACACTGTAGGTCCACAGATTACAGAATGCCTACAGATGTGCTTCGTATACTACTACTAGCCTTTCAGGAGTCGATCAAAGCGAAGACTGTTTGAGACATTACTCTCATGTGGACAAGTCGGCATGGTGCGTGTTGTATTCAATCCCGATGCAACATCTGTATTTCATCAATACTCTGCAGGTCCACACATTACAGAATGCCTCCAGATGTGCTTCGGATACTACTAATAGTCTTTCAGGAATCGATCAAAGCGTAGACATTTTGAGACATTACTCCCATGGAGGAAAGTCCGCATGGTGCCTGTTGTATTTAATCCCGATGCGATTTCTGTGTTTAATCAACACTCTGGAGGTCCACAGATTACAGGATGCCTCCAGATGTGCTTCGGATACTACTACTAGTCTTTCATTAATCGATCAAAGCGAAGACAGTTTGAGACATTACTCCCATGGAGAAAAGTCGTGATGTTGCATTTTGTATTCAATCCCGATGCAATATCTGTATTTCATCAACACTCTGAAGTTCCACAGATTACAGAATGCCTCCAGATGTGCTTCGGATACTACTACTAGTCTTTCAGGAATCGATCAAAGCGAAGACTGTTTCAGACATTACTCCATGGGAGAAATGTCGCCATGGTGCGTGTTGTATTTAATCCCGATGCAATTTCGGTATTTGATCAACACTCTAAAGGTCCACAGATTACAGAATGCCGCCAGATGTGCTTTGGATACTACTACAGGTGTTCCGGCATCGATCAAGAAGCAGATAGTTTGAGACATTTCTCCCATGGAGAAAAGTCGGCATGGTGCGTGTTGTATTTAATCCCGATGCAATTTCTTTATTTCATCAACACCCTGAAGGTCCACACATTACAGAATGCCTCCGAGAAGTGCTTCGGATACTACTACTAGTCTTTCAGGAATCGATCAAAGCGAAGACTGTTTGAGACATTACTCCCATGGAGAAAAGTCGGCATGGTGCGTGTTGTATTCAATCCCGATGCAATTTCTGTATTTCATCAACACTGAGAAGGTGCACAGATTACAGAAAGCCTACAGATGTGCTTTGTATACTACTACTGGTGTTTCAGGAAACGATCAAAGTGTAGACAGTTTGAGACATTACTGCCATGAAGAAAAGTCGGCATGGTGCGTGTTGTATTCAATCCCGATGCAATTTCTGTATTTCATGAACACTCTGAAGGTCCACACATTACAGAATGCCTCCGGATGTGCTTCGGATACTACTACTGGTCCTTCAGGAAACGATCAAAGTGTAGACAGTTGGAGACATTACTGCCATGAAGAAAAGTCGGCATGGTGCGTGTTGTATTCAATCCCGATGCAATTTCTGTATTTCATGAACACTCTGAAGGTCCACACATTACAGAATGCCTCCGGATGTGCTTCGGATACAACTACTGGTCTTTCAGGAATCGATCGAAGTGTAGACAGTTTGAGACGTTACTCCCATGGAGAAAAGCCGGCAAGATGCGTGTTGTATTCAATCCCGATGCAATTTCCTTATTTCATCAACACTCTGGAGGTCCACACATTAAAGAATGCCTCCAGATGTGCTTCAGATACTACTACTTGTCTTTCAGGAATCGATCAACGCGTAGACAGTTTGAGACATTACTCGCATGGAGGAAAGTCCACATGGTGTCTGTTGTATTTAATCCCGATGCAATATCTGTGTTTCATCAACACTCTGAAGGTCCACAGATTACAGATTGCCTCCAGATGTGCTTCGGATACTACTACTAGTCTTTCAGGAATCGATCAAAGCGAAGACTGTTTCAGACATTACTCCCATGGAGAAATGTCGCCATGGTGCGTGTTGTATTTAATGCCGATGCAATTTCGGTATTTGATCAACACTCTAAAGGTCCACAGATTCCAGAATGCCGCCAGATGTGCTTTGGATACTACTACAGGTGTTCCGGCATCGATCAAGGAGCAGATAGTTTGAGACATTTCTCCCATGGAGAAAAGTCGGCATTGTGCGTGTTGTATTTAATCCCGATGCAATTTCTTTATTTCATCAACACCCTGAAGGTCCACACATTACAGAATGCCTGCAGATGTGCTTAGGATACTACTGTTAGTCTTTCAGTAATCGATCAAAGCGTAGACAGTTTGAGTCATTACTCCCATAGAGGAAAGCCTTCGTGATTCCTGTTGTATTTAATCCCGATGCAATGTCTGTGTTTCATCAACACTCTGAAGGTCCACAGATTACAGAATGCCTCCAGATGTGCTTCGTATACTACAACAGGTATTCTGGCATCGATCAAAGCGCAGATAGTTTGAGACATTTCACCCATGGAGAAAAGTCGGCATGGTGCGTGTTGTATTTAATCCCGATGCAATTTCTGTATTTCATCAACACACTGAAGGTCCACTCATTACAGAATGCCTCCAGATGTGCTTCGGATACTCCTACTAGTCTTTCAGGAATCGATCAAAGCGAAGACTGTTTGAGACATTACTCCCTTGTGAAAAGTCGGCATGGTGCGTGTTGTATTCAATCCCGATGCAATTTCTGTATTTCATCAACACTCTGAAGGTCCACAGATTACAGAATGAATACAGATGTGCTTCGGATACTACTACTGGTCTTTAGGGAAACGATCAAAGCGTAGACACTTTGAGACATTACTCCCATGAAGAAAAGTCGGCATCGTGCGTGTTGGTATTTAATCCCAATGCAGTTTCTGTATTTCATCAACAGTCTGAAGATCCACAGATTACAGAATGCCTCCAGATGTGCTTCGTATACTACAACAGGTATTCTGGCATCGATCAAAGCGCAGATAGTTTGAGACATTTCACCCATGGAGAAAAGTCGGCATGGTGCGTGTTGTATTTAATTCCGATGCAATTTCTTTATTTCATCAACACTCAGAAGATCCACAGATTACAGAAGGCATCCAGAAGTGCTCTGGATACTACTACTAGTCATTCAGGAATCGATCAAAGCGAAGACTGTTTGAGACATTACTCCCATGGAGAAAAGTCGGCATGGTGCCTGTTGTATTCAATCCCGATGCAATTTCTGTATTTCATCGACACTCAGAAGGTGCACAGATTACAGAATGCCTACAGATGTGCTTCGGATACTACTACTGGTCTTTAGGAAAACGATCAAAGCGTAGATAGTATGAAACATAACTCCCATGAAGAAAAGTCGCCATGGAGCGAGTTGTATTCAATCCCGATGCAATTTCTGTATTACATCGACACTCTGAAGGTCCACACACTACAGAATGCCTCCAGATGTGCTTCGGATACTACTACTGGTCTTTCAGGAATCGATCGAAGTGTAGACAGTCTGAGACATTACTCCCATGGAGAAAAGTCGGCATGGTGCGTGTTGTATTTAATCCCGATCCAATTTCTGTATTTCATCAACCCTCTGAAGGTCCACAGATTAGAGAATGCCTACAGATGTGCTTCGGATACTACTACTGGTCTTTCAGGAAACGATCGAAGTGTAGACAGTTTGACACATTACTCCCATTTAGAAAAATGTTATGGTGAGAGTTGTATTCAATCCCGATGCAATTTCTATATTTCATCAACACTCTGAAGGTCCACAGATTACAGAATGCCTCCAGATGTGCTTCGGATACCACTACTGGGCTTTCAGGAATCGATCAAAGCGTAGACAGTTCGAGACATTACTCCCATGGAGAAAAGTCGGCATGGTGCGTGTTGTATTCAGTCCCGATGCAATTTCTGTATTTCATCAACACTCTGAAGGTCCACGGATTACAGAATGAATACAGATGTGCTTCGGATACTACTACTGGTCTTTAGGGAAACGATCAAAGCGTAGACAGTTTGAGACATTACTCCCATGAAGAAAAGTCGGCATGGTGCAAGTTGTATTCAATCCCGATGCAATTTCTAAATTTCACCAACACTCTGAAGGTCCACACACTACAGAATGCGTCCAGATGTGCTTAGGATACTACTACTGTTCTTTGAGGAAGCGATCAAAGTGTAGACGTTTGAGACATTGCTCCCATGGTGCGTGTTGTATTAAATCCCGATGCAATTTCTGTATTTCATCAACACTCTAAAGGTCCACACATTAGAGAATGCCTCCAGATGTGCTTCGGATACTACTACTAGTCTTTCCGGAATCGATCAAAGCGTAGACAGTTTGAGACATTACTCCCATGGAGGAAAGTCCGCATGGTGCCTGTTGTATTTAATTCCGATGCAATTTCTGTGTTTCATCAACACTCTGAAGGTCCACAGATTACAGACTGCCTACAGATGTGCTTCGGATACAACTACTAGTCTTTCAGGAAACGATCAAAGTGTAGACAGTTTGAGACATTACTCCCATGAAGAAAAGTCGGCATCGTGCGTGTTGGTATTTAATCCCAATGAAGTTTCTGTATTTCATCAACAGTCTGAAGATCCACAGATTACAGAATGCCTCCAGATGTGCTTCGGATACTACTACTGGTCTTTCAGGAAACGATCGAGGTGTAGACAGTTTGAGACATTACTCCCATTTAGAAAAATGGTATGGTGCGAGTCGTATTCAATCCCGATGCAATTTCTATATTTCATCAACACTCTGAAGGTCCACAGATTACAGAATGCCTCCAGATGTGCTTCGGATACCACTACTGGGCTTTCAGGAATCGATCAAAGCGTAGACTGTTCGAGACATTACTCCCATGGAGAAAAGTCGGCATGGTGCGTGTTGTATTTAATCCCGATGCAATTTCTGTATTTCATCAACACACTGAAGGTCCACTCATTACAGAATGCCTCCAGATGTGCTTCGGATACTCCTACTAGTCTTTCAGGAATCGATCAAAGCGAAGACTGTTTGAGACATTACTCCCTTGGAGAAAAGTCGGCATGGTGCGTGTTGTATTCAATCCCGATGCAATTTCTGTATTTCATCAACACTCTGAAGGTCCACAGATTACAGAATGAATACAGATGTGCTTCGGATACTACTACTGGTCTTTAGGGAAACGATCAAAGCGTAGACACTTTGAGACATTACTCCCATGAAGAAAAGTCGGCATCGTGCGTGTTGGTATTTAATCCCAATGCAGTTTCTGTATTTCATCAACAGTCTGAAGATCCACAGATTACAGAATGCCTCCAGATGTGCTTCGTATACTACAACAGGTCTTCTGGCATCGATCAAAGCGCAGATAGTTTGAGACATTTCACCCATGGAGAAAAGTCGGCATGGTGCGTGTTGTATTTAATTCCGATGCAATTTCTTTATTTCATCAACACTCAGAAGATCCACAGATTACAGAAGGCATCCAGAAGTGCTCTGGATACTACTACTAGTCATTCAGGAATCGATCAAAGCGAAGACAGTTTGAGACATTACTCCCATGGAGAAAAGTTGACATGTTGCGTGTTGTATTCAATCCCGATGCAATTTCTGTATTTCGTCAACCCTCTGAAGGTCCACAGATTACAGAATGAGAACAAATGTGCTTCGGATACTACTACTGGTCTTTCAGGAAACGATCAAAGGGTAGACAGTTTGAGACATTACTCCCATGGAGGAAAGTCCGCATGGTGCCTGTTGTATTTAATCCCAATGCAATTTCTGTGTTTAATCAACACTCTGAAGGTACACAGATTACAGAATGCCTCCAGATGAGCTTCGGATACTACTACTAGTCTTTCAGGAATCGATCAAAGCGATGACAATTTGAGACATTACTCCCATGGAGAAAAGTCGGCATGGTGCGTGTTGTACTCAATCCCGATGTAATTTCTGTATTTCATCAACACTCTGAAGGTCCACAGATTACAGAATGAATACAGATGTGCTTCGGATACTACTACTGGTCTTTAGGGAAACGATCAAAGCGTAGACAGTTTGAGACATTACTCCCATGAAGAAAAGTCGGCATGGTGCAAGTTGTATTCACTCCCGATGCAATTTCTAAATTTCACCAACACTCTGAAGGTCCACACACTACAGAATGCGTCCAGATGTGCTTAGGATACTACTACTGGTCTTTCAGGAATCGATCGAAGTGTAGACAGTTTGAGACATTACTCCCATGGAGAAAAGTCGGCATGGTGCGTGTTGTATTTAAACCCGATGCAATTTCTGTATTTCATCAAACCTCTGAAGGTCCACACACTACAGAATGCGTCCAGATGTGCTTAGGATACTACTACTGGTCTTTCAGGAATCGATCGAAGTGTAGACAGTTTGAGACAATACTCCCATGAAGAAAAGTCGGCATGGTGCGTGTTGTATTCAACCCCGATGTAATTTCTGTATTTCATCAACACTCTGAAGGTCCACAGATTACAGAATGCCTCCAGATGTGCTTCGGATACTACAACAGGTCTTCCGGCATCGATCAAAGCGCAGATAGTTTGAGACATTTCTCCCATGGAGAAAAGTCTGCATGGTGGGTGTAGTATTTAATCCCGATGCAATTTCTGTATTTCATCAACACACTGAAGGTCCACTCATTACAGAATGCCTCCAGATGTGCTTCGGATACTACTACTGGTCTTTCAGGAATCGATTGAAGTGTAGACAGTTTGAGACATTACTCCCATGGAGAAAAGCCGGCATGGTGTGTGTTGTATTCAATCCCGATGCAATTTCTGTATTTCATCAACACTCTAAAGGTCCATACATTAAAGAATGCCTCCAGATGTTCTTCCGATACTACTACTTGTCTTTCAGGAAACGATCAAAGCGTACACAGTTTGAGACATTACTCCCATAGAGGAAAGTCCGCATGGTGTCTGTTGTATTTAATCCCGATGCAATTTCTGTGTTTCATCAACACCCTGAAGGTCCAGAGATTACAGAATGCCTCCAGATGTGCTTCGGATACTCCTACTAGTCTTTCAGGAATCGATCAAAGCGATGACAATTTGAGACATTACTCCCATAAAGAAAAGTCGGCATGGTGCGTGTTGTATTCAATCCCAATGCAATTTCTGTATTTCATCAACAGTCTGAAGATCCACAGATTACAGAATGCCTCCAGATGTGCTTCGTATACTACAACAGGTCTTCTGGCATCGATCAAAGCGCAGATAGTTTGAGACATTTCACCCATGGAGAAAAGTCGGCATGGTGCGTGTTGTATTTAATTCCGATGCAATTTCTTTATTTCATCAACACTCAGAAGATCCACAGATTACAGAAGGCATCCAGAAGTGCTCTGGATACTACTACTAGTCATTCAGGAATCGATCAAAGCGAAGACAGTTTGAGACATTACTCCCATGGAGAAAAGTTGACATGTTGCGTGTTGTATTCAATCCCGATGCAATTTCTGTATTTCGTCAACCCTCTGAAGGTCCACAGATTACAGAATGAGAACAAATGTGCTTCGGATACTACTACTGGTCTTTCAGGAAACGATCAAAGGGTAGACAGTTTGAGACATTACTCCCATGGAGGAAAGTCCGCATGGTGCCTGTTGTATTTAATCCCAATGCAATTTCTGTGTTTAATCAACACTCTGAAGGTACACAGATTACAGAATGCCTCCAGATGAGCTTCGGATACTACTACTAGTCTTTCAGGAATCGATCAAAGCGAAGACATTTTGAGACATTACTCCCATGGAGAAAAGTCTGCATGGTGCGTGTTATATTTAATCCCGATGCAATTTCTGTATTTCATCAACACACTGAAGGTCCACTCATTACAGAATGCCTCCAGATGTGCTTCGGATACTACTACTGGTCTTTCAGGAATCGATCGAAGTGTAGACAGTTTGAGACATTACTCCCATGGAGAAAAGCCGGCATGGTGTGTGTTATATTCAATCCCGATGCAATTTCTGTATTTCATCAACACTCTAAAGGTCCATACATTAAAGAATGCCTCCAGATGTTCTTCCGATACTACTACTTGTCTTTCAGGAAACGATCAAAGCGTAGACAGTTTGAGACATTACTCCCATAGAGGAAAGTCCGCATGGTGTCTGTTGTATTTAATACCGATGCAATTTCTGTATTTCATCAACACCCTGAAGGTCCACAGATTACAGAATGCCTCCAGATGTGCTTCGGATACTCCTACTAGTCTTTCAGGAATCGATCAAAGCGATGACAATTTGAGACATTACTCCCATGGAGAAAAGTCGGCATGGTGCGTGTTGTACTCAATCCCGATGTAATTTCTGTATTTCATCAACACTCTGAAGGTCCACAGATTACAGAATGAATACAGATGTGCTTCGGATACTACTACTGGTCTTTAGGGAAACGATCAAAGCGCAGACAGTTTGAGACATTACTCCCATGAAGAAAAGTCGGCATGGTGCAAGTTGTATTCACTCCCGATGCAATTTCTAAATTTCACCAACACTCTGAAGGTCCACACACTACAGAATGCGTCCAGATGTGCTTAGGATACTACTACTGGTCTTTCAGGAATCGATCGAAGTGTAGACAGTTTGAGACATTACTCCCATGGAGAAAAGTCGGCATGGTGCGTGTTGTATTTAAACCCGATGCAATTTCTGTATTTCATCAAACCTCTGAAGGTCCTCACACTACAGAATGCGTCCAGATGTGCTTAGGATACTACTACTGGTCTTTCAGGAATCGATCGAAGTGTAGACAGTTTGAGACAATACTCCCATGAAGAAAAGTCGGCATGGTGCGTGTTGTATTCAACCCCGATGTAATTTCTGTATTTCATCAACACTCTGAAGGTCCACAGATTACAGAATGCCTCCAGATGTGCTTCGGATACTACAACAGGTCTTCCGGCATCGATCAAAGCGCAGATAGTTTGAGACATTTCTCCCATGGAGAAAAGTCTGCATGGTGGGTGTAGTATTTAATCCCGATGCAATTTCTGTATTTCATCAACACACTGAAGGTCCACTCATTACAGAATGCCTCCAGATGTGCTTCGGATACTACTACTGGTCTTTCAGGAATCGATTGAAGTGTAGACAGTTTGAGACATTACTCCCATGGAGAAAAGCCGGCATGGTGTGTGTTGTATTCAATCCCGATGCAATTTCTGTATTTCATCAACACTCTAAAGGTCCATACATTAAAGAATGCCTCCAGATGTTCTTCCGATACTACTACTTGTCTTTCAGGAAACGATCAAAGCGTACACAGTTTGAGACATTACTCCCATAGAGGAAAGTCCGCATGGTGTCTGTTGTATTTAATCCCGATGCAATTTCTGTGTTTCATCAACACCCTGAAGGTCCAGAGATTACAGAATGCCTCCAGATGTGCTTCGGATACTCCTACTAGTCTTTCAGGAATCGATCAAAGCGATGACAATTTGAGACATTACTCCCATAAAGAAAAGTCGGCATGGTGCGTGTTGTATTCAATCCCGATGCAATTTCTGTATTTCATCAACACACTGAAGGTCCACTCATTACAGAATGCCTCCAGATGTGCTTGGGATACTCTTACTAGTCTTTCAGGAATCGATCAAAGCGAAGACTGTTTGAGACATTACTCCCATGGAGAAAAGACGGCATGGTGCGTGTTGTATTCAATCCCGATGCAATTTCTGTATTTCATCAACACTCTGAAGGTCCACAGATTACAGAATGCCTCCAGATGTGCTTTGGATACTACTACTGGTCTTTAGGGAAACGATCAAGCGTAGACAGTTTGAGACATTACTCCCATGAAGAAAAGTCGGCATTGTGCGTGTTGTATTCAATCCCGATGCAATTTCTGTATTTCATCAAGACATTGAAGATCCACAGATTACAGAATGCCTCCAGATGAGCTTCGGATACTACTACTAGTGTTTCAGGAATCGATCATAGCGAAGACAGTGTGCGACATTACTCTCCTGGAGAAATGTCGGCATGGTGCGTGTTGTATTCAATCCCGATGCAATTTCTGTATTTCATCAACACTCCGTAGGTCTACACATTAGAGAATGTCTCCAGATGTGCTTCGGATACTACTACTGGTCTTTCAGGAATCGATCGAAGTGTAGACAGTTTGAGACCTTACTCCCAAGGAGTAAAGTCTGCATGGTGTGTGTTGTATTCAGTCCCGATGCAATTTCTGGGTTTCATCAACTCTATGAAGGTCCACAGATTACAGAATGCCTCCAGATGTGCTTCGGATACTACTACTAGCCTTTCAGGAGTCGATCAAAGCGAAGACTGTTTGAGACATTACTCTCATGGAGAAAAGTCGGCATGGTGCGTGTTGTATTCAATCCCGATGCAAGTTCTGTATTTCATCAACACTCCGAAGGTCCACAGATTACAGACTGCCTACAGATGTGCTTCGGATACTACTACTGGTCTTTCAGGAAACGATCAAAGTGTAGACAGTTTGAGACATTACTCCCATGGAGAAAAGCCGGCATGGTGCGTGTTGTATTCAATCCCGATGCAATTTCTGTATTTCATCAACACTCTGAATGTCCACAGATTACAGAATGCCGCCAGATGTGCTTTGGATACTACTACAGGTCTTCCGGCATCGATCAAAGTGCAGATAGTTTAAGACATTTGTCCGATGGAGAAAAGTCGGCATGTTGCGTGTCGTATTTAATCCCGATGCAATTTCTGTATTTCATCAACACACTGAAGGTCCATTCATTACAGAATGCCTCCAGATGTGCTTCGGATACTACTACTGGTGTTTCAGGAATCGATCGAAGCGTAGACAGTTTGAGACATTACTCCCATGGAGAAAAGCCGGCATGGTGCGTGTTGTATTCAATCCCGATGCAATTTCTGTATTTCATCAACACTCTGAAGATCCACACATTAAAGAATGCCTCCAGATGTTCTTCCGATACTACTACTTGTCTTTCAGGAACCGATCAAAGCTTAGACAGTTTGAGACATTACTCCCATGGAGAAAAGCCGGCATGGTGCGTGTTGTATTCAATCCCGATGCAATTACTGTATTTCATCAACACTCTGAAGGTCCACAGATTACAGAATGCCTACAGATGTGCTTCGGATACTACTACTGGTCTTTAGGGAAACGATCAAAGCGTAGACAGTTTGAGACATTACTCCCATGAAGAAAAGTCGGCATGGTGCAAGTTGTATTCAATCCCGATTCAATTTCAAAATTTCACCAACACTCTGAAGGTCCACACACTACAGAATGTCTCCAGATGTGCTTAGGATACTACTACTGGTCTTTCAGGAACCGATCGAAGTGTAGACAGTTTGAGACATTACTCCCATGTAGAAAAGTTGGCATGGTGCGTGTTGTATTTAATCACGATGCAATTTCTGTATTTCATCAAACCTCTGAAGGTCCACAGATTACAGAATGCCTACAGATGTGCTTCGTATACTACTACTGGTCTTTCAGGAATCGATCAAAGCGTAGACAGTTTGGGACATTACTAACATGAAGAAAAGTCGGCCTTGTGCGTGTTGTATTCAATCCAGATGTAATTTCTGTAATACATCAACACTCTGAAGGTAAACAGATTACAGAATGCATACAGATGTGCTTCTGATACTACTACTGGTGTTTAGGGAAACGATCAAATCGTAGACAGTTTGAGACAATACTCCCATGAAGAAAAGTCGGCATGGTGCGTGTGGTATTTAATCCCAATGCAGTTTCTGTATTTCATCAACAGTCTGAAGATCCACAGATTACAGAATGCCTCCACATGTGCTTCGGATACTACAACAGGTCTTCCGGCATCGATCAAATCACAGATAGTTTGAGACATTTCTCCCATGGAGAAAAGTTGGCATGTTGCGTGTTGTATTCAATCCCGATGCAATTTCTCTATTTCATCAACCCTCTGAAGATCCATAGATTACAGAATGCATCCAGAAGTGCTCCAGATACTACTACTAGTCATTCAGGAAACGATCAAAGCGTAGACAGTTTGAGACATTACTCCCATGGAGGAAAGTCCGCATGGTGCCTGTTGTATTTAATCCCAATGCAATTTCTGTGTTTAATCAACACTCTGCAGGTACACAGATTACAGAATGCCTGCAGATGAGCTTCGGATACTACTACTAGTCTTTCAGGAATCGATCAAAGCGAAAACAGTTTGAGACATTACTCCCCTGGAGAAAAGTCGGCATGGTGCGTGTTGTATTCAATCCCGATGCAATTTCTGTATTTCATCAACACTCTGAAGGGCCACACATTAAAGAATGCCTCCAGATGTGCTTCGGATACTACTACTTGTGTTTCAGGAATCGATGAAAGCTTAGACAGTTTGAGACATTACTCCCATGGAGGAAAGTCCGCATGGTGCCTGTTGTATTTAATCCCGATGCAATTTCTGTGTTTAATCATCACTCTGAAGGTGCACAGATTATAGAATGACTCCAGATGTGCTTCGGATACTACTACTAGTCTTTCAGGAATCGATCAAAGCGAAAACAGTTTGAGACATTACTCCCCTGGAGAAAAGTCGGCATGGTGCGTGTTGTATTCAATCCCGATGCAATTTCTGTATTTCATCAACACTCTGAAAGTCCACAGATTACAGACTGCCTACAGATGTGCTTTGGATACCACTACTGGTCTTTCAGGAAACGATCAAAGTGTAGACAGTTAGAGACATTACTCCCATGTAGAAAAGTTGGCATGGTGCGTGTTGTATTTAATCACGATGCAATTTCTGTATTTCATCAAACCTCTGAAGGTCCACAGATTACAGAATGCCTACAGATGTGCTTCGTATACTACTACTGGTCTTTCAGGAATCGATCAAAGCGTAGACAGTTTGGGACATTACTAACATGAAGAAAAGTCGGCCTTGTGCGTGTTGTATTCAATCCAGATGTAATTTCTGTAATACATCAACACTCTGAAGGTAAACAGATTACAGAATGCATACAGATGTGCTTCTGATACTACTACTGGTGTTTAGGGAAACGATCAAATCGTAGACAGTTTGAGACAATACTCCCATGAAGAAAAGTCGGCATGGTGCGTGTGGTATTTAATCCCAATGCAGTTTCTGTATTTCATCAACAGTCTGAAGATCCACAGATTACAGAATGCCTCCAGATGTGCTTCGGATACTACAACAGGTCTTCCGGCATCGATCAAATCACAGATAGTTTGAGACATTTCTCCCATGGAGAAAAGTTGGCATGTTGCGTGTTGTATTCAATCCCGATGCAATTTCTCTATTTCATCAACCCTCTGAAGATCCATAGATTACAGAATGCATCCAGAAGTGCTCCAGATACTACTACTAGTCATTCAGGAAACGATCAAAGCGTAGACAGTTTGAGACATTACTCCCATGGAGGAAAGTCCGCATGGTGCCTGTTGTATTTAATCCCAATGCAATTTCTGTGTTTAATCAACACTCTGCAGGTACACAGATTACAGAATGCCTGCAGATGAGCTTCGGATACTACTACTAGTCTTTCAGGAATCGATCAAAGCGAAAACAGTTTGAGACATTACTCCCCTGGAGAAAAGTCGGCATGGTGCGTGTTGTATTCAATCCCGATGCAATTTCTGTATTTCATCAACACTCTGAAGGGCCACACATTAAAGAATGCCTCCAGATGTGCTTCGGATACTACTACTTGTGTTTCAGGAATCGATGAAAGCTTAGACAGTTTGAGACATTACTCCCATGGAGGAAAGTCCGCATGGTGCCTGTTGTATTTAATCCCGATGCAATTTCTGTGTTTAATCATCACTCTGAAGGTGCACAGATTATAGAATGACTCCAGATGTGCTTCGGATACTACTACTATTCTTTCAGGAATCGATCAAAGCGAAAACAGTTTGAGACATTACTCCCCTGGAGAAAAGTCGGCATGGTGCGTGTTGTATTCAATCCCGATGCAATTTCTGTATTTCATCAACACTCTGAAAGTCCACAGATTACAGACTGCCTACAGATGTGCTTTGGATACCACTACTGGTCTTTCAGGAAACGATCAAAGTGTAGACAGTTAGAGACATTACTCCCATGGAGGAAAGTCCGCATGGTGCCTGTTGTACTTAATCCCGAAGCAGTTTCTGTGTTTCATCAACACTCTGAAGGTCCACAGATTACAGAATGACTCCAGATGTGATTCGGCTACTACTACTGTTTTTTCAGGAATCGATCATAGCGTAGACAGTTTGTAACATTACTCCCATGGAGGAAAGTCCCCATGGTGACTGTTGTATTTAATCCCGATGCAATTTCTGTGTTTAATCAACACTCTGGAGGTCCAAGGATTACAGGATGACTCCAGATGTGTTCGGATACTACTACTAGTCTTTCATTAATCGATCAAAGCGAAGACAGTTTGAGACATTACTCCCATGGAGAAAAGTCAGGATTGTGCGTGTTGTATTCAATCCCGATGCAATTTCTGTATTTCATCAACACTCTGAAGCTCCACAGATTACAGAACGCCTACAGATGTGCTTCGGATACTACTACTGGTCTTTCAGGAATCGATCAAAGTGTAGACAGTTTGAGACATTACTCCCATGGAGAAAAGCCGGCATGGTGCGTGTTGTATTTAATCCCGATGCAATTTCTGTATTTCATCAACCCTCTGAAGGTCCACAGATTAGAGAATGCCTACAGATGTGCTTCGGATACTACTACTGGTCTTTCAGGAAACGATCGAAGTGTAGACAGTTTGAGACATTACTCCCTTTTAGAAAAATGGCATGGTGCGAGTTGTATTCAATCCCGATGCAATTTCTATATTTCATCAACACTCTGAAGGTCCACAGATTACAGAATGCCTCCAGATGTGCTTCGGATACCACTACTGGGCTTTCAGGAATCGATCAAAGCGTAGACAGTTCGAGACATTACTCCCATGGAGAAAAGTCGGCATAGTGCGTGTTGTATTCAATCACAATGCAATTTCTGTATTTCATTAACACACTGATGTTCCACTGATTACAGAATGCCTCCAGATGTGATTCAGATACTACTACTGGTTTTTCAGGAATCGATCAGAGCGTAGACAGACTGAGATATTACTCCCATGGAGGAAAGTCCACATGGTGCCTGTTGTATTTATTCCCAATGCAATTTCTGTGTTTAATCAACACTCTGACGGTCCCCATATTAATGAATACCTCCAGATGAGCTTCGCATACTACTACTAGTCTTTCAGGAATCGATCAAAGCGAAGACAGTTCGAGACATTACTCCCATGGAGAAAAGTCGGCATGGTGCGTGTTGTATTCAATCCCGAAGCAATTTCTAGATTTCATCAACACTCTGAAGGTCCACAGATTACAGAATGCCTCCAGATGTGCTTCGGATACTACTACAGGTCTTCCGGCATCAATCAAAGTGCAGATAGTTTGAGAGATTTCTCCCGTGGAGAAAAGTCGGCATGGTGCGTGTTGTATTGAATCCCGATGCAATTTCTGTATTTCATCAACACACTGAAGGTCCACTCATTACAGAATGCCTCCAGATGTGCTTGGGATACTCCTACTAGTCTTTCAGGAATCGATCAAAGCGAAGACTGTTTGAGACATTACTCCCATGGAGAAAAGACGGCATGGTGCGTGTTGTATTCAATCCCGATGCAATTTCTGTATTTCATCAACACTCTGAAGGTCAACAGATTACAGAATGCCTCCAGATGTGCTTTGGATACTACTACTGGTCTTTAGGGAAACGATCAAGCGTAGACAGTTTGAGACATTACTCCCATGAAGAAAAGTCGGCATTGTGCGTGTTGTATTCAATCCCGATGCAATTTCTGTATTTCATCAAGACATTGAAGATCCACAGATTACAGAATGCCTCCAGATGAGCTTCGGATACTACTACTAGTCTTTCAGGAATCGATCATAGCGAAGACAGTGTGCGACATTACTCCCTTGGAGAAATGTCGGCATGGTGCGTGTTGTATTCAATCCCGATGCAATTTCTGTATTTCATCAACACTCCGTAGGTCTACACATTAGAGAATGTCTCCAGATGTGCTTCGGATACTACTACTGGTCTTTCACGAATCGATCGAAGTGTAGACAGTTTGAGACCTTACTCCCATGGAGTAAAGTCTGCATGGTGTGTGTTGTATTCAGTCCCGATGCAATTTCTGGGTTTCATCAACTCTATGAAGGTCCACAGATTACAGAATGCCTCCAGATGTGCTTCGGATACTACTACTAGCCTTTCAGGAGTTGATCAAAGCGAAGACTGTTTGAGACATTACTGTCATGGAGAATAGTCGGCATGGTGCGTGTTGTATTCAATCCCAATGCAAGTTCTGTATTTCATCAACACTCCGAAGGTCCACAGATTACAGACTGCCTACAGATGTGCTTCAGATACTACTACTGGTCTTTCAGGAAACGATCAAAGTGTAGACAGTTTGAGACATTACTCCCATGGAGAAAAGCCGGCATGGTGCGTGTTGTATTCAATCCCGATGCAATTACTGTATTTCATCAACACTCTGAAGGTCCACAGATTACAGAATGCCTACAGATGTGCTTCGGATACTACTACTGGTCTTTAGGGAAACGATCAAAGCGTAGACAGTTTGAGACATTACTCCCATGAAGAAAAGTCGGCATGGTGCAAGTTGTATTCAATCCCGATTCAATTTCAAAATTTCACCAACACTCTGAAGGTCCACACAGTACAGAATGTCTCCAGATGTGCTTAGGATACTACTACTGGTCTTTCAGGAACCGATCGAAGTGTAGACAGTTTGAGACATTACTCCCATGTAGAAAAGTTGGCATTGTGCGTGTTGTATTTAATCACTATGCAATTTCTGTATTTCATCAAACCTCTGAAGGTCCACAGATTACAGAATGCCTACAGTTGTGCTTCGTATACTACTACTGGTCTTTCAGGAATCGATCAAAGCGTAGACAGTTTGAGACATTACTAACATGAAGAAAAGTCGGCCTTGTGCGTGTTGTATTCAATCCAGATGTAATTTCTGTAATACATCAACACTCTGAAGGTAAACAGATTACAGAATGCATACAGATGTGCTTCCGATACTACTACTGGTGTTTAGGGAAACGATCAAATCGTAGACAGTTTGAGACAATACTCCCATGAAGAAAAGTCGGCATGGTGCGTGTGGTATTTAATCCCAATGCAGTTTCTGTATTTCATCAACAGTCTGAAGATCCACAGATTACAGAATGCCTCCAGATGTGCTTCGGATACTACAACAGGTCTTCCGGTTCGATCAAATCACAGATAGTTTGAGACATTTCTCCCATGGAGAAAAGTTGGCATGTTGCGTGTTGTATTCAATCCCGATTCAATTTCTCTATTTCATCAACCCTCTGAAGATCCATAGATTACAGAATGCATCCAGAAGTGCTCCAGATACTACTACTAGTCATTCAGGAAACGATCAAAGCGTAGACAGTTTGAGACATTACTCCCATGGAGGAAAGTCCGCATGGTGCCTGTTGTATTTAATCCCAATGCAATTTCTGTGTTTAGTCAACACTCTGCAGGTACACAGATTACAGAATGCCTCCAGATGAGCTTCGGATACTACTACTAGTCTTTCAGGAATCGATCAAAGCGAAAACAGTTTGAGACATTACTCCCCTGGAGAAAAGTCGGCATGGTGCGTGTTGTATTCAATCCCGATGCAATTTCTGTATTTCATCAACACTCTGAAGGGCCACACATTAAAGAATGCCTCCAGATGTGCTTCGGATACTACTACTTGTGTTTCAGGAATCGATGAAAGCTTAGACAGTTTGAGACATTACTCCCATGGAGGAAAGTCCGCATGGTGCCTGTTGTATTTAATCCCGATGCAATTTCTGTGTTTAATCATCACTCTGAAGGTCCACAGATTATAGAATGACTCCAGATGTGCTTCGGATACTACTACTAGTCTTTCAGGAATCGATCAAAGCGAAAACAGTTTGAGACATTACTCCCCTGGAGAAAAGTCGGCATGGTGCGTGTTGTATTCAATCCCGATGCAATTTCTGTATTTCATCAACACTCTGAAAGTCCACAGATTACAGACTGCCTACAGATGTGCTTTGGATACCACTACTGGTCTTTCAGAAAACGATCAAAGTGTAGACAGTTAGAGACATTACTCCTATGGAGGAAAGTCCGCATGGTGCCTGTTGTACTTAATCCCGAAGCAGTTTCTGTGTTTCATCAACACTCTGAAGGTCCACAGATTACAGAATGACTCCAGATGTGATTCGGCTACTACTACTGTTTTTTCAGGAATCGATCATAGCGTAGACAGTTTGTAACATTACTCCCATGGAGGAAAGTCCCCATGGTGCCTGTTGTATTTAATCCCGATGCAATTTCTGTGTTTAATCAACACTCTGGAGGTCCAAGGATTACAGGATGACTCCAGATGTGTTCGGATACTACTACTAGTCTTTCATTAATCGATCAAAGCGAAGACAGTTTGAGACATTACTCCCATGGAGAAAAGTCAGGATTGTGCGTGTTGTATTCAATCCCGATGCAATTTCTGTATTTCATCAACACTCTGAAGGTCCACAGATTAAAGAATGCCTCCAGATGTGCTTCGGATACTACTACTTGTGTTTCAGGAATCGATCAAAGCATAGACAGTTTGAGACATTACTCGCATGGAGGAAAGTCCGCATGGTGTCTGTTGTATTTAATCCCGATGCTATTTCTGTGTTTCATCAACACTCTTAAGGTCCACAGATTACAGAATGCCTCCAGATGTGCTTCGGATACTACTACTAGTCTTTCAGGAATCGATCAAAGCGAAGACTGTTTCAGACATTACTCCCATGGAGAAATGTCGCCATGGTGCGTGTTGTATTCAATCCAGATGCAATTTCTGTATTTCATCATCACTCTGAAGGTCCACAGATTACAGACTGCCTACAGATGTGCTTCGGAAACTACTACTGGTCTTTCAAGCAACGATCAAAGTGTAGACAGTTTGAGACATTACTGAAATGAAGAAAAGTCTTCATGGTGCGTGTTGTATTTAATCCCGATGCAATTTCGGAATTTGATCAACACTCTAAAGGTCCACAGATTACAGAATGCCGCCAGATGTGTTTTGGATTCTACTACAGGTCTTCCGGCATCGATCAAGGAGCAGATAGTCTGAGACATTTCTCCCATGGAGAAAAGTCGGCATGGTGCGTGTGGTTTTTAATCCGGATGCAATTTCCTTATTTCATCAACACCCTGAAGGTCCACACATTACAGAATGCCTGCAGATGTGCTTCGGATACTACTGCTAGTCTTTCAGGAATCGTCAAAGCGTAGACAGTTTGAGTCATTACTCCCACGGAGGAAATTCCGCGAGGTGCCTGTTGTATTTAATCCCGATGCAATTTCTGTATTTCATCAACACTCTGAAGGTCCACAGATTACAGAACGCCTCCAGAAGTGCTTCCGATACTACTACTAGTCTTTCAGGAATCGATCAAAGCGAAGACTGTTTGACACATTACTCCCATTTAGAAAAGTCGACACGGTGCGAATTGTATTCAATCCCGATGCAATTTCTATATTTCATCAACACTCTGAAGGTCCACAGATAACATAATGATTCCAGATGTGCTTCGGATACCACTACTGGACTTTCAGGAATCGATCAAAGCATAGACAGATCGAGACATTACTCCCATGGAGAAAAGTCTGCATGGTGCGTGTTGTATTCTATCACGATGTAATTTCTGTATTTCATCAACACACTGAAGTTCCACAGATTACAGAATGCCTCCAGATGTGATTCAGATACTACTACTGGTTTTTCAGGAATCGATCAGAGCGTAGACAGACTGAGATATTACTCCCATGGAGGAAAGTCCGCATGGTGCCTGTTGTATTTAATCCCGATGCTATTTCTGTATTTCATCAACACTCTGACGGTCCACAGATTACAGAATACCTCCAGATGAGCATCGCATACTAGTACTAGTCTTTCAGGAATCGGTCAAAGCGATGACAATTTGAGACATTACTCCCATGCAGAAAAGTCGGCATGGTGCGTGTTGTATTCAATCCCGAAGCAATTTCTAGATTTCATCAACACTCTGAAGGTCCACAGATTACAGAATGCCTCCAGATGTGCTTAGGATACTACTACAGGTCTTCCGGCATCGATCAAAATGCAGATAGTTTGAGACATTTCTCATATGGAGAAAAGTCGGCATGGTGCGTGTTGTATTTAATCCCGATGCAATTTCTGTATTTCATCAACACACTGAAGGTCCACACATTACAGAATGCCTTCAGATGTGCTTCGGATACTACTACTAGTCTTTCAGGAATCGATCAAACCGTAGACAGTTTGAGACATTACACCCATGGAGGAAAGTCCGCATGGTGCCTGTTGAATTTAATCCCGATGCAATTTCTGTGTTTCATCAACACTCTGAAGGTCCACAGATTACAGAATGACTCCAGATGTGATTCGGATACTACTACTGGTTTCTTAGGAATCGATCAAAGGGTAGACAGTTTGAGACATTGCTCCCATGGAGGAAAGTCCGCATGGTGCCTGTTGTATTTCATCCCGATGCAATTTCTGTGTTTAATCAACACTCTGAAGTTCCACAGATTACAGATTGCCTCCAGATGTGCTTCGGATACTACTACTAGTCTTTGAGGAATCGATCAAAGCGAAGACAGTTTGAGACATTACTCCCATGGAGAAAAGTCGGCATGGAGCGTGTTGTATTCAATCCCGATGCAATTTCTGTATTTCATCAACACTCTGAAGGTCCACAGATTACATGATGCCTACAGATGTGCTTCGGAAACTACTACTGGTCTTTCAGGGAATCGATCAAAGCGTAGCCAGTTTGAGACATTACTCCCATGAAGAAAAGTCGGCATGGTGCGTGTTGTATTCAATCCAAAGACAATTTCTGTATTCCATCAACACTCTGAAGGTCCACATATTACAGAATGCCTCCAGATGTGCTTCGGATACTACTGCCAGTCTTTCAGGAATCGATCAAAGCGTAGACAGTTTGAGACATTACTCCCATGGAGGAAAGTCCGCATGGCGCGTGTTGTATTTAATCACGATGCAGTTTCTGTGTTTCATCAGCACTTTGAAGGTCCACAGATTACAGAATGCCTCCAGAAGTGCTTCGGATACTACTACTAGTGTTTCAGGAATCGATCAAATCGAAGACTGTTTGAGACATTACTCCCATGGAGAAAAGTCAGAATGGTGCGTGTTGAATTTAATCCCGATGCAATTTCTGTATTTGATCAACACTCTGATTACAGAATGCCTACAGATGTGCTTCGGATAATTCTACTGGTCTTTCAGGAATCGATCGAAGTGTAGACAGTTTGAGACATTACTCCCATGGAGAAAAGTCGGCATGGTGCGTGTTGTATTCAATCCCGATGCAATTTCTGTATTTCATCAACACTCTGAAGGTCCACAGATTACAGAATGCCTCCAGATGTGCTTCGGATACCACTGCTATTCTTTCAGGAATCGATCAAAGCGATGACAGTTTGAGACATTACTCCCATTGAGAAAAGTCGGCTCGGTGCGTGTTGTATTCAATCCCGATGCAATTTCTCTAATTCATGAACAGTCTGAAGGTCCACAGATTACAGAATGCCTCCAGATGTGCTTCGGATACCACTACTGGTCTTTCAGGTATCGATCAAAGCGAAAACAGTTTGAGACATTACTCCCATGGAGAAAAGTCGGCATGGTGCGTGTTGTATTCAATCCGGATGCAATTTCTGTATTTCAGCAACAATCTGAAGGTCCACAGATTACAGACTGCCTACAGATGTGCTTCAGATAGTACTACTGGTCTTTCAGGAAACGATCAAATTGTAGACAGTTTGAGACATTACTCCCATGGAGAAAAGTCGGAATGGTGCGTGTTGTATTCAATACAGATGCAACTTCTGTATTTTATCAACACTCTGAAATTCCACAGATTTCAGAATGCCTCCAGATGTGCTTCGGATGCTACTACTGGTCTTTCAGGTATCGATCAAAGCGAAGACAGTTTGAAACATTACTCCCATGGGGAAAAGTCGGCATGGTGCGTGTTGTATTCAATCCAGATGCAATGTCTGTATTTTATCAACACTCTGAAGTTCCACCGATTTCAAGTTTCCTCCAGATGTGCTTATTATACCACTACTGGTCTTTCAGGTATCGATCAAAGCGAAGACAGTTTGAGACATTACTCCCATGGAGAAAAGTCGGCATGGTGCGTGTTGTATTCAATCCCGATGCAATTTTGTATTTCATCAACACTCTGAAGGTCCACACACTACAGAATGCCTCCAGGTGTACGTCGGATACAACTACTGGTCTTTCAGGAATCGATCGAGGTGTAGACAGTTTGAGACATTACGCCCGTGGAGAAAAGTCGGCTGGTGCGTGTTGTATTCAATTCCGATGCAATTTCTGTATTTCATCAACACTCTGAAGGTCAACAGATTACAGAATGCTTCCAGATGTGCTTCGGATACCACTACTGTTCTTTCAGGAATCGATCAAAACGAAGACAGTTTGAGACATTACTCCCATGTAGAAAAGTCGGCATGGTACGTGTTGTATTCAATGCCGATGCAATTTCTGTATTTCAGCAACACTCTGAAGGTCCACAGATTACAGACTGCCTACAGATGTGCTTCAGATACTGCTACTGGTCTTTCAGGAAACGATCAAAATTTAGACAGATTGAGACACTACTCCCATGAAGAAAAGCCGGCATGGTGCGTGTTGCATTTAATCCCGAGGCAAATTGTGTATTTCATCAACACTCTGAAGGTCCACACATTACAAAATGCCTAAAGATGTGCTTCGGATACTACTACTAGTCTTTCAGGAATCGATCAAAGCGTAGACAGTTTGAGACCTTTCTCCCATGGAGGAAATTCCGCAGGGTGCGTGTTGAATTCAATCCCGATGCAATTCCTGTGTTTTGTCAACACTCTGAAGGTCCACAGATTGCAGAATGCCTCCAGAAGTGCTTCGGATACTACTACTGGTCTTTCAGGAAACGATCAAAGTGTAGACTGTTTGAGAGATTAGTGCCATGAAGAAAAGTCGGCATGGTGCGTGTTGTATTCAATCCCGATGCAATTTCTGTATTTCATCAACACTCTGAAGGTTCACACATTACAGAATGCCTCCAGATGTGCATCGGATACTACTACTGGCCTTTCAGGAATCGATCGAAGTGTAGACAGTTTGAGACATTGCTCCCATGGAGAAAAGCCTTCATGGTGCGTGTTGTATTCAATCCCGATGCAATTTCTGTATTTCATCAACACTCTGAAGGTCCACACATTAATGAATGCCTCCATATGTGCTTTGGATACTACTACTTGTCTTTCAGGAATCGATCAAATCGTAGACAGTTTGAGACATTACTCCCATGGAGGAAAATCCGCATTGTGTCTGTTGTATTTAATCCCGATGCAATTTCTGTGTTTCATCAACACTCTGAAGGTCCACAGATTAGAGAATGCCTCCAGATGTGCTTCGGATACTACTACTAGTCTTTCAGGAATCGATCAAAATGAAGACTGTTTGAGACATTACTCCCATGGAAAAATGTCGGCATGGTGCGTGTTGTATTCAATTCCGATGCAATTTCTGTATTTTATCAACACTCTGAAGGTTCACAGATTACAGACTGCCTACAGATGTGTTTCGGATACTACAACTGGTCTTTCAAGCAACGATCAAAGAGTAGACAGTTTGAGACATTACTCCCATGGGGAAAAGTCGGCATGTTGCGTGTTGTATTTAATCCCGATGCAATTTCTGTATTTCATCAACCCTCTAAGGGTCCACAGATTACCGAATGCCGCCAGATGTGCTTTGGATACTACTACAGGTGTTCCGGCATCGATCAAGGAGCAGATAGTTTAAGACTATTCTCCCATGGAGAAAAGTCGGCATGGTGCGTGTTGTATTTAATCCCGATGCAATTTCTTTATTTCATCAACACCCTGAAGGTCCACACATTGCAGAATGCCGCCAGATGTGCTTAGGATACTACTGCTAGTCTTTCAGGAATCGATCAAAGCGTAGACAGTTTAAGACATTACTCCCATGTAGAAAAGTCGGCATGGTGCTTGTTGTATTCAATCCCGATGCAATTTCTGTATTTCATCAACACTCTGAAGGTCCACACACTACAGAAGGCCTCCAGATGTGCTTCGTATACTACTACTGGTCTTTCAGGAATTGGTCGAAGTGTAGACAGTTTGAGACATTACTCCCATGGAGAAAAGACGGAATGGTGCGTGTTGTATTCAATCGAGATGCAATTTCTGTAGTTCATCAACACTCTGAAGGTCCACAGATTACAGAATGCCTGCATATGTGCTTCGGATACCACTACTGTTCTTTCAGGAATCGATCAAAGCGAAGACAGTTTGAGACATTACTCCCATGGAGAAAAGACGGAATGGTGCGTGTTGTATTCAATCGAGATGCAATTTCTGTAGTTCATCAACACTCTGAAGGTCCACAGATTACAGAATGCCTGCATATGTGCTTCGGATACCACTACTGTTCTTTCAGGAATCGATCAAAGCGAAGACAGTTTGAGACATTACTCCCATGGAGAAAGCTCGGCATGGTGCGTGTTGTATTCAATCCCGATGCAATTTCTGTATTTCATCAAATCTCTGAAGGTCCACAGATTACAGAATGCCTCCAGATGTGCTTCGGATACCACTGCTATTGTTTCAGGAATCGATCAAAGCGATGACAGTTTGAGACATTACTCCCATTGAGAAAAGTCGGCTTGGTGCGTGTTGTATTCAATCCCGATGCAATTTCTCTAATTCATGAACAGTCTGAAGGTCCACAGATTACAGAATGCCTCCAGATGTGCTTCGGATACCACTACTGGTCTTTCAGGTATCGATCAAAGCGAAGACAGTTTGAGACATTACTCCCATGGAGAAAAGTCGGCATGGTGCGTGTTGTATTCAATCCGGATGCAATTTCTGTATTTCAGCAACAATCTGAAGGTCCACAGATTACAGACTGCCTACAGATGTGCTTCAGATAGTACTACTGGTCTTTCAGGAAACGATCAAATTGTAGACAGTTTGAGACATTACTCCCATGGAGAAAAGTTGGAATGGTGCGTGTTGTATTCAATACAGATGCAACTTCTGTATTTTATCAACACTCTGAAATTCCACAGATTTCAGAATGCCTCCAGATGTGCTTCGGATACTACTACTGGTCTTTCAGGTGTCGATCAAAGCGAAGAGAGTTTGAAACATTACTCCCATGGGGAAAAGTCGGCATGGTGCGTGTTGTATTCAATCCAGATGCAATGTCTGTATTTTATCAACACTCTGAAGTTCCACCGATTTCAAGTTTCCTCCAGATGTGCTTATTATACCACTACTGGTCTTTCAGGTATCGATCAAAGCGAAGACAGTTTGAGACATTACTCCCATGGAGAAAAGTCGGCATGGTGCGTGTTGTATTCAATCCCGATGCAATTTTGTATTTCATCAACACTCTGAAGGTCCACACACTACAGAATGCCTCCAGGTGTACGTCGGATACAACTACTGGTCTTTCAGGAATCGATCGAGGTGTAGACAGTTTGAGACATTACGCCCGTGGAGAAAAGTCGGCTGGTGCGTGTTGTATTCAATTCCGATGCAATTTCTGTATTTCATCAACACTCTGAAGGTCAACAGATTACAGAATGCTTCCAGATGTGCTTCGGATACCACTACTGTTCTTTCAGGAATCGATCAAAACGAAGACTGTTTGAGACATTACTCCCATGGAAAAATGTCGGCATGGTGCGTGTTGTATTCAATTCCGATGCAATTTCTGTATTTTATCAACACTCTGAAGGTTCACAGATTACAGACTGCCTACAGATGTGTTTCGGATACTACAACTGGTCTTTCAAGCAACGATCAAAGAGTAGACAGTTTGAGACATTACTCCCATGGGGAAAAGTCGGCATGTTGCGTGTTGTATTTAATCCCGATGCAATTTCTGTATTTCATCAACCCTCTAAGGGTCCACAGATTACCGAATGCCGCCAGATGTGCTTTGGATACTACTACAGGTGTTCCGGCATCGGTCAAGGAGCAGATAGTTTGAGACTATTCTCCCATGGAGAAAAGTCGGCATGGTGCGTGTTGTATTTAATCCCGATGCAATTTCTTTATTTCATCAACACCCTGAAGGTCCACACATTGCAGAATGCCGCCAGATGTGCTTAGGATACTACTGCTAGTCTTTCAGGAATCGATCAAAGCGTAGACAGTTTGAGACATTACTCCCATGTAGAAAAGTCGGCATGGTGCTTGTTGTATTCAATCCCGATGCAATTTCTGTATTTCATCAACACTCTGAAGGTCCACACACTACAGAAGGCCTCCAGATGTGCTTCGGATACTACTACTGGTCTTTCAGGAATTGGTCGAAGTGTAGACAGTTTGAGACATTACTCCCATGGAGAAAAGACGGAATGGTGCGTGTTGTATTCAATCGAGATGCAATTTCTGTAGTTCATCAACACTCTGAAGGTCCACAGATTACAGAATGCCTGCATATGTGCTTCGGATACCACTACTGTTCTTTCAGGAATCGATCAAAGCGAAGACAGTTTGAGACATTACTCCCATGGAGAAAAGACGGAATGGTGCGTGTTGTATTCAATCCCGATGCAATTTCTGTAGTTCATCAACACTCTGAAGGTCCACAGATTACAGAATGCCTGCATATGTGCTTCGGATACCACTACTGTTCTTTCAGGAATCGATCAAAGCGAAGACAGTTTGAGACATTACTCCCATGGAGAAAGCTCGGCATGGTCCGTGTTGTATTCAATCCCGATGCAATTTCTGTATTTCATCAAATCTCTGAAGGTCCACAGATTACACAATGCCTCCAGATGTGCTTCGGATACCACTGCTATTCTTTCAGGAATCGATCAAAGCGATGACAGTTTGAGACATTACTCCCATTGAGAAAAGTAGGCTTGGTGCGTGTTGTATTCAATCCCGATGCAATTTCTCTAATTCATGAACAGTCTGAAGGTCCACAGATTACAGAATGCCTCCAGATGTGCTTCGGATACCACTACTGGTCTTTCAGGTATCGATCAAAGCGAAGACAGTTTGAGACATTACTCCCATGGAGAAAAGTCGGCATGGTGCGTGTTGTATTCAATCCGGATGCAATTTCTGTATTTCAGCAACAATCTGAAGGTCCACAGATTACAGACTGCCTACAGATGTGCTTCAGATAGTACTACTGGTCTTTCAGGAAACGATCAAATTGTAGACAGTTTGAGACATTACTCCCATGGAGAAAAGTTGGAATGGTGCGTGTTGTATTCAATCCAGATGCAATGTCTGTATTTTATCAACACTCTGAAGTTCCACCGATTTCAAGTTTCCTCCAGATGTGCTTCTTATACCACTACTGGTCTTTCAGGTATCGATCAAAGCGAAGACAGTTTGAGACATTACTCCCATGGAGAAAAGTCGGCATGGTGCGTGTTGTATTCAATCCCGATGGAATTTTGTATTTCATCAACACTCTGAAGGTCCACACACTACAGAATGCCTCCAGGTGTACGTCGGATACTACTACTGGTCTTTCAGGAATCGATCGAGGTGTAGACAGTTTGAGACATTACGCCCGTGGAGAAAAGTCGGCTGGTGCGTGTTGTATTCAATTCCGATGCAATTTCTGTATTTCATCAACACTCTGAAGGTCAACAGATTACAGAATGCTTCCAGATGTGCTTCGGATACCACTACTGTTCTTTCAGGAATCGATCAAAACGAAGACAGTTTGAGACATTACTCCCATGTAGAAAAGTCGGCATGGTACGTGTTGTATTCAATCCCGATGCAATTTCTGTATTTCTGCAACACTCTGAAGGTCCACAGATTACAGACTGCCTACAGATGTGCTTCAGATACTGCTACTGGTCTTTCAGGAAACGATCAAAATTTAGACAGATTGAGACACTACTCCCATGAAGAAAAGCCGGCATGGTGCGTGTTGCATTTAATCCCGAGGCAAATTCGGTATTTCATCAACACTCTGAAGGTCCACACACTACAAAATGCCTAAAGATGTGCTTCGGATACTACTACTAGTCTTTCAGGAATCGATCAAAGCGTAGACAGTTTGAGACCTTTCTCCCATGGAGGAAATTCCGCAGGGTGCGTGTTGTATTCAATCCCGATGCAATTCCTGTGTTTTGTCAACACTCTGAAGGTCCACAGATTGCAGAATGCCTCGAGATGTACTTCGGATACTACTACTGGTCTTTCAGGAAACGATCAAAGTGTAGACTGTTTGAGAGATTAGTGCCATGAAGAAAAGTCGGCATGGTGCGTGTTGTATTCAATCCCGATGCAATTTCTGTATTTCATCAACACTCTGAAGGTTCACACATTACAGAATGCCTCCAGATGTGCATCGGATACTACTACTGGCCTTTCAGGAATCGATCGAAGTGTAGACAGTTTGAGACATTACACCCATGGAGAAAAGTTTTCATGGTGCGTGTTGTATTCAATCCCGATGCAATTTCTGTATTTCATCAACACTCTGAAGGTCCACACATTAATGAATGCCTCCATATGTGCTTTGGATACTACTACTTGTCTTTCAGGAATCGATCAAATCGTAGACAGTTTGAGACATTACTCCCATGGAGGAAAATCCGCATTGTGTCTGTTGTATTTAATCCCGATGCAATTTCTGTGTTTCATCAACACTCTGAAGGTCCACAAATTGCAGAATGCCGCCAGATGTGCTTAGGATACTACTGCTAATCTTTCAGGAATCGATCAAAGCGTAGACAGTTTGAGACATTACTCCCATGTAGAAAAGTCGGCATGGTGCTTGTTGTATTCAATCCCGATGCAATTTCTATATTTCATCAACACTCTGAAGGTCCACACACTACAGAAGGCCTCCAGATGAGCTTCGGATACTACTACTGGTCTTTCAGGAATCGGTCGAAGTGTAGACAGTTTGAGACAATACTCCCATGGAGAAAAGACGGAATGGTGCGTGTTGTATTCAATCGAGATGCAATTTCATTAGTTCATCAACACTCTGAAGGTCCACAGATTACAGAATGCCTGCATATGTGCTTCGGATACCACTACTGTTCTTTCAGGAATCGATCAAAGCGAAGACAGTTTGAGACATTACTCCCATGGAGAAAAGACGGAATGGTGCGTGTTGTATTCAATCGAGATGCAATTTCTGTAGTTCATCAACACTCTGAAGGTCCACAGATTACAGAATGCCTGCATATGTGCTTCGGATACCACTACTGTTCTTTCAGGAATCGATCAAAGCGAAGACAGTATGAGACATTACTCCCATGGAGAAAGCTCGGCATGGTGCGTGTTGTATTCAATCCCGATGCAATTTCTGTATTTCATCAACACTCTGAAGGTCCACAGATTACAGAATGCCTCCAGATTTGCTTCGGATACCACTGCTATTCTTTCAGGAATCGATCAAAGCGATGACAGTTTGAGACATTACTCCCATTGAGAAAAGTCGGCTTGGTGCGTGTTGTATTCAATCCCGATGCAATTTCTCTAATTCATGAACAGTCTGAAGGTCCACAGATTACAGAATGCCTCCAGATGTGCTTCGGATACCACTACTGGTCTTTCAGGTATCGATCAAAGCGAAGACAGTTTGAGACATTACTCCCATTGAGAAAAGTCGGCATGGTGCGTGTTGTATTCAATCCGGATGCAATTTCTGTATTTCAGCAACAATCTGAAGGTCCACAGATTACAGACTGCCTACAGATGTGCTTCAGATAGTACTACTGGTCTTTCAGGAAACGATCAAATTGTAGACAGTTTGAGACATTACTCCCATGGAGAAAAGTCGGAATGGTGCGTGTTGTATTCAATACAGATGCAACTTCTGTATTTTATCAACACTCTGAAATTCCACAGATTTCAGAATGCCTCCAGATGTGCTTCGGATACTACTACTGGTCTTTCAGGTATCGATCAAAGCGAAGACAGTTTGAAACATTACCCCCATGGGGAAAAGTCGGCATGGTGCGTGTTGTATTCAATCCAGATGCAATGTCTGTATTTTATCAACACTCTGAAGTTCCACCGATTTCAAGTTTCCTCCAGATGTGCTTCGGATACCACTACTGGTCTTTCAGGTATCGATCAAAGCGAAGACAGATTGAGACATTACTCCCATGGAGAAAAGTCGGCATGGTGCGTGTTGTATTCAATCCCGATGTAATTTTGTATTTCATCAACACTCTGAAGGTCCACACACTACAGAATGCCTCCAGGTGTACGTCGGATACTACTACTGGTCTTTCAGGAATCGATCGAGGTGTAGACAGTTTGAGACATTACGCCCGTGGAGAAAAGTCGGCTGGTGCGTGTTGTATTCAATTCCGATGCAATTTCTGTATTTCATCAACACTCTGAAGGTCAACAGATTACAGAATGCTTCCAGATGTGCTTCGGATACCACTACTGTTCTTTCAAGAATCGATCAAAACGAAGACAGTTTGAGACATTACTCCCATGTAGAAAAGTCGGCATGGTACGTGTTGTATTCAATCCCGATGCAATTTCTGTATTTCAGCAACACTCTGAAGGTCCACAGATTACAGACTGCCTACAGATGTGCTTCAGATACTGCTACTGGTCTTTCAGGAAACGATCAAAATTTAGACAGATTGAGACACTACTCCCATGAAGAAAAGCCGGCATGGTGCGTGTTGCATTTAATCCCGAGGCAAATTCTGTATTTCATCAACACTCTGAAGGTCCACACATTACAAAATGCCTAAAGATGCGCTTCGGATACTACTACTAGTCTTTCAGGAATCGATCAAAGCGTAGACAGTTTGAGACCTTTCTCCCATGGAGGAAATTCCGCAGGGTGCGTGTTGTATTCAATCCCGATGCAATTCCTGTGTTTTGTCAACACTCTGAAGGTCCACAGATTGCAGAATGCCTCCAGAAGTGCTTCGGATACTACTACTGGTCTTTCAGGAAACGATCAAAGTGTAGACTGTTTGAGAGATTAGTGCCATGAAGAAAAGTCGGCATGGTGCGTGTTGTACTCAATCCCGATGCAATTTCTGTATTTCATCAACACTCTGAAGGTTCACACATTACAGAATGCCTCCAGATGTGCATCGGATACTACTACTGGCCTTTCAGGAATCGATCGAAGTGTAGACAGTTTGAGACATTACTCCCATGGAGAAAAGCCTTCATGGTGCGTGTTGTATTCAATCCCGATGCAATTTCTGTATTTCATCAACACTCTGAAGGTCCACACATTAATGAATGCCTCCATATGTGCTTTGGATACTACTACTTGTCTTTCAGGAATCGATCAAATCGTAGACAGTTTGAGACATTACTCCCATGGAGGAAAATCCGCATTGTGTCTGTTGTATTTAATCCCGATGCAATTTCTGTGTTTCATCAACAATCTGAAGGTCCACAGATTAGAGAATGCCTCCAGATGTGCTTCGGATACTACTACTAGTTTTTCAGGAATCGATCAAAGCGAAGACTGTTTGAGACATTACTCCCATGGAAAAATGTCGGCATGGTGCGTGTTGTACTCAATTCCGATGCAATTTCTGTATTTCATCAACACTCTGAAGGTTCACAGATTACAGACTGCCTAAAGATGTGCTTCGGATACTACAACTGGTCTTTCAAGCAACGATCAAAGAGTAGACAGTTTGAGACATTACTCCCATGGAGAAAAGTCGGCATGTTGCGTGTTGTATTTAATCCCGATGCAATTTCTGTATTTCATCAACCCTCTAAGGGTCCACAGATTACCGAATGCCGCCAGATGTGCTTTGGATGCTACTACAGGTGTTCCGGCATCGATCAAGGAGCAGATAGTTTGAGACTATTCTCCCATGGAGAAAAGTCGGCATGGTGCGTGTTGTATTTAATCCCGATGCAATTTCTTTATTTCATCAACACCCTGAAGGTCCACAAATTGCAGAATGCCGCCAGATGTGCTTAGGATACTACTGCTAGTCTTTCAGGAATCGATCAAAGCGTAGACAGTTTGAGACATTACTCCCATGTAGAAAAGTCGGCATGGTGCTTGTTGTATTCAATCCCGATGCAATTTCTATATTTCATCAACACTCTGAAGGTCCACACACTACAGAAGGCCTCCAGATGTGCTTCGGATACTACTACTGGTCTTTCAGGAATTGGTCGAAGTGTAGACAGTTTGAGACATTACTCCCATGGAGAAAAGACGGAATGGTGCGTGTTGTATTCAATCGAGATGCAATTTCTGTAGTTCATCAACACTCTGAAGGTCCACAGATTACAGAATACCTGCATATGTGCTTCGGATACCACTACTGTTCTTTCAGGAATCGATCAAAGCGAAGACAGTTTGAGACATTACTCCCATGGAGAAAGCTCGGCATGGTGCGTGTTGTATTCAATCCCGATGCAATTTCTGTATTTCATCAACACTCTGAAGGTCCACAGATTACAGAATGCCTCCAGATGTGCTTCGGATACCACTGCTATTGTTTCAGGAATCGATCAAAGCGATGACAGTTTGAGACATTACTCCCATTGAGAAAAGTCGGCTTGGTGCGTGTTGTATTCAATCCCGATGCAATTTCTGTATTTCAGCAACAATATGAAGGTCCACGGATTACAGACTGCCTACAGATGTGCTTCAGATAGTACTACTGGTCTTTCAGGAAACGATCAAATTGTAGACAGTTTGAGACATTACTCCCATGGAGAAAAGTCGGAATGGTGCGTGTTGTATTCAATACAGATGCAACTTCTGTATTTTATCAACACTCTGAAATTCCACAGATTTCAGAATGCCTCCAGATGTGCCTCGGATACTACTACTGGTCTTTCAGGTATCGATCAAAGCGAAGAAAGTTTGAAACATTACTCCCATGGGGAAAAGTCGGCATGGTGCGTGTTGTAATCAATCCAGATGCAATGTCTGTATTTTATCAACACTCTAAAGTTCCACCGATTTCAAGTTTCCTCCAGATGTGCTTCGGATACCACTACTGGTCTTTCAGGTATCGATCAAAGCGAAGACAGTTTGAGACATTACTCCCATGGAGAAAAGTCGGCATGGTGCGTGTTGTATTCAATCCCGATGCAATTTTGTATTTCATCAACACTCTGAAGGTCCACACACTACAGAATGCCTCCAGGTGTACGTCGGATACTACTACTGGTCTTTCAGGAATCGATCGAGGTGTAGACAGTTTGAGACATTACGCCCGTGGAGAAAAGTCGGCTGGTGCGTGTTGTATTCAATTCCGATGCAATTTCTGTATTTCATCAACACTCTGAAGGTCAACAGATTACAGAATGCTTCCAGATGTGCTTCGGCTACCACTACTGTTCTTTCAGGAATCGATCAAAACGAAGACAGTTTGAGACATTACTCCCATGTAGAAAAGTCGGCATGGTACGTGTTGTATTCAATCCCGATGCAAATTCTGTATTTCATCAACACTCTGAAGGTCCACACATTACAAAATGCCTAAAGATGTGCTTCGGATACTACTACTAGTCTTTCAGGAATCGATCAAAGCGTAGACAGTTTGAGACCTTTCTCCCATGGAGGAAATTCCGCAGGGTGCGTGTTGTATTCAATCCCGATGCAATTCCTGTGTTTTGTCAACACTCTGAAGGTCCACAGATTGCAGAATGCCTCCAGTAGTGCTTCGGATACTACTACTGGTCTTTCAGGAAACGATCAAAGTGTAGACTGTTTGAGAGATTAGTGCCATGAAGAAAAGTCGGCATGGTGCGTGTTGTATACAATCCCGATGCAATTTCTGTATTTCATCAACACTCTGAAGGTTCACACATTACAGAATGCCTCCAGATGTGCATCGGATACTACTACTGGCCTTTCAGGAATCGATCGAAGTGTAGACAGTTTGAGACATTACTCCCATGGAGAAAAGCCTTCATGGTGCGTGTTGTATTCAATCCCGATGCAATTTCTGTATTTCATCAACACTCTGAAGGTCCACACATTAATGAATGCCTCCATATGTGCTTTGGATACTACTACTTGTCTTTCAGGAATCGATCAAATCGTAGACAGTTTGAGACATTACTCCCATGGAGGAAAATCCGCATTGTGTCTGTTGTATTTAATCCCGATGCAATTTCTGTGTTTCATCAACACTCTGAAGGTCCACAGATTAGAGAATGCCTCCAGATGTGCTTCGGATACTACTACTAGTCTTTCAGGAATCGATCAAAACGAAGACTGTTTGAGACATTACTCCCATGGAAAAATGTCGGCATGGTGCGTGTTGTACTCAATTCCGATGCAATTTCTGTATTTCATCAACACTCTGAAGGTTCACAGATTACAGACTGCCTAAAGATGTGCTTCGGATACTACAACTGGTCTTTCAAGCAACGATCAAAGAGTAGACAGTTTGAGACATTACTCCCATGGAGAAAAGTCGGCATGGTGCGTGTTGTATTTAATCCCGATGCAATTTCTTTATTTCATCAACACCCTGAAGGTCCACAAATTGCAGAATGCCGCCAGATGTGCTTAGGATACTACTGCTAGTCTTTCAGGAATCGATCAAAGCGTAGACAATTTGAGACATTACCCCCATGTAGAAAAGTCGGCATGGTGCTTGTTGTATTCAATCCCGATGCAATTTCTATATTTCATCAACACTCTGAAGGTCCACACACTACAGAAGGCCTCCAGATGTGCTTCGGATACTACTACTGGTCTTTCAGGAATCGGTCGAAGTGTAGACAGTTTGAGACATTACTCCCATGGAGAAAAGACGGAATGGTGCGTGTTGTATTCAATCGAGATGCAATTTCTGTAGTTCATCAACACTCTGAAGGTCCACAGATTAAAGAATGCCTGCATATGTGCTTCGGATACCACTACTGTTCTTTCAGGAATCGATCAAAGCGAAGACAGTTTGAGACATTACTCCCATGGAGAAAGCTCGGCATGGTGCGTGTTGTATTCAATCCCGATGCAATTTCTGTATTTCATCAACACTCTGAAGGTCCACAGATTACAGAATGCCTCCAGATGTGCTTCGGATACCACTGCTATTGTTTCAGGAATCGATCAAAGCGATGACAGTTTGAGACATTACTCCCATTGAGAAAAGTCGGCTTGGTGCGTGTTGTATTCAATCCCGATGCAATTTCTCTAATTCATGAACAGTCTGAAGGTCCACAGATTACAGAATGCCTCCAGATGTGCTTCGGATACCACTACTGGTCTTTCAGGTATCGATCAAAGCGAAGACAGTTTGAGACATTACTCCCATGGAGAAAAGTCGGCATGGTGCGTGTTGTATTCAATCCGGATGCAATTTCTGTATTTCAGCAACAATATGAAGGTCCACAGATTACAGACTGCCTACAGATGTGCTTCAGATAGTACTACTGGTCTTTCAGGAAACGATCAAATTGTAGACAGTTTTAGACATTACTCCCATGGAGAAAAGTCGGAATGGTGCGTGTTGTATTCAATACAGATGCAACTTCTGTATTTTATCAACACTCTGAAATTCCACAGATTTCAGAATGCCTCCAGATGTGCTTCGGATACTACTACTGGTCTTTCAGGTATCGATCAAAGCGAAGAAAGTTTGAAACATTACTCCCATGGGGAAAAGTCGGCATGGTGCGTGTTGTATTCAATCCAGATGCAATGTCTGTATTTTATCAACACTCTGAAGTTCCACCGATTTCAAGTTTCCTCCAGATGTGCTTCGGATACCACTACTGGTCTTTCAGGTATCGATCAAAGCGAAGACAGTTTGAGACATTACTCCCATGGAGAAAAGTCGGCATGGTGCGTGTTGTATTCAATCCCGATGCAATTTTGTATTTCATCAACACTCTGAAGGTCCACACACTACAGAATGCCTCCAGGTGTACGTCGGATACTGCTACTGGTCTTTCAGGAATCGATCGAGGTGTAGACAGTTTGAGACATTACGCCCGTGGAGAAAAGTCGGCTGGTGCGTGTTGTATTCAATTCCGATGCAATTTCTGTATTTCATCAACACTCTGAAGGTCAACAGATTACAGAATGCTTCCAGATGTGCTTCGGCTACCACTACTGTTCTTTCAGGAATCGATCAAAACTAAGACAGTTTGAGACATTACTCCCATGTAGAAAAGTCGGCATGGTACGTGTTGTATTCAATCCCGATGCAATTTCTATATTTCAGCAACACTCTGAAGGTCCACAGATTACAGACTGCCTACAGATATGCTTCAGATACTGCTACTGGTCTTTCAGGAAACGATCAAAATTTAGACAGATTGAGACACTACTCCCATGAAGAAAAGCCGGCATGGTGCGTGTTGCATTTAATCCCGAGGCAAATTCTGTATTTCATCAACACTCTGAAGGTCCACACGTTACAAAATGCCGAAAGATGTGCTTCGGATACTACTACTAGTCTTTCAGGAATCGATCAAAGCGTAGACAGTTTGAGACCTTTCTCCCATGGAGGAAATTCCGCAGGGTGCGTGTTGTATTCAATCCCGATGCAATTCCTGTGTTTTGTCAACACTCTGAAGGTCCACAGATTGCAGAATGCCTCCAGAAGTGCTTCGGATACTACTACTGGTCTTTCAGGAAACGATCAAAGTGTAGACTGTTTGAGAGATTAGTGCCATGAAGAAAAGTCGGCATGGTGCGTGTTGTATTCAATCCCGATGCAATTTCTGTATTTCATCAACACTCTGAAGGTTCACACATTACAGAATGCCTCCAGATGTGCATCGGATACTACTACTGGCCTTTCAGGAATCGATCGAAGTGTAGACAGTTTGAGACATTACTCCCATGGAGAAAAGCCTTCATGGTGCGTGTTGTATTCAATCCCGATGCAATTTCTGTATTTCATCAACACTCTGAAGGTCCACACATTAATGAATGTCTCCATATGTGCTTTGGATACTACTACTTGTCTTTCAGGAATCGATCACATCGTAGACAGTTTGAGACATTACTCCCATGGAGAAAAATCCGCATTGTGTCTGTTGTATTTAATCCCGATGCAATTTCTGTGTTTCATCAACACTCTGAAGGTCCACAGATTAGAGAATGCCTCCAGATGTGCTTCGGATACTACTACTAGTCTTTCAGGAATCGATCAAAACGAAGACTGTTTGAGACATTACTCCCATGGAAAAATGTCGGCATGGTGCGTGTTGTATTTAATCCCGATGCAATTTCTGTATTTCATCAACCCTCTAAGGGTCCACAGATTACCGAATGCCGCCAGATGTGCTTTGGATACTACTACAGGTGTTCCGGCATCGATCAAGGAGCAGATAGTTTGAGACTATTCTCCCATGGAGAAAAGTCGGCATGGTGCGTGTTGTATTTAATCCCGATGCAATTTCTTTATTTCATCAACACCCTGAAGGTCCACACATTGCAGAATGCCGCCAGATGTGCTTAGGATACTACTGCTAGTCTTTCAGGAATCGATCAAAGCGTAGACAGTTTGAGACATTACTCCCATGTAGAAAAGTCGGCATGGTGCTTGTTGTATTCAATCCCGATGCAATTTCTGTATTTCATCAACACTCTGAAGGTCCACAAGCTACAGAAGGCCTCCAGATGTGCTTCGGATACTACTACTGGTCTTTCTTGAATCGGTCGAAGTTTAGACAGTTTGAGACATTACTCCCATGGAGAAAAGACGGAATGGTGCGTGTTGTATTCAATCGAGATGCAATTTCTGTAGTTCATCACCACTCTGAAGGTCCACAGATTACAGAATGCATGCATATGTGCTTCGGATACCACTACTGTTCTTTCAGGAATCGATCAAAGCGAAGACAGTTTGAGACTTTACTCCCATGGAGAAAGCTCGGCATGGTGCGTGTTGTATTCAATCCCGATGCAATTTCTGTATTTCATCAACACTCTGAAGGTCCACAGATTACAGAATGCCTCCAGATGTGCTTCGGATACCACTGCTATTGTTTCAGGAATCGATCAAAGCGATGACAGTTTGAGACATTACTCCCATTGAGAAAAGTCGGCTTGGTGCGTGTTGTATTCAATCCCGATGCAATTTCTCTAATTCATGAACAGTCTGAAGGTCCACAGATTACAGAATGCCTCCAGATGTGCTTCGGATACCACTACTGGTCTTTCAGGTATCGATCAAAGCGAAGACAGTTTGAGACATTACTCCCATGGAGAAAAGTCGGCATGGTGCGTGTTGTTTTCAATCCGGATGCAATTTCTGTATTTCAGCAACAATATGAAGGTCCACAGATTACAGACTGCCTACAGATGTGCTTCAGATAGTACTACTGGTCTTTCAGGAAACGATCAAATTGTAGACAGTTTGAGACATTACTCCCATGGAGAAAAGTCGGAATGGTGCGTGTTGTATTCAATACAGATGCAACTTCTGTATTTTATCAACACTCTGAAATTCCACAGATTTCAGAATGCCTCCAGATGTGCTTCGGATACTACTACTGGTCTTTCAGGTATCGATCAAAGCGAAGAAAGTTTGAAACATTACTCCCATGGGGAAAAGTCGGCATGGTGCGTGTTGTATTCAATCCAGATGCAATGTCTGTATTTTATCAACACTCTGAAGTTCCACCGATTTCAAGTTTCCTCCAGACGTGCTTCGGATACCACTAATGGTCTTTCAGGTATCGATCAAAGCGAAGACAGTTTGAGACATTACTCCCATGGAGAAAAGTCGGCTGGTGCGTGTTGTATTCAATTCCGATGCAATTTCTGTATTTCATCAACACTCTGAAGGTCAACAGATTACAGAATGCTTCCAGATGTGCTTCGGCTACCACTACTGTTCTTCCAGGAATCGATCAAAACGAAGACAGTTTGAGACATTACTCCCATGTAGAAAAGTCGGCATGGTACGTGTTGTATTCAATCCCGATGCAATTTCTGTATTTCAGCAACACTCTGAAGGTCCACAGATTACAGACTGCCTCCAGATGTGCTTCAGATACTGCTACTGGTCTTTCAGGAAACGATCAAAATTTAGACAGATTGAGACACTACTCCCATGAAGAAAAGCCGGCATGGTGCTTGTTGCATTTAATCCCGAGGCAAATTCTGTATTACATCAACACTCTGAAGGTCCACACATTACAAAATGCCTAAAGATGTGCTTCGGATACTACTACTAGTCTTTCAGGAATCGATCAAAGCGTAGACAGTTTGAGACCTTTCTCCCATGGAGGAAATTTCGCAGGGTGCGTGTTGTATTCAATCCCGATGCAATTCCTGTGTTTTGTCAACACTCTGAAGGTCCACAGATTGCAGAATGCCTCCAGAAGTGCTTCGGATACTACTACTCGTCTTTCAGGAAACGATCAAAGTGTAGACTGTTTGAGAGATTAGTGCCATGAAGAAAAGTCGGCATGGTGCGTGTTGTATTCAATCCCGATGCAATTTCTGTATTTCATCAACACTCTGAAGGTTCACACATTACAGAATGCCTCCAGATGTGCATCGGATACTACTACTGGCCTTTCAGGAATCGATCGAGGTGTAGACAGTTTGAGACATTACTCCCATGGAGAAAAGCCTTCATGGTGCGTGTTGTATTCAATCCCGATGCAATTTCTGTATTTCATCAACCCTCTAAGGGTCCACAGATTACCGAATGCCGCCAGATGTGCTTTGGATACTACTACAGGTGTTCCGGCATCGATCAAGGAGCAGATAGTTTGAGACTATTCTCCCATGGAGAAAAGTCGGCATGGTGCGTGTTGTATTTAATCCCGATGCAATTTCTTTATTTCATCAACACCCTGAAGGTCCACACATTGCAGAATGCCGCCAGATGTGCTTAGGATACTACTGCTAGTCTTTCAGGAATCGATCAAAGCGTAGACAGTTTGAGACATTACTCCCATGTAGAAAAGTCGGCATGGTGCTTGTTGTATTCAATCCCGATGCAATTTCTGTATTTCATCAACACTCTGAAGGTCCACACACTACAGGAGGCCTCCAGATGTGCTTCGGATACTACTACTTGTCTTTCAGGAATCGGTCGAAGTTTAGACAGTTTGAGACATTACTCCCATGGAGAAAAGACGGAATGGTGCGTGTTGTATTCAATCGAGATGTAATTTCTGTAGTTCATCAACACTCTGAAGGTCCACAGATTACAGAATGCCTGCATATGTGCTTCGGATACCACTGCTATTGTTTCAGGAATCGATCAAAGCGATGACAGTTTGAGACAATTCTCCCATTGAGAAAAGTCGGCTTGGTGCGTGTTGTATTCAATCCCGATGCAATTTCTCTAATTCATGAACAGTCTGAAGGTCCACAGATTACAGAATGCCTCCAGATGTGCTTCGGATACCACTACTGGTCTTTCAGGTATCGATCAAAGCGAAGACAGTTTGAGACATTACTCCCATGGAGAAAAGTCGGCATGGTGCGTGTTGTATTCAATCCGGATGCAATTTCTGTATTTCAGCAACAATATGAAGGTCCACAGATTACAGACTGCCTACAGATGTGCTTCAGATAGTACTACTGGTCTTTCAGGAAACGATCAAATTGTAGACAGTTTGAGACATTACTCCCATGGAGAAAAGTCGAAATGGTGCGTGTTGTATTCAATACAGATGCAACTTCTGTATTTTATCAACACTCTGAAATTCCACAGATTTCAGAATTCCTCCAGATGTGCTTCGGATACTACTACTGGTCTTTCAGGTATCGATCAAAGCGAAGAAAGTTTGAAACATTACTCCCATGGGGAAAAGTCGGCATGGTGCGTGTTGTATTCAATTCCGATGCAATTTCTGTATTTCATCAACACTCTGAAGGTTCACAGATTACAGACTGCCTACAGATGTGCTTCGGATACTACAACTGGTCTTTCAAGAAACGATCAAAGAGTAGACAGTTTGAGACATTACTCCCATGGAGAAAAGTCGGCATGTTGCGTGTTGTATTTAATCCCGATGCAATTTCTGTATTTCATCAACCCTCTAAGGGTCCACAGATTACCGAATGCCGCCAGATGTGCTTTGGATACTACTACAGGTGTTCCGGCATCGATCAAGGAGCAGATAGTTTGAGACTATTCTCCCATGGAGAAAAGTCGGCATGGTGCGTGTTGTATTTAATCCCGATGCAATTTCTTTATTTCATCAACACCCTGAAGGTCCACACATTGCAGTATGCCGCCAGATGTGCTTAGGATACTACTGCTAGTCTTTCAGGAATCGATCAAAGCGTAGACAGTTTGAGACATTACTCCCATGTAGAAAAGTCGGCATGGTGCTTGTTGTATTCAATCCCGATGCAATTTCTGTATTTCATCAACACTCTGAAGGTCCACACACTACAGAAGGCCTCCAGATGTGCTTCGGATACTACTACTGGTCTTTCAGGAATCGGTCGAAGTTTAGACAGTTTGAGACATTACTCCCATGGAGAAAAGACGGAATGGTGCGTTTTGTATTCAATCGAGATGCAATTTCTGTAGTTCATCAACACTCTGAAGGTCCACAGATTACAGAATGCCTGCATATGTGCTTCGGATACCACTACTGTTCTTTCAGGAATCGATCAAAGCGAAGACAGTTTGAGACATTACTCCCATGGAGAAAGCTCGGCATGGTGCGTGTTGTATTCAATCCCGATGCAATTTCTGTATTTCATCAACACTCTGAAGGTCCACAGATTACAGAATGCCTCCAGATGTGCTTCGGATACCACTACTGGTCTTTCAGGAATCGATCAAAGCGTAGACAGTTTGAGACATTACTTCCATGAAGAAAAGTCGGCATGGTGCGTGTTGTATTCAATCCAGATGCAATTTCTATATTTCATCAACACTCTGAAGGTCCACAGATTACAGAATGCCTCCAGATGTGCTTCGGATACCACTACTGGTCTTTCAGGAATCGATCAAAGCGTAGACACTTTGAGACATTACTCCCATGAAGAAAAGTCGGCGTGGTGCGTCTTGCATCTAATCCCGAGGCAATGTCTGTATTTCATCAACACTCTGAAGGTCCACACATTACAGAATGCCTCCAGATGTGCTTCGGATACTACTACTAGTCTTTCAGGAATCGATCAAAGCGTAGACAGTTTGAGACATTTCTCCCATGGAGGAAATTCCGAATGGTGCGTTTTGTATTCAATCCCGATGCAATTTCTGTGTTTCATCAACACTCTGATGGTCCACAGATTGCAGAATGCCTCTAGAAGTGCTTCGGATACTACTACTGGTCTTTCAGGAAACGATCAAAGTGTAGACGGTTTGAGACATTACTGCCATGAAGAAAAGTCGGCATGGTGCGTGTTGTATTCAATCCCGATGCAATTTCTGTATTTCATCAACACTCTGAAGGTCCACACATTAATGAATGCCTCCAGATGTGCTTCGGATACTACTACCTTTCTTTCAGGAATCGATCAAATCGTAGACAGTTTGAGACATTACTCCCATGGAGGAAAATCCGCATTGTGTCTGTTGTATTTAATCCCGATGCAATTTCTGTGTTTCATCAACACTCTGAAGGTCCACAGATTAGAGAATGCCTCCAGATGTGCTTCGGATACTACTACTAGTCTTTCAGGAATCGATCAAAACGGAGACTGTTTGAGACATTACTCCCATGGAAAAATGTCGGCATGGTGCGTGTTGTATTCAATTCCGATGCAATTTCTGTATTTCATCAACACTCTGAAGGTTCACAGATTACAGACTGCCTACAGATTTGCTTCGGATACTACAACTGGTCTTTCAAGAAACGATCAAAGAGTAGACAGTTTGAGACATTACTCCCATGGAGAAAAGTCGGCATGTTGCGTGTTGTATTTAATCCCGATGCAATTTCTGTATTTCATCAACCCTCTAAGGGTCCACAGATTACCGAATGCCGCCAGATGTGCTTTAGATACTACTACAGGTGTTCCGGCATCGATCAAGGAGCAGATAGTTTGAGACTATTCTCCCATGGAGAAAAGTCGGCATGGTGCGTGTTGTATTTAATCCCGATGCAATTTCTTTATTTCATCAACACCCTGAAGGTCCACACATTGCAGAATGCCGCCAAATGTGCTTAGGATACTACTGCTAGTCTTTCAGGAATCGATCAAAGCGTAGACAGTTTGAGACATTACTCCCATGTAGAAAAGTCGGCATGGTGCGTGTTGTATTCAATTCCGATGCAATTTCTGTATTTCATCAACACTCTGAAGGTTCACAGATTACAGACTGCCTACAGATTTGCTTCGGATACTACAACTGGTCTTTCAAGAAACGATCAAAGAGTAGACAGTTTGAGACATTACTCCCATGGAGAAAAGTCGGCATGTTGCGTGTTGTATTTAATCCCGATGCAATTTCTGTATTTCATCAACCCTCTAAGGGTCCACAGATTACCGAATGCCGCCAGATGTGCTTTAGATACTACTACAGGTGTTCCGGCATCGATCAAGGAGCAGATAGTTTGAGACTATTCTCCCATGGAGAAAAGTCGGCATGGTGCGTGTTGTATTTAATCCCGATGCAATTTCTTTATTTCATCAACACCCTGAAGGTCCACACATTGCAGAATGCCTCCAGAAGTGCTTCGGATACTACTACTGGTCTTTCAGGAAACGATCAAAGTGTAGACTGTTTGAGAGATTAGTGCCATGAAGAAAAGTCGGCATGGTGCGTGTTGTACTCAATCCCGATGCAATTTCTGTATTTCATCAACACTCTGAAGGTTCACACATTACAGAATGCCTCCAGATGTGCATCGGATACTACTACTGGCCTTTCAGGAATCGATCGAGGTGTAGACAGTTTGAGACATTACTCCCATGGAGAAAAGCCTTCATGGTGCGTGTTGTATTCAATCCCGATGCAATTTCTGTATTTCATCAACACTCTGAAGGTCCACACATTAATGAATGCCTCCATATGTGCTTTGGATACTACTACTTGTCTTTCAGGAATCGATCACATCGTAGACAGTTTGAGACATTACTCCCATGGAGGAAAATCCGCATTGTGTCTGTTGTATTTAATCCCGATGCAATTTCTGTGTTTCATCAACACTCTGAAGGTCCACAGATTAGAGAATGCCTCCAGATGTGCTTCGGATACTACTACTAGTCTTTCAGGAATCGATCAAAACGAAGACTGTTTGAGACATTACTCCCATGGAAAAATGTCGGCATGGTGCGTGTTGTATTCAATTCCGATGCAATTTCTGTATTTCATCAACACTCTGAAGGTTCACAGATTACAGACTGCCTACAGATGTGCTTCGGATACTACAACTGGTCTTTCAAGAAACGATCAAAGAGTATACAGTTTGAGACATTACTCCCATGGAGAAAAGTCGGCATGTTGCGTGTTGTATTTAATCCCGATGCAATTTCTGTATTTCATCAACCCTCTAAGGGTCCACAGATTACCGAATGCCGCCAGATGTGCTTTGGATACTACTACAGGTGTTCCGGCATCGATCAAGGAGCAGATAGTTTGAGACTATTCTAACATGGAGAAAAGTCGGCATGGTGCGTGTTGTATTTAATCCCGATGCAATTTCTTTATTTCATCAACACCCTGAAGGTCCACACATTGCAGTATGCCGCCAGATGTGCTTAGGATACTACTGCTAGTCTTTCAGGAATCGATCAAAGCGTAGACAGTTTGAGACATTACTCCCATGTAGAAAAGTCGGCATGGTGCTTGTTGTATTCAATCCCGATGCAATTTCTGTATTTCATCAACACTCTGAAGGTCCACACACTACAGAAGGCCTCCAGATGTGCTTCGGATACTACTACTGGTCTTTCAGGAATCGGTCGAAGTTTAGACAGTTTGAGACATTACTCCCATGGAGAAAAGACGGAATGGTGCGTGTTGTATTCAATCGAGATGCAATTTCTGTAGTTCATCAACACTCTGAAGGTCCACAGATTACAGAATGCCTGCATATGTGCTTCGGATACCACTACTGTTCTTTCAGGAATCGATCAAAGCGAAGACAGTTTGAGACATTACTCCCATGGAGAAAGCTCGGCATGGTGCGTGTTGTATTCAATCCCGATGCAATTTCTGTATTTCATCAACACTCTGAAGGTCCACAGATTACAGAATGCCTCCAGATGTGCTTCGGATACCACTACTGGTCTTTCAGGAATCGATCAAAGCGTAGACAGTTTGAGACATTACTTCCATGAAGAAAAGTCGGCATGGTGCGTGTTGTATTCAATCCCGATGCAATTTCTATATTTCATCAACACTCTGAAGGTCCACAGATTACAGAATGCCTCCAGATGTGCTTCGGATACCACTACTGGTCTTTCAGGAATCGATCAAAGCGTAGACACTTTGAGACATTACTCCCATGAAGAATAGTCGGCGTGGTGCGTCTTGCATCTAATCCCGAGGCAATGTCTGTATTTCATCAACACTCTGAAGGTCCACACATTACAGAATGCCTCCAGATGTGCTTCGGATACTACTACTAGTCTTTCAGGAATCGATCAAAGCGTAGACAGTTTGAGACATTTCTCCCATGGAGGAAATTCCGAATGGTGCGTTTTGTATTCAATCCCGATGCAATTTCTGTGTTTCATCAACACTCTGATGGTCCACAGATTGCAGAATGCCTCTAGAAGTGCTTCGGATACTACTACTGGTCTTTCAGGAAACGATCAAAGTGTAGACGGTTTGAGACATTACTGCCATGAAGAAAAGTCGGCATGGTGCGTGTTGTATTCAATCCCGATGCAATTTCTGTATTTCATCAACACTCTGAAGGTCCACACATTAATGAATGCCTCCAGATGTGCTTCGGATACTACTACCTTTCTTTCAGGAATCGATCAAATCGTAGACAGTTTGAGACATTACTCCCATGGAGGAAAATCCGCATTGTGTCTGTTGTATTTAATCCCGATGCAATTTCTGTGTTTCATCAACACTCTGAAGGTCCACAGATTAGAGAATGCCTCCAGATGTGCTTCGGATACTACTACTAGTCTTTCAGGAATCGATCAAAACGGAGACTGTTTGAGACATTACTCCCATGGAAAAATGTCGGCATGGTGCGTGTTGTATTCAATTCCGATGCAATTTCTGTATTTCATCAACACTCTGAAGGTTCACAGATTACAGACTGCCTACAGATTTGCTTCGGATACTACAACTGGTCTTTCAAGAAACGATCAAAGAGTAGACAGTTTGAGACATTACTCCCATGGAGAAAAGTCGGCATGTTGCGTGTTGTATTTAATCCCGATGCAATTTCTGTATTTCATCAACCCTCTAAGGGTCCACAGATTACCGAATGCCGCCAGATGTGCTTTAGATACTACTACAGGTGTTCCGGCATCGATCAAGGAGCAGATAGTTTGAGACTATTCTCCCATGGAGAAAAGTCTTCATGGTGCGTGTTGTATTTAATCCCGATGCAATTTCTTTATTTCATCAACACCCTGAAGGTCCACACATTGCAGAATGCCGCCAGATGTGCTTAGGATACTACTGCTAGTCTTTCAGGAATCGATCAAAGCGTAGACAGTTTGAGACATTACTCCCATGTAGAAAAGTCGGCATGGTGCGTGTTGTATTCAATCCCGATGCAATTTCTGTATTTCATCAACACTCTGAAGGTCCACACACTACAGAAGGCCTCCAGATGTGCTTCGGATACTACTACTGGTCTTTCAGGAATCGATCGAAGTTTAGACAGTTTGAGACATTACTCCCATGGAGAAAAGACGGAATGGTGCGTGTTGTATTCAATCGAGATGCAATTTCTGTAGTTCATCAACACTCTGAAGGTCCACAGATTACAAAATGCCTGCATATGTGCTTCGGATACCACTACTGTTCTTTCAGGAATCGATCAAAGCGAAGACAGTTTGAGACATTACTCCCATGGAGAAAGCTCGGCATGGTGCGTGTTGTATTCAATCCCGATGCAATTTCTGTATTTCATCAACACTCTGAAGGTCCACAGATTACAGAATGCCTCCAGATGTGCTTCGGATACCACTGCTATTGTTTCAGGAATCGATCAAAGCGATGACAGTTTGAGACATTACTCCCATTGAGAAAAGTCGGCTTGGTGCGTGTTGTATTCAATCCCGATGCAATTTCTCTAATTCATGAACAGTCTGAAGGTCCACAGATTACAGAATGCCTCCAGATGTGCTTCGGATACCACTACTGGTCTTTCAGGAATCGATCAAAGCGTAGACACTTTGAGACATTACTCCCATGAAGAAAAGTCGGCGTGGTGCGTCTTGCATTTAATCCCGAGGCAATGTCTGTATTTCATCAACACTCTGAAGGTCCACACATTACAGAATGCCTCCAGATGTGCTTCGGATACTACTACTAGTCTTTCAGGAATCGATCAAAGCGTAGACAGTTTGAGACATTTCTCCCATGGAGGAAATTCCGAATGGTGCGTTTTGTATTCAATCCCGATGCAATTTCTGTGTTTCATCAACACTCTGATGGTCCACAGATTGCAGAATGCCTCTAGAAGTGCTTCGGATACTACTACTGGTCTTTCAGGAAACGATCAAAGTGTAGACGGTTTGAGACATTACTGCCATGAAGAAAAGTCGGCATGGTGCGTGTTGTATTCAATCCCGATGCAATTTCTGTATTTCATCAACACTCTGAAGGTCCACACATTAATGAATGCCTCCAGATGTGCTTCGGATACTACTACCTTTCTTTCAGGAATCGATCAAATCGTAGACAGTTTGAGACATTACTCCCATGGAGGAAAATCCGCATTGTGTCTGTTGTATTTAATCCCGATGCAATTTCTGTGTTTCATCAACACTCTGAAGGTCCACAGATTACAGAATGCCTCCAGATGTGCTTCGGATACTACTACTAGTCTTTCAGGAATCGATCAAAGCGAAGACTGTTTGAGACATTACTCCCATGGAGAAATGTAGGCATGGTGCGTGTTGTATTCAACCAGATGCAATTTCTGTATTTCATCAACACTCTGAAGGTCTACAGATTACAATATGCATACAGATGTGCTTCGGATACTACTACTGGTCTTTAGGGAAACGATCAAACCATAGACAGTTTGAGACATTACTCCCATGAAGAAAAGTCGGCAAGGTGCGTGTTGCACTCAATCCCGATGCAATTTCTGTATTTCATCAACACTCTGAAGGTCCACAGATTACAGACTGCCTACAGATGTGCTTCGGATACTACTACTGGTCTTTCAAGCAACGATCAAAGTGTAGACAGTTTGAGACATTACTCCCATGGAGAAAAGTCGGCATGGTGCGTTTTGTATTCAATCCCGATGCAATTTCTGTATTTCATCAACACTATGAAGGTCCACAGATTACAGACTGCCTACAGATGTGCTTCGGATACCACTACTGGTCTTTCAGGAATAGATCAAAGCGTAGACAGTTCGAGACATAACTCCCATTGAGAAAAGTCGGCATGGTGCGTGTTGTATTCAATCCCGATGCAATTTCTGTATTTCATTAACACTCTGAAGGTCCACAGATTACAGAATGCCTCCAGATGTGCTTCGGATACTACTACTTGTCTTTCAGGAATCGATCAAAGCGTAGACAGTTTGAGACATTACTCCCATGGAGGAAAGTACGCATGGTGCCTGTTGTATTTAATCCCGATGCAATTTCTGTGTTTAATCAACACTCTGAAGGTCCACAGATTACAGAATGCCTCCAAATGTGCTTCGGACACTACTACTAGTCTTTCAGGAATCGATCAAAGCGAAGATAGTTTGATACATTATTCTCATGGAGAAAAGTCTGCATGGTGCGTGTTGTATTCAATCCCGATGCAATTTCTTTATTTCCTCAACACTCTGAAGGTCCACAGAATAAAGAATGCCTACAGATGTGCTTTGGATGCTACTACTGGTCTTTAGGGAAACGGTCAAAGCGTAGGCAGTTTGAGACATAACTCCCATGAATAAAAGTCGGCATGGTGCGTGTTGTATACAATACCGATGCAATTTCTGTATTTCATCAACACTCGGAAGGTCCACACACTACAGAATGCATCCAGATCTGCTTCGTATACAACTACTGGTCTTGCAGGAATCGATCGAAGTGTAGTCAGTTTGAGACATTTCTCCCATGCAGATAAATTCGGCATGGTGCGTGTTGTATTCAATCCCGGTGCAATTTCTGTATTTCATCAACATTCTGAAGGTCCACAGATTACAGAATGCCTACAGATGTGCTTCGGATACTACTACTGGTCTTTCAGGAAACGATCAAAGTGTAGACAGTTTGAGACATAACTCCCATCAAGAAAAGTTGGCATGGTGCTTGTTGTATTCAATCCCGATGCAATTTCTGTATTTCATCAACACACTGAAGTTCCACAGATTACAGAATGCCTCCAGATGTACTTCGGATACTACTACTGGTCTTTCAGGAAACGATCAAAGTGTAGACAGATTGAGACATTACTCCCATGATGAAAAGTCTGCATGATGCGTGTTGTATTCAATCCCGATGCAATTTCTGTATTTCATCAACACACTGAAGATCCACGGATTACAGAATGCCTCCAGATGTGATTCGGATACTACTACTGGTTTTTCAGGATTCGATCAAATCGTAAACAGTTTGAGACATTACTCCCATGGAGAAAGTCGCGCATGGTGCCTGTTGAATTTAATCCCGCTGCAATTTCTGTGTTTAATCAACACTCTGATTATCCACAGATTACAGACTGCCTCCAGATGTGCTTCGCATACTACTACTAGTCTTTCACTAATCGATCAAAGCGAAGACAGTTTGAGACATTACTCCCATGGAGAAAAGTCGGCATGGTGCGTATTGTATTCAATCCAGATGCAATTTCTGTATTTCATCAACACTCTAAAGGACCACAGATTACAGAATGCATACATTTGTACTTTGGATACCACTACTGGTCTTTAGGGAAACGATCAAAGCGTAGACAGTTTGAGACATTACTCCCATGAAGAAAAGTCTACAGATGTGCGTCGGATACTACTACTGGTCTTTAGGGAAACGATCAAAGCGTAGACAGTTTGAGACATTACTCCCATTGAGGAAAGTCGGGATGGTGCGTGTTGAATTTAATCCCGATGCAATTTCTGTATTTCATCAATACTCTGAAGGTCCACAGATTACTGAATGCCAAAAGATTTGCTTCGGATACTACTACAGGTCTTCCGGCATCGATCAAAGCGCAGATAGTTTGAGACATTTCTCGCATGGACGAAAGTCGGCATGGTGCGTGTTGTATTTAATCCCGATGCAATTTCAGAATTTCATCAACACTCTGAAGGTCCACACATTACAGAATGCCTCCAGATGTGCTTCGTATACTACTACTAGACTTTCAGGAATCAATCAAAGCGTAGACAGTTTGAGAAATTACTCCCATGGAGGAAAGTCTGCATGGTGCTTGTGGTATTTAATCCCGATGCAATTTCTGTGTTTCATCAACACTATGAAGGTCCTCAGATTACAGAATGACTCCAGATGTGATTCGGATACTACCAATGGTTTTTCAGGAATCGATCAAAGCGTAGACAGTTTGAGAAATTACTCCCATCAAGGAAAGTCTGCATGGTGCATGTTGTATTTAATCCCGAAGCAATTTCTGTGTTTAATCAACACTCTGAAGGTCCACAAATTGCAGAATGCGTCCAGATTTGCTTCGGATACTACCACTAGTCTTTCAGGAATCGATCAAAGCGAAGAGAGTTTGAGACATTACTCCCATGGAGAAAAGTCGGCATGGTGCGTCTTATATTCAATCCCGATGCAATTTCTGTATTTCATCAACACTCTGAAGATCCACACATTACAGAATGCCTCCAGATGTACTTCGGATACTACTACTGGTCTTTCAGGAATCGATCGAAGTGTAGACAGTTTGAGACATTACTCCCATGGAGAAAAGCCGGCGTGGTGCGTGTTGTATTCAATCCCGATGCAATTTCTGTATTTCATCAACACTCTGAAGGTCCACACATTAAAGAATGCCTCCAGATGTGCTTCGGATACTACTACTTGTCTTTCAGGAATCGATCAAAGCGTAGACAGTTTGAGACATTACTCCCATGGAGGAAAGTACGCATGGTGCCTGTTGTATTTAATCCCGATGCAATTTCTGTGTTCCATCAACACTCTGAAGGTCCACAGATTACAGAATGCCTCCAGATGTGCTTCGCATACTACTACTAGTATTTCAGGAATCGATCAAAGCGAAGACTGTTTGAGACATTACTCCCATGGAGAAAAGTCGGCTTGGTCCGTGTTGTATACAATCCCGATGCAATTTCTGTATTTCAGCAACACTCTGAAGGTCCACAGATTACAGACTGCCTACAGATGTGCTTCAGATACTAATACTGGTCTTTCAGGAATCGATCGAAGTGTAGACAGTTTGAGACATTACTCCCATGGAGAAAAGTCGGCATGGTGCGTGTTGTATTCAATTCCGATGCTATTTCTGTATTTCAGCAACACTCTGAAGGTCCACAGATTACAGAATGCCTCCAGATGTACTTCGGATACTACTACTGGTCTTTCAGGAATCGATCTAAGTGTATACAGTTTGAGACATTACTCCCATGGAGAAAAGCCGGCATGGTTCGTGTTGTATTCAATCCCGATGCAATTTCTGTATTTCATCAACACTCTGAAGGTCCACACATTAAAGAATTTCTCCAGATGTGATTCGGATACTACTACTTCTCTTTCAGGAATCGATCAAAGCGTAGACAGTTTGAGACATTACTCCCATGGAGGAAAGTACATATGATGCCTGTTGTATTTAATCCCGATGCAATTTCTGTGTTCCATCAACACTCTGAAGGTCCACAGATTACAGAATGCCTCCAGATGTGCTTCGGATACTACTACTAGTATTTCAGGAATCGATCAAAGCGAAGACTGTTTGAGACATTACTCCCATGGAGAAAAGTCGGCTTGGTCCGTGTTGTATACAATCCCGATGCAATTTCTGTATTTCAGCAACACTCTGAAGGTCCACAGATTATAGACTGCCTACAGATGTGCTTCAGATACTAATACTGGTCTATCAGGAATCGATCGAAGTGTAGACAGTTTGAGACATTACTCCCATGGAGAAAAGTCGGCATGGTGCGTGTTGTATTCAATTCCGATGCTATTTCTGTATTTCAGCAACACTCTGAAGGTCCACAGATTACAGAATGCCTCCAGATGTACTTCGGATACTACTACTGGTCTTTCAGGAATCGATCTAAGTGTATACAGTTTGAGACATTACTCCCATGGAGAAAAGTCGGCTTGGTCCGTGTTGTATTCAATCCAGATGTAATTTCTGTATTTCAGCGACACTCTGAAGGTCCACAGATTACAGACTGCCTACAGATGTGCTTCGAATACTACTACTGGTCTTTCAAGCAACGATAAAGTGTAGACAGTTTGAGACATTACTCCCATGGAGAAAAGTCGGCATGGTGCGTGTTGTATTTAATCCCGATGCAATTTCTGTATTTCATCAACACTCTGAAGGTCCACAGATTACATAATGCCTACAGATGTGCTTCGGAAACTGCTACTGGTTTTTCAGGATTCGATCAAAGCGTAGGCAGTTTGAGACATTACTCCCATGGAGGAAAGTCCGCATGGTGCCTGTTGTATTTATTCCGGATGCAATTTCTGTGTTTCATCAACACTCTAAAGGTCCACAGATTACAGAATGCCGTCAGATGTGCTTTGGATACTACTACAGGTGTACCGGCATCGATCAAGGAGCAGATAGTTTGAGATATTTCTCCCATGAAGAAAAGTCAGCATGGTGCCTGTTGTATTCAATCCCGATGCAATTTCTGTATTTCATCAATACTCTGAAGGTCCACACATTACAGAATCCCTCCAGATGTGCTTTGGATACTACTACTGGTCTTTCAGGGAATCGATCAAAGCGTAGCCAGTTTGAGACATTACTCCCATGAAGAAAAGTCTTCATGGTGCGTGTTGTATTCAATCCAAAGACAATTTCTGTATTTCATCAACACTCTGAAGTTCCACAGATTACAGATTGCTTACAGATGTGCTTCAGATACTACTACTGGTCTTTCAGGAAACGATCAAAGCGTAGACACTTTGTGACATTACTCCCATGTAGAAAAGTCGGCATGGTGCTTGTTGTTCTCAATCCCGATGCAATATCTGCATTTCATAAACACTCTGAAGGTCCACACACTACAGAAAGCCTCCAGATGTGCTTCGGTTACTAGTACTGGTCTTTCAGGAATCGATCGAAGTGTAGACAGTTTGAGACATTACTCCCATGGAGAAAAGTCGGCATGGTGCGTCTTGTATTCAGTTCCGATGCTATTTCTGTATTTCATCAACACTCTGAAGGCCCACAGATTACAGAATGCCTACAGATGTGCTTTGGATAATACTACTGGTCTTAAGGGAAACGATCAAAGCGTAGACAGTTTGAGACATTACTCCCATGAAGAAAAGTCGGCATGGTGTTAGTTGTATTCAATCCCGATGCAATTTCTGTAATTCATCAACACACTGAAGGTCCACACACTACAGAATGCCTCCAGGTGTGCGTCGGATACTAGTACTGATCTTTCAGGAATCGATCGAGGTGTAGACAGTTTGAGACATTACGCCTGTGCAGAAAAGTCGGCTCGTGCGTGTTGCATTCAATCCCGATGCAATTTCTGTATTTCATCAACACTCTGAAGGTAAACAGATTACAGAATGCTTCCAGATGTGCTTCGGATACCACTACTGGTCTTTCAGGATTGGATCAAAACGAAGACAGTTTGCTACATTACTCCCATGTAGAAAAGTCGGCATGGTGCGTGTTGTATTTAATCCCGATACAAATTCTGTATTTCATTAACACTCTGAAGGTCCACACATTACAGAGTGCCTCCAGATGTGCTTCGGATACTACTACTAGTCTTTCAGGAATCGATCGAAGTGTAGACAGTTTGAGACATTTCTCCCATGGAGGAAAGTCCACATTGTGTCTGTTGTATTTAACCCCGATGCAATTTCTGTGTTACTTCAACACTCTGAAGGTCCACAGATTACAAAATGCCTCTAGATGTGCTTCGGATACTACTACTAGTCTTTCAGGAATCGATCAAAGCGAAGACTGTTTGAGACATTACTCCAATGGAAAAATGTCGGCATGGTGTGTGTTGTATTCAATCCCTATGCAATTTCTGTATTTCGTCAACACTCTGAAGGTTCACAGATTACAGACTGCCTACAGATGTGCTTCGGATACTACTACTGGTCTTTCAAGCAACGATCAAAGTGTAGACAGTTTGAGACATTACTCCCATGGAGAAAAGTCGTCATGGTGCCTGTTGTATTTATTCCGGATGCAATTTCTGTGTTTCATGAACACTCTGAAGGTCGACAGATTACAGAATGCCGTCAGATGTGCTTTGGATACTACTACAGGTGTTCCGGCATCGATCAAGGAGCAGATAGTTTGAGACATTTCTCCCATGAAGAAAAGTCGGCATGGTGCCTGTTGTATTCAATCCCGATGCAATTTCTGTATTTCATCAACACTCTGAAGGTCCACACATTACAGAATCCCTCCAGATGTGCTTTGGATACTACTACTGGTCTTTCAGGGAATCGATCAAAGCGTAGCCAGTTTGAGACATTACTCCCATGAAGAAAAGTCTTCATGGTGCGTGTTGAATTCAATCCAAAGACAATTTCTGTATTTCATCAACACTTTGAAGGTCCACAGATTACAGATTGCTTACAGATGTGCTTCAGATACTACTACTGGTCTTTCAGGAAACGATCAAATTGTAGACAGTTTGAGACATTACTCCCATTGAGAAAAGTCGGCATGGTGCGTGTTGTATTTAATCCCGATGCAATTTCTGTATTTCATCAACCCTTTAAAGGTCCACAGATTACCGAATGCCGCCAGATGTGCTTTGGATACTACTACAGGTGTTCCGTCAACGATCAAGGAGCAGAGAGTTTGAGAGTTTTCTCCCATGGAGAAAAGTCGGCATGGTGCTTGTTGTATTTAATAACGATGCAATTTCTTTATTTCATCAACACTCTGAAGGTCCACACATTGCAGAATGCCGCCAGATGTGCTTAGGATACTACTGCTAGTCTTTCAGGAATCGATCAAAGCGTAGACAGATTGAGACATTACTTCCATGAAGAAAAGTCGGCATGGTGCGTGTTGTATTCAATCCCGATGCAATTTCTGTATTTCATCACCACTCTGAAGATCCACACACTACAGAAGGCCTCCAGATGTGCTTCGGATACTACTACTGGTCTTTCAGGAATCGATCGAAGTGTAGACAGTTTGAGACATTACTCCCATGGAGAAAAGACGGAATGGTGCGTGTTGTATTCAATCGAGATGCAATTACTGTAGTTCATCAACACTCTGAAGGTCCACAGATTACAGAATGCCTGCAGATGTGCTTCGGATACCACTACTGTTCTTTCAGGAATCGATCAAAGCGAAGACAGTTTGAGATATTACTCCCAAGGAGAAATGTCGGCATGGTGCGTGTTGAATCAATCCCGATGCAATTTCTGTATTTCATCAACACTCTGAAGGTCCACAGATTACAGAATGCCTCCAGATGTGCTTCGGATACCACTACTGGTCTTTCAGGAATCGAATAAAGCGTAGACAGTTTGAGACATTACTTCCATGAAGAAAAGTCGGCATGGTGCGTGTTGTATTCAATCCCGATGCAATTTCTATTTTTCATCAACACTCTGAAGGTCCACAGATTACAGAATCCCTCCAGATGTGCTTTGGATACTACTACTGGTCTTTCAGGGAATCGATCAAAGCGTAGCCAGTTTGAGACATTACTCCCATGAAGAAAAGTCTTCATGGTGCGTGTTGAAATCAATCCAAAGACAATTTCTGTATTTCATCAACACTCTGAAGGTCCACAGATTACAGATTGCTTACAGATGTGCTTCAGATACTACTACTGGTCTTTCAGGAAACGATCAAATTGTAGACAGTTTGAGACATTACTCCCATTGAGAAAAGTCGGCATGGTGCGTGTTGTATTCAATCCCGATGCAATTTCTGTATTTCATCAACACTCTGAAGGTCCACATATTACAGAATGCCGCCAGATGTGCTTGGGATAATACTACAGGTCTTCCGGCACCGATCAAAACGCAGATAGTTTGAGACATTACTCCCATGGAGAAAAGTCGGCATGGTGCGTGTTGTATTCAATCCCGATGCAATTTCTGTATTTCATGAACACTCTGAAGGTCCACAGATTACAGAATGCCTCCAGATGTGCTTCGGACACCACTACTGGTCTTTCAGGTATCGATCAAAGCGAAGACAGTTTGAGACATTACTCCCATGGAGAAAAGTCGGCATGGTGCGTGTTGTATTCAATCCCGATGCAATTTCTGTATTTCAGCTACAATCTGATGGTCCACAGATTACAGTATGCCTACAGATGAGCTTCGGATACTACTACTGGTCTTTAGGGAAACGATCAAAGCGTAGACACTTTGTGACATTACTCCCATGTAGAAAAGTCGGCATGGTGCTTGTTGTTCTCAATCCCGATGCAATATCTGCATTTCATAAACACTCTGAAGGTCCACACACTACAGAAAGCCTCCAGACGTGCTTCGGTTACTAGTACTGGTCTTTCAGGACTCGATCGAAGTGTAGACAGTTTGAGATATTACTCCCATGGAGAAAAGTCGGCATGGTGCGTCTTGTATTCAGTTCCGATGCTATTTCTGTATTTCATCAACACTCTGAAGGCCCACAGATTACAGAATGCCTACAGATGTGCTTTGGATAATACTACTGGTCTTAAGGGAAACGATCAAAGCGTAGACAGTTTGAGACATTACTCCCATGAAGAAAAGTCGGCATGGTGTTAGTTGTATTCAATCCCGATGCAATTTCTGTAATTCATCAACACTCTGAAGGTCCACACACTACAGAATGCCTCCAGGTGTGCGTCGGATACTAGTACTGATCTTTCAGGAATCGATCGAGGTGTAGTCAGTTTGAGACATTACGCCTGTGCAGAAAAGTCGGCTCGTGCGTGTTGTATTCAATCCCGATGCAATTTCTGTATTTCATCAACACTCTGAAGGTAAACAGATTACAGAATGCTTCCAGATGTGCTTCGGATACCACTACTGGTCTTTCAGGAATGGATCAAAACGAAGACAGTTTGCGACATTACTCCCATGTAGAAAAGTCGGCATGGTGCGTGTTGTATTTAATCCCGATACAAATTCTGTATTTCATTAACACTCTGAAGGTCCACACATTACAGAATGCCTCCAGATGTGCTTCGGATACTACTACTAGTCTTTCAGGAATCGATCAAAGCGTAGACAGTTTGAGACATTACTCCCATTGAGGAAAGTCGGCATGGTGCATGTTGAAGTTAATCCCGATGCAATTTATGTATTTCATCAATACTCTGAAGGTATACAGATTACTGAATGCCGAATGATTTGCTTCGGATACTACTACAGGTCTTCCGGCATCGATAAAAGCGCAGATAGTTTGAGACATTTCTCGCATGGACGAAAGTAGGCATGGTGCGTGCTGTATTTAATCCCGATGCAATTTCTGTATTTCATCAACACTCTGAAGGTTCACACATTACAGAATGCCTCCAGATGTGCTTCGGATACTACTACTGGCCTTTCAGGAATCGATCGAAGTGTAGACAGTTTGAGACATTTCTCCCATGGAGGAAAGTCCGCATTGTGTCTGTTGTATTTAACCCCGATGCAATTTCTGTGTTTCATCAACACTCTGAAGGTCCACAGATTACAAAATGCCTCTAGATGTGCTTCGGATACTACTACTAGTCTTTCAGGAATCGATCAAAGCGAAGACTGTTTGAGACATTACTCCCATGGAAAAATGTCGGCATGGTGTGTGTTGTATTCAATCCCTATGCAATTTCTGTATTTCATCAACACTCTGAAGGTTCACAGATTACAGACTGCCTACAGATGTGCTTCGGATACTACTACTGGTCTTTCAAGCAACGATCAAAGTGTAGACAGTTTGAGACATTACTCCCATGGAGAAAAGTCGTCATGGTGCGTGTTGTATTTAATCCCGATGCAATTTCTGTATTTCATCAACCCTTTAAAGTTCCACAGATTACCGAATGCCGCCAGATGTGCTTTGGATACTACTACAGGTGTTCCGTCATCGATCAAGGAGCAGAGAGTTTGAGACTTTTCTCCCATGGAGAAAAGTCGGCATGGTGCTTGTTGTATTTAATAACGATGCAATTTCTTTATTTCATCAACACTCTGAAGATCCACACACTACAGAAGGCCTCCAGATGTGCTTCGGATACTACTACTGGTCTTTCAGGAATCGATCGAACTGTAGACAGTTTGAGACATTACTCCCATGGAGAAAAGACGGAATGGTGCGTGTTGTATTCAATCGAGATGCAATTACTGTAGTTCATCAACACTCTGAAGGTCCACAGATTACAGAATGCCTGCAGATGTGCTTCGGATACCACTACTGTTCTTTCAGGAATCGATCAAAGCGAAGACAGTTTGAGATATTACTCCCAAGGAGAAATGTCGGCATGGTGCGTGTTGTATTCAATCCCGATGCAATTTCTGTATGTCATCAACACTCTGAAGGTCCACAGATTACAGAATGCCTCCAGATGTGCTTCGGATACCACTACTGGTCTTTCAGGAATCGAATAAAGCGTAGACAGTTTGAGACATTACTTCCATGAAGAAAAGTTGGCATGGTGCGTGTTGTATTCAATCCCGATGCAATTTCTATATTTCATCAACACTCTGAAGGTCCACAGATTACAGAATGCCTCCAGATGTGCTTCGGATACCACTACTGGTCTTTCAGGAATCGATCAAAGCGTAGACACTTTGAGACATTACTCCCATGAAGAAAAGTCGGCATGGTGCGTCTTGCATTTAATCCCGAGGCAATTTCTGTATTTCATCAACACTCTGAAGGTCCACACATTACAGAATGCCGCCAGATGTGCTTCGGATACTACTACTAGTCTTTCAGTAACCGATCAAAGCGTAGACAGTTTGAGATATTACTCCGATGGAAGAAAGTCCACATGGTTACTGTTGTATTTAATCCCGATGCAATTTCTGTGTATCGTCAACACTTTGAAGGTCCACAGATTACAGAATGCCTCTAGATGTGCTTCGGATACTACTACTAGCCTTTCAGGAATCGATCAAAGCGTAGACTGTTTGAGACATTTCTCCCATGGAGAAAAGTCGGCATGGTGTGTGTTGTATTCAATCCCGATGCAATCTCTGTATTTCACAAACACTCTGAAGGTCCACAGATTACAGAATGTCTACAGATGTGCGTCGGATACTACTACTGGTCTTTAGGGAAACGATCAAAGCGTAGACAGTTTGAGACATAACTCCCACGAAGAAAAGTCGGCATGGTGCGTGTTCTATTCAATACCGATGCAATTTCTGTATTTCATCAACACTCTGATGGTCCACACACTACAGAATGCCTCCAGATGTGCTTCGGATACTACTACTGGTCTTTCAGGAATCGATCAAAGCGTAGACAGTTTCAAACATTACTCACATGGGGAAAAGTCTGCATGGTGCGTGTTGTATTCAATCCAGATTCAATGTCTGTATTTTATCAACACTCTGAAGGTCCACAGATTACAGAATGCCTCCAGATATGCTTCGGACACCACTACTGGCCTTTCAGAAAACGATCAAATTATAGACAGATTGAGACATTACTCCCATGAAGAAAAGTCGGCATAATGCGTGTTGTATTCAATCCCGATGTAATTTCTGTATTTCATCAACACTCTGAAGGTTCACACATTACAGAATGCCTCCAGATGTGCTTCGGATACTACTACTGGTCTTTCAGGAATCGATCGAAGTGTAGACAGTTAGAGACATTACTCGCATGGAGAAAAGGCGGCATGGTGCGTGTTGTATTCAATCCCGATGCAATTTCCGTATTTCATCAACACTCTGAAGGTCCACACATCACAGAATGATTCCAGATGTGCTTCGGATACTAATAGCTGTCTTTCAGGAATCGATCAAAGCGTAGACAGTTTGAGACATTACTCCCATTTTGGAAAGTCGGCATGGTGAATGTTGAATTTAATCCCGATGCAATTTCTGTATTTCATCAATACTCTGAAGGTCCACAGATTACTGGATGCCGAAAGATTTGCTTCGGATACTACTACAGGTCTTCCAGCATCGATCAAAGCGCAGATAGTTTGAGACATTTCTCGCATTGACGAAAGTCGGCATGGTGCGTGTTGTATTTAATCCCGATGCAATTACAGAATTTCATCAACACTCTGAAGGTCCACACATTACAGAATGCCTCCAGATGTGCTTCGTATACTACTACTAGTCTTTCAGGAATCAATCAAAGCGTAGACAGTTTGAGACATTACTCTCATGGAGGAAAGTCTGCATGGTGCTTGTTGTATTTAATCCCGATGCAATTTCTGTGTATCGTCAACACGCTGAATGTCCACAGATTACAGAATGCCTACAGATGTGCTTCGGATACAACTACTAGTCTTGTAGGAATCGATCGAAGTGTAGACAGTTTGAGACATTACTCCCATGTAGAAAAGTCGGCATGGTGCTTGTTGTATTCAATCCCGATGCAATTTCTGTATTTCATCACCACTCTGAAGATCCACACACTACAGAAGGCCTCCAGATGTGCTTCGGATACTACTACTGGCCTTTCAGGAATCGATCGAAGTGTAGACAGTTTGAGACATTACTCCCATGGAGAAAAGACGGAATGGTGCGTGTTGTATTCAATCGAGATGCAATTACTGTAGTTCATCAACACTCTGAAGGTCCACAGATTACAGAATGCCTGCAGCTGTGCTTCGGATACCACTACTGTTCTTTCAGGAATCGATCAAAGCGAAGACAGTTCGAGACATTACTCCCATGGAGGAAAGTACGCATGGTGCCTGTTGTATTTAATCCCGATGCAATTATTGTGTTTAAATCAACACTCTGAAGGTCCACAGATTACAGAATGAATCCAGATGTGCTTCGGATACCACTACTGGTCTTTCAAGAATCGATCAAAGCGTAGACAGTTTGAGACATTACTTCCATGAAGAAAAGTCGGCATGGTGCGTCTTGTATTCAATCCCGATGCAATTTCAGTATTTCCTCAACACTCTGAATGTCCACAGAATACAGAATGCCTACAGATGTGCTTTGGATGCTACTACTGGTCTTTAGGGAAACGATCAAAGCGTATTCAGTTTGAGACATAACTCCCATGAAGAAAAGTCGGCATGGTGCGTGTTGTATACAATACCGATGCAATTTCTGTTTTTTATCAGCACTCTGAAGGTCCACACATTAATGAATGCCTCCAGATGTGCTTCGGATACTACTACTTGTCTTTCAGGAATCGATCAAATCGTAGACAGTTTGAGACATTACTCCCATGGAGGAAAATCCGCATTGTGTCTGTTGTATTTAATCCCGATGCAATTTCTGTATTTCATCAACACTCTGAAGGTCCACAGATTAAAGAATGCCTCCAGATGTGCTTCGGTTACTACTACTTGTCTTTCAGGAATCGATCAAAGCGTAGACAGTTCGAGACATTACTCCCATGGAGGAAAGTACGCATGGTGCCTGTTGTATTTAATCCCGATGCAATTATTGTGTTTAATCAACACTCTGAAGGTCCACAGATTACAGAATGCCTCCAAATGTGCTTCGGATACTACTACTAGTCTTTCAGGAATCGATCAAAGCGAAGACAGTTTGATACATTACTCTCATGGTGAAAAGTCTGCATGGTGCGTGTTGTATTCAATCCCGATGCAATTTCAGTATTTCCTCAACACTCTGAATGTCCACAGAATACAGAATGCCTACAGATGTGCTTTGGATGCTACTACTGGTCTTTAGGGAAACGATCAAAGCGTATTCAGTTTGAGACATAACTCCCATGAAGAAAAGTCGGCATGGTGCGTGTTGTATACAATACCGATGCAATTTCTGTATTTCATCAACACTCGGAAGGTCCACACACTACAGAATGCCTCCAGATCTGCTTCGGATACTACTACTGGTCTTGCAGGAATCGATCGAATGTAGACAGTTTGAGACATTACTCCCATGCAGATAAAGTCGGCATGGTGCGTGTTGTATTCAATCCCGATGCAATTTCTGTATTTCATCAACACTCTGAAGGTCCACAGATTACAGAATGCCTACAGATATGCTTCGGATACTACTACTGGTCTTTCAGGAAACGATCAAATTGTAGACAGTTTGAGACATTACTCCCATCAAGAAAAGTTTGCATGGTGCGTGTTGTATTCAATCCCGATGCAATTTCTGTATTTCATCAACACACTGAAGTCCCACAGATTACAGAATGCCTCCAAATGTGATTCGGATACTACTACTGGTTTTTCAGGAATCGATCAAAGCGTACACAGATTGAGAAATTACTCCCATGGAGGAAAGTTCGCATGGTGCCTGTTGTATTTAATCCCAATGCAATAAATGTGTTTAATCAACACTCTGAAGGTCCACAGATTACAGAATGCCTCCAAATGTGCTTCGGCTACTACTACTAGTCCTTGAGGAATCGATCAAAGCGAAGAGAGTTTGAGACATTACTCCCATGGAGAAAAGTCGTCATAATGGGTGTTGTATTCAATCCCGATGCAATTTCTGTATTTCATCAACACTCTGAAGGTCCACAGATTACAGAATGCCTCCAGATGTGCTTCGGATACCACTACTGGTCTTTCAGGAATCGATTAAAGCGAAGACAGTTTGAGACATTACTCCCATGGAGAAAGTCCGCATGGTGCCTGTTGAATTTAATCCCGATGCAATTGCTGTGTTTCATCAACACTCTGAAGGTCCACAGATTACAGAATGCCTCCAGATGTGCTTCGCATACTACTACTAGTCTTTCAGGAATCGATCAAAGCGAAGACAGTTTGAGACATTACTCCCATGGAGAAAAGTCGGCATGGTGCGTATTGCATTCAATCCCAATGCAATTTCTGTATTTCATCAACACTCTGAAGGTCCACAGATTACAGAATGCCGAAAGATGTGCTTCGGATACTACTACAGGTCTTCCGGCATCGATGAAAGCGCAGATAGTTTGAGACATTTCTCCCATGTAGAAAAGGCGCAATGGTGTGTGTTGTATTTAATCCCGATGCAATTTCAGTATTTCATCAGCACTCTGAAGGTCCACACATTACAGAATGCCTCCAAATGTGCTTCGGCTACTACTACTAGTCCTTGATGAATAGATCAAAGCGAAGAGAGTTTGAGACATTACTCCCATGGAGAAAAATCGTCATGGTGTGTGTTGTATTCAATCCCGATGCAATTTCTGTATTTCATCAACACACTGATAGTCCACACACTACAGAATGCCTCCAGATGTGCTTCGGATACCACTACTGGTCTTTCAGGAATCGATTAAAGCGAAGACAGTTTGAGACATTACTCCCATGGAGAAAGTCCGCATGGTGCCTGTTGAATTTAATCCCGATGCAATTGCTGTGTTTCATCAACACTCTGAAGGTCCACAGATTACAGAATGCCTCCAGATGTGCTTCGCATACTACTACTAGTCTTTCAGGAATCGATCAAAGCGAAGACAGTTTGAGACATTACTCCCATGGAGAAAAGTCGGCATGGTGCGTATTGCATTCAATCCCAATGCAATTTCTGTATTTCATCAACACTCTGAAGGTCCACAGATTACAGAATGCCGAAAGATGTGCTTCGGATACTACTACAGGTCTTCCGGCATCGATGAAAGCGCAGATAGTTTGAGACATTTCTCCCATGTAGAAAAGGCGCAATGGTGTGTGTTGTATTTAATCCCGATGCAATTTCAGTATTTCATCAGCACTCTGAAGGTCCACACATTACAGAATGCCTCCAAATGTGCTTCGGCTACTACTACTAGTCCTTGATGAATAGATCAAAGCGAAGAGAGTTTGAGACATTACTCCCATGGAGAAAAATCGTCATGGTGTGTGTTGTATTCAATCCCGATGCAATTTCTGTATTTCATCAACACACTGATAGTCCACACACTACAGAATGCCTCCAGATGTGCTTCGGATACTACTACTGGTCTTTCAGGAATCGATCAAAGCGTAGACAGTTTCAAACACTACTCCCATGGGGAAAAGTCTGCATGGTGCGTGTTGTATTCAATCCAGATTCAATGTCTGTATTTTATCAACACTCTGAAGTTCCACAGATTTCAAAATGCCTGCAGATGTGCTGCGGATACCACTACTGGTCTTTCAGGAATCGTTCAAAGCGAAGACAGTTTGAGACATTACTCCCATGGAGAAAAGTCGCCATGGTGCCTGTTGTATTCAATCCCGATGCAATTTCTGTATTTCATCAACACTCTGAAGGTCCACAGATTACAGAATGCCTCCAGATATGCTTCGGACACCACTACTGGTCTTTCAGAAAACGATCAAAGTATAGACAGATTGAGACATTACTCCCATGAAGAAAAGTCGGCATGATGCGTGTTGTATTCAATCCCGATGCAATTTCTGTATTTCATCAACACTCTGAAGGTCCACACATTACAGTATGCCTCCAGATGTGCTTCGGATACTACTACTGGTCTTTCAGGAATCGATCGAAGTGTAGACAGTAAGAGACATTACTCGCATTGGAGAAAAGGCGGCATGGTGCGTGTTGTATTTAATCCCGATGCAATTACAGAATTTCATCAACACTCTGAAGGTCCACACATTACAGAATGCCTCCAGATGTGCTTCGTATACTACTACTAGTCTTTCAGGAATCAATCAAAACGTAGACAGTTTGAGAAATTACTCCCATGGAGGAAAGTCTGCATGGTGCTTGTTTTATTTAATCCCGATGCAATGTCTGTGTATCGTCAACACGCTGAAGGTCCACAGATAACAGAATGCCTCTAGATGTGCTTCGGATACTACTACTAGCCTTTCAGGAATCGATCAAAGTGTAGACTGTTTGAGACATTTCTCCCATGGAGAAAAGTCGGCATGGTGTGTGTTGTATTCAATCCCGATGCAATCTCTGTATTTCACAAACACTCTGAAGGTCCACAGATTACAGAATGTCTACAGATGTGCGTCGGATACTACTACTGGTCTTTAGGGAAACGATCAAAGCGTAGGCAGTTTGAGACATAACTCCCATGAAGAAAAGTCGGCATGGTGCGTGTTGTATACAATACCGATGCAATTTCTGTATTTCATCAACACTCTGAAGATCCACACATTACAGAATGCCTCGAGATGTGCTTCGGATACTATTACTGGTCTTTCAGGAATCGATCGAAGTGTAGACTGTTTGAGACATTACTCCCATGGAGAAAAGTCGGCATGGTGCCTGTTGTATTCAATCCCGATGCAATTTCTGTATTTCATCAACACTCTGAAGGTTCACAGATTACAGAATGCCTCCAGATGTGCTTCGGACACCACTACTGGTCTTTCAGAAAACGATCAAAGTGTAGACAGATTGAGACATTACTCCCATGAAGAAAAGTCGGCATGATGCGTGTTGTATTCAATCCCGATGCAATTTCTGTATTTCATCAACACTCTGAAGGTCCACACATTAAAGAATGCCTCCAGATGTGCTTCGGATACTACTACTGGTCTTTCAGGAATCGATCGAAGCGAAGACAGTTTGAGATATTACTCCCATGGAGAAATGTTGGCATGGTGCGTGTTGTATTCAATCCCGATGCAATTTCTGTATTTCATCAACACTTTGAAGGTCCACAGATTACAGAATGCCTCCAGATGTGCTTCGGATACCACTACTGGTCTTTCAGGAATCGATCAAAGCGTAGACAGTTTGCGATATTACTTCCATGAAGAAAAGTCGGCATGGTGCGTGTTGTATTCAATCCCGATGCAATTTCTATATTTCATCAACACTCTGAAGGTCCACAGATTACAGAATGCCTCCAGATGTGCTTCGGATACCACTACTGGTCTTTCAGGAATCGATCAAAGCGTAGACACTTTGAGACATTACTCCCATGAAGAAAAGTCGGCATGGTGCGTCTTGCATTTAATCCCGAGGCAATTTCTGTATTTCATCAACACTCTGAAGGTCCACACATTACAGAATGCCTCAAGATGTTCTTCGGATACTACTACTAGTCTTTCAGGAATCAATCAAAGCGTAGACAGTTTGAGACATTTCTTCCATGGAGGAAATTCCGCATGGTGCGTGTTGTATTCAATCCCGATGCAATTTCTGTGTTTCATCAACACTCTGATGGTCCACAGATTGCAGAATGCCTCCAGAAGTGCTTCGGATACTACTACTGGTCTTTCAGGAAACGATCAAAGTGTAGACGGTTTGAGACATTACTGCCATGAAGAAAAGTCGGCATAGTGCGTGTTGTATTCAATCCCGATGCAATTTCTGTATTTCATCAACACTCTGAAGGTCCACACATTAATGAATGCCTCCAGATGTGCTTCGGATACTACTACTTGTCTTTCAGGAATCGATCAAATCGTAGACAGTTTGAGACATTACTCCCATGGAGGAAAATGCGCATTGTGTCTGTTGTATTTAATCCCGATGCAGTTTCTGTATTTCATCAACACTCTGAAGGTCCACAGATTAAAGAATGCCTCCAGATGTGCTTCGGTTACTACTACTTGTCTTTCAGGAATCGATCAAAACGTAGACAGTTCGAGACATTACTCCCATGGAGGAAAGTACGCATGGTGCCTGTTGTATTTAATCATGATGCAATTATTGTGTTTAATCAACACTCTGAAGGTCCACAGATTACAGAATGAATCCAAATGTGCTTCGGATACTACTACTAGTCTTTCAGGAATCGATCAAAGCGAAGACAGTTTGATACATTACTCTCATGGAGAAAAGTCTGCATGGTGCGTGTTGTATTCAATCCCGATGCAATTTCAGTATTTCCACAACACTCTGAAGGTCCACAGAATACAGAATGCCTACAGATGTGCTTTGGATGCTACTACTGGTCTTTAGGGAAACGATCAAAGCGTAGGCAGTTTGAAACATAACTCCCATGAAGAAAAGTCGGCATTGTGCGTTGTATACAATACCGATGCAATTTCTGTATTTCATCAACACTCGGAAGGTCCACACACTACAGAATGCCTCCAGATCTGCTTCGGATACTACTACTGGTCTTTCAGGAATCGATCGAAGTGTAGACTGTTTGAGACATTACTCCCATGGAGAAAAGTCGGCATGGTGCCTGTTGTATTCAATCCCGATGCAATTTCTGTATTTCATCAACACTCTGAAGGTCCACAGATTACAGAATGCCTCCAGATGTGCTTCGGACACCACTACTGGTCTTTCAGAAAACGATCAAAGTGTAGACAGATTGAGACATTACTCCCATGAAGAAAAGTCGGCATGATGCGTGTTGTATTCAATCCCGATGCAATTTCTGTATTTCATCAACACTCTGAAGGTCCACACATTAAAGAATGCCTCCAGATGTGCTTCGGATACTACTACTGGTCTTTCAGGAATCGATCGAAGTGTAGACAGTAAGAGACATTACTCGCATGGAGAAAAGGCGGCATGGTGCGTTTTGTATTCAATCCCGATGCAATTTCCGTATTTCATCAACACTCTGAAGGTCCACACATCACAGAATGATTCCAGATGTGCTTCGGATACTAATAGTTGTCTTTCAGGAATCGATCAAAGCGTAGACAGTTTGAGACATTACTCCCATTGAGGAAAGTCGGCATGGTGCATGTTGAATTTAATCCCGATGCAATTTCTGTATTTCATCAATACTCTGAAGGTCCACAGATTACTGAATGCCGAAAGATTTGCTTCGGATACTACTACAGGTCTTCCGGCATCGATAAAAGCGCAGATAGTTTGAGACATTTCTCGCATGGACGAAAGTCGGCATGGTGCGTGTTGTATTTAATCCCGATGCAATTTCAGAATTTCATCAACACTCTGAAGGTCCACACATTACAGAATGCCTCCAGATGTGCTTCGTATGCTACTACTAGTCTTTCAGGAATCAATCAAAGCGTAGACAGTTTGAGAAATTACTCCCATGGAGGAAAGTCTGCATGGTGCTTGTTGTATTTAACCCTTTCGCGGCTGGAAGGCTGAGCGTCCTGCCTGCCTGGCCGGGTGACAGGGACGAGCGCACTGCGCGCCTGGCCGGCGGCGGCTGTCGCAGCCCTGTGGCCGCTGCAGGCTATTGCCGCCGCAGGCTTCCCGCGTGTTGCCGCGTGCACAGAACCACTGTTCAGCAGCGCCTTAAAAAAACACTGTACTCTGTATGGTCACTTTGGTTATAGTTTCTGTTAACAACGAAAGAGAGCTTCGAAAATAGCCAACACTTTCAGTTATATGTTTATTGTGGGCTGAAAAATGGTTGGTTTAGAAAAATGATAGGAACTTTTTTAATAGTAATTCCAAAATCCTCTAACTAGAGATTTACACCGTCGATGTATGTGCCTAAAACTTATTAAAATTCCACTATCATCACATGAATGTATTTCAAGATATATAGTTTTAAATAGAGTTGTGCGTAGCGTACAAAGTTACTAAAACGTGCTAATATTTCTTTAGCGTGTGGTAATTTTCGAAACATGGCACCATGCAGAGAGCCACATCGCACTTTTTGCATCTTATGCGTGTCATTTTTCGTTGTGAATGAGCAGTGCATTCTACTCAGCGTCTCTGGGGAATCTCCTTTTTCTCCGTTGCTACGAGGAACCCTGGATAATGTCCCTCTTTATTCTGCAGTCGGAAAGGGCTTTCTTCTTTGGTTGTCCGTGGGATCGCACTTTTACACGTTTGACTATGAAATCTGTCAAGCAATTGACGGATTAGCTCCAAGTGGTATTTCGCTAGTGGTATCTTCTGTTGCTTTTGTATTTCAAAAACAGTTTTTGCGTTCAGCACACACAAGTCAGTCAAATGAAAGAATACTTTCTTGTACCACTTCAGTGTCTTTCGGATGCACTGTACAGAAGATAATAGCATGTCTGTCTTATCCACTGCACCCATTGACTTATTATAGCTGACGACACAGGTGGGTTTCAATTTGTTTTGGCCTGTTCTATGTTCTTTCTTCTGTGTCTCCACAAACTCTGGTCCATTTACGGTCGAAAGCATCCACACTTCTTTCTTGTCCATCCATTTTAGTGCCATTAATGTTCCACAAGATTTGAACTGTACTTCCCCTTTTTTCAGCTTGTCTGGTAACGGTGGTAGATGTTTCCTGTTTTTTCGTACTGTTCCGACGGCGTTTGTACATTTTTTGTGGAGCCATAGAAATAATTCTGGGCTCGAGTACCAATTGTCCAAATAAATGGTATGACCTTTGTTGAGGTATGGCAATAACAAACTCACAACAACATCGCCTGATTTTCCACAATCAGAATTTCCAGATTCTATTTCCGTGGCAGCACCAGTGTAGATAATATAATCCAGAATATAATTCGTTTCTACGTCACAAAGGACGAAAATTTTAATGCCAAAACGACTACGTTTATTTGGTATGTACTGCTTGAATCGGAGCCTTCCCTTGAAAAGTAGCAAACTTTCGTCGATCACTAGGTTTTCAAAGGGTACTACTGCCTCGCGGAATTTATTTCTTGTGTGACCTACAATGAGACGTATCTTTACAAGAATATCTTGAGACGCGGTGGAATTGTCACAGAAGTGCAATAAACGCAGAATCAATTTGTACCGGTCCCTGGCCATTATGTTAGAAAATATTGGTGTCTGAAGCAAAGAATCTGTCGACCAATATTCATTCACTTCTAACTTTTACTTCTAGGCATAAGCAGAGAACATGCTAGGAAACAATAAAATTTTGATGGCTCTATATGCTTCCAGCGTGCTAATCTACTGGGCACTGTCGTCATTTTTTCAGTAATAAATTTATAATAATTATTGATCTGTGTACAAATGGCAGAAACAAATTCCATGGACATGAAGTACAAAAAGAAATCTAAATGACTTGCTGACTCTTCGAAGTCCACCTTTAACCCGCTAAATGTGTTCACAAAACGGTGTCGTTTCGTCACAGGATGATTCTCCGTCCAGTCATACTTTCTTTTTCCTGACGAAGTTTCACTTACTCTATCTTCTTTTCCGTCTTCAGAGGAAGAATCTTCTGTTCGTGATACCGAGGATTCAGCAATAAGTCCAGGAGCATCCAACTCTTCATCGGAAGAAAGCTCCGAAGTATCACTACAATCTTCGTCACTGCTATTCATGAGGATATCCATGATTTCCTTGTCCGATAAACTGTGTCCCGACATGGCAAAGTCTACACACGCGAACGCTGTCGTCTCACCAGAAGCGAAAAACGGACTGGCCGATTGTTAGACTCGTAAGCAGAAAGTGTGCAGGGGAGGGGAAAACTAAAGTGCTTTCTCACTTTACAAAGAAGACCAGACAATGAAAGTGTTGTCTGAAAAGTGGACAACAGCCAGCAGCCGCTCTATTGTGAACGTTTACCTGTTCCCGAGCCCGGGCGTATATGTATGCCATTAGCCGTCTGGTATTCCCGCCTGCCGGGCGTAGATGTATGCCCGTAGCCGCCTGGACTTCCCGCCGGCTGGGCATACATCTACGTCCGTAGCCGTCTGGTCTTCTAACTGCCGGGCATACATGTATGAACGTAGCCGCGAAAGGGTTAATCCCGATGCAATTTCTGTGTTTCATCAACACTCTGAAGGTCCACAGATTACAGAATGACTCCAAATGTGCTTCGGATACTACTACTAGTCTTTCAGGAATCGATCAAAGTGAAGACAGTTTGATACATTACTCCCATGGAGAAAAGTCGGCATGGTGCCTGTTGTATTCAATCCCGATGCAATTTCTGTATTTCATCAACACTCTGAAGATCCACACATTACAGAATGCCTCGAGATGTGCTTCGGATACTACTACTGGTCTTTCAGGAATCGATCGAAGTGTAGACTGTTTGAGACATTACTCCCATGGAGGAAAATCCGCATTGTGTCTGTTGTATTCAATCCCGATGCAATATCTGTATTTCCTCAACACTCTGAAGGTCCACAGAATACAGAATGCCTACAGATGTGCTTCGGATACTACTACTGGTCTTTCAGGAAACGATCAAAGTGTAGACAGTTTGAGACAATACTCCCATCAAGAAAAGTTTGCATGGTGCGTGTTGTACTCAATCCCTATGCAATTTCTGTATTTCATCAACACTCGGAAGGTACACACACTACAGAATGCCTCCAGATCTACTTCGGATACTACTACTGGTCTTGCAGGAATCGATCGAAGTGTAGACAGTTTGAGACATTACTCCCATGCAGATAAAGTCGGCATGGTTCGTGTTGTATTCAATCCTGATGCAATTTCTGTATTTCATCAACACTCTGAAGGTCCACAGATTACAGAATGCCTACAGATGTGCTTCGGATACTACTACTGGTCTTTCAGGAAACGATCAAAGTGTAGACAGTTTGAGACAATACTCCCATCAAGAAAAGTTTGCATGGTGCGTGTTGTACTCAATCCCTATGCAATTTCTGTATTTTATCAACACACTGAAGTTCCACAGATTACAGAATGCCTCCAGTTGTGATTCGGATACTACTACTGGTTTTTCAGGAATCGATCAAAGCGTAGACAGATTGAGAAATTACTCCCATGGAGGAAAGTTCGCATGGTGCCTGTTGTATTTAATCCCAATGCAATTAATGTGTTTAATCAACACTCTGAAGGTCCACAGATTACAGAATGCCTCCAAATGTGCTTCGGCTACTACTACTAGTCCTTGAGGAATCGATCAAAGCGAAGAGAGTTTGAGACATTACTCCCATGGAGAAAAGTCGGCATAGTGGGTGTTGTATTCAATCCCGATGCAATTTCTGTATTTCATCAACACTCTGAAGGTCCACAGATTACAGAATGCCTCCAGATGTGCTTCGGATACCACTACTGGTCTTTCAGGAATCGATCAAAGCGAAGACAGTTTGAGACATTACTCGCATGGAGAAAGTCCGCATTGTGCCTGTTGAATTTAATCCCGATGCAATTTCTGTGTTTAATCAACACTCTGAAGGTCCACAGATTACAGAATGCCTCCAGATGTGCTTCGCATACTACTACTAGTCTTTCAGGAATCGATCAAAGCGAAGACAGTTTGAGACATTACTCCCATGGAGAAAAGTCGGCATGGTGCGTATTGTATTCAATCCCGATGCAATTTCTGTATTTCATCAACACTCTGAAGGTCCACAGATTACAGAATGCCGCCAGAGGTGCTTCGGATACTACTACTAGTCTTTCAGGAATCGATCAAAGCGAAGACTGTTTGAGACATTACTCCCATGGAGAAATGTCCGCCTGTTGCGTGTTGTATTCAATCCAGATGCAATTTCTGTATTTCATTAACACTCTAAAGGTCCACAGACTACAGAATGCATACATTTGTACTTCGGATACCACTACTGGTCTTTAGGGAAACGATCAAAGCGTAACAGTTTGAGACATTACTCCCATGAAGAGAAGTCGGCACGGTGCGTGTTGTATTCAATCACGATGCAATTTCTGTATTTCATCAACACTCTGAAGGTCCACACATTAAAGAATGCCTCCAGATGTGCTTCGGATACTACTACTGGTCTTTCAGGAATCGATCGAAGTGTAGACAGTAAGAGACATTACTCGCATGGAGAAAAGGCGGCATGGTGCGTTTTGTATTCAATCCCGATGCAATTTCCGTATTTCATCAACACTCTGAAGGTCCACACATCACAGAATGATTCCAGATGTGCTTCGGATACTAATAGTTGTCTTTCAGGAATCGATCAAAGCGTAGACAGTTTGAGACATTACTCCCATTGAGGAAAGTCGGCATGGTGCATGTTGAATTTAATCCCGATGCAATTTCTGTATTTCATCAATACTCTGAAGGTCCACAGATTACTGAATGCCGAAAGATTTGCTTCGGATACTACTACAGGTCTTCTGGCATCGATCAAAGCGCAGATAGTTTGAGACATTTCTCGCATTGGACGAAAGTCTTCATGGTGCGTGTTGTATTCAATCCCGATGCAATTTCTGTATTTCATCAACACTCTGAAGATCCACACATTACAGAATGCCTCGAGATGTGCTTCGGATACTACTACTGGTCTTTCAGGAATCGATCGAAGTGTAGACTGTTTGAGACATTACTCCCATGGAGGAAAATCCGCATTGTGTCTGTTGTATTCAATCCCGATGCAATATCTGTATTTCCTCAACACTCTGAAGGTCCACAGAATACAGAATGCCTACAGATATGCTTTGGATGCTACTACTGGTCTTTAGGGAAACGATCAAAGCGTAGGCAGTTTGAGACATAACTCCCATGAAGAAAAGTCGGCATGGTGCGTGTTGTATACAATACCGATGCAATTTCTGTATTTCATCAACACTCGGAAGGTACACACACTACAGAATGCCTCCAGATCTACTTCGGATACTACTACTGGTCTTGCAGGAATCGATCGAAGTGTAGACAGTTTGAGACATTACTCCCATGCAGATAAAGTCGGCATGGTTCGTGTTGTATTCAATCCTGATGCAATTTCTGTATTTCATCAACACTCTGAAGGTCCACAGATTACAGAATGCCTACAGATGTGCTTCGGATACTACTATTGGTCTTTCAGGAAACGATCAAAGTGTAGACAGTTTGAGACAATACTCCCATCAAGAAAAGTTTGCATGGTGCGTGTTGTACTCAATCCCTATGCAATTTCTGTATTTTATCAACACACTGAAGTTCCACAGATTACAGAATGCCTCCAGTTGTGATTCGGATACTACTACTGGTTTTTCAGGAATCGATCAAAGCGTAGACAGATTGAGAAATTACTCCCATGGAGGAAAGTTCGCATGGTGCCTGTTGTATTTAATCCCAATGCAATTAATGTGTTTAATCAACACTCTGAAGGTCCACAGATTACAGAATGCCTCCAAATGTGCTTCGGCTACTACTACTAGTCCTTGAGGAATCGATCAAAGCGAAGAGAGTTTGAGACATTACTCCCATGGAGAAAAGTCGGCATAGTGGGTGTTGTATTCAATCCCGATGCAATTTCTGTATTTCATCAACACTCTGAAGGTCCACAGATTACAGAATGCCTCCAGATGTGCTTCGGATACCACTACTGGTCTTTCAGGAATCGATCAAAGCGAAGACAGTTTGAGACATTACTCGCATGGAGAAAGTCCGCATTGTGCCTGTTGAATTTAATCCCGATGCAATTTCTGTGTTTAATCAACACTCTGAAGGTCCACAGATTACAGAATGCCTCCAGATGTGCTTCGCATACTACTACTAGTCTCTCAGGAATCGATCAAAGCGAAGACAGTTTGAGACATTACTCCCATGGAGAAAAGTCGGCATGGTGCGTATTGTATTCAATCCCGATGCAATTTCTGTATTTCATCAACACTCTGAAGGTCCACAGATTACAGAATGCCGCCAGAGGTGCTTCGGATACTACTACTAGTCTTTCAGGAATCGATCAAAGCGATGACTGTTTGAGACATTACTCCCATGGAGAAATGTCCGCCTGTTGCGTGTTGTATTCAATCCAGATGCAATTTCTGTATTTCATTAACACTCTAAAGGTCCACAGACTACAGAATGCATACATTTGTACTTCGGATACCACTACTGGTCTTTAGGGAAACGATCAAAGCGTAACAGTTTGAGACATTACTCCCATGAAGAGAAGTCGGCACGGTGCGTGTTGTATTCAATCACGATGCAATTTCTGTATTTCATCAACACACTGAAGTTCCACAGATTACAGAATGCCTCCAGATGTGTTCGGATACTACTACTGGTTTTTCAGGAATCGATCAAAGCGTAGACAGATTGAGACATTTCTCCCATGGAGGAAAGTCCGCATGGTGCCTATTGTATTTAATCCCAATGCAATTTCTGTGTTTAATCAACACTCTAAAGTTCCACAGATTACAGAATGCCTCCAAATGTGCTTCGGCTACTACTACTAGTCTTTCAGGCATCGATCAAAGCGAAGAGAGTTTGAGACATTACTCCCATGGAGAAAAGTCGGCATGGTGCGTGTTGTATTCTGTACCGATGCAATTTCTGTATTTCATCAAACTTCTGAAGGTCCACAGATTACAGAATGCCTCCAGATGTGCTTCGGATACCACTACTGGTCTTTCAGGTATCGATCATAGCGAAGACAGTTTGAGACATTACTCCCATGGAGAAAAGTCGGCATGGTGTGTGTTGTATTCAATTCCGATGCAATCTCTCTATTTCACAAACACTCTGAAGGTCCACAGATTACAGAATGTCTACAGATGTGCGTCGGATACTACTACTGGTCTTTAGGGAAACGATCAAAGCGTAGACAGTTTGAGACATTACTCCCATGAAGAAAAGTCGGCATGTTGCGTGTTATATTCAATACCGATGCAATTTCTGTATTTCATCAACACTCTGGTGGTCCACACACTACAGAATGTCTCCAGATGTGATTCGGATACTTCTATTGGTCTTTCAGTAATCGATCGAAGTGTAGACTGTTTGAGACATTACTCCCATGGAGAAAAGTCGGCATGGTTCCTGTTGTATTCAATCCCGATGCAATTTCTGTATTTCATCAACACTCTGAAGGTCCACAGATTACAGAATGCCTCCAGATGTGCTTCGGATACCACTACTGGTCTTTCAGGTATCGATCAAAATGTAGACAGATTGAGACATTACTCCCATGAAAAAAATTCGACATGATGCGTGTTGTATTCAATCCCGATGCAATTTCTGTATTTCATCAACACTCTGAAGGTCCACACATTACAGAATGCCTCCAGATGTGCTTCGGATACTACTACTGGTCTTTCATCAATCGATGGAAGTGTAGACAGTTTGAGACATTACTCCCATTGAGGAAAGTCGGCATGGCTCATGTTGAATTTAATCCCGATGCAATTTCTGTAGTTCATCAATACTCTGAAGGTCCACAGATTACTGAATGCCGAAAGATTTGCTTTGGATACTACTACAGGTCTTCCGGCATCGATCAAAGCGCAGATAGTTTGAGACATTTCTCGCATGGACGAAAGTCGGCATGGTGCGTGTTGTATTTAATCCCGATGCAATTTCAGAATTTCATCAACACTCTGAAAGTCCACACATTACAGAATGCCTCCAGATGTGCTTCGTATACTACTACTAGTCTTTCAGGAATCAATCAAAGCGTAGACAGTTTGAGAAATTACTCCCATGGAGGAAAGTCTGCATGGTGCTTGATGTATTTAATCCCGATGCAATTTCTGTGTTTCATCAACACTCTGAAGGTCCACAGATTACAGAATGACTCCAGATGTGATTCGGATACTACCAATGGTTTTTCAGGAATCTATCAAAGCGTAGACAGTTTGAGACATTACTCCCATGGAGAAAAGCCGGCATGGTGCGTGTTGTATTCAATCACGATGCAATTTCTGTATTTCATCAACACACTGAAGTTCTACAGATTACAGAATGCCTCCAGATGTGTTCGGATACTACTACTGGTTTTTCAGGAATCGATCAAAGCGTAGACAGATTGAGACATTTCTCCCATGGAGGAAAGTCCGCATGGTGCCTATTGTATTTAATCCCAATGCAATTTCTGTGTTTAATCAACACTCTAAAGTTCCACAGATTACAGAATGCCTCCAAATGTGCTTCGGCTACTACTACTAGTCTTTCAGGCATCGATCAAAGAGAAGAGAGTTTGAGACATTACTCCCATGGAGAAAAGTCGGCATGGTGCGTGTTGTATTCTGTACCGATGCAATTTCTGTATTTCATCAAACTTCTGAAGGTCCACAGATTACAGAATGCCTCCAGATGTGCTTCGGATACCACTACTGGTCTTTCAGGTATCGATCATAGCGAAGACAGTTTGAGACATTACTCCCATGAAGAAAAGTCGGCATGGTGCGTGTTGTATTCAATCCCGATGCAATTTCTGTATTTCATCAACACTCTGAAGGTCCACAGATTACAGACTGCCTAATGATGTGCTTCGGATACTACTACTGGTCTTTAGGGAAACGATTAAAGCGTAGACAGTTTGAGACATTACGCCCATGGAGAAAAGTTGGCATGGTGCGTGTTATATTCAATCCCGATACAATTTCTGTATTTCATCAACACTCTGAAAGTCCACAGATTACAGAATGCCTCCAGATGTGCTTCGGATACTACTACTTGTCTTTCAGGAATAGATCAAAGCGAAGACAGTTTGAGACATTACTCCCATGGAGAAAAGTCGGCATGGTGCGTGTTGTATTCAATCCCGATGGAATTTCTGTATTTCATCAACACTCGGAAGGCCGACACATTACAGAATGCCTCCAGTTGTTCTTCGGATACTACTACTAGTCTTTCAGGAATCGATCAAAGCGAAGGCTCTTTGAGACATTACTCCCATGGAGAAATGTCAGCATGGTGCGTGTTGTATTCAATCCAGATTCAATGTCTGTATTTTATCAACACTCTGAAGTTCCACAGATTTCAAAATGCCTGCAGATGTGCTTCGGATACCACTACATGTCTTTCAGGAATCGTTCAAAGCGAAGACAGTTTGAGACATTACTCCCATGGAGAAAAGTCGGCATGGTGCGTGCTGTATTCAATCCCGATGCAATTTCTGTATTTCAGCAACACTCTGAATCTCCACAGATTACAGACTGCCTAAAGATGTGCTTAGGATACTACTACTGGTCTTTAGGGAAACGATCAAAGCGTAGACAGTTGAGACATTACTCCCAAGAAGAAAAGTCGGCATGGTGCGTGTTATATTCAATACCGATGCAATTTCTGTATTTCATCAACACTCTGATGGTCCACACACTACAGAATGCCTCCAGATGTGATTCGGATACTTCTAATGGTCTTTCAGTAATCGATCGAAGTGTAGACTGTTTGAGACATTACTCCCATGGAGAAAAGTCGGCATGGTGCCTGTTGTATTCAATCCCGATGCAATTTCTGTATTTCATCAACACTCTGAAGGTCCACAGATTACAGAATGCCTCCAGATGTGCTTCGGATACCACTACTGGTCTTTCAGAAAACGATCAAAATGTAGACAGATTGAGACATTACTCCCATGAAGAAAAGTCGGCATGATGCGTGTTGTATTCAATCCCGATGCAATTTCTGTATTTCATCAACACTCTGAAGGTCCACACATTACAGAATGCCTCCAGATGTGCTTCGGATACTACTACTGGTCTTTCAGGAATCGATCGAAGTGTAGACAGTAAGAGACAATACTCGCATGGAGAGTTGTGCTTCTGATACTAATAGTTGTCTTTCAGGAATCGATCAAAGCGTAGACAATTTGAGACATTACTCCCATTGAGGAAAGTCGGCATGGTTCATGTTGAATTTAATCCCGATGCAATTTCTGTATTTCATCAATACTCTGAAGGTCCACAGATTACTGAATGCCGAAAGATTTGCTTCGGATACTACTACAGGTCTTCCGGCATCGATCAAAGCGCAGATAGTTTGAGATATTTCTCGCATGGACGAAAGTCGTCATGGTGCGTGTTGTATTTAATCCCGATGCAATTTCAGAATTTCATCAACACTCTAAAGGTCCACACATTAAAGAATGCCTCCAGATGTGCTTCGGATACTACTACTTGTCTTTCAGGAATCGATCAAAGCGTAGAAAGTTTGAGACATTACTCCCATGAAGGAAAGTCGGCATGGTGCGTGTTGTATTCAATCCCGATGCAATTTCTGTATTTCATCAACACTCTGAAGTTCCACAGATTACAGAATGTCTCCAGATGTGATTCGGATACTACTAATGGTTTCCAGGAATCGATCAAAGCGTAGACAGATAGAGACATTACTAACATGGAGGAAAATTCGCATGGTGCCTGTTTTATTTAATCCCGATACAATTTCTGTGTTTAATCAACACTCTGAAAGTCCACAGATTACAGAATGCCTCCAGATGTGCTTCGGATACTACTACTAGTCTTTCAGGAATCGATCAAAGCGAAGACAGTTTGAGACATTACTCCCATGGAGAAAAGTCGGCACGGTGCGTGTTGTATTCAATCCATTTGCAATTTCTGTACTTCATCAACACTCTGAGGGTCCACAGATTACAGAAAGCCTACAGATGTGCTTCGGATACTACTACAGGGCTTTCAGCAAACGATCAAAGTGTAGACAGTTTCAGACATTACTGCCATGAAGAAAAGTCGGCATGGTTCGTGTTGTATTCAGTCAAGATGCAATTTCTGTATTTCATCAACTCTCTGAAGGTGCACACATTACAGAATTCCTCCAGATGTGCTTCGGATACTACTACTGGTCTTTCAGGAATCGATCGAAGTGTAGATAGTTTCAGACCTTACCCCCGTGAAGAAAAGGCGGCATGGTGCGTGTTGTACTCAATCCAGATGCAATTTCTGTATTTCATCAACACTCTGAAAGTCCACACATTAATGAATGCCTCCAGATGTGCTTCGGATAATACTACTAGTCTTTCAGGAATCGCTCAAAGCGAAGACAGTTTGGGACATTACTCCCATGGAGAAAAGTCGGCATGGTGCGTGTTGTATTCAATCCCGTTGCCATTGCTGTATTTCATCAACACTCTGAAGGTCCACAGATTACAGAAAGCCTACAGATGTGCTTCGGATACTACTGCTGGACTTTCAGGAAACGATCAAAGTGTAGACAGTTTGAGACATTACTGCCATGAAGAAAAGTCGGCATGGTGCGTGTTGTATACAATCCCGATGCAATTTCTGTATTTCTTCAACAATCTGAAGGTCCACACATTACAGAATGATTACAGATGTGCTTCGGATACTACTACTAGTGTTTCAGGAATCGATCAAAGCGAAGAGAGTTTGAGACATTACTCACATGGAGAAAAGTCGGCATGGTGCGTGTTGTATTCAATCCCGATGCAATTTCTGTATTTCATCAACACTCTGAAGATCCACACATTACAGAATGCCTCCAGATGTACTTCGGATACTACTACTGGTCTTTCAGGAATCGATCGAAATGTAGACAGTTTGAGACATTACTCACATGGAGAAATGTCGGCATGGTGCGTGTTGTAATCAATCCAGATGTAATTTCTGTATTTCAGCGACACTCTGAAGGTCCACAGACTACAGACTGCCTACAGATGTGCTTCGGATACTACTACTGGTCTTTCAAGCAACGATAAAGTGTAGACAGTTTGAGACATTACTCCCATGAAGAAAAGTCGGCATGGTGCGTGTTTTATTCAATCCCGATGCAATTTCTGTATTTCATCAACACTCTGAAGGTCCACACATTACTGAATGCCTACAGATGTGCTTCGGATACTCCTACTGGTCTTTCCGGAAACGATCAAAGCGTAGACAGTTTGAGACACTACTCCCATGAAGAAAAGTCGGCATTGAGCGTGTTGTCTTCAATCCCGATGCGATTTCTGTATTTCATCAACACTCTGAAGGTCCACACATTGCAGAATGGCTCCAGATGTGCTTCGGATACTACTACTGGTCTTTCAGGAAACGATCAAATAGTAGACAGTTTGAGACATTACTCCCACGAAGAAAAGTCGGCATGGTGTGTGTTGTATTTAATCCCGATGCAATTTCTGTATTTCATCATCACTCTGAAGGTCCACAGATTACAGAATGCCGCCAGAGGTGCTTCGGATACTACTACTAGTCTTTCAGGAAAAGATCAAAGCGCAGACTGTTTGAGACATTACTCCGATGAAGAAAAGTCGGCATGGTACGTGTTGTATTCACTCCCGATGCAACTTCTGTATTTCATCAACACTCTGAAGGTCCACACAGTACAGAATTCCTCCAGATGTGCTTCGGATACTACTACTAGTCTTTCAGGAATCGATCAAAGCGTAAAAAGTTTGAGACATTATGCCCATGGAGGAATGTCCGCATGGTGCCTGTTGTATTTAATCCCGATTCATTTTCTGTGTTTCATCAACACTTTGAAAGTCCACACATTACAGAATGCCGCCAGAGGTGCTTCGGATACTACTACTAGTCTTTCAGGAATCGATCAAAGCGAAGACTGTTTGAGACATTACTCCCATGAAGAAAAGACGGCATGGTGCGTGTTGTATTCAATCCCGATGCAATTTCTGTATTTCATCAACACTCTGAAGGTCCACAGATTACAGAATGCCTCCAGATGTGCTTCGGATACCACTACTGGTCTTTCAGGAATCGATCAAAGCGTAGAAAGTTCGAGACATTACTAACATGGAGAAAAGTCGGCATGGTGCGTGTTGTATTCAATCCAGATGCAATTTCTGTATTTCATCAACACACTGAAGTTCCACAGATTACAGAATGCCTCCAGATGTGTTTCGGATACTACTACTGGTTTTTCAGGAATCGATCAAAGCGTAGACAGATTGAGACATTACTCCTATGGAGGAAAGTCCGCATGGTGCCTATTGTATTTAATCCCAATGCAATTTCTGTGTTTAATCAACACTCTAAAGTTCCACAGAATACAGAATGCCTCCAAATGTGCTTCGGCTACTACTACTAGTCTTTCAGGAATCGATCAAACCGAAGAGAGTTTGAGACATTACTCCCATGCAGAAAAGTCGGCATGGTGCGTGTTGTATTCTGTACCGATGCAATTTCTGTATTTCATCAAACTTCTGAAGGTCCACAGATTACAGAATGCCTCCAGATGTGCTTCGGATACCACTACTGGTCTTTCAGGTATCGATCAAAGCGAAGACAATTTGAGACATTACTCCCATGAAGAAAAGTCGGCTTGGTGCGTGTTGTATTCAATTCCGATGCGATTTCTGTATTTCATCAACACTCTGAAGGTCCACAGATTACAGACTGCCTAATGATGTGCTTTCGGATACTACTACTGGTGTTTAGGGAATCGATTAAAGCGTAGACAGTTTGAGACATTTCGCCCATGGAGAAAAGTTGGCATGGTGCGTGTTGTATTCAATCCCGATACAATTTCTGTATTTCATCAACACTCTGAAAGTCCACAGATTACAGAATGCCTCCAGATGTGCTTCGGATACTACTACTTGTCTTTCAGGAATCGATCAAAGCGAAGACAGTTTGAGACATTACTCCCATGGAGAAAAGTCGGCCTGGTGCGTGTTGTATTCAATCCCGATGGAATTTCTGTATTTCATCAACACTCGGAAGGCCGACACATTACAGAGTGCCTCCAGATGTTCTTCGGATACTACTACTGGTCTTTCAGGAATCGATCGAAGTGTAGACAGTAAGAGACATTACTCGCATGGAGAAAAGGCGGCATGGTGCGTGTTGTATTCAATGCCGATGCAATTTCCGTACTTCATCAACACTCTGAAGGTCCACACATCACAGAATTATTCCAGTTGTGCTTCGGATACTAATAGTTGTCTTTCAGGAATCGATCAAAGCGTAGACAATTTGAGACATTACTCCCATTGAGGAAAGTCGGCATGGTTCATGTTGAATTTAATCCCGATGCAATTTCTGTATTTCATCAATACTCTGAAGGTCCACAGATTACTGAATGCCGAAAGATTTGCTTCGGATACTACTACAGGTCTTCCGGCATCGATCAAAGCGCAGATGGTTTGAGACATTTCTCGCATGGACGAAAGTCGGCATGGTGCGTGTTGTATTTAATCCCGATGCAATTTCAGAATTTCATCAACACTCTAAAGGTCCACACATTAAAGAATGCCTCCAGATGTGCTTCGGATACTACTACTTGTCTTTCAGGAATCGATCAAAGCGTAGAAAGTTTGAGACATTACTCCCATGAAGGAAAGTCGGCATGGTGCGTGTTGTATTCAATCCCGATGAAATTTCTGTATTTCATCAACACTCTGAAGTTCCACAGATTACAGAATGTCTCCAGATGTGATTCGGATACTACTAATGGTTTCCAGGAATCGATCAAAGCGTAGACAGATTGAGACATTACTAACATGGAGGAAAGTTCGCATGGTGCCTGTTTTATTTAATCCCGATACAATTTCTGTGTTTAATCAACACTCTGAAAGTCCACAGATTACAGAATGCCTCCATATGTGCTTCGGATACTACTACTAGTCTTTCAGGAATCGATCAAAGCGAAGACAGTTTGAGACATTACTCCCATGGAGAAAAGTCGGCATGGTGCGTGTTGTATTCAATCCCGTTGCAATTTCTGTACTTCATCAACACTCTGAGGGTCCACAGATTACAGAAAGCCTACAGATGTGCTTCGGATACTACTACAGGGCTTTCAGCAAACGATCAAAGTGTAGACAGTTTCAGACATTACTGCCATGAAGAAAAGTCGGCATGGTGCGTGTTGTATTCAGTCCAGATGCAATTTCTGTATTTCATCAACTCTCTGAAGGTCCACACATTACAGAATGCCTCCAGATGTGCTTCGGATACTACTACTGGTCCTTCAGGAATCGATCGAAGTGTAGATAGTTACAGACATTACTCCCATGAAGAAAAGGCGGCATGGTGCGTGTTGTACTCAATCCCGATGCAATTTCTGTATTTCATCAACACTCTGAAAGTCCACACATTAATGAATGCCTCCAGATGTGCTTCGGATACTACTACTGGTCTTTCAGAAATCGATCGAAGTGTAGATAGTTTCAGACATTACTCCCATGAAGAAAAGGCGGCATGGTGTGTGTTGTACTCAATCCCGATGCAATTTCTGCATTTCATCAACACTCTGAATGTCCACACATTAATGAAAGCCTCCAGATGTGCTTCGGATAATACTACTAGTCTTTCAGGAATCGTCAAAGCGAAGACAGTTTGGGACATTACTCCCATGGAGAAAAGTCGGCATGGTGCGTGTTGTATTCAATCCCGTTGCCATTGCTGTATTTCATCAACACTCTGAAGGTCCACAGATTACAGAAAGCCTACAGATGTGCTTCGGATACTACTGCTGGACTTTCAGGCAACGATCAAAGTGTAGACAGTTTGAGACATTACTGCCATAAAGAAAAGTCGGCATGGTGCGTGTTGTATACAATCCCGATGCAATTTCTGTATTTCATCAACAACCTGAAGGTCCACACATTACAGAATGATTACAGATGTGCTTCGGATACTACTACTAGTCTTTCAGGAATCGATCAAAGCGAAGAGAGTTTGAGACATTACTCCCATGGAGAAAAGTCGGCATGGTGCGTGTTGTATTCAATCCCGATGCAATTTCTGTATTTCATCAACACTCTGAAGATCCACACATTACAGAATGCCTCCAGATGTACTTCGGATACTACTACTGGTCTTTCAGGAATCGATCGAAATGTAGACAGTTTGAGACATTACTCCCATGGAGAAAAGCCGGCATGGTGAGTGTTGTATTCAATCCCGATGCAATTGCTGTATTTCATCAACATTCTGAAAGTCCACACATTAAAGAATGCCTCCAGATGTGTTTCGGATACTAATACTTGTCTTTCAGGAATCGATCAAAGCGTAGACAGTTTCAGACATTACTCCCATGGAGGAAAGTCCACATGGTGCCTGTTGTATTTAATCCCGATGCAATTTCTGTGTTCCATCAACACTCTGAAGGTCCACAGATTACAGAATGCGTCCAGATGTGCTTCGGATACTACCACTAGTATTTCAGGAATCGATCAAAGCGAAGACTGTTTGAGACATTACTCACATGGAGAAATGTCGGCATGGTGCGTGTTGTAATCAATCCAGATGTAATTTCTGTATTTCAGCGACACTCTGAAGGTCCACAGATTACAGACTGCCTACAGATGTGCTTCGAATACTACTACTGGTCTTTCAAGCAACGATAAAGTGTAGACAGTTTGAGACATTACTCCCATGAAGAAAAGTCGGCATGGTGCGTGTTTTATTCAATCCCGATGCAATTTCTGTATTTCATCAACAATCTGAAGGTCCACAGATTACAGAATGCCGAAAGATGTGCTTCGGATACTAATACAGGTCTTCCAGCATCGATCAAAGCGCAGATAGTTTGAGACATTACTCCCATGAAGAAAAGTCGGCATGGTGTGTGTTGTATTTAATCCCGATGCAATTTCTGTATTTCATCATCACTCTGAAGGTCCACAGATTACAGAATGCCGCCAGAGGTGCTTCGGATACTACTACTAGTCTTTCAGGAATCGATCAAAGCGCAGACTGTTTGAGACATTACTCCCATGAAGAAAAGTTGGCATGGTGCGTGTTGTATTCAATCCCGATACAATTTCTGTATTTCATCAACACTCTGAAAGTCCACAGATTATAGAATGCCTCCAGATGTGCTTCGGATACTACTACTTGTCTTTCAGGAATCGATCAAAGCGAAGACAGTTTGAGACATTACTCCCATGGAGAAAAGTCGGCCTGGTGCGTGTTGTATTCAATCCCGATGGAATTTCTGTATTTCATCAACACTCGGAAGGCCGACACATTACAGAATGCCTCCAGATGTTCTTCGGATACTACTACTGGTCTTTCAGGAATCGATCGAAGTGTAGACAGTAAGAGACATTACTCGCATGGAGAAAAGGCGGCATGGTGCGTGTTGTATTCAATGCCGATGCAATTTCCGTACTTCATCAACACTCTGAAGGTCCACACATCACAGAATTATTCCAGTTGTGCTTCGGATACTAATAGTTGTCTTTCAGGAATCGAGCAAAGCGTAGACAATTTGAGACATTACTCCCATTGAGGAAAGTCGGCATGGTTCATGTTGAATTTAATCCCGATGCAATTTCTGTATTTCATCAATACTCTGAAGGTCCACAGATTACTGAATGCCGAAAGATTTGCTTCGGATACTACTACAGGTCTTCCGGCATCGATCAAAGCGCAGATAGTTTGAGACATTTCTCGCATGGACGAAAGTCGGCATGGTGCGTGTTGTATTTAATCCCGATGCAATTTCAGAATTTCATCAACACTCTAAAGGTCCACACATTAAAGAATGCCTCCAGATGTGCTTCGGATACTACTACTTGTCTTTCAGGAATCGATCAAAGCGTAGACAGTTTGAGACATTACTCCCATGAAGGAAAGTCGGCATGGTGCGTGTTGTATTCAATCCCGATGCAATTTCTGTATTTCATCAACACTCTGAAGTTCAACAGATTACAGAATGTCTCCAGATGTGATTCGGATACTACAAATGGTTTCCAGGAATCGATCAAAGCGTATACAGATTGAGACATTACTAACATGGAGGAAAGTTCGTATGGTGCCTGTTTTATTTAATCCCGATACAATTTCTGTGTTTAATCAACACTCTGAAAGTCCACAGATTACAGAATGCTTCCAGATGTGCTTCGGATACTACTACTAGTCTTTCAGGAATCGATCAAAGCGAAGACAGTTTGAGACATTACTCCCATGGAGAGAAGTCGGCATGGTGCGTGTTGTATTCAATCCCGTTGCAATTTCTGTACTTCATCAACACTCTGAGGGTCCACAGATTACAGAAAGCCTACAGATGTGCTTCGGATACTACTACAGGGCTTTCAGCAAACGATCAAAGTGTAGACAGTTTCAGACATTACTCCCTTGAAGAAAAGGCGGCATGGTGCGTGTTGTACTCAATCCCGATGCAATTTCTGTATTTCATCAACACTCTGAAAGTCCATACATTAGTGAATGCCTCCAGATGTGCTTCGGATAATACCACTAGTCTTTCAGGAATCGTCAAAGCGTAGACGGTTTGAGATATTACACCCATGGAGGAAAGTCCGCATGGTGCCTGTGGTATTTAATCCCTATGCAATTTCTGTGTTTAATCAACACCCTGAAGGTCCACAGATTACAGAATGCCTCCAGATGTGTTTCGGATACTACTACTAGTCTTTCAGGAATCGCTCAAAGCGAAGACAGTTTGGGACATTACTCCCATGGAGAAAAGTCGGCATGGTGCGTGTTGTATTCAATCCCGTTGCCATTGCTGTATTTCATCAACACTCTGAAGGTCCACAGATTACAGAAAGCCTACAGATGTGCTTCGGATACTACTGCTGGACTTTCAGGAAACGATCAAAGTGTAGACAGTTTGAGACATTACTGCCATGAAGAAAAGTCGGCATGGTGCGTGTTGTATACAATCCCGATGCAATTTCTGTATTTCATCAACAATCTGAAGGTCCACACATTACAGAATGATTACAGATGTGCTTCGGATACTACTACTAGTCTTTCAGGAATCAATCAAAGCGTAGACAGTTTGAGAAATTACTCCCATTGAGGAAAGTCTGCAAGGTGCCTGTTGTATTTAATCCCGATGCAATTTCTGTGTTTAATCAACACTCTGAAGGTCCACAAATTGCAGAATGCCTCCAGATTTGCTTCGGATAATACTACTACTAGTCTTTCAGGAATCGATCAAAGCGAAGAGAGTTTGAGACATTACTCCCATGGAGAAAAGTCGGCATGGTGCGTGTTGTATTCAATCCCGATGCAATTTCTGTATTTCATCAACACTCTGAAGATCCACACATTACAGAATGCCTCCAGATGTACTTCGGATACTACTACTGGTCTTTCAGGAATCGATCGAAATGTAGACAGTTTGAGACATTACTCCCATGGAGAAAAGCCGGCATGGTGAGTGTTGTATTCAATCCAGATGCAATTTCTGTATTTCATCAACATTCTGAAGGTCCACACATTAAAGGATGCCTCCAGATGTGCTTCGGATACTAATACTTGTCTTTCAGGAATCGATCAAAGCGTAGACAGTTTGAGACATTACTCCCATGGAGGAAAGTACGCATGGTGCCTGTTGTATTTAATCCCGATTCATTTTCTGTGTTTCATCAAAACTTTGAAAGTCCACACATTACAGAATGCCGCCAGAGGTGTTTCGGATACTACTACTAGTCTTTCAGGAGTCGATCAAAGCGAAGACTGTTTGAGACATTACTCCCATGAAGAAAAGACGGCATGGTGCGTGTTGTATTCAATCCCGATGCAATTTCTGTATTTCATCAACACTCTGAAGGTCCACAGATTACAGAATGCCTCCAGATGTGCTTCGGATACCACTACTGGTCTTCCAGGAATCGATCAAAGCGTAGAAAGTTTGAGACATTACTAACATGGAGAAAAGTCGGCATGGTGCGTGTTGTATTCAATCCAGATGCAATTTCTGTATTTCATCAACACACTGAAGTTCCACAGATTACAGAATGCCTCCAGATGTGTTTCGGATACTACTACTGGTTTTTCAGGAATCGATCAAAGCGTAGACAGATTGAGACATTACTCCCATGGAGGAAAGTCCGCATTATGCCTATTGTATTTAATCCCAATGCAATTTCTGTGTTTAAATGACACTTTAAAGTTCCACAGAATACAGAATGCTTCCAAATGTGCTTCGGCTACTACTACTAGTCTTTCAGGAATCGATCAAAGCGAAGAGAGTTTGAGACATTACTCCCATGGAGAAAAGTCGGCATGGTGCGTGTTGTATTCTGTACCGATGCAATTTCTGTATTTCATCAAACTTCTGAAGGTCCACAGATTACAGAATGCCTCCAGATGTGCTTCGGATACCACTACTGGTCTTTCAAGTATCGATCAAAGCGAAGACAATTTGAGACATTACTCCCATGAAGAAAAGTCGGCATGGTGCGTGTTGTATTCAATTCCGATGCAATTTCTGTATTTCATCAACTCTCTGAAGGTCCACAGATTACAGACTGCCCAATGATGTGCTTCGGATACTACTACTGGTCTTTAGGGAAACGATTAAAGCGTAGACAGTTTGAGACATTTCGCCCATGGAGAAAAGTTGGCATGGTGCGTGTTGTATTCAATCCCGATACAATTTCTGTATTTCATCAACACTCTGAAAGTCCACAGATTACCGAATGCCTCCAGATGTGCTTCGGATACTACTACTTGTCTTTCAGGAATCGATCAAAGCGAAGACAGTTTGAGACATTACTCCCATGGAGAAAAGTCGGCCTGGTGCGTGTTGCATTCAATCCCGATGGAATTTCTGTATTTCATCAACACTCGGAAGGCCGACACATTACAGAATGCCTCCAGATGTTCTTCGGATACTACTACTAGTCTTTCAGGAATCGATGAAAGCGAAGACTCTTTGAGACATTACTCCCTTGGAGAAATGTCAGCATGGTGCGTGTTGTATTCAATCCAGATTCAATGTCTGTATTTTATCAACACTCTGAAGTTCCACAGATTTCAAAATGCCTGCAGATGTGCTTCGGATACCACTACATGTCTTTCAGGAATCGTTCAAAGCAAAGACAGTTTGAGACATTACTCCCATGGAGAAAAGTCGGCATGGTGCGTGCTGTATTCAATCCCGATGCAATTTCTGTATTTCAGCAACAACTCTGAAGGTCCACAGATTACAGACTGCCTAAAGATGTGCTTAGGATACTACTACTGGTCTTTAGGGAAACGATCAAAGCGTAGACAGTTGAGACATTACTCCCATGAAGAAAAGTCGGCATGGTGCGTGTTATATTCAATACCGATGCAATTTCTGTATTTCATCAACACTCTGATGGTCCACACACTACAGAATGCCTCCAGATGTGATTCGGATACTTCTAATGGTCTTTCAGTAATCGATCGAAGTGTAGACTGTTTGAGACATTACTCCCATGGAGAAAAGTCGGCATGGTGCCTGTTGTATTCAATCCCGATGCAATTTCTGTATTTCATCAACACTCTGAAGGTCCACAGATTACTGAATGCCGAAAGATTTGCTTCGGATACTACTACAGGTCTTCCGGCATCGATCAAAGCGCAGATAGTTTGAGACATTTCTCGCATGGACGAAAGTCGGCATGGTGCGTGTTGTATTTAATCCCGATGCAATTTCAGAATTTCATCAACACTCTGAAGGTTCACACATTAAAGAATGCCTCCAGATGTGCTTCGGATACTACTACTTGTCTTTCAGGAATCGATCAAAGCGTAGACAGTTTGAGACATTACTCCCATGAAGGAAAGTCGGCATGGTGCGTGTTGTATTCAATCCCGATGCAATTTCTGTATTTCATCAACACTCTGACGTTCCACAGATTACAGAATGTCTCCAGATGTGATTCGGATACTACTAATGGTTTCCAGGAATCGATCAAAGCGTAGACAGATTGAGACATTACTAACATGGAGGAAAGTTCGCATGGTGCCTGTTTTATTTAATCCCGATACAATTTCTGTGTTTAATCAACACTCTGAAAGTCCACAGATTACAGAATGCCTCCAGATGTGCTTCGGATACTACTACTAGTCTTTCAGGAATCGATCAAAGCGAAGACAGTTTGAGACATTACTCCCATGGAGAAAAGTCGGCATGGTGCGTGTTGTATTCAATCCCGTTGCAATTTCTGTACTTCATCAACACTCTGAGGGTCCACAGATTACAGAAAGCCTACAGATGTGCTTCGGATACTACTACAGGGCTTTCAGCAAACGATCAAAGTGTAGACAGTTTCAGACATTACTGCCATGAAGAAAAGTCGGCATGGTGCGTGTTGTATTCAGTCCAGATGCAATTTCTGTATTTCATCAACTGTCTGAAGGTCCACACATTACAGAATGCTTCCAGATGTGCTTCGGATACTACTACTGGTCTTTCAGGAATCGATCGAAGTGTAGATAGTTTCAGACATTACTCCCATGAAGAAAACGCGGCATGGTGCGTGTTGTATTCAATCCCGATGCAATTTCTGTATTTCATCAACACTCTGAAAGTCCACACATTAATGAATGCCTCCAGATGTGCTTCGGATAATACTACTAGTCTTTCAGAAATCGTCAAAGCGTAGACGGTTTGAGAAATTACTCCCATGGAGGAAAGTCCGCATGGTGCCTGTGGTATTTAATCCCGATGCTATTTCTGTGTTTAATCAACACCCTGAAGTTCCACAGATTACAGAAAGCCTCCAGATGTGTTTCGGATACTACTACTAGTCTTTCAGGAATCGCTCAAAGCGAAGACAGTTTGGGACATTACTCCCATGGAGAAAAGTCGGCATGGTGCGTGTTGTATTCAATCCCGTTGCCATTGCTGTATTTCATCAACACTCTGAAGGTCCACAGATTACAGAAAGCCTACAGATGTGCTTCGGATACTACTGCTGGACTTTCAGGAAACGATCAAAGTGTAGACAGTTTGAGACATTACTGCCATGAAGAAAAGTCGGCATGGTGCGTGTTGTATACAATCCCGATGCAATTTCTGTATTTCATCAACAATCTGAAGGTCCACACATTACAGAATGATTACAGATGTGCTTCGGATACTACTACTAGTCTTTCAGGAATCAATCAAAGCGTAGACAGTTTGAGAAATTACTCCCATGGAGGAAAGTCTGCATGGTGCTTGTTGTATTTAATCCCGATGCAATTTCTGTGTTTCATCAACACTCTGAAGGTCCACAGATTACAGAATGACTCCAGATGTGATTCGGATACTACCAATGGTTTTTCAGGAATCGATCAAAGCGTAGACAGTTTGAGAAATTACTCCCATTGAGGAAAGTCTGCAAGGTGCCTGTTGTATTTAATCCCGATGCAATTTCTGTGTTTAATCAACACTCTGAAGGTCCACAAATTGCAGAATGCCTCCAGATTTGCTTCGGCTACTACTACTACTAGTCTTTCAGGAATCGATCAATGCGAAGAGAGTTTGAGACATTACTCCCATGGAGAAAAGTCGGCATGGTGCGTGTTGTATTCAATCCCGATGCGATTTCTGTATTTCATCAACACTCTGAAGGTCCACACATTGCAGAATGGCTCCAGATGTGCTTCGGATACTACTACTGGTCTTTCAAACTACGATAAAGTGTAGACAGCTTGAGACATTACTCCCATGAAGAAAAGTCGGCATGGTGCGTGTTTTATTCAATCCCGATGCAATTTCTGTATTTCATCAACACTCTGAAGGTCCACACATTACAGAATGACTACAGATGTGCTTCGGATATTCCAACTGGTCTTTCCGGAAACGATCAAAGCGTAGACAGTTTGAGACACTACTCCCATGAAGAAAAGTCGGCATTGAGCGTGTTGTCTTCAATCCCGATGCGATTTCTGTATTTCATCAACACTCTGAAGGTCCACACATTGCAGAATGGCTCCAGATGTGCTTCGGATACTACTACTGGTCTTTCAGGAAACGATCAAATAGTAGACAGTTTGAGACATTACTCCCACGAAGAAAAGTCGGCATTATGCGTGTTGTATTTAATCCCGATGCAATATCTGTATTTCATCAACACTCTGAAGGTCCACAGATTACAGAATGCCGCCAGAGGTGCTTCGGATACTACTACTAGTCTTTCAGGAATCGATCAAAGCGAAGAGAGTTTGAGACATTACTCCCATGGAGAAAAGTCGGCATGGTGCTTGTTGTATTCAGTCCCGATGCAATTTCTGTATTTCATCAAACTTCTGAAGGTCCACAGATTACAGAATGCCTCCAGATGTGCTTCGGATACCACTACTGGTCTTTCAGGTATCGATCAAAGCGAAGACAGTTAGAGACATTACTCCCATTGAGAAAAGTCGGCATGGTGCGTGTTGTATTCAATCCCGATGCAATTTCTGTATTTCATCAACACTCTGAAGGTCCACAGATTACAGACTGCCTACTGATGTGCTTCGGATACTACTACTGGTCTTTAGGGAAACAATTAAAGCGTAGACAGTTTGAAACATTACGCCCATGGAGAAAAGTTGGCATGGTGCGTGTTGTATTCAATCCCGATGCAATTTCTGTATTTCATCAACACTCTGAAAATCCACAGATTACAGAATGCCTCCAGATGTGCTTCGGATAAAACTACTGGTCTTTCAGGAATCGATCAAAGCGAAGACAGTTTGAGACATTACTCCCATGGAGAAAAGTCGGCATGGTGCGTGTTGTATTCAATCCCTATGCAATTTCTGTATTTCATCAACACTCTGAAGGTCCACAGATTACAGAATGCCGCCAGAGGTGCTTCGGATACTACTACTAGTCTTTCAGGAATCGATCGAAGCGCAGACTGTTTGAGACATTACTCCCATGAAGAAAAGTCGGCATGGTACGTGTTGTATTCAATCCCGATGCAACTTCCGTATTTCATCAACACTCTGAAGGTCCACACAGTACAGAATTCCTCCAGATGTGCTTCGGATACTACTACTAGTCTTTCAGGAATCGATCAAAGCGTAAAAAGTTTGAGACATTATGCCCATGGAGGAATGTCCGCATGGTGCCTGTTGTATTTAATCCCGATTCATTTTCTGTGTTTCATCAACACTCTGAAAGTCCACACATTACAGAATGCCGCCAGAGGTGCTTCGGATACTACTACTAGTCTTTCAGGAATCGATCAAAGCGAAGACTGTTTGAGACATTACTCCCATGAAGAAAAGTCGGCATGGTGCGTGTTGTATTCAATCCCGATGCAATTTCTGTATTTCATCAACACTCTGAAGGTCCACAGATTACAGAATGCCTCCAGATGTGCTTCGTATACCACTACTGGTCTTTCAGGAATCGATCAAAGCGTAGAAAGTTCGAGACATTACTAACATGGAGAAAAGTCGGCATGGTGGGTGTTGTATTCAATCCCGATGCAATTTCTCTATTTCATCAAACCTCTGAAGGTCCACAGATAACAGAATGCCTCCAGATATGCTTCGGATACCACTACTGGTCTTTCAGGTATCGATCAAAGCGAAGACAGTTTGAGACATTACTCCCATTGAGAAAAGTCGGCATGGTGCGTGTTGTATTCAATCCCGATGCAATTTCTGTATTTCATCAACACTCTGAAGGTCCACAGATTACAGACTGCCTACTGATGTGCTTCGGATACTACTACTGGTCTTTAGGGAAACGATTAAAGCGTAGACAGTTTGAGACATTACGCCCATGGAGAAAAGTTGGCATGGTGCGTGTTGTATTCAATCCCGATGCAATTTCTGTTTTTCATCAACACTCTGAAAATCCACAGATTACAGAATGCCTCCAGATGTGCTTCGGATAAAACTACTGGTCTATCAGGAATCGATCAAAGCGAAGACAGTTTGAGACATTACTCCCACTGAGAAAAGTCGGCATGGTGCGTGTTGTATTCAATCCCTATGCAATTTCTGTATTTCATCAACACTCGGAAGGCCGTCACATTACAGAATGCCTCCAGATGTGCTTCGGATACTACTACTAGTCTTTCAGGAATCGATCAAAGCGAAGACTGTTTGAGACATTACTAACATGGAGAAAAGTCGGCATGGTGAGTGTTGTATTCAATCCAGATGCAATTTCTGTATTTCATCAACAATCTGAAGGTCCACAGATTACAGAATGCCGAAAGATGTGCTTCGGATACTAATACAGGTCTTCCGGCATCGATCAAAGCGCAGATAGTTTGAGACATTACTCCCGTGAAGAAAAGTCGGCATGGTGCGTGTTTTATTCAATCCCGATGCAATTTCTGTATTTCATCAACACTCTGAAGGTCCACACATTACAGAATGACTACAGATGTGCTTCGGATACTCCAACTGGTCTTTCCGGAAACGATCAAAGTGTAGACAGTTTGAGACACTACTCCCATGAAGAAAAGTCGGCATTGAGCGTGTTGTCTTCAATCCCGATGCGATTTCTGTATTTCATCAACACTCTGAAGGTCCACACATTGCAGAATGGCTCCAGATGTGCTTCGGATACTACTACTGGTCTTTCAGGAAACGATCAAATAGTAGACAGTTTGAGACATTACTCCCACGAAGAAAAGTCGGCATGGTGCGTGTTGTATTTAATCCCGATGCAATATCTGTATTTCATCAACACTCTGAAGGTCCACAGATTACAGAATGCCGCCAGAGGTACTTCGGATACTACTACTAGTATTTCAGGAATCGACCAAAGCGCAGACTGTTTGAGACATTACTCCCATGAAGAAAAGTCGGCATGGTACGTGTTGTATTCAATCCCGATGCAACTTCTGTATTTCATCAACACTCTGAAGGTCCACACAGTACAGAATTCCTCCAGATGTGCTTCGGATGCTACTACTAGTCTTTCAGGAATCGATCAAAGCGTAAAAAGTTTGAGACATTATGCCCATGGAGGAATGTCCGCATGGTGCCTGTTGTATTTAATCCCGATTCGTTTTCTGTGTTTCATCAACACTCTGAAAGTCCACACATTACAGAATGCCGCCAGAGGTGCTTCGGATACTACTACTAGTCTTTCAGGAATCGATCAAAGCGAAGACTGTTTGAGACATTACTCCCATGAAGAAAAGTCGGCATGGTGCGTGTTGTATTCAATCCCGATGCAATTTCTGTATTTCATCAACACTATGAAGGTCCACAGATTACAGAATGCCTCCAGATGTGCTTCGGATACCACTACTGGTCTTTCAGGAATCGATCAAAGCGTAGAAAGTTCGAGACATTACTAACATGGAGAAAAGTCGGCATGGTGCGTGTTGTATTCAATCCAGATGCAATTTCTGTATTTCATCAACACACTGAAGTTCCACAGATTACAGAATGCCTCCAGATGTGTTTCGGATACTACTACTGGTTTTTCAGGAATCGATCAAAGTGTAGACAGATTGAGACATTACTCCCATGGAGGAAAGTCCGCATGGTGCCTATTGTATTTAATCCCAATGCAATTTCTGTGTTTAATCAACACTCTAAAGTTCCACAGAATACAGAATGCCTCCAAATGTGCTTCGGCTACTACTACTAGTCTTTCAGGAATCGATCAAAGCGAAGAGAGTTTGAGACATTACTCCCATGGAGAAAAGTCGGCATGGTGCTTGTTGTATTCAGTACCGATGCAATTTCTGTATTTCATCAAACTTCTGAAGGTCCACAGATTACAGAATGCCTCCAGATGTGCTTCGGATACCACTACTGGTCTTTCAGGTATCGATCAAAGCGAAGACAGTTAGAGACATTACTCCCATTGAGAAAAGTCGGCATGGTGCGTGTTGTATTCAATCCCGATGCAATTTCTGTATTTCATCAACACTCTGAATGTCCACAGATTACAGACTGCCTACTGATGTGCTTCGGATACTACTACTGGTCTTTAGGAAACGATTAAAGCGTAGACAGTTTGAAACATTACGCCCATGGAGAAAAGTTGGCATGGTGCGTGTTGTATTCAATCCCGATGCAATTTCTGTATTTCATCAACACTCTGAAAATCCACAGATTACAGAATGCCTCCAGATGTGCTTCGGATAAAACTACTGGTCTTTCAGGAATCGATCAAAGCGAAGACAGTTTGAGACATTACTCCCATGGAGAAAAGTCGGCATGGTGCGTGTTGTATTCAATCCCTATGCAATTTCTGTATTTCATCAACACTCTGAAGGTCCACAGATTACAGACTGCCTACTGATGTGCTTCGGATACTACTACTGGTCTTTAGGAAACGATTAAAGCGTAGACAGTTTGAAACATTACGCCCATGGAGAAAAGTTGGCATGGTGCGTGTTGTATTCAATCCCGATGCAATTTCTGTATTTCATCAACACTCTGAAAATCCACAGATTACAGAATGCCTTCAGATGTGCTTCGGATAAAACTACTGGTCTTTCAGGAATCGATCAAAGCGAAGACAGTTTGAGACATTACTCCCATGGAGAAAAGTCGGCATGGTGCGTGTTGTATTCAATCCCTATGCAATTTCTGTATTTCATCAACACTCTGAAGGTCCACAGATTACAGAATGCCGCCAGAGGTGCTTCGGATACTACTACTAGTCTTTCAGGAATCGATCGAAGCGCAGACTGTTTGAGACATTACTAACATGGAGAAAAGTCGGCATGGTGAGTGTTGTATTCAATCCAGATGCAATTTCTGTATTTCATCAACAATCTGAAGGTCCACAGATTACAGAATGCCGAAAGATGTGCTTCGGATACTAATACAGGTCTTCCGGCATCGATCAAAGCGCAGATAGTTTGAGACATTACTCCCATGAAGAAAAGTCGGCATGGTGCGTGTTTTATTCAATCCCGATGCAATTTCTGTATTTCATCAACACTCTGAAGGTCCACACATTACAGAATGACTACAGATGTGCTTCGGATACTCCAACTGGTCTTTCCGGAAACGATCAAAGCGTAGACAGTTTGAGACACTACTCCCATGAAGAAAAGCCGGCATTGAGCGTGTTGTCTTCAATCCCGATGCGATTTCTGTATTTCATCAACACTCTGAAGGTCCACACATTGCAGAATGGCTCAAGATGTGCTTCGGATACTACTACTGGTCTTTCAGGAAACGATCAAATAGTAGACAGTTTGAGACATTACTCCCACGAAGAAAAGTCGGCATGGTGCGTGTTGTATTTAATCCCGATGCAATATCTGTATTTCATCAACACTCTGAAGGTCCACAGATTACAGAATGCCGCCAGAGGTGCTTCGGATACTACTACTAGTCTTTCAGGAATCGATCAAAGCGCAGACTGTTTGAGACATTACTCCCATGAAGAAAAGTCGGCATGGTACGTGTTGTATTCAATCCCGATGCAACTTCTGTATTTCATCAACACTCTGAAGGTCCACACAGTACAGAATTCCTCCAGATGTGCTTCGGATACTACTACTAGTCTTTCAGGAATCGATCAAAGCGTAAAAAGTTTGAGACATTATGCCCATGGAGGAATGTCCGCATGGTGCCTGTTGTATTTAATCCCGATTCGTTTTCTGTGTTTCATCAACACTCTGAAAGTCCACACATTACAGAATGCCACCAGAGGTGCTTCGGATACTACTACTAGTCTTTCAGGAATCGATCAAAGCGAAGACTGTTTGAGACATTACTCCCATGAAGAAAAGTCGGCATGGTGCGTGTTGTATTCAATCCCGATGCAATTTCTGTATTTCATCAACACTATGAAGGTCCACAGATTACAGAATGCCTCCAGATGTGCTTCGGATACCACTACTGGTCTTTCAGGAATCGATCAAAGCGTAGAAAGTTCGAGACATTACTAACATGGAGAAAAGTCGGCATGGTGCGTGTTGTATTCAATCCAGATGCAATTTCTGTATTTCATCAACACACTGAAGTTCCACAGATTACAGAATGCCTCCAGATGTGTTTCGGATACTACTACTGGTTTTTCAGGAATCGATCAAAGCGTAGACAGATTGAGACATTACTCCCATGGAGGAAAGTCCGCATGGTGCCTATTGTATTTAATCCCAATGCAATTTCTGTGTTTAATCAACACTCTAAAGTTCCACAGAATACAGAATGCCTCCAAATATGCTTCGGCTACTACTACTAGTCTTTCAGGAATCGATCAAATCGAAGAGAGTTTGAGACATTACTCCCATGGAGAAAAGTCGGCATGGTGCTTGTTGTATTCAGTACCGATGCAATTTCTGTATTTCATCAAACTTATTTCATCAACACTCGGAAGGCCGTCACATTACAGAATGCCTCCAGATGTGCTTCGGATACTACTACTAGTTTTTCAGGGATCGATCAAAGCGAAGTCTGTTTGAGACATTACTAACATGGAGAAAAGTCGGCACGGTGAGTGTTGTATTCAATCCAGATGCAATTTCTGTATTTCATCAACAATCTGAAGGTCCACAGATTACAGAATGCCGAAAGATGTGCTTCGGATACTAATACAGGTCTTCCGGCCTCGATCAAAGCGCAGATAGTTTGAGACATTTCTCCCATGGAGAAAAGTCGGCATGAGGCGTGTTGTATTTAATCCCGATACAATTTCAGTATTTCATCAGCACTCTGAAGGTCCACACATTACAGAATGCATCCAGATGTCCTTCGGATACTACTACTAGTCTTTACGGAATCGATCAAAGCGTAAACAGATTGAGAAATTACTCCCATGGAGGAAAGTTTGCATGGTGCCTGTTGTATTTATTCCCAATGCAATTAATGAGTTTAATCAACACTCTGAAGGTCCACAGATTACAGAATGCCTCCAAATGTGCTTCGGCTACTACTACTAGTCCTTGAGGAATCGATCAAAGCGAAGAGAGTTTGAGACATTACTCCCATGGAGAAAAGTCGGCATGGTGGGTGTTGTATTCAATCCAGATTCAATGTCTGTATTTTATCAACACTCTGAAGTTCCACAGATTTCAAAATGCCTGCAGATGTGCTTCGGATACCACTACTGGTCTTTCAGGAATCGTTCAAAGCGAAGACAGTTTGAGACATTACTCCCATGGAGAAAAGTCAGCATGGTGCGTGTTGTATTCAATCCCGATGCAATTTCTGTATTTCAGCAACACTCTGAAGGTCCACAGATTACAGACTGCCTAAAGATGTGCTTCGGATACTACTACTGGTCTTTCAGGAATCGAACGAAGTGTCGACAATTTGAGACATTACTCCCATGGAGAAAATTCGGCATGGTGCGTGTTGTATTCAATCCCGATGCAATTTTGTATTTCATCAACACTCTGAAGGTCCACACATTACAGAATGCCGCCAAATGTGCTTCGGATACTACTACTAGTCTTTCCGTAATCGATCAAAGCGTAGACAGTTTGAGATATTACTCCCATGGAAGAAAGTCCGCATGGTGCCTGTTGTATTAAATCCCGATGCAATTTCTGTGTATCGTCAACACTCTGAAGGTCCACAGATTACAGATTGCCTCTAGATGTGCTTCGGATACTACTACTAGCCTTTCAGGAATCGATCAAAGCGTAGACTGTTTGAGACATTTCTCCCATGGAGAAAAGTCGGCATGGTGTGTGTTGTATTCAATCCCGATGCAATCTCTGTATTTCACAAACACTCTGAATGTCCACAGATTACAGAATGTCTACAGATGTGCGTCGGATACTACTACTGGTCTTTAGGGAAACGATAAAAGCGTAGACAGTTTGAGACATTACTGTCATGAAGAAAAGTCGGCATGGTGCGTGTTATATTCAATACCGATGCAATTTCTGTATTTCATCAACACTCTTATGGTCCACACACTACAGAATGCCTCCAGATGTGATTCGGATACTTCTAATGGTCTTTCAGTAATCGATCGAAGTGTAGACTGTTTGAGACATTACTCCCATGGAGAAAAGTCGGCATGGTGCCTGTTGTATTCAATCCCGATGCAATTTCTGTATTTCATCAACACTCTGAAGGTCCACAGATTACAGAATGCCTCCAGATGTGTTTCGGATACTACTACTGGTCTTTCAGGAAGCGATCGAAGTGTAGACAGTTTGAGACATTACTCCCATGGAGAAAAGTCGGCATGGTGCATGTTGTATTCAATCCCGATGCAATTTCTGTACTTCATCAACACTCTGAGGGTCCATAGATTACAGAAAGCATACAAATGTGCATCGGATACTACTACAGGGCTTTCAGGAAACGATCAAAGTGTAGACAGTTTCAGAAATTACTGCCATGAAGAAAAGTCGTTATGGTGCGTGTTTTATTCAATCCCAATGCAATTTCTGTATTTCATCAACACTCTGAAAGTCCACACATTACTGAATGCCTACAGATGTGCTTCGGATACTCCAACTGGTCTTTCGGGAAACGATCAAAGCGTAGACAGTTTGAGACACTACTCCCATGAAGAAAAGTCGGCATTGAGCGTGTTGTCTTGAATCCCGATGCAATTTCTGTATTTCATCAACACTCTGAAGGTCCACACATTGCAGAATGGCTCCAGATGTGCTTCGGATACTACTACTGGTCTTTCAGGAAACGATCAAATAGTAGACAGTTTGAGACATTACTCCCACGAAGAAAAGCCGGCATGCTGCGTGTTGTATTTAATCCCGATGCAATTTCTGTATTTCATCAATACTCTGAAGGTCCACAGATTACTGAATGCCGCCAGAGGTGCTTCGGATACTACTACTAGTCTTTCAGGAATCGAACAAAGCGAAGACTGTTTGAGACATTACTCCCATGAAGAAAAGTCGGCATGGTGCGTGTTGTATTCAATCCCGATGCAATTTCTGTATTTCATCAACACTCTGAAGGTCTACACAGTACAGAATTCCTCCAGATGTGCTTCGGATACTACTACTAGTCTTTCAGGAATCGATCAAAGCGTAAAAAGATTGAGACATTATGCCCATGGAGGAGTGTCCGCATGGTGCCTGTTGTATTTAATCCCGATGCATTTTCTGTGTTTCATCAACACTCTGACAGTCCACACATTACAGAATTCCTCCAGATGTGCTTCGGATACTACTACTGGTCTTTCAGGAATCGATCGAAGTGTAGACAGTTTGGGACATTACTCCCATGAAGAAAAGTCGGCATGGTGCGTGTTGTATTCAATCCCGATGCAATTTCTGTATTTCATCAACACTCTGAAGATCCACAGATTACAGAATGCCTCCAGATGTGCTTCGGATACCACTACGGGTCTTTCAGGAATCGATCAAAGCGTAGAAAGTTCGAGACATTACTAACATGGAGTTAAGTCGGCATGGTGCGTGTTGTATTCAATCACGATGCAATTTCTGTATTCATCAACACACTGAAGTTCCACAGATTACAGAATGCCTCCAGATGTGTTTCGGATACTACTACTGGTTTTTCAGGAATCGATCAAAGCGTAGACAGATTGAGACATTACTCCCATGGAAGAAAGTCCGCATGGTGCCTATTGTATTTAATCCCAATGCAATTTCTGTGTTTAATCAACACTCTAATGTTCCAGATTACAGAATGCCTCCTAATGTGCTACGGCTACTACTACTAGTCTTTCAGGAATCGATCAAAGCGAAGAGAGTTTGAGACATTACTCCCATGGAGAAAAGTCGGCATGGTGCGTGTTGTATTCAGTACCGATGCAATTTCTGTATTTCATCAAACTTCTGAAGGTCCACAGATTACAGAATGCCTCCAGATGTGCTTCGGATACCACTACTGGTCTTTCAGGTATCGATCAAAGCGAAGACAGTTTGAGACATTACTCCCATGGAGAAAAGTCGGCATGGTGCGTGTTGTATTCAATCCTTGATGCAATTCTGTATTTCATCAACACTCTGAAAGTCCACAGATTACAGACTGCCTACTGATGTGCTTCGGATACTACTACTGGTCTTTAGGAAAACGATTAAAGCGTAGACAGTTTGAGACATTACGCCCATGGAGAAAAGTTGTCATGGTGCGTGTTGTATTCAATCCCGATGCAATTTCTGTATTTCATCAACACTCTGAAAGTCCACAGATTACTGAATGCCTCCAGATGCGCTTCGGATAAAACTACTGGTCTTTTAGGAATCGATCAAAGCGAAGACAGTTTGAGACATTACTCCCATCGAGAAAAGTCGGTATGGTGCGTGTTGTATTCAATCCTGATGCAATTTCTGTATTTCATCAACACTCGGAAGGCCGACAAATGGCCGATTAAAGCGAAGTCAGTTTGAGACATTACTCCCATGGAGAAATGTCAGCATGGTGCGTGTTGTATTCAATCCAGATGCAATTTCTGTATTTCATCAACACTCTGAAGGTCCACAGATTACAGAATGCCGAAAGATGTGCTTCGGATACTAATACAGGTCTTCCGGCATCGATCAAAGCGCAGATAGTTTGAGACATTTCTCCCATGGAGAAAAGTCGGCATGGTGCGTGTTGTATTTAATCCCGATACAATTTCAGTATTTCATCAGCACTCTGAAGGTCCACACATTACAGAATGAATCCAGATGTCCTTCGGATACTACTACTAGTCTTTAAGGAACCGATCAAAGCGTAAAGAGATTGAGAAATTACTCCCATGGAGGAAAGTTTGCATGGTGCCTGTTGTATTTAATCCCAATGCAATTAATGTGTTTAATCAACACTCTAAAGGTCCACAGATTACAGAATGCCTCCAAATGTGCTTCGGCTACTACTACTAGTCCTTGAGGAATCGATCAAAGCGAAGAGAGTTTGAGACATTACTCCCATGGAGAAAAGTCGGCATGGTTGGTGTTGTATTCAATCCCGATGCAATTTCTGTATTTCATCAACACTCTGATAGTCCACACATTACAGAATGCCTTCAGATGTGCTTCGGATACTACTACTGGTCTTTGAGGAATCGATCATAGCGTAGACAGTTTCAAACATTACTCCCATGGGGAAAAGTCTGCATGGTGCGTGTTGTATTCAATCCAGATTCAATGTCTGTATTTTATCAACACTCTGAAGTTCCACAGATTTAAAATTCCTGCAGATGTGCTTCGGATACCACTACTGGTCTTTCAGGAATCGATCAAAGCATAAACAGTTTCAAACATTACTCCCATGGGGAAAAGTCTGCATGGTGCGTGTTGTATTCAATCGAGATTCAATGTCTGTATTTTATCAACACTCTGAAGTTCCACAGATTTAAAATTCCTGCAGATGTGCTTCGGATACCACTACTGGTCTTTCAGGAATCGTTCAAAGCGAAGACTGTTTGAGACATTTCTCCCATGGAGAAAAGTCGGCATGGTGTGTGTTGTATTCAATCCCGATGCAATCTCTGTATTTCACAAACACTCTGAAGGTCCACAGATTACAGAATGTCTACAGATGTGCGTCGGATACTACTACTGGTCTTTAGGGAAACGATCAAAGCGTAGACAGTTTGAGACATTACTCCCATGAAGAAAAGTCGGCATGGTGCGTGTTATATTCAATACCGATGCAATTTCTGTATTTCATCAACACTCTGATGGTCCACACACTACAGAATGCCTCCATATGTGCTTCGGATACTACTACTTGTCTTTCAGGAATCGATCAAAGCGAAGACAGTATGGGCCATTACTCCCATGGAGGAAAGTACGCATGGTGCCTGTTGTATTTGATCCCGATGCAATTTCTGTGTTCCATCAACACTCTGAAGGTCCACAGATTACAGAATGCCTCCAGATGTGCTTCGGATACTACTACTAGTGTTTCAGGAATCGATCAAAGCGAAGACTGTTTGAGACATTACTCACATGGAGAAATGTGAGCATGGTGCGTGTTGCATTCAATCCAGATGTAAATTCTGTATTTCAGCAACACTCTGAAGGTTCACAGATTACAGACTGCCTACAGATGTGCTTCGAATACTACTACTGGTCTTTCAAGCAACGATAAAGTGTAGACAGTTTGAGACATTACTCCCATGAAGAAAAGTCGGCATGGTGCGTGTTGTATTTAATCCCGATGCAATTTCTGTATTTCATCAACACTCTGAAGGTCCACAGATTACAGAATGCCTCCAGATGTGCTTCGGATACTACTACTGGTCTTTCAGGAATCGATCGAAGTGTAGACAGTTTGAGACATTACTAACATGGAGAAAAGTCGGAATGGTGCGTGTTGTATTGAATCACGATGCAATTTCTGTATTTCAGCAACACTCTGAAGTTCCACAGATTACAGACTGCCTACAGATGTGCTTCGGATACTACTACTGGTCATTCAGGAAACAATCAAAGCGTAGACTCCTTCGGACATTACTCCAATGAAGGAAAGTCGCCATGGTGCGTGTTGTATTCAATCCAGATGCAATTTCTGTATTTCATCAACACTGTGAAGTTCCACAGATTACAGAATGTCTCCAGATGTGATTCGGATACTACTAATGGTTTCCAGGAATCCATCAAAGCGGAGACAGATTGAGACATTACTAACATGGAGGAAAGTTCGCATGGTGCCAGTTTTATTTAATCCCGATACAATTTCTGTGTTTAATCAACACTCTGAAAGTCCACAAATTACAGAATGCCTCCAGATGTGCTTCGGATACTACTACTAGTCTTTCAGGATTCGATCAAAGCGAAGACAGTTTGAGACATTACTCCCATGGAGAAAAGTCTGCATGGTGCGTGTTGTATTCAATCCCGTTGCAATTTCTGTACTTCATCAACACTCTGAGGGTCCACAGATTACAGAAAGCCTACAGATGTGCTTCGGATACTACTACATGGCTTTCAGCAAACGATCAAAGTGTAGACAGTTTCAGACATTACTGCCATGAAGAAAAGTCGGCATGGTGCGTGTTGTATTCAGTCCCGATGCAATTTCTGTATTTCATCAACTCTCTGAAGGTCCACACATTACAGAATGCCTCCAGATGTGCTTCGGATACTACTACTGGTCTTTCAGGAATCGATCGAAGTGTAGATAGTTTGAGACATTACTCCCATGGAGAAAAGGCGGCATGGTGCGTGTTGTATTCAATCCCGATGCAATTTCTGTATTTCATCAACACTCTGAAAGTCCACACATTAATGAATGCCTCCAGATGTGCTTCGGATAATACTACTAGTCTTTCAGGAATCGTCAAAGCGTAGAAAGTTTGAGAAATTACTCCCATGGAGGAAAGTCCGCATGGTGCCTGTTGTATTTAATCCCGATGCAATTTCTGTGTTTAATCAACACCCTGAAGGTCCACAGATTACAGAATGCCTACAGATGTGCTTCGGATACTACTGCTGCACTTTCAGGAAACGATCAAAGTGTAGACAGTTTGAGACATTACTGCCATGAAGAAAAGTCGGCATGGTGCGTGTTGTATACAATCCCGATGATATTTCTGTATTTCATCAACATTCTGAAGGTCCACACATTACAGAATGCCTACAGATGTGCTTCGGATACTACTAATAGTATTTCAGGAATCGATCAAAGCGAAGACTGTTTGAGACATTACTCACATGGAGGAAAGTCGGCATGGTGCGTGTTGTATTCAATCCCTTTGCCATTTCTGTATTTCATCAACACTCTGAAGGTCCACAGATTACAGAAAGCCTACAGATGTGCTTCGGATACTACTGCTGCACTTTCAGGAAACGATCAAAGTGTAGACAGTTTGAGACATTACTGCCATGAAGAAAAGTCGGCATGGTGCGTGTTGTATACAATCCCGATGAAATTTCTGTATTTCATCAACATTCTGAAGGTCCACACATTACAGAATGCCTACAGATGTGCTTCGGATACTACTACTAGTATTTCAGGAATCGATCAAAGCGAAGACTGTTTGAGACATTACTCACATGGAGAAATGTCGGCATGGTGCGTGTTGTATTCAATCCAGATGAAATTTCTGTATGTCAGCGACACTCTGAAGGTCCACAGATTGCAGACTGCCTACAGATGTGCTTCGAATACTACTACTGGTCTTTCAAGCAACGATAAAGTGTAGACAGTTTGAGACATTACTCCCATGATGAAAAGTCGGCATGGTGCGTGTTGTATTCAGTCCCGATGCAATTTCTGTATTTCATCAACTCTCTGAAGGTCCACACATTACAGAATGCCTACAGATGTGCTTCGGATACTACTACTGGTCTTTCAGGAATCGAATGGAGGTGTAGATAGTGTGAGACATTACTCCCATGGAGAAAAGGCGGCATGGTGCGTGTTGTATTCAATCCCGATGCAATTTCTGTATTTCTTCAACACTCTGAAAGTCCAACATTAACGAATGCCTCCAGATGTGCTTCGGATAATACTACTAGTCTTTCCGTAATCGATCAAAGCGTAGACAGTTTGAGATATTACTCTCATGGAAGAAAGTCCGCATGGTGCCTGTTGTATTTAATCCCGATGCAATTTCTGTGTATCGTCAACACTCTGAAGGTCCACAGATTACAGATTGCCTCTAGATGTGCTTCGGATACTACTACTAGCCTTTCAGGAATCGATCAAAGCGTAGACTGTTTGAGACATTTCTCCCATGGAGAAAAGTCGGCATGGTGTGTGTTGTATTCAATCCCGATGCAATCTCTGTATTTCACAAACACTCTGAAGGTCCACAGATTACAGAATGTCTACAGATGTGCGTCGGATACTACTACTGGTCTTTAGGGAAACGATCAAAGCGTAGACAGTTTGAGACATTACTCCCATGAAGAAAAGTCGGCATGGTGCGTGTTATATTCAATACCGATGCAATTTCTGTATTTCATCAACACTCTGATGGTCCACACACTACAGAATGCCTCCAGATGTGATTCGGATACTTCTAATGGTCTTTCAGTAATCGATCGAACTGTAGACTGTTTGAGACATTACTCTTATGGAGAAAAGTCGGCATGGTGCCTGTTGTATTCAATCCCGATGCAATTTCTGTATTTCATCAACACTCTGAAGGTCCACAGATTACAGAATGCCTCCAGATGTGCTTCGGATACTACTACTGGTCTTTCAGGAAGCGATCGAAGTGTAGACAGTTTGAGACATTACTCCCATGGAGAAAAGTCGGCATGGTGCATGTTGTATTCAATCCCGATGCAATTTCTGTACTTCATCAACACTCTGAGGGTCCACAGATTACAGAAACCCTACAGATGTGCTTCGGATACTACTACAGGGCTTTCAGGAAACGATCAAAGTGTAGACAGTTTCAGAAATTATGCCATGAAGAAAAGTCGGTATGGTGCGTGTTTTATTCAATCCCGATGCAATTTCTGTATTTCATCAACACTCTGAAGGTCCACACATTACAGAATGCCTACAGATGTGCTTCGGATACTCCAACTGGTCTTTCCGGAAACGATCAAAGCGTAGACAGTTTGAGACACTACTCCCATGAAGAAAAGTCGGCACTGTGCGTGTTGTCTTCAATCCCGATGCAATTTCTGTATTTCATCAACACTCTGAAGGTCCACACATTGCAGAATGGCTCCAGATGTGCTTCGGATACTACTACTGGTCTTTCAGGAAACGATCAAATAGTAGACAGTATGAGACATTACTCCCACGAAGAAAAGTCGGCATGCTTCGTGTTTTATTGAATCCCGATGCAATTTCTGTATTTCATCAACACTCTGAAGGTCCACAGATTACAGAATGCCGCCAGAGGTGCTTCGGATACTACTACTAGTCTTTCAGGAATCGAACAAAGCGAAGACTGTTTGAGACATTACTCCCATGAAGAAAAGTCGGCATGGTGCGTGTTGTATTCAATCCCGATGCAATTTCTGTATTTCATCAACACTCTGAAGATCCACAGATTACAGAATGCCTCCAGATGTGTTTCGGATACCACTACGGGTCTTTCAGGAATCGATCAAAGCGTAGTAAGTTCGAGACATTACTAACATGGAGTTAAGTCGGCATGGTGCGTGTTGTATTCAATCAAGATGCAATTTCTGTATTTCATCAACACAGTGAAGTTCCACAGATTACAGAATGCCGCCAGATGTGTTTCGGATACTACTACTGGTTTTTCAGGAATCGATCAAAGCGTAGACAGATTGAGACATTACTCCCATGGAAGAAAGTCCGCATGGTGCCTATTGTATTTAATCCAAATGCAATTTCTGTGTTTAATCAACACTCTAAGGTTCCAGATTACAGAATGCCTCCAGATGTGCTTCGGATAAAACTACTGGTCTATCAGGAATCGATCAAAGCGAAGACAGTTTGAGACATTACTCCCACTGAGAAAAGTCGGCATGGTGCGTGTTGTATTCAATCCCTATGCAATTTCTGTATTTCATCAACACTCTGAAAGTCCACAGATTACTGAATGCCTCCAGTTGTGCTTTGGATAAAACTACTGGTCTTTCAGGAATCGATCAAAGCGAAGACAGTTTGAGACATTACTCCCACGGAGAAATGTCAGCATGGTGCGTGTTGTATTCAATCCAGATGCAATTTCTGTATTTCATCAACACTCCGAAGGTCCACAGATTACAGAATGCCGAAAGATGTGCTTCGGATACTAATACAGGTCTTCCGGCATCGATCAAAGCGCAGATAGATTGAGACATTTCTCCCATGGAGAAAAGTCGGCATGGTGCGTGTTGTATTTAATCCCGATACAATTTCAGTATTTCATCAGCACTCCGAAGGTCCACACATTACAGAATGCCTCCAGATGTGCTTCGGATACTACTACTGGGCTTTCAGGAATCGATCAAAGCGTAGACAGTTTCAAACATTACTCCCATGGGGAAAAGTCTGCATGGTGCGTGTTGTATTCAATCCAGATTCAATGTCTGTATTTTATCAACACTCTGAAGTTCCACAGATTTAAAATTCCTGCAGATGTGCTTCGGATACCACTACTGGTCTTTCAGGAATCGTTCAAAGCGAAGACAGTTTGAGACATTACTCCCATGGAGAAAAGTCGGCATGGTGCGTGTTGTATTCAATCCCGATGCAATTTCTGTATTTCATCAACACTCTGAAGGTCCACAGATTACAGAATGTCTACAGATGTGCTTCGGATACCACTACTGGTCTTTCAGAAAACGATCAAAGTGTAGACAGATTGAGACATTACTCCCATGAAGAAAAGTCGGCATGATGCGTGTTGTATTCAATCCCGATGCAATTTCTGTTTTTCATCAACACTCTGAAGGTCCACACATTACAGAATGCCTCCAGATGTGCTTCGGATACTACTACTGGTCTTTCAGGAATCGATCGAAGTGTAGACAGTAAGAGACATTACTCGCATGGAGAAAAGGCGGCATGGTGCGTGTTGTATTCAATGCCGATGCAATTTCCGTATTTCAGCAACACTCTGAAGGTCCACACATCACAGAATGATTCCAGATGTGCTTCGGATACTAATAGTTGTCTTTCAGGAATCGATCAAAGCGTAGACAGTTTGAGACATTACTCCCATTGAGGAGAGTCGGCATGGTTCATGTTGAATTTAATCCCGATGCAATTGCTGTATTTCATCAACACTCTGAAGGTCCACAGATTACATACAGAATGCCTCCAGATGTGCTTCGGATACCACTACTGGTCTTTCAGAAAACGATCAAAATGTAGACAGATTGAGACATTACTCCCATGAAGAAAAGTCGGCATGATGCGTGTTGTATTCAATCCCGATGCAATTTCTGTTTTTCATCAACACTCTGAAGGTCCACACATTACAGAATGCCTCCAGATGTGCTTCGGATACTACTACTGGTCTTTCAGGAATCGATCGAAGTGTAGACAGTAAGAGACATTACTCGCATGGAGAATAGGCGGCATGGTGCGTGTTGTATTCAATGCCGATGCATTTTCCGTATTTCAGCAACACTCTGAAGGTCCACACATCACAGAATGATTCCAGATGTGCTTCGGATACTAATAGTTGTCTTTCAGGAATCGATCAAAGCGTAGACAGTTTGAGACATTACTCCCATTGAGGAAAGTCGGCATGGTTCATGTTGAATTTAATCCCGATGCAATTGCTGTATTTCATCAATACTCTGAAGGTCCACAGATTACTGAATGCCGAAAGATTTGCTTCGGATACTACTACAGGTCTTCGGGCATCGATCAGGGCGCAGATAGTTTGAGACATTTCTCGCATGGACGAAAGTCGGCATGGTGCGTGTTGTAGTTAATCCCGATGCAATTTCAGAATTTCATCAACACTCTGAAGGTCCACACATTAAAGAATGCCTCCATATGTGCTTCGGATACTACTACTTGTCTTTCAGGAATCGATCAAAGCGTAGACAGTTTGAGACATTACTCCCATGGAGGAAAGTACGCATGGTGCCTGTTGTATTTAATCCCGATGCAATTTCTGTGTTCCATCAACACTCTGAAGGTCCACATATTACAGAATGCCTCCAGATGTGCTTCGGATACTACTACTAGTATTTCAGGAATCGATCAAAGCGAAGACTGTTTGAGACATTACTCACATGGAGAAATGTCAGCATGGTGCGTGTTGCATTCAATCCAGATGTAATTTCTGTATTTCAGCAACACTCTGAAGGTTCACAGATTACAGACTGCCTACAGATGTGCTTCGAATACTACTACTGGTCTATCAAGCAACGATAAAGTGTAGACAGTTTGAGACATTACTACCATGAAGAAAAGTCGGCATGGTGCGTGTTGTATTTAATCCCGATGCAATTTCTGTATTTCATCAACACTCTGAAGGTCCACAGATTACAGAATGCCTCCAGATGTGCTTCGGATACTACTACTGGTCTTTCAGGAATCGATCGAAGTGTAGACAGTTTGAGACATTACTAACATGGAGAAAAGTCGGAATGGTGCGTGTTGTATTCAATCACGATGCAATTTCTGTATTTCAGCAACACTCTGAAGTTCCACAGATTACAGACTGCCTACAGATGTGCTTCGGATACTACTACTGGTCATTCAGGAAACAAACAAAGCGTAGACTCTTTGGGACATTACTCCAACGAAGGAAAGTCGGCATGGTGCGTGTTGTATTCAATCCCGATGTAATTTCTGTATTTCATCAACACTCTGAAGTTCCACAGATTACAGAATGCCGCCAGAGGTGCTTCGGATACTACTACTAGTCTTTCAGGAATCGATCAAAGCGAAGACTGTTTTAGACATTACTCCCATGAAGAAAAGTCGGCATGGTGCGTGTTGTATTCAATCCCAATGCAATTTCAGAATTTCATCAACACTCTGAAGGTCCACACATTAAAGAATGCCTCCATATGTGCTTCGGATACTACTACTTGTCTTTCAGGAATCGATCAAAGCGTAGACAGTTTGAGACATTACTCCCATGGAAGAAAGTCCGCATGGTGCCTATTGTATTTAATCCAAATGCAATTTCTGTTTTTAATCAACACTCTAAGGTTCCAGATTACAGAATGCCTCCTAATGTGCTTCGGCTACTACTACTAGTCTTTCAGGAATCGATCAAAGCGAAGAGAGTTTGAGACATTATTCCCATGGAGAAAAATCGGCATGGTGGGTGTTGTATTCAGTACCGATGCAATTTCTGTATTTCATCAAACTTCTGAAGGTCCACAGATTACAGGATGCCTCCAGATGTGCTTCGGATACCACTACTGGTCTTTCAGGTATCGATCAAAGCGAAGACAGTTTGAGACATTACTCCCATGGAGAAAAGTCGGCATGGTGCGTGTTGTATTCAATCCCGATGCAATTTCTGTATTTCATCAACACTCTGAAGGTCCACAGATTACAGACTGCCTACTGATGTGCTTCGGATACTACTACTGGTCTTTAGGGAAACGATTAAAGCGTAGACAGTTTGAGACATTACGCCCATGGAGAAAAGTTGGCATGGTGCATGTTGTATTCAATCCCGATGCAATTTCTGTATTTCATCAACACTCTGAAAGTCCACAGATTACTGAATGCCTCCAGATGTGCTTTGGATAAAACTACTGGTCTTTCAGGAATCGATCAAAGCGAAGACAGTTTGAGACATTACTCCCATGGAGAAATGTCAGCATGGTGCGTGTTGTATTCAATCCCGATGCAATTTCTGTATTTCATCAACACTCCGAAGGTCCACAGATTACAGAATGCCGAAAGATGTGCTTCGGATACTAATACAGGTCTTCCGGCATCGATCAAAGCGCAGATAGTTTGAGACATTTCTCCCATGGAGAAAAGTCGACATGGTGCGTGTTGTATTTAATCCCGATACAATTTCAGTATTTCATCAGCACTCCGAAGGTCCACACATTACTGAATGCATCCAGATGTCCTTCGGATACTACTACTAGTCTTTAAGGAACCGATCAAAGCGTAAACAGATTGAGAAATTACTCCCATGGAGGAAAGTTTGCATGGTGCCTGTTGTATTTAATCCCAATGCAATTAATGTGATTAATCAACACTCTGAAGGTCCACAGATTACAGAATGCCTCCAAATGTGCTTCGGCTACTACTACTAGTCCTTGAGGAATCGATCAAAGCGAAGAGAGTTTGAGACATTACTCCCATGGAGATAAGTCGGCATGGTGGGTGTTGTATTCAATCCCGATGCAATTTCTGTATTTCATCAACACTCTGATATTCCACACATTACAGAATGCCTCCAGATGTGCTTCGGATACTACTACTGGGCTTTCAGGAATCGATCAAAGCGTAGACAGTTTCAAACATTACTCCCATGGGGAAAAGTCTGCATGGTGCGTGTTGTATTCAATCCAGATTCAAAGTCTGTATTTTATCAACACTCTGAAGTTCCACAGATTTAAAATTCCTGCAGATGTGCTTCGGATACCACTACTGGTCTTTCAGGAATCGTTCAAAGCGAAGACAGTTTGAGACATTACTCCCATGGAGAAAAGTCGGCAAGGTGCGTGTTGTATTCAATCCTGATGCAATTTCTGTATTTCAGCAACACTCTGAAGGTCCACAGATTAGAGACTGCCTAAAGATGTGCTTCAGATACTACTACTGGTCTTTCAGGAATCGAACGAAGTGTCGACAATTTGAGACATTACTCCCATGGAGAAAACTCGGCATGGTGCGTGTTGTATTCAATCCCGATGCAATTTGGATTTCATCATCACTCCGAAGGTCCACACATTACAGAATGCCTCTAGATGTGCTTCGGATACTACTACTAGCCTTTCAGGAATCGATCAAAGCGTAGACTGTTTGAGACATTTCTCCCATGGAGAAAAGTCGGCATGGTGTGTGTTGTATTCAATCCCGATGCAATCTCTGTATTTCACAAACACTCTGAAGGTCCACAGATTACAGAATGTCTACAGATGTGCTTCGGATACCACTACTGGTCTTTCAGAAAACGATCAAAATGTAGACAGATAGAGACATTACTCCCATGAAGAAAAGTCGGCATGATGCGTGTTGTATTCAATCCCGATGCAATTTCTGTTTTTCATCAACACTCTGAAGGTCCACACATTACAGAATACCTCCAGATGTGCTTCGGATACTACTACTGGTCTTTCAGGAATCGATCGAAGTGTAGACAGTAAGAGACATTACTCGCATGGAGAAAAGGCGGCATGGTGCGTGTTGTATTCAATGCCGATGCAATTTCCGTATTTCAGCAACACTCTGAAGGTCCACACATCACAGAATGATTCCAGATGTGCTTCGGATACTAATAGTTGTCTTTCAGGAATCGATCAAAGCGTAGACTGTTTGAGACATTACTCCCATTGAGGAAAGTCGGCATGGTTCATGTTGAATTTAATCCCGATGCAATTGCTGTATTTCATCAACACTCTGAAGGTCCACAGATTACATACAGAATGCCTCCAGATGTGCTTCGGATACCACTACTGGTCTTTCAGAAAACGATCAAAATGTAGACAGATTGAGACATTACTCCCATGAAGAAAAGTCGGCATGATGCGTGTTGTATTCAATCCCGATGCAATTTCTGTTTTTCATCAACACTCTGAAGGTCCACACATTACAGAATGCCTCCAGATGTGCTTCGGATACTACTACTGGTCTTTCAGGAATCGATCGAAGTGTAGACAGTAAGAGACATTACTCGCATGGAGAATAGGCGGCATGGTGCGTGTTGTATTCAATGCCGATGCAATTTCCGTATTTCAGCAACACTCTGAAGGTCCACACATTAAAGAATGCCTCCATATGTGCTTCGGATACTACTACTTGTCTTTCAGGAATCGATCAAAGCGTAGACAGTTTGAGACATTACTCCCATGGAGGAAAGTACGCATGGTGCCTGTTGTATTTAATCCCGATGCAATTTCTGTGTTCCATCAACACTCTGAAGGTCCACAGATTACAGAATGCCTCCAGATGTGCTTCGGATACTACTACTAGTATTTCAGGAATCGATCAAAGCGAAGACTGTTTGAGACATTACTCACATGGAGAAATGTCAGCATGGTGCGTGTTGCATTCAATCCAGATGTAATTTCTGTATTTCAGCAACACTCTGAAGGTTCACAGATTACAGAATGCCTACAGATGTGCTTCGAATACTACTACTGGTCTTTCAAGCAACGATAAAGTGTAGACAGTTTGAGACATTACTCCCATGAAGAAAAGTCGGCATAGTGCGTGTTGTATTTAATCCCGATGCAATTTCTGTATTTCATCAACACTCTGAAGGTCCACAGATTTCAGAATGCCTCCAGATGTGCTTCGGATACTACTACTGGTCTTTCAGGAATCGATCGAAGTGTAGACAGTTTGAGACATTACTCCCATGAAGAAAAGTCGGAATGGTGCGTGTTGTATTCAATCACGATGCAATTTCTGTATTTCAGCAACATTCTGAAGTTCCACAGATTACAGACTGCCTACAGATGTGCTTCGGATACTACTACTGGTCATTCAGGAAACAATCAAAGCGTAGACTCTTTGGAACATTACTCCAACGAAGGAAAGTCGGCATGGTGCGTGTTGTATTCAATCCCGATGTAATTTCTGTATTTCATCAACACTCTGAAGTTCCACAGATTACAGAATGTCTCCAGATGTGATTCGGATACCACTAATGGTTTCCAGGAATCGATCAAATCGTAGACAGATTGAGACATTACAAACATGGAGGAAAGTTCGAATGGTGCCAGTTTTATTTAATCCCGATACAATTTCTGTGTTTAATCAACACTCTGAAAGTCCACAGATTACAGATTGCCTCCAGATGTGCTTCGGATACTACTACTAGTCTTTCAGGATTCAATCAAAGCGAAGACAGTTTGAGAAATTACTCCCATGGAGGAAAGTCCGCATGGTGCCTGTTGTATTTAATCCCGATGCAATTTCTGTGTTTAATCAACACCCTGAAGGTCCACAGATTACAGAATGCCTCCAGATGTGTTTCGGATACTACTACTAGTCTTTCAGGAATCGCTCAAAGCGAAGACAGTTTGGGACATTACTCCCATGGAGAAAAGTCGGCATGGTGCGTGTTGTATTCAATCCCTTTGCCATTGCTGTACTTCATCAACAATCTGAAGGTCCACAGATTACAGAAAGCCTACAGATGTGCTTCGGATACTACTGCTGCATTTTCAGGAAACGATCAAAGTGTAGACAGTTTGAGACATTACTGCCATGAAGAAAAGTCGGCATGGTGCGTGTTGTATAAAATCCCGATGAAATTTCTGTATTTCATCAACAATCTGAAGGTCCACACATTACAGAATGCCTACAGATGTGCTTCGGATACTACTACTGGTCATTCAGGAAACAATCAAAGCGTAGACTCTTTGGGACATTACTCCAATGAAGGAAAGTCGGCATGGTGCGTGTTGTATTCAATCCCGATGTAATTTCTGTATTTCATCAACACTCTGAAGTTCCACAGATTACAGAATGTCTCCAGATGTGATTCGGATACTACTAATGGTTTCCAGGAATCGATCAAAGCGTAGACAGATTGAGACATTACTAACATGGAGGAAAGTTCGCATGGTGCCAGTTTTATTTAATCCCGATACAATTTCTGTGTTTAATCAACACTCTGAAAGTCCACAGATTACAGAATGCCTCCAGATGTGCTTCGGATACTACTACTAGTCTTTCAGGATTCGATCAAAGCGAAGACAGTTTGAGACATTACTCCCATGGAGAAAAGTCGGCATGGTGCGTGTTGTATTCAATCCCGTTGCAATTTCTGTACTTCATCAACACTCTGAGGGTCCACAGATTACAGAAAGCCTACAGATGTGCTTCGGATACTACTACAGGGCTTTCAGCAAACGATCAAAGTGTAGACAGTTTGAGACATTACTGACATGAAGAAAAGTCGGCATGGTGCGTGTTGTGTACAATCCCGATGAAATTTCTGTATTTCATCAACAATCTGAAGGTCCACACATTACAGAATGCCTACAGATGTGCTTCGGATACTACTACTAGTCCTTCAGGAATCGATCGAAGCGAAGAGAGTTTGAGACATTACTCCCATGGAGAAAAGGCGGCATTATGCGTGTTGTATTCAATCCCGATGCAATTTCTGTATTTCATCAACACTCTGAAGATCCACACATTACAGAATGCCTGCAGATGTACTTCGGATACTGCTACTGGTCTTTCAGGAATCGATCGAAGTGTAGGCAGTTTGAGACATTACTCCCATGGAGAAAACCCGGCATGGTGAGTGTTGTATTCAATCCCGATGCAATTACTGTGTTCCATCAAAACTCTGAAGGTCCACAGATTACAGAATGCATCCAGATGTGCTTCGGATACTACTATTAGTATTTCAGGAATCGATCAAAGCGAAGACTGTTTGAGACATTACTCACATGGAGAAATGTCGGCATGGTGCGTGTTGTATTCAATCCAGATGTAATTTCTATATTTCAGCGACACTCTGAAGGTCCACAGATTGCAGACTGCCTACAGATGTGCTTCGAATACTACTACTGGTCTTTCAAGCAACGATAAAGTGTAGACAGTTTGAGACATTACTCCCATGAAGAAAAGTCGGCATGGTGCGTGTTGTATTTAATCCCGATGCAATTTCTGTATTTCGTCAACACTCTGAAGGTCCACACATTAAAGAATGCCTCCATATGTGCTTCGGATACTACTACTTGTCTTTCAGGAATCGATCAAAGCGTAGACAGTTTGAGACATTACTCCCATGGAGGAAAGTACGCATGGTGCCTGTTGTATATAATCCCGATGCAATTTCTGTGTTCCATCAACACTCTGAAGGTCCACAGATTACATAATGCCTCCAGATGTGCTTCGGATACTACTACTAGTATTTCAGGAATCGATCAAAGCGAAGACTGTTTGAGACATTACTCACATGGAGAAATGTCAGCATGGTGGGTGTTGCATTCAATCCAGATGTAATTTCTGTATTTCAGCAACACTCTGAAGGTTCACAGATTACAGACTGCCTACAGATGTGCTTCGAATACTACTACTGGTCTTTCAAGCAACGATAAAGTGTAGACAGTTTGAGACATTACTCCCATGAAGAAAAGTCGGCATGGTGCGTGTTGTATTTAATCCCGATGCAATTTCTGTGTTTCATCAACACTCTGAAGGTCCACAGATTACAGAATGCCTCCAGATGTGCTTCGGATACTACTACTGGTCTTTCAGGAATCGATCGAAGTGTAGACAGTTTGAGACATTACTAACATGGAGAAAAGTCGGAATGGTGCGTGTTGTATTCAATCACGATGCAATTTCTGTATTTCAGCAACACTCTGAAGTTCCACAGATTACAGACTGCCTACAGATGTGCTTCGGATACTACTACTGGTCTTTCAGGAATCGATCGAAGTGTAGACAGTTTGAGACATTACTAACATGGAGAAAAGTCGGAATTGTGCGTGTTGTATTCAATCACGATGCAATTTCTGTATTTCAGCAACACTCTGAAGTTCCACAGATTACAAACTGCCTACAGATGTGCTTCGGATACTACTACTGGTCATTCAGGAAACAATCAAAGCGTAGACTCTTTGGGACATTACTCCAACGAAGGAAAGTCGGCATGGTGCGTGTTGTATTCAATCCAGATTCAATGTCTGTATTTTATCAACACTCTGAAGTTCCACAGATTTAAAATTCCTGCAGATGTGCTTCGGATACCACTACTGGTCTTTCAGGAATCGTTCAAAGCGAAGACAGTTTGAGACATTACTCCCATGGAGAAAAGTCGGCATGGTGCGTGTTGTATTCAATCCTGATGCAATTTCTGTATTTCAGCAACACTCTGAAGGTCCACAGATTAGAGACTGACTAAAGATGTGCTTCGGATACTACTACTGGTCTTTCAGGAATCGAACGAAGTGTCGACAATTTGAGACATTACTCCCATGGAGAAAACTCGGCATGGTGCGTGTTGTATTCAATCCCGATGCAATTTTGTATTTCATCATCACTCCGAAGGTCCACACATTACAGAATGCCTCTAGATGTGCTTCGGATACTACTACTAGCCTTTCAGGAATCGATCAAAGCGTAGACTGTTTGAGACATTTCTCCCATGGAGAAAAGTCGGCATGGTGTGTGTTGTATTCAATCCCGATGCAATCTCTGTATTTCACAAACACTCTGAAGGTCCACAGATTACAGAATGTCTACAGATGTGCTTCGGATACCACTACTGGTCTTTCAGAAAACGATCAAAATGTAGACAGATTGAGACATTACTCCCATGAAGAAAAGTCGGCATGATGCGTGTTGTATTCAATCCCGATGCAATTTCTGTTTTTCATCAACACTCTGAAGGTCCACACATTACAGAATGCCTCCAGATGTGCTTCGGGTACTACTACTGGTCTTTCAGGAATCGATCGAAGTGTAGACAGTAAGAGACATTACTCGCATGGAGAAAAGGCGGCATGGTGCGTGTTGTATTCAATGCCGATGCAATTTCCGTATTTCAGCAACACTCTGAAGGTCCACACATCACAGAACGATTCCAGATGTGCTTCGGATACTAATAGTTGTCTTTCAGGAATCGATCAAAGCGTAGACAGTTTGAGACATTACTCCCATTGAGGAAAGTCGGCATGGTTCATGTTGAATTTAATCCCGATGCAATTGCTGTATTTCATCAACACTCTGAAGGTACACAGATTACATACAGAATGCCTCCAGATGTGCTTCGGATACCACTACTGGTCTTTCAAGCAACGATAAAGTGTAGACAGTTTGAGACATTACTCCCATGAAGAAAAGTCGGAATGGTGCGTGTTGTATTCAATCACGATGCAATTTCTGTATTTCAGCAACACTCTGAAGTTCCACAGATTACAGACTGCCTACAGATGTGCTTCGGATACTACTACTGGTCATTCAGGAAACAATCAAAGCGTAGACTCTTTGGGACATTACTCCAACGAAGGAAAGTCGGCATGGTGCGTGTTGTATTCAATCCCGATGTAATTTCTGTATTTCATCAACACTCTGAAGTTCCACAGATTACAGAATGTCTCCAGATGTGATTCGGATACTACTAATGGTTTCCAGGAATCGATCAAATCGTAGACAGATTGAGACATTACAAACATGGAGGAAAGTTCGCATGGTGCCAGTTTTATTTAAGCCCGATACAATTTCTGTGTTTAATCAACACTCTGAAAGTCCACAGATTACAGATTGCCTCCAGATGTGCTTCGGATACTACTACTAGTCTTTCAGGATTCAATCAAAGCGAAGACAGTTTGAGAAATTACTCCCATGGAGGAAAGTCCGCATGGTGCCTGTTGTATTTAATCCCGATGCAATTTCTGTGTTTAATCAACACCCTGAAGGTCCACAGATTACAGAATGCCTCCAGATGTGTTTCGGATACTACTACTAGTCTTTCAGGAATCGCTCAAAGCGAAGACAGTTTGGGACATTACTCCCATGGACAAAAGTCGGCATGGTGCGTGTTGTATTCAATCCCTTTGCCATTGCTGTACTTCATCAACAATCTGAAGGTCCACAGATTACAGAAAGCCTACAGATGTGCTTCGGATACTACTGCTGCATTTTCAGGAAACGATCAAAGTGTAGACAGTTTGAGACATTACTGCCATGAAGAAAAGTCGGCATGGTGCGTGTTGTATAAAATCCCGATGAAATTTCTGTATTTCATCAACAATCTGAAGGTCCACACATTACAGAATGCCTACAGATGTGCTTCGGATACTACTACTGGTCATTCAGGAAACAATCAAAGCGTAGACTCTTTGGGACATTACTCCAATGAAGGAAAGTCCGCATGGTGCGTGTTGTATTCAATCCCGATGTAATTTCTGTATTTCATCAACACTCTGAAGTTCCACAGATTACAGAATGTCTCCAGATGTGATTCGGATACTACTAATGGTTTCCAGGAATCGATCAAAGCGTAGACAGATTGAGACATTACTAACATGGAGGAAAGTTCGCATGGTGCCAGTTTTATTTAATCCCGATACAATTTCTGTGTTTAATCAACACTCTGAAAGTCCACAGATTACAGAATTCCTCCAGATGTGCTTCGGATACTACTACTAGTCTTTCAGGATTCGATCAAAGCGAAGACAGTTTGAGACATTACTCCCATGGAGAAAAGTCGGCATGGTGTGTGTTGTATTCAATCCCGTTGCAATTTCTGTACTTCATCAACACTCTGAACGTCCACAGATTACATAAAGCCTACAGATGTGCTTCGGATCCTACTACAGGGCTTTCAGCAAACGATCAAAGTGTAGACAGTTTGAGACATTACTGCCATGAAGAAAAGTCGGCATGGTGCGTGTTGTATACAATCCCGATGAAATTTCTGTATTTCATCAACAATCTGATGGTCCACACATTACAGAATGCCTACAGATGTGCTTCGGATACTACTACTAGTCCTTCAGGAATCGATCGAAGCGAAGAGAGTTTGAGACGTTACTCCCATGGAGAAAAGGCGACATTATGCGTGTTGTATTCAATCCCGATGCAATTTCTGTTTTTCATCAACACTCTGAAGATCCACACATTACAGAATGCCTGCAGATGTACTTCGGATACTGCTACTGGTCTTTCAGGAATCGATCGAAGTGTAGGCAGTTTGAGACATTACTCCCATGGAGAAAACCCGGCATGGTGAGTGTTGTATTCAATCCGGATGCAATTTCTGTATTTCATCAACACCCTGAAGGTCCACACATTAAAGAATGATTCCAGATGTGCTTCGGATACTACTACTTGTCTTTCAGGAATCGATCAAAGCGTAGACAGTTGTGAGACATTACTCCCATGGAGGAAAGTACGCATGGTGCCTGTTGTATTTAATCTCGATGCAATTTCTGTGTTCTATCAAAACTCTGAAGGTCCACAGATTACAGAATGCATCCAGATGTGCTTCGGATACTACTATTAGTATTTCAGGAATCGATCAAAGCGAAGACTGTTTGAGACATTACTCACGTGGAGAAATGTCGGCATGGTGCGTGTTGTATTCAATCCAGATGTAATTTCTATATTTCAGCGACACTCTGAAGGTCCACAGATTGCAGACTGCCTACAGATGTGCTTCGAATACTACTACTGGTCTTTCAAGCAACGATAAAGTGTAGACAGTTTGAGACATTACTCCCATGAAGAAAAGTCGGCATGGTGCGTGTTGTATTTAATCCCGATGCAATTTCTGTATTTCGTCAACACTCTGAAGGTCCACACATTAAAGAATGCCTCCATATGTGCTTCGGATACTACTACTTGTCTTTCAGGAATCGATCAAAGCGTAGACAGTTTGAGACATTACTCCCATGGAGGAAAGTACGCATGGTGCCTGTTGTATTTAATCCCGATGCAATTTCTGTGTTCCATCAACACTCTGAAGGTCCACAGATTACAGAGTGCCTCCAGATGTGCTTCGGATACTACTACTAGTATTTCAGGAATCGATCAAAGCGAAGACTGTTTGAGACATTACTCACATGGAGAAATGTCAGCATGGTGCGTGTTGCATTCAATCCAGATGTAATTTCTGTATTTCAGCAACACTCTGAAGGTTCACAGATTACAGACTGCCTACAGATGTGCTTCGAATACTACTACTGGTCTTTCAAGCAACGATAAAGTGCAGATAGTTTGAGACATTACTCCCATGAAGAAAAGTCGGCATGGTGCGTGTTGTATTTAATCCCGATGCAATTTCTGTATTTCAGCAACACTCTGAAGTTCCACAGATTACAGAATGCCTCCAGATGTGCTTCGGATACTACTACTGGTCTTTCAGGAATCGATCGAAGTGTAGACAGTTTGAGACATTACTAACATGGAGAAAAGTCGGAATGGTGCGTGTTGTATTCAATCACGATGCAATTTCTGTATTTCAGCAACACTCTGAAGTTCCACAGATTACAGACTGCCTACAGATGTGCTTCGGATACTACTACTGGTCTTTCAGGAATCGATCGAAGTGTAGACAGTTTGAGACATTACTAACATGGAGAAAAGTCGGAATGGTGCGTGTTGTATTCAATCACGATGCAATTTCTGTATTTCAGCAACACTCTGAAGTTCCACAGATTACAGACTGCCTACAGATGTGCTTCGGATACTACTACTGGTCATTCAGGAAACAATCAAAGCGTAGACTCTTTGGGACATTACTCCAACGAAGGAAAGTCGGCATGGTGCGTGTTGTATTCAATCCCGATGTAATTTCTGTATTTCATCAACACTCTGAAGTTCCACAGATTACAGAATGTCTCCAGATGTGATTCGGATACTACTAATGGTTTCCAGGAATCGATCAAATCGTAGACAGATTGAGACATTACAAACATGGAGGAAAGTTCGCATGGTGCCAGTTTTATTTAATCCCGATACAATTTCTGTGTTTAATCAACACTCTGAAAGTCCACAGATTACAGATTGCCTCCAGATGTGCTTCGGATACTACTACTAGTCTTTCAGGATTCAATCAAAGCGAAGACAGTTTGAGAAATTACTCCCATGGAGGAAAGTCCGCATGGTGCCTGTTGTATTTAATCCCGATGCAATTTCTGTGTTTAATCAACACCCTGAAGGTCCACAGATTACAGAATGCCTCCAGATGTGCTTCGGATACTACTACTAGTCTTTCAGGAATCGCTCAAAGCGAAGACAGTTTGGGACATTACTCCCATGGAGAAAAGTCGGCATGGTGCGTGTTGTATTCAATCCCTTTGCCATTGCTGTACTTCATCAACAATCTGAAGGTCCACAGATTACAGAAAGCCTACAGATGTGCTTCGGATACTACTGCTGCATTTTCAGGAAACGATCAAAGTGTAGACAGTTTGAGACATTACTGCCATGAAGAAAAGTCGGCATGGTGCGTGTTGTATACAATCCCGATGAAATTTCTGTATTTCATCAACAATCTGAAGGTCCACACATTACAGAATGCCTACAGATGTGCTTCGGATACTACTACTGGTCATTCAGGAAACAATCAAAGCGTAGACTCTTTGGGACATTACTCCAATGAAGGAAAGTCGGCATGGTGCGTGTTGTATTCAATCCCGATGTAATTTCTGTATTTCATCAACACTCTGAAGTTCCACAGATTACAGAATGTCTCCAGATGTGATTCGGATACTACTAATGGTTTCCAGGAATCGATCAAAGCGTAGACAGATTGAGACATTACTAACATGGAGGAAAGTTCGCATGGTGCCAGTTTTATTTAATCCCGATACAATTTCTGTGTTTAATCAACACTCTGAAAGTCCACAGATTACAGAATGCCTCCAGATGTGCTTCGGATACTACTACTAGTCTTTCAGGATTCGATCAAAGCGAAGACAGTTTGAGACATTACTCCCATGGAGAAAAGGCGGCATTATGCGTGTTGTATTCAATCCCGATGCAATTTCTGTATTTCATCAACACTCTGAAGATCCACACATTACAGAATGCCTGCAGATGTACTTCGGATACTGCTACTGGTCTTTCAGGAATCGATCGAAGTGTAGGCAGTTTGAGACATTACTCCCATGGAGAAAACCCGGCATGGTGAGTGTTGTATTCAATCCCGATGCAATTTCTGTATTTCATCAACATTCTGAAGGTCCACACATTAAAGAATGATTCCAGATGTGCTTCGGATACTACTACTTGTCTTTCAGGAATCGATCAAAGCGTAGACAGTTGTGAGACATTACTCCCATGGAGGAAAGTACGCATGGTGCCTGTTGTATTTAATCCCGATGCAATTTCTGTGTTCCATCAAAACTCTGAAGGTCCACAGATTACAGAATGCATCCAGATGTGCTTCGGATACTACTATTAGTATTTCAGGAATCGATCAAAGCGAAGACAGTTTGAGACATTACTCACATGGAGAAATGTCGGCATGGTGCGTGTTGTATTCAATCCAGATGTAATTTCTATATTTCATCAACACTCTGAAGATCCACACATTACAGACTGCCTACAGATGTGCTTCGAATACTACTACTGGTCTTTCAAGCAACGATAAAGTGTAGACAGTTTGAGACATTACTCCCATGAAGAAAAGTCGGCATGGTGCGTGTTGTATTTAATCCCGATGCAATTTCTGTATTTCATCAACACTCTGAAGGTCCACACATTAAAGAATGCCTCTATATGTGCTTCGGATACTACTACTTGTCTTTCAGGAATCGATCAAAGCGTAGACAGTTTGAGACATTACTCCCATGGAGGAAAGTACGCATGGTGCCTGTTGTATTTAATCCCGATGCAATTTCTGTATTTCATCAACACTCTGAAGGTCCACAGATTACAGAATGCCTCCAGATGTGCTTCGGATACTACTACTGGTCTTTCAGGAATCGATCGAAGTGTAGACAGTTTGAGAAATTACTAACATGGAGAAAAGTCGGAATGGTGCGTGTTGTATTCAATCACGATGCAATTTCTGTATTTCAGCAACACTCTGAAGTTCCACAGATTACAGACTGCCTACAGATGTGCTTCGGATACTACTACTGGTCATTCAGGAAACAATCAAAGCGTAGACTCTTTGGGACATTACTCCTACGAAGGAAAGTCGGCATGGTGCGTTTTGTATTCCATCCCGATGTAATTTCTGTATTTCATCAACACTCTGAAGTTCCACAGATTACAGAATGTCTCCAGATGTGATTCGGATACTACTAATGGTTTCCAGGAATCGATCAAATCGTAGACAGATTGAGACATTACAAACATGGAGGAAAGTTCGCATGGTGCCAGTTTTATTTAATCCCGATACAATTTCTGTGTTTAATCAACACTCTGAAAGTCCACAGATTACAGATTGCCTCCAGATGTGCTTCGGATACTACTACTAGTCTTTCAGGATTCAATCAAAGCGAAGACAGTTTGAGACATTACTCCCATGGAGAAAAGTCGGCATGGTGCGTGTTGTATTCAATCCCGTTGCAATTTCTGTACTTCAACACTCTGAGGGTCCACAGATTACAGAAAGCCTACTGATGTGCTTCGGATACTACTACAGGGCTTTCAGCAAACGATCAAAGTGTAGACAGTTTCAGACATTACTGCCATGAAGAAAAGTCGGCATGGTGCGTGTTGTATTCAGTCCCGATGCAATTTCTGTATTTCATCAACTCTCTGAAGGTCCACACATTACAGAATGCCTCCAGATGTGCTTCGGATACTACTACTGGTCTTTCAGGAATCGATCGAAGTGTAGATAGTTTGAGACATTACTCCCATGGAGAAAAGGCGGCATGGTGCGTGTTGTATTCAATCCCGATGCAATTTCTGTATTTCATCAACACTCTGAAAGTCCACACATTAATGAATGCCTCCAGATGTGCTTCGGATAATACTACTAGTCTTTCAGGAATCGTCAAAGCGTAGACAGTTTGAGAAATTACTCCCATGGAGGAAAGTCCGCATGGTGCCTGTTGTATTTAATCCCGATGCAATTTCTGTGTTTAATCAACACCCTGAAGGTCCACAGATTACAGAATGCCTCCAGATGTGTTTCGGATACTACTACTAGTCTTTCAGGAACCGCTCAAAGCGAAGACAGTTTGGGACATTACTCCCATGGAGAAAAGTCGGCATGGTGCGTGTTGTATTCAATCCCTTTGCCATTGCTGTATTTCTTCAAAAATCTGAAGGTCCACAGATTACAGAAAGCCTACAGATGTGCTTCGGATACTACTGCTGCACTTTCAGGAAACGATCAAAGTGTAGACAGTTTGAGACATTACTGCCATGAAGAAAAGTCGGCATGGTGCGTGTTATATACAATCCCGATGAAATTTCTGTATTTCATCAACAATCTGAAGGTCTACACATTACAGAATGCCTACAGATGTGCTTCGGATACTACTACTGGTCATTCAGGAAACAATCAAAGCGTAGACTCTTTGGGACATTACTCCAATGAAGGAAAGTCGGCATGGTGCGTGTTGTATTCAATCCCGATGTAATTTCTGTATTTCATCAACACTCTGAGGTTCCACAGATTACAGAATGTCTCCAGATGTAATTCGGATACTACTAATGGTTTCCAGGAATCGATCAAAGCGTAGACAGATTGAGACATTACTAACATGGAGGAAAGTTCGCATGGTGCCAGTTTTATTTAATCCGGATACAATTTCTGTGTTTAATCAACACTCTGAAAGTCCACAGATTACAGAATGCCTCCAGATGTGCTTCGGATACTACTACTGGTCTTTCAGGAATCGATCGAAGTGTAGATAGTTTGAGACATTACTCCCATGGAGAAAAGGCGGCATGGTGCGTGTTGTATTCAATCCCGATGCAATTTCTGTATTTCATCAACACTCTGAAAGTCCACACATTAATGAATGCCTCCAGATGTGCTTCGGATAATACTACTAGTCTTTCAGGAATCGTCAAAGAGTAGACAGTTTGAGAAATTACTCCCATGGAGGAAAGTCCGCATGGTGCCTGTTGTATTTAATCCCGATGCAATTTCAGTGTTTAATCAACACCCTGAAGGTCCACAGATTACTGAATGCCTCCAGATGTGTTTCGGATACTACTACTAGTCTTTCAGGAATCGCTCAAAGCGAAGACAGTTTCTGACATTACTCCCATGGAGAAAAGTCGGCATGGTGCGTGTTGTATTCAATCCCTTTGCCATTGCTGTACTTCATCAACAATCTGAAGGTCCACAGATTACAGAAAGCCTACAGATGTGCTTCGGATACTACTGCTGCATTTTCAGGAAACGATCAAAGTGTAGACAGTTTGAGACATTACTGCCATGAAGAAAAGTCGGCATGATGCGTGTTGTATACAATCCCGATGAAATTTCTGTATTTCATCAACAATCTGAAGGTCCACACATTACAGAATGCCTACAGATGTGCTTCGGATACTACTACTAGTCCTTCAGGAATCGATCGAAGCGAAGAGAGTTTGAGACATTACTCCCATGGAGAAAAGGCTGCATTATGCGTGTTGTATTCAATCCCGATGCAATTTCTGTATTTCATCAACACTCTGAAGATCCACACATTACAGAATGCCTGCAGATGTACTTCGGATACTGCTACTGGTCTTTCAGGAATCGATCGAAGTGTAGGCAGTTTGAGACATTACTCCCATGGAGAAAACCCGGCATGGTGAGTGTTGTATTCAATCCCGATGCAATTTCTGTATTTCATCAACATTCTGAAGGTCCACACATTAAAGAATGATTCCAGATGTGCTTCGGATACTACTACTTGTCTTTCAGGAATCGATCAAAGCGTAGACAGTTGTGAGACATTACTCCCATGGAGGAAAGTACGCATGGTGCTTTTGTATTTAATCCCGATGCAATTTCTGTGTTCCATCAAAACTCTGAAGGTCCACAGACTACAGAATGCATCCAGATGTGCTTCGGATACTACTACTAGTATTTCAGGAATCGATCAAAGCGAAGACTGTTTGAGACATTACTCACATGGAGAAATGTCGGCATGGTGCGTGTTGTATTCCATCCAGATGTAATTTCTATATTTCAGTGACACTCTGAAGGTCCACAGATTGCAGACTGCCTACAGATGTGCTTCGAATACTACTACTGGTCTTTCAAGCAACGATAAAGTGTAGACAGTTTGAGACATTACTCCCATGAAGAAAAGTCGGCATGGTGCGTGTTGTATTTAATCCCGATGCAATTTCTGTATTTCATCAACACTCTGAAGGTCCACAGATTACAGAATGCCTCCAGATGTGCTTCGGATACTACTACTGGTCTTTCAGGAATCGATCGAAGTGTAGACAGTTTGAGACATTACTCCCAAGGAGAAAAGTCGGCATGGTGCATGTTGTATTCAATCCCGATGCAATTTCTATACTTCATCAACACTCTGAGGGTCCACAGATTACAGAAAGCCTACAGATGTGCTTCGGATACTACTACAGGGCTTTCAGGAAACGATCAAAGTGTAGACAGTTTCAGACATTACTGCCATGAAGAAATGTCGGTATGGTGCGTGTTTTATTCAATCCCGATGCAATTCCTGTATTTCATCAACACTCTGAAGGTCCACACATTACAGAATGCCTACAAATGTGCTTCGGATACTCCAACTGGTCTTTCCGGAAACGATCAAAGCGTAGACAGTTTGAGACACTACTCCCATGAAGAAAAGTCGGCATTGAGCTTGTTGTCTCCAATCCCGATGCAATTTCTGTATTTCATCAACACTCTGAAGCTCCACACATTTCAGAATGGCTCCAGATGTGCTTCGGCTACTACTACTGGTCTTTCAGGAAACGATCAAATAGTAGACAGTTTGAGACATTACTCCCACGAAGAAAAGTCGGCATGGTGCGTGTTGTATTTAATCCCGATGCAATTTCTGTATTTCATCAACACTCTGAAGGTCCACAGATTACAGAATGCCTCCAGATGTGCTTCGGATACAACTACTGGTCTTTCAGGAATCGATCAAAGCGTAGACAGATTGAGACATTACTCCCATGGAGGAAAGTCCGCATGGTGCCTATTGTATTTAATCCCAATGCAATTTCTGTGTTTAATCAACACTCTAAAGCTCCACAGATTACAGAATGCCTCCAAATGTGCTTCGGATACTACTACTAGTCTTTCAGGAATCGACCAAAGCGAAGAGAGTTTGAGACATTACTCCCATGGAGAAAAGTCGGCATGGTGCGTGTTGTATTCAATCCCGATGGAATTTCTGTATTTCATCAACACTCTGAAGGTCCACAGGTTACAGACTGCCTACTGATGTGCTTCGGATACTACTACTGGTCTTTAGGGAAACGATTAAAGCGTAGACAGTTTGAGACATTACTCCCATGAAGAATAGTCGGCATGGTGCTTGTTGTATTCAATCCCGATGCAATTTCTGTATTTCATCAAACCTCTGAAGGTCCACAGATTACAGAATGCCTCCAGATGTGCTTCGGATACCACTACTGATCTTTCAGGTATCGATCAAAGCGAAGACAGTTTGAGACATTACTCCCATGGAGAAAAGTCGGCATGGTGCGTGTTGTATTTAATCCCGATGAAATTTCAGTATTTCATCAACACTCTGAAGGTCCACACATTACAGAATGCCTCCAGATGTGTTTCGGATACTACTACTAGTCTTTCAGGTATCGCTCAAAACAAAGACAGTTTGGGACATTACTCTAATGAAGAAAAGTCGGCATTGTGCGTGTTGTCTTCAATCCCGATGCAATCTGAATTTCATCAACACTCTGAAGGTCCACACATTGCAGAATGCCTCCAGATGTGCTTCGGATACTACTACTGGTCTTTCAGGAAACGATCAAATAGTAGACAGTTTGAGACATTACTCCCATGAAGAAAAGTCGGCATGGTGCATGTTGTATTTAATCCCGATGCAATTTCTGTATTTCATCAACACTCTGAAGGTCCACAGATTACAGAATGCCGCCAGAGGTGCTTCGGTTACTACTACTAGTCTTTCAGGAATCGATCAAAACGAAGACTGTTTGAGACATTACTCCCATGGAGGAAAGTCCGCATGGTGCTTGTTGTATTAAATCCCGATGCAATTTCTGTGTTTAATCAACACCTTGAAGGTCCACAGTTTACATAATGCCTCCAGATGTGTTTCGGATACTACTACTAGTCTTTCAGGAATCGCTCAAAGCGAAGACAGTTTGGGACATTACTCCCATGGAGAAAAGTCGGCATGGTGCGTGTTGTATTCAATCCCTTTGCCATTGCTGTATTTCATCAACACTCTGAAGGTCCACAGATTACAGAAAGCCTACAGATGTGCTTCGGATACTACTGCTGCACTTTCAGGAAACGATCAAAGTGTAGACAGTTTGAGACATTACTACCATGAAGAAAAGTCGGCATGGTACGTGTTGTATACAATCCCGATGAAATTTCTGTATTTCATCAACAATCTGAAGGTCCACACATTACAGAATGCCTACAGATGTTCTTCGGATACTACTATTAGTCTTTCAGGAATCGATCGAAGCGAAGAGAGTTTGAGATATTACTCCCATGGAGAAAAGGCGGCATGGTGCGTGTTGTATTCAATCCCGATGCAATTTCTGTGTTTCATCAACACTCTGAAGATGCACACATTACAGAATGCCTGCAGATGTACTTCGGATACTGCTACTGGTCTTTCAGGAATCGATCGAAGTGTAGGCAGTTTGAGACATTACTCCCATGGAGGAAAGTACGCATGGTGCCTGTTGTATTTAATCCCGATGCAATTTCTGTGTTCCATCAACACACTGAAGGTCCACAGATTACAGAATGCATCCAGATGTGCTTCGGATACTACTACTAGTATTTCAGGAATCGATCAAAGCGAAGACTGTTTTAGACATTACGCACATGGAGAAATGTCGGCATGGTGCGTGTTGTATGCAATCCAGATGTAATTTCTGTATTTCAGCGACACTCTGAAGGTCCACAGATTACAGACTGCCTACAGATGTGCTTCGAATACTACTACTGGTCTTTCAAGCAACGATAAAGTGTAGACAGTTTGAGACATTACACCCATGGAGAAAAGTCGGCATGGTGCATGTTGTATTCAATCCCGATGAAATTTCTGTACTTCATCAACACTCTGAGGGTCCACAGATTACAGAAAGCCTACAGATGTGCTTCGGATACTACTACAGGGCTTTCAGGAAACGATCAAAGTGTAGACAGTTTCAGACATTACTGCCATGAAGAAAAGTCGGTATGGTGCGTGTTTTATTCAATCCCGATGCGATTCCTGTATTTCATCAACACTCTGAAGGTCCACACAGTACAGAATTCCTCCAGATGTGCCTCGGATACTACTACTAGTCTTTCAGGAATCGATCAAAGCGTAAAAAGTTTGAGACATTATGCCCATGGAGGAATGTCCGCATGGTGCCTGTTGTATTTAATCCCGATGCATTTTCTGTGTTTCATCAACACTCTGAAAGTCCACACATTACAGAATTCCTCCAGATGTGCTTCGGATACTACTACTGGTCTTTCAGGAATCGATCGAAGTGTAGACAATTTGGGACATTACTCCCATGAAGAAAAGTCGGCATGGTGCGTGTTGTATTCAATCCCTATGCAATTTCTGTATTTCATCAACACTCTGAAGTTCCACAGATTACAGAATGCCTCCAGATGTGCTTCGGATACCACTACTGGTCTTTCAGAAATCGATCAAAGCGTAGAAAGTTCGAGACATTACTAACATGGAGAAAAGTCGGCATGGTGCGTGTTGTATTCAATCACGATGCAATTTCTGTATTTCATCAACACACTAAAGTTCCACAGAATACAGAATGCCTCCAGATGTGTTTCGGATACTACTACTGGTTTTTCAGGAATCGATCAAAGCGTAGACAGATTGAGACATTACTCCCATGGAGGAAAGTCCGCATGGTGCCTATTGTATTTAATCCCAATGCAATTTCTGTGTTTAATCAACACTCTAAAGTTCCACAGATTACAGAATGCCTCCAAATGTGCTTCGGCTACTACTACTAGTCTTTCAGGAATCGACCAAAGCGAAGAGAGTTTGAGACATTACTCCCATGGAGAAAAGTCGGCATGGTGCGTGTTGTATTCAATCCCGATGCAATTTCTGTATTTCATCAACACTCTGAAGGTCCACAGTTTACAGACTGCCTACTGATGTGCTTCGGATACTACTACTGGTCTTTAGGGAAACGATTAAAGCGTAGACAGTTTGAGACATTACTCCCATGAAGAATAGTCGGCATGGTGCTTTTTGTATTCTATCCCGATGCAATTTCTGTATTTCATCAAACCTCTGAAGGTCCACAGATTACAGAATGCCTACAGATGTGCTTCGGATACCACTACTGATCTTTCAGGTATCGATCAAAGCGAAGACAGTTTGAGACATTACTCCCATGGAGAAAAGTCGGCATGGTGCGTGTTGTATTCAATCCCAATGCAATTTCTGTATTTCATCAACACTCTGAAGGTCCACAGGTTACAGACTGCCTACTGATGTGCTTCGGATACTACTGCTGGTCTTTAGGGAAACGATTAAAGCGTAGACAGTTTGAGACATTACTCCCATGAAGAAAAGTCGGCATGGTGGTTGTTGTATTCAATCCCGATGCAATTTCTGTATTTCATCAACACTCTGAAAGTCCACAGATTACAGAATGCCTCCAGATGTGCTTCGGATAAAACTACTGGTCTTTCAGGAATCGATAAAAGCGAAGACAGTTTGAGACATTACTCCCATGGAGAAAAGTCGGCATGGTGCGTGTTGTATTCAATCCCGATTCAATTTCTGTATTTCATCAACACTCTGAAGGTCCACAGATTACAGACTGCCTACAGATTTGCTTCGGAAGCTACTACTGGTCTTTCAGGAAACGAACAAAGTGTAGACAGTTTGAGACATTACTCCCATGAAGAAAATTCGGCATGGTGCGTGTTGTATTCAATCCCGATGCAATTCCTGTATTTCATCAACACTCTGAAGGTCCACACATTACAGAATGCCTACAGATGTGCTTCGGATACTCCAACTGGTCTTTCCGGAAACGATCAAAGCGTAGACAGTTTGAGACACTACTCCCATGAAGAAAAGTCGGCATTGAGCGTGTTGTATTCAATCCCGATGCAATTTCTGTATTTCATCAACACTCTGAAGGTTCACAGATTACAGAATGCCGCCAGAGGTGCTTCAGATACTACTACAGGTCTTCCGGCATCGATCAAAGCGCAGATAGTTCGAGACATTTCTCACATGTAGAAAAGTCGGCATGGTGCGTGTTGTATTTAATCCCGATGAAATTTCAGTATTTCATCAACACTCTGAAGGTCCACACATTACAGAATGCCTCCAGATGTGCTTCGGATAATACTACTAGTCTTTCAGAAATCGTCAAAGCGTAGTGAGTTTGAGAAATTACTCCCATGGAGGAAAGTCCGCATGGAGCCTGTTGTATTTAATCCCGATGCAATTTCTGTGTTTAATCAACACCCTGAGGGTCCACAGTTTACAGAATGCCTCCAGATGTGTTTCGGATACTACTACTAGTCTTTCAGGAATCGCTCAAAGCAAAGACAGTTTGGGACATTACCCTAATGAAGAAAAGTCGGCATTGTGCGTGTTGTCTTCAATCCCGATGCAATCTGAATTTCATCAACACTCTGAAGGTCCACACATTGCAGAATGCCTCCTGATGTGCTTCGGATACTACTACTGGTCTTTCAGGAAACGATCAAATAGTAGACAGTTTGAGACATTACTCCCATGAAGAAAAGTCGTCATGGTGCATGTTGTATTCAATCCAGATGCAATTTCTGTATTTCATCAACACTCTGAATGCCGACACATTACAGAATGCCTCCAGATGTGCTTCGGATACTACTACTAGTCTTTCAGGAATCGATCAAAGTGAAGAGAGTTTGAGACATTACTCCCATGGAGAAATGTCCGCATGGTGCGTGTTGTATTCAATCCAGATGCAATTTCTGTATTTCATCAACACTCTGAAGGTCCACAGAATACAAAATGCATACATTTGTGCTTCGGATACCACTACTGGTCTTTAGGGAAACGATCAAAGCGTAGTTAGTTTGAGACATTACTCCCATGAAGAAAAGTCGGCATGGTGCGTGTTGTATTCAATCCAGATGCAATTTCTGTATTTCATCAACACTCTGAATGCCGACACATTACAGAATGCCTCCAGATGTGCTTCGGATACTACTACTAGTCTTTCAGGAATCGATCAAAGCGAAGAGAGTTTGAGACATTACTCCCATGGAGAAATGTCCGCATGGTGCGTGTTGTATTCAATCCAGATGCAATTTCTGTATTTCATCAACACTCTGAAGGTCCACACATTACAGAATGCCTACAGATGTGCTTCGGATACTCCAACTGGTCTTTCCGGAAACGATCAAAGCGTAGACAGTTTGAGACACTACTCCCATGAAGAAAAGTCGGCATTGAGCGTGTTGTATTCAATCCCGATGCAATTTCTGTATTTCTTCAACACCCTGAAGGTCCACAGATTACAGAATGCGCCAGATGTGCTTCGGATACTACTACAGGTCTTTCAGGAATTGATCGAAGTGTAGACAGTTTGAGACATTACTCCCATGGAGAAAAGCCGTTATGGTGCATGTTGTGTTCAATCCGGATGCTATTTCTGTATTTCATCAACACTCTGAAGGTCCACACATTACAGAATGCCTCCAGATGTGCTTCGGATACTAATACTGGTCTTCCAGGAATCGGTCGAAGTGTAGGCAGTTTTAGACATTACTGCCATGGAGAAAAGACGGCATGGTGCGTGTTGTATTCAATCCCGATGCAATTTCTGTATTTCATCAACACTCTGAAGGTCCACAGTTTACAGACTGCCTACTGATGTGCTTCGGATACTACTACTGGTCTTTAGGGAAACGATTAAAGCGTAGACAGTTTGAGACATTACTCCCATGAAGAATAGTCGGCATGGTGCTTTTTGTATTCAATCCCGATGCAATTTCTGTATTTCATCAAACCTCTGAAGGTCCACAGATTACAGAATGCCTACAGATGTGCTTCGGATACCACTACTGATCTTTCAGGTATCGATCAAAGCGAAGACAGTTTGAGACATTACTCCCATGGAGAAAAGTCGGCATGGTGCGTGTTGTATTCAATCCCAATGCAATTTCTGTATTTCATCAACACTCTGAAGGTCCACAGGTTACAGACTGCCTACTGATGTGCTTCGGATACTACTGCTGGTCTTTAGGGAAACGATTAAAGCGTAGACAGTTTGAGACATTACTCCCATGAAGAAAAGTCGGCATGGTGCTTGTTGTATTCAATCCCGATGCAATTTCTGTATTTCATCAACACTCTGAAAGTCCACAGATTACAGAATGCCTCCAGATGTGCTTCGGATAAAACTACTGGTCTTTCAGGAATCGATAAAAGCGAAGACAGTTTGAGACATTACTCCCATGGAGAAAAGTCGGCATGGTGCGTGTTGTATTCAATCCCGATTCAATTTCTGTATTTCATCAACACTCTGAAGGTCCACAGATTACAGACTGCCTACAGATTTGCTTCGGAAGCTGCTACTGGTCTTTCAGGAAACGAACAAAGTGTAGACAGTTTGAGACATTACTCCCATGAAGAAAATTCGGCATGGTGCGTGTTGTATTCAATCCCGATGCAATTCCTGTATTTCATCAACACTCTGAAGGTCCACACATTACAGAATGCCTACAGATGTGCTTCGGATACTCCAACTGGTCTTTCCGGAAACGATCAAAGCGTAGACAGTTTGAGACACTACTCCCATGAAGAAAAGTCGGCATTGAGCGTGTTGTATTCAATCCCGAAGCAATTTCTGTATTTCATCAACACTCTGAAAGTTCACAGATTACAGAATGCCGCCAGAGGTGCTTCAGATACTACTACAGGTCTTCCGGCATCGATCAAAGCGCAGATAGTTCAAGACATTTCTCACATGTAGAAAAGTCGGCATGGTGCGTGTTGTATTTAATCCCGATGAAATTTCAGTATTTCATCAACACTCTGAAGGTCCACACATTACAGAATGCCTCCAGATGTGCTTCGGATAATACTACTAGTCTTTCAGAAATCGTCAAAGCGTAGTGAGTTTGAGAAATTACTCCCATGGAGGAAAGTCCGCATGGAGCCTGTTGTATTTAATCCCGATGCAATTTCTGTGTTTAATCAACACCCTGAGGGTCCACAGTTTACAGAATGCCTCCAGATGTGTTTCGGATACTACTACTAGTCTTTCAGGAATCGCTCAAAGCAAAGACAGTTTGGGACATTACCCTAATGAAGAAAAGTCGGCATTGTGCGTGTTGTCTTCAATCCCGATGCAATCTGAATTTCATCAACACTCTGAAGGTCCACACATTGCAGAATGCCTCCAGATGTGCTTCGGATACTACTACTGGCCTTTCAGGAAACGATCAAATAGTAGACAGTTTGAGACATTACTCCCATGCAGAAAAGTCGGCATGGTGCATGTTGTATTTAATCCCGATGCAATTTCTGTATTTCATCAACACTCTGAAGGTCCACAGATTACAGAATGCCACCAGAGGTGCTTCGGTTACTACTACTAGTCTTTCAGGAATCGATCAAAACGAAGACTGTTTGAGACATTACTCCCATGGAGAAAAGTCGGCATGTTGCGTGTTGTATTCAATCCAGATGCAATTTCTGTATTTCATCAACACTCTAAAGGTCCACATATTACAGAATGCATGCATTTGTGCTTCGGATACCACTACTGGTCTTTAGGGAAACGATCAAAGCGTAGACAGTTTGAGACATTACTCCCATGAAGAAAAGTCGTCATGGTGCATGTTGTATTCAATCCAGATGCAATTTCTGTATTTCATCAACACTCTGAATGCCGACACATTACAGAATGCCTCCAGATGTGCTTCGGATACTACTACTAGTCTTTCAGGAATCGATCAAAGCGAAGAGAGTTTGAGACATTACTCCCATGGAGAAATGTCCGCATGGTGCGTGTTGTATTCAATCCAGATGCAATTTCTGTATTTCATCAACACCCTGAAGGTCCACAGAATACAAAATGCATACATTTGTGCTTCGGATACCACTACTGGTCTTTAGGGAAACGATCAAGGCGTAGATAGTTTGAGACATTACTCCCATGAAGAAAAGTCGGCATGGTGCGTGTTGTATTTAATGCCGATGCAATTTCTGTATTTCTTCAACACCCTGAAGGTCCACAGATTACAGAATGCGCCAGATGTGCTTCGGATACTACTACAGGTCTTTCAGGAATTGATCGAAGTGTAGACAGTTTGAGACATTACTCCCATGGAGAAAAGCCGTTATGGTGCGTGTTGTGTTCAATCCGGATGCTATTTCTGTATTTCATCAACACTCTGAAGGTCCACACATTACAGAATGCCTCCAGATGTGCTTCGGATACTAATACTGGTCTTCCAGGAATCGGTCGAAGTGTAGGCAGTTTTAGACATTACTGCCATGGAGAAAAGACGGCATGGTGCGTGTTGTATTCAATCCCGATGCAATTTCTGTGTTTAATCAACACCCTGAAGGTCCACAGATTACAGAATGCCTCCAGATGTGCTTCGGATACTACTACTAGTCTCTCAGGAATCGCTCAAAGCAAAGACAGTTTGGGACATTACCCTAATGAAGAAAAGTCGGCATTGTGCGTGTTGTCTTCAATCCCGATGCAATCTGAATTTCATCAACACTCTGAAGGTCCACACATTGCAGAATGCCTCCAGATGTGCTTCGGATACTACTACTGGCCTTTCAGGAAACGATCAAATAGTAGACAGTTTGAGACATTACTCCCATGAAGAAAAGTCGGCATGGTGCATGTTGTATTTAATCCCGATGCAATTTCTGTATTTCATCAACACTCTGAAGGTCCACAGATTACAGAATGCCGCCAGAGGTGCTTCGGTTACTACTACTAGTCTTTCAGGAATCGATCAAAACGAAGACTGTTTGAGACATTACTCCCATGGAGAAAAGTCGGCATGTTGCGTGTTGTATTCAATCCAGATGCAATTTCTGTATTTCATCAACACTCTAAAGGTCCACATATTACAGAATGCATGCATTTGTGCTTCGGATACCACTACTGGTCTTTAGGGAAACGATCAAAGCGTAGACAGTTTGAGACATTACTCCCATGAAGAAAAGTCGTCATGGTGCATGTTGTATTCAATCCAGATGCAATTTCTGTATTTCATCAACACTCTGAATGCCGACACATTACAGAATGCCTCCAGATGTGCTTCGGATACTACTACTAGTCTTTCAGGAATCGATCAAAGCGAAGAGAGTTTGAGACATTACTCCCATGGAGAAATGTCCGCATGGTGCGTGTTGTATTCAATCCAGATGCAATTTCTGTATTTCATCAACACTCTGAAGGTCCACAGAATACAAAATGCATACATTTGTGCTTCGGATACCACTACTGGTCTTTAGGGAAACGATCAAGGCGTAGATAGTTTGAGACATTACTCCCATGAAGAAAAGTCGGCATGGTGCGTGTTGTATTTAATGCCGATGCAATTTCTGTATTTCTTCAACACCCTGAAGGTCCACAGATTACAGAATGCGCCAGATGTGCTTCGGATACTACTACAGGTCTTTCAGGAATTGATCGAAGTGTAGACAGTTTGAGACATTACTCCCATGGAGAAAAGCCGTTATGGTGCGTGTTGTGTTCAATCCGGATGCTATTTCTGTATTTCATCAACACTCTGAAGGTCCACACATTACAGAATGCCTCCAGATGTGCTTCGGATACTAATACTGGTCTTCCAGGAATCGGTCGAAGTGTAGGCAGTTTTAGACATTACTGCCATGGAGAAAAGACGGCATGGTGCGTGTTGTATTCAATCCCGATGCAATTTCTGTGTTTAATCAACACCCTGAAGGTCCACAGATTACAGAATGCCTCCAGATGTGCTTCGGATACTACTACTAGTCTTTCAGGAATCGCTCAAAGCAAAGACAGTTTGGGACATTACTCTAATGAAGAAAAGTCGGCATTGTGCGTGTTGTCTTCAATCCCGATGCAATCTGAATTTCATCAACACTCTGAAGGTCCACACATTACAGAATGCCTCCAGATGTGCTTCGGATACTAATACTGGTCTTCCAGGAATCGGTCGAAGTGTAGGCAGTTTTAGACATTACTCCCATGGAGAAAAGACGGCATGGTCCGTGTTATATTCAATCCCGATGCAATTTCTGTATTTCATCAACACTCTGAAGGCCGACACATTACAGCATGCCTCCAGATGTGCTTCGGATACTACTACTAGTCTTTCAGGAATCGATCAAATCGAAGACTGTTTGAGACATTACTCCCATGGAGAAATGTCCGCATGGTGCGTGTTGTATTCAATCCAGATGCAATTTCTGTATTTCATCAACACTCTGAAGGTCCACAGAATACAAAATGCATACATTTGTGCTTCGGATACCACTACTGGTCTTTAGGGAAACGATCAAAGCGTAGATAAATTGAGACATTACTCCCATGAAGAAAAGTCGGCATGGTGCGTGTTGTGTTCAATCCAGATGCAATTTCTGTATTTCATCAACACTCTGAAGGTCCACACATTACAGAATGCCTCCAGATGTGCTTCGGATACTAATACTGGTCTTCCAGGAATCGGTCGAAGTGTAGGCAGTTTTAGACATTACTCCCATGGAGAAAAGACGGCATGGTCCGTGTTATATTCAATCCCGATGCAATTTCTGTATTTCACAAACACTCTGAAGGTCCAAACATTAAAGAATGCCTCCAGATGTGCTTCAGATACTACTACTTGTCTTTCAGGAATCGATCAAAGCGTAGACAGTTTGAGACATTACTCCCATGGAGGAAAGTCCGCATGGTGCCTGTTGTATTTAATCCCGATGCAATTTCTGTGTTTCATCAACACTCTGAAGTTCCACAGATTTCAGAATGCCTCCAGATGTGCTTCAGATACTACTACTAGTCTCTCAGGAATCGATCAAATAGTAGACAGTCTGAGACATTACTCCCACGAAGAAAAGTCGGCATGGTGCGTGTTGTATTTAATCCCGATGCAATTTCTGTATTTCATCAACACTCTGAAGGTCCACAGATTACAGAATGCCGCCAGAGGTGCTTCGGATACTACTACTAGTCTTTCAGGAATCGATCAAAGCGAAGACTGTTTGAGACATTACTCCAATGAAGAAAAGTCGGCATGGTGCGTGTTGTATTCAATCCCGATGCAATTTCTGTATTTCATCAACACTCTGAAGGTCCACACAGTACAGAATTCCTCCAGATGTGCTTCGGATACTACTACTAGTCTTTCAGGAATCGATCAAAGCGTAAAAAGTTTGAGACATTATGCCCATGGAGGAACGTCCGCATGGTGCCTGTTGTATTTAATCCCGATGCATTTTCTGTGTTTCATCAACACTCTGAAAGTCCACACATTACAGAATTCCTCCATTTGTGCTTCGGATAATACTACTAGTCTTTCAGAAATTGTCAAAGCCTAGAGAGTTTGAGAAATTACTCCCATGGAGGAAAGTCCGCATGGTGCCTGTTGTATTTAATCCCGATGAAATTTCAGTATTTCATCAACACTCTGAAGGTCCACACATTACAGAATGCCTCCAGATGTGCTTCGGATAATACTACTAGTCTTTCAGAAATCGTCAAAGCGTAGAGAGTTTGAGAAATTACTCCCGTGGAGGAAAGTCCGCACGGTGCCTGTTGTATTTAATCCCGATGCAATTTCTGTGTTTAATTAACACCCTGAAGGTCCACAGATTACAGAATGCCTCCAGATGTGTTTCGGATACTACTACTAGTCTTTCAGGAATCGCTCAAAGAGGAGACAGTTTGGGACATTACTCCCATGAAGAAAAGTCGGCATTGAGCGTGTTGTCTTCAATCCCGATGCAATCTGAATTTCATCACCACTCTGAAGGTCCACACATTGCAGAATGCCTCCAGATGTGCTTCGGATACTACTACTGGTCTTTCAGGAAACGATCAAATAGTAGACAGTTTGAGACATTACTCCCATGAAGAAAAGTCGGCATGGTGCATGTTGTATTTAATCCCGATGCAATTTCTGTATTTCATCAACACTCTGAAGGTCGACAGATTACAGAATGCCGCCAGAGGTGCTTCGGTTACTAATACTAGTCTTTCAGGAATCGATCAAAACGAAGACTGTTTGAGACATTACTCCCATGGAGAAATGTCCGCATGTTGCGTGTTGTATTCAATCCAGATGCAATTTCTGTATTTCATCAACACTCTAAAGGTCCACATATTACAGAATGCATACATTTGTGCTTCGGATACCACTACTGGTCTTTAGGGAAACGATCAAAGCGTAGACAGTTTGAGACATTACTCCCATGAAGAAAAGTCGTCATGGTGCATGTTGTATTCAATCCAGATGCAATTTCTGTATTTCATCAACACTCTGAAGGCCGACACATTACAGAGTGCCTCCAGATGTGCTTCGGATACTACTACTAGTCTTTCAGGAATCGATCAAAGCGAAGACTGTTTGAGACATTACTCCCATGGAGAAATGTCCGCATGGTGCGTGTTGTAATCAATCCAGATGCAATTTCTGTATTTCATCAACACTCTGAAGGTCACCAGAATACAAAATGCATACATTTGTGCTTCGGATACCACTACTGGTCTTTAGGGAAACGATCAAAGCGTAGATAGTTTGAGACATTACTCCCATGAAGAAAAGTCGGCATGGTGCGTGTTGTGTTCAATCCAGATGCAATTTCTGTATTTTATCAACACTCTGAAGGTCCACACATTACAGAATGCCTCCAGATGTGCTTCGGATACTAATACTGGTCTTCCAAGAATCGGTCGAAGTGTAGGCAGTTTTAGACATTACTCCCATGGAGAAAAGACGGCATGGTGCCTGTTTTATTTAATCCCGATGCAATTTCTGTGTATCATCAACACTCTGAAGGTCCACAGATTTCAGAATGCCTCCAGATGTGCTTCGTATACTACTACTAGTATTTCAGGAATCGATCAAAGCGAAAACTGTTTGAGACGTTACTCCCATAGAGAAATGTCGGCATGGTGCGTGTTGTATTGAATCCCGATGCAATTTCTGTATTTCATCAACACTCTGAAGGTCCACACACTACAGAATGCCTCCAGATGTGATTCGGATATTAGTAATGGTTTCCAGGAATCGATCAAAGCGCAGACAGATTGAGACATTACTAACATGGAGGAAAGTCCGCATGGTGCCTGTTTTATTCAATCCCGATACAATTTCTGTGTTTAATCAACACTCTGAAAGTCCACAGATTACAGAATGCCTCCAGATGTGCTTCAGATACTACTACAAGTCTTTCAGGAATCAATCAAGGCGAAGACAGTTTGAGACATTACTCCCATGGAGAAAAGTCGGCATGGTGCGTGTTGTATTGAATCCCGATGCAATTTCTGTACTTCATCAACACTCTGAGGGTCCACAGATTACAGAAAGCCTACAGATGTGCTTCGGATACTACTACAGGGCTTTCAGGAAACTATCAAAGTGTAGACAGTTTCAGACATTACTGCCATGAAGAAAAGTCGGCATGGTGCGTGTTGTATTCAATCCCGATGCAGTTTCTGTATTTCATCAACTCTCTGAAGGTCCACACATTACAGAAAACCTCCAGATGTGCTTCGGATACTACTACTGGTCTTTCAGGAATCGATCGAAGTGTAGACAGTTTGAGACATTACTCACATGGAGAAAAGCCGGCATGGTGCGTGTTGTATTCAATCCCGATGCAATTTCTGTATTTCATCAACACTCTGAAGGTCCACACATTAATGAATGCCTCCAGATGTTCTTCGGATACTACTGCTTGTCTTTCAGGAATCGATCAAAACGTAGACAGTTTGAGGCATTACTCCCATGGAGGAAAGTACGCATGGTGCCTGTTGTATTTAATCCCGATGCAATTTCTGAGTTCCATCAACACTCTGAAGGTCCACAGATTACAGAATGCATCCACATGTGCTTCGGATACTACTACTAGTATTTCAGGAATCGATCAAAGCGACGACTGTTTGAAACATTATTCCCATGGAGAAATGTCGGCATGGTGAGTATTGTATTCAATCCCTATGCAATTTGTGTATTTCATCAACACTCTGAAGGCCCACAGATTACAGACTGCCTACAGATGTGCTTCGGATAATACTACTAGTCTCTCAGGAATCGTCAAAGCGTAGACAGTTTGAGAAATTACTCCCCTGGAGGAAAGTCCGCATGGTGCCTGTTGTATTTAATCCCGATGCAATTTCTGTGTTTAATCAACACCCTGAAGGTCCACAGATTACAGAATGCCTCCAGATGTGCTTCGGATACTACTACTAGTCTTTCAGGAATCGCTCAAAACGAAGACAGTTTGGGACATTACTCCCATGGAGAAAAGTCGGCATGGTGCGTGTTGTATTCAATCCCGTTGCCATTGCTGTATTTCATCAACACTCTGAAGGTCCACAGATTACAGAAAGCCTACAGATGTGCTTCGGATACTACTACTGGTCTTTCTGGAAACGATCAAAGTGTAGACAGTTTGAGACATTACTGCCATGAAGAAAAGTCGACATGGTGCGTGTTGTATTCAATCCCGATGCAATTTCTGTATTTCATCAACACTCTAAAGGTCCACACATTACAGAATGACTCCAGATGTGATTCGGATACTACCAATGGTTTTCCAGGAATCGATCAAAGCGTAGACAGTTTGAGAAATTACTCCCATGGAGGAAAGTCTGCATGGTGCCTGTTGTATTTAATCCCGATGCAATTTCTGTGTTTAATCAACACTCTGAAGGTCCACAAATTGCAGAATGCCTCCAGATTTGCTTCGGATACTACTACTTGTCTTTCAGGAATCGATCAAAGCGTAGACAGTTTGAGACATTACTCCCATGGAGGAAAGTACGCATGGTGCCTGTTGTATTTAATCCCGATGCAATTTCTGTGTTCCATCAACACTCTGAAGGTCCACAGATTACAGAATGCATCCACATGTGCTTCGGATACTACTACTAGTATTTCAGGAATCGATCAAAGCGAAGACTGTTTGAGACATTACTCACATGGAGAAATGTCGACATGGTGCGTGTTGTATTCAATCCAGATGTAATTTCTGTATTTCAGCGACACTCTGAAGGTCCACAGATTGCAGACTGCCTACAGATGTGCTTCGAATACTACTACTGGTCTTTCAAGCAACGATAAAGTGTAGACAGTTTGAGACATTACTCCCATGAAGAAAAGTCGGCATGGTGCGTGTTGTATTTAATCCCGATGCAATTTCTGTATTTCATCAACACTCTGAAGGTCCACAGATTACAGAATGCCTCCAGATGTGCTTCGGATACTACTACTGGTCTTTCAGGAATCGATCGAAGTGTAGACAGTTTGAGACATTACTCCCATGGAGAAAAGTCGGCATGGTGCATTTTGTATTCAATCCCGATGCAATTTCTGTACTTCATCAACACTCTGAGGGTCCACAGATTACAGAAAGCCTACAGATGTGCTTCGGATACTACTACAGGGCTTTCAGGAAACGATCAAAGTGTAGACAGTTTCAGACATTACTGCCATGAAGAAAAGTCGGTATGGTGCGTGTTTTATTCAATCCCGATGCAATTTCTGTATTTCATCAACACTCTGAAGGTCCACACATTACAGAATGCCTACAGATGTGCTTCGGATACTCCAACTGGTCTTTCCGGAAACGATCAAAGCGTAGACAGTTTGAGACATTACTCCCATGAAGAAAAGTCGGCATGGTGCGTGTTGTATTTAATCCCGATGCAATTTCTGTATTTCATCAACACTCTGAAGGTCCACATATTACAGAATGCCTCCAGATGTGCTTCGGATACTACTACTGGTCTTTCAGGAAACGATCAATTAGTAGACAGTCTGAGACATTACTCCCAAGGAGGAACGTCCGCATGGTGCCTGTTGTATTTAATCCCGATGCATTTTCTGTGTTTCATCAGCACTCTGAAAGTCCACACATTACAGAATTTCTCCAGATGTGCTTCGGATACTACTACTGGTCTTTCAGGAATCGATCGAAGTGTAGACAGTTTGGGACATTACTCCCATGAAGAAAAGCCGGCATGGTGCGTGTTGTATTCAATCCCGATGCAATTTCTGTATTTCATCAACACTCTGAAAGTCCACAGATTACGGAATGCCTCCAGATGTGCTTCGGATACCACTACTGGTCTTTCAGGAATCGATCAAATCGTAGAAAGTTCGAGACATTACTAACATGGAGAAAAGTCGGCATGGTGCGTGTTGTATTCAATCACGATGCAATTTCTGTATTTCATCAACACACTGAAGTTCCACAGAATACAGAATGCCTCCAGATGTGTTTCGGATACTACTACTGGTATTTCAGGAATCGATCAAAGCGTAGACAGATTGAGACATTACTCCCATGGAGGAAAGTCCACATGGTGCCTATTGTATTTAATCCCAATGCAATTTCTGTGTTTAATCAACACTCTAAATTTCCACAGATTACAGAATGCCTCCAAATGTGCTTCGGCTACTACTACTAGTCGTTCAGGAATCGATCAAAGCGAAGACAGTTTGAGACATTACTCCCATGGAGAAAAGTCGGCATGGTGGGTGTTGTATTCAATCCCGATGCAATTTCTGTATTTCATCAAACCTCTGAAGGTCCACAGATAACAGAATGCCTCCAGATGTGCTTCGGATACCACTACTGATCTTTCAGGTATCGATCAAAGCGAAGACAGTTTGAGACATTACTCCCATGGAGAAAAGACGGCATGGTGCGTGTTGTATTCAATCCCGATGCAATTTCTGTATTTCATCAACACTCTGAAGGTCCACAGGTTACAGACTGCCTACTGATGTGCTTCGGATACTACTACTGGTCTTTAGGGAAACGATTAAAGCGTAGACAGTTTGAGACATTACTCCCATGGAGGAAAGTCCGCATGGTGCCTGTTGTCTTTAATCCCGATGAAATTTCAGTATTTCATCAACACTCTGAAGGTCCACACATTACAGAATGCCTCCAGATGTGCTTCGGATAATACTACTAGTCTTTCAGAAATCGTCAAAGCGTAGAGAGTTTGAGAAATTACTCCCATGGAGGAAAGTCCGCATGGTGCCTGTTGTATTTAATCCCGATGCAATTTCTGTGTTTAATCAACACCCTGAAGGTCCACAGATTACAGAATGCCTCCAGATGTGTTTCGGATACTACTACTAGTCTTTCAGGAATCGCTCAAAGCGAAGACAGTTTGGGACATTACTCCCATGAAGAAAAGTCGGCATTGAGCGTGTTGTCTTCAATCCCGATGCAATCTGAATTTCATCAACACTCTGAAGGTCCACACATTGCAGAATGCCTCCAGATGTGCTTCGGATACTACTACTGGTCTTTCAGGAAACGATCAAATAGTAGACAGTTTGAGACATTACTCCCATGAAGAAAAGTCGTCATGGTGCATGTTGTATTCAATCCAGATGCAATTTCTGTATTTCATCAACACTCTGAATGTCCAAACATTAAAGAATGCCTCCAGATGTGCTTCGGATACTACTACTTGTCTTTCAGGAATCGATCAAAGCGAAGACTGTTTAAGACATCACTCCGATATAGAAATGTCGGCATGGTGCGTGTTGTATTCAATCCAGATGCAATTTCAGTATTTCATCAACCCTGTGAAGGTCCACAGATACCAGACAGCCTACAGATGTGCTTCAGATACTACTACTGGTCTTTCAAGCAACGATAAAGTGTAGACAGTTTGAGACATTACTCCCATGAAGAAAAGTCGGCATGGTGCGTGTTGTATTTAATCCCGATGCAATTTCTGTATTTCATCAACACTCTGAAGGTCCACACACTACAGAATGCCTCCAGATGTGATTCGGATACTACTAATGGTTTCCAGGAATCGATCAAAGCGTAGACAGATTGACACATTTCTAACATGGTGGAAAGTCCGCATGGTGCCTGTTTTACTTAATCCCAATGCAATTTCTGTGTTTAATCAACACCCTGAAGTTCCACAGATCACAGAATGCCTCCAAATGTGCTTCCTCTACTACTACTAGTCTTTCAGGAATCGATCAAAGCGAAGAGAGTTTGAGACATTACTCCCATCAAAGCGTAGACAGATTGACACATTTCTAACATGGTGGAAAGTCCGCATGGTGCCTGTTTTACTTAATCCCAATGCAATTTCTGTGTTTAATCAACACCCTGAAGTTCCACAGATCACAGAATGCTTCCAAATGTGCTTCCTCTACTACTACTAGTCTTTCAGGAATCGATCAAAGCGAAGAGAGTTTGAGACATTACTCCCATGGAGAAAAGTCGGCATGGTGCGTGTTGTATTCAGTCCCGATGCAATTTCTGTATTTCATCAAACCTCTGAAGGTCCACAGATTACAGAATGCCTCCCGATGTGATTCGGATACTACTACAGGTCTTCCGGCATCGATCAAAGCGCAGATAGTTTGAGACATTTCTCACAAGGGGAAAAGTCGGCATGGTGCGTGTTGTATTTAATCCCGATGCAATTTCAGTATTTCATCAACACTCTGAAGGTCCACACATTACTGAATGCCTCCAGATGTGCTTCGGATAATACTACTAGTATAACAGGAATCGTCAAAGCGTAGACAGTTTGAGAAATTACTCCCATGGAGGAAAGTCCGCATGGTGCCTGTTGTATTTAATCCCGATGCAATTTCTGTTTTTAATCAACAACCTGAAGGTCCACAGATTACAGAATGCCTCCAGATGTGTTTCGAATACTACTACTAGTCTTTCAGGAATCGCTCAAAGCGAAGACAGTTAGGGACATTACTCCCATGAAGAAAAGTCGGCATTGAGCGTGTTGTCTTCAATCCCGATGCAATTTCTGTATTTCATCAACACTCTTAAGGTCTACACATTACAGAATGCCTCCAGATGTGCTTCGGATACTACTACTGGTCTTTCAGGAATCGATCGAAGTGTAGGCAGTTTTAGACATTACTCCCATGGAGAAAAGCCGTCATGGTGCGTGTTGTATTCAATCCCGATGCAATTTCTGTATTTCATCAACACTCTGAAGGTCCAAACATTAAAGAATGCCTCCATATGTGCTTCGGATACTACTACTTGTCTTTCAGGAATCGATCAAAGCGTACACAGTTTGAGACATTACTCCCATGGAGGAAAGTCCGCATGGTACCTGTTGCATTTAATCCCGATGCAATTTCAGTGTTTCATCAACACTCTGAAGGTCCACAGATTTCAGAATGCCTCCAGATGTGCTTCAGATACTACTACTAGTCTTTCAGGAATCGATCAAAGCGAAGACTGTTTAAGACATTACTCCGATATAGAAATGTCGGCATAGTGCGTGTTGTATTTAATCCGGATGCAATTTCTGTATTTCATCAACACTCTGAAGGTCCACACAGTTCAGAATTCCTCCAGATGTGCTTCGGATACTACTACTAGACTTTCAGGAACCGATCAAAGCGTAAAAAGTTTGAGACATTATGCCCATGGAGGAAAGTCCGCATGGTGCCTGTTGTATTTAATCCCGATGCTTTTTTTGTGTTTCATCAACACTCTGAAAGTCCACACATTAAAGAATTCCTCCAGATGTGCTTCGGATACTACTACTGGTCTTTCAGGAATCGTTCTAAGTGCAGACAGTTTGAGACATTACTAACATGGATAAAAGTCGGCATGGTGCGTGTTGTATTCAATCACGATGCAATTTCTGTATTTCATCAACACACTGAGGATCCACAGATTACAGAATGCCTCCAGATGTGTTTCGGATACTACTACTGGTTTTTCAGGAATCGGTCAAAGCGTAGACAGATTGAGACATTACTCCCATGGACGAAAATCCGCATGGTGCCTATTGTATTTAATCCCAATGCAATTTCTGTGTTTAATCAACACTCTGAAGTTCCACAGATTACAGAATGCCTCCAAATGTGCTTCGGCTACTACTACTAGTCTTTCAGGAATCGATCAACGCGAAGAGAGTTTGAGACATTACTCCCATGGAGAAAAGTCGGCATGGTGTGTGTTGTATTCAGTCCCGATGCAATTTCTGTATTTCATCAACACTCTGAAGGTCCACAGATTACAGAGTGCCTACTGATGTGCTTCGGATACTACTACTGGTCTTTAGGGAAACGATTAAAGCGTAGACAGTTTGAGACATTACTCACATGAAGAAAAGTCGGCATGGTGCTTGTTGTATTCAAACCCGATGCAATTTCTGTATTTCATCAACACTCTGAAGGTCCACACACTACTCAAGATGTCCTTCGGATACTACTACTATTCTTTCGGGAATCGACCGAAGTGTAGACAGTTTGAGACATTACGCCCATGGAGAAAAGTTGGCATGGTGCGTGTTGTATTCAATCCCGATGCAATTTCTGTATTTCATCAACACTCTGAAAGTCCACAGATTACAGAATACCTCCAGATGTGCTTCGGATACCACTACTGGTCTTTCAGGAATCGATCAAAGCGAAGACAGTTTGAGACATAACTCCCATGGAGAAAAGTCGGCAAAGTGCGTGTTGTATTGTATCCCGATGCAATTTCTGTATTTCATCAACACTCTGAAGGTCCACAGATTACAGACTGCCTACATATTTGCTTCGGATGCTACTACTTGTCTTTCAAGCAACGATAAAGTGTAGACAGTTTGAGACATTACTCCCATGAAGAAAAGTCGGCATGGTGCGTGTTGTATTTAATACCGATGCAATTTCTGTGTTTCATCAGCACTCTTTAGGTCCACAGAGTACAGAATGCGTCCAGATGTGCTTCGGATTCTACTTCTGGTCTCCCAGGAATCAATCAAAACGTAGACAGTTAAAAACAGTACTCCCACGGAGAAAAGTCAGCATGGTGCCTGTTGTATTCAATTACGGTCCAATTTATGTGTTTCATCAACACTCTGAAGGTCCACAGATTACAGAATGCCTCCAGGTGTGCTTCGGATACTACTACTGGTCTCCCAGGAATCGATCAATGCGTAGACATTTTGTGACATTACTCCCATTAAGGAAAGTCCGCATGGTGCCTGTTGTATTCAATCCCGTTGCAATTTCTGTGTTTGATCAACACTCTGAAGTCCCACAGAATACAGAATGCCTCCAGATGTGCTTCGGATACTACTAATAATCCCTAGGAATCGCTCAAAGTGTAGTCAGTTTAAGACATTACTCCCATGGAGAAAAGCCTTCATGGTCCCTGTTGTATTCAATCCCGATGCAATTTCTGTGTTTCATCAACACTCCGAAGGTTCACAGATTACAGAATTCCTTCAGATGTGCTTCTTATACTACTACTGGTCTTCCAGGAATCGATCAAATCGTAGACAGTTTAAGACATTACTCCCATGGAGAAAAGTCGGCATTGTGCCTGTTGTATTCAATCCCGATGCAATTTCTTTGTTTCATCAACACTCTGAAGGTCCACAGATTACAGAATGCGTCCAGATTTACTTCGGATACTACAACTGGATTTCCAGTAATAGATCGAAGCGTAGACAGTTAAAAACAGTACTCCCACGGAGAAAAGTCAGCATGGTGCCTGTTGTATTCTATCCCGGTCCAATTTCTGTGATTCATTAACACTCTGAAGGTCCACAGATTACAGAATGCCTCCAGATGTGCTTCGGAGACTACTACTGGTCTTTCAGGAATGATCAAAGCGTAGACAATTGGAAACATTACTCCCATGGAGAAAAGTCGGAATGGTGCGTGTTGTATTCAATCCCGATACAATTTCTGTATTTCATCAACACACTGAATGTCTACAGATTACAGAATGCCTCCAGATGTGTTTCGGATACTACTACTAGTCTTTCAGGAATCGCTCAAAGCGAAGACAGTTTGGGACATTACTCCCATGGAGAAAAGTCGGCATGGTGCGTGTTGTATTCAATCCCTTTGCCATTGCTGTATTTCATCAACACTCTGAAGGTCCACAGATTACAGAAAGCCTACAGATGTGCTTCGGATACTACTGCTGCACTTTCAGGAAACGATCAAAGTGTAGACAGTTTGAGACATTACTACCATGAAGAAAAGTCGGCATGGTACGTGTTGTATTCAATCCCGATGCAATTTCTGTGTTTCATCAACACTCCGAAGGTTCACAGATTACAGAATTCCTTCAGATGTGCTTCTTATACTACTACTGGTCTTCCAGGAATCGATCAAATCGTAGACAGTTTGAGATATTACTCCCATGGAGAAAAGATTGCATTGTGCCGTATTCAATCCCAATGCAATTTCTGTGATTCATCAATACTCTGATGGTCCACAGATTACAAAATGCCTCCAGATGTGCTCCAGATACAACTACTGGTCTGACAGGAATCGATCAAAGCGTAGACAGTTTGAGACATTACTCCCATGGCGAAAAGTCGGCATGGTGAATCTTGTATTTAATCCCGATGCAATTTCTGTGTTTCATCAACACTCTGAAGGTCCACAGATTACAGAATGATTCCAGATGTACTTCGGATACTACAACTGGATTTCCAGTAATTGATCGAATCGTAGACAGTTAAAAACAGTGCTCCCACGGAGAAAAGTCAGCATGGTGCCTGCTGTATTCTATCAAGATCCAATTGCTGTGTTTCATCAACACTCTGAAGGTCCAAAGATTACACAATGCCTCCAGATGTGCTTCGGACACTACTACTGGTCTCCCAGGAAACGATCAAAGCGTAGACAGTTTGAGTCATTACTCCCATGGAGAAAAGTCGGCATGGTGCATGTTGTTTTCACTCCCGATGCAATCTCTGTGGTTCATCAACACTCTGAAGGACCACAGATTACAGATTGCCTCTAGATGTGCTTCGGACAATACTACAGGTCTCCCTGGAGACGATCAAAGCGTAGGCAGTTTGAGACAATACTCCCATGGAGAAAAGTCGGCATGGTGCCTGTTGTATTCAATCCCGATGCAATTTCTGTGTTTCATCAATACTCTGATGGTCCACAGGTTACAAAATGCCTCCAGATGTGCTCCGGATACAACTCCTGGTCTCCTAGGAATCGATCAAAGCGTAGACAGTTTGAGACATTACTCCCATGGAGAAAAGTCGTCATGGTGCATGTTGTATTCACTCACGATGCAATTTCTGTGTTTCATGAACACTCTGAAGGTGCACAGATAACAGAATGCCTCATGATGTGCTTCGGAGACTACTACTGGTCTCCCTGGAAACGATCAAAGCGTACACAGTTTGAGACATTACTCCCATGGCGAAAAGTCGGCATGGTGAATCTTGTATTTAATCCCGATGCAATTTCTGTGTTTCAACAACACTCTGAAGGTCCACAGATTAAAGAATGCGTCCAGATTTACTTCGAATATTACAACTGGATTTCCAGTAATCGATCGAATCGTAGACAGTTAAAAACAGTACTCCCACGGAGAAAAGTCAGCATGGTGCCTGGTATATTCTATCCCGATCCAATTTCTGTGTTTCATCAACACTCTGAAGGTCCACAGATTACAGAATGCCTCCAGATGAGCTCCGGATACAACTACTGGTATCCCAGAAATACTCCGATGGAGAAAAGTCCGCATGGTGCACGTTGTATTCACTCCCGTTGCAATTTCTGTGTTTCATCAACACTCTGAAGCTCTAAAGATTACACAATGCCTCCAGATGTGCTTCGGACACTACTACTGTTCTCCCAGGTAACGATCAAAGCGTAGACAGTTTGAGACATTACTCAAATGGAAAAATCTTGGCATGTTGCCTGTTGTATTCAATCGCGATGCAATTTCTGTGTTTCATCAACATTCTGAAGGGCCACAGATTACCGAAAGCCTCAAGATATGCTTCGGATACTACTACTGGTCTCCCAATAATCGATCAAGGCGCAGACATTTTCTGACATTATCCCCATTAACACCGGTCGGCATGGTGCCTGTTGTATTCAATCACGATGCAATTTCTGTGTTTCATAAGCACTCTGAAGGTCCACAGAGTACAGAATGCGTCTAGATGTGCTTCGGATACTACTACTGGTCTTCCAGGAATCGATTAAAGCGTAGACAGTGTGAGACATTACTCCCATGGAGAAAAGTCGGCATGGTGCCAGTTGTATTCACTCCCGATACAATTTCTGTGTTTCATCAACACTCTGAAGGTCCACAGATAACAGGATGGCTCCAGATGTGCTTCGGATACTTCCACTGGTCTCCCAGGAGTCGATCAAAGCGTCGACAATGTGAGACGTTACTCCCATGGAGAAAAGTCGGCATGGTGTCTGTTGCATTCACTCCCGATGCATTTTCTGTGTTTCATCAGCACTCTGAAGTTCCACAGATTACACAATGCCACCAGATGTGGTTCGGATACCACTACTGGTCTTCCAGAAATCGATCACTGAGTAGAAATTTTGAGACATTACTCTCATTGAGAATAGTCTTCATAGTGCTTGTTGTATTCAATCCCGATACGATTTCTGTGTTTCATCAACATTCTGAAGGTGCACAGATTACAGAACGCCTCCAGATGTGCTTCGGATACAACTACTGGTCTCAAAGGAATCGATCAAACCGTAGACAGTATAAGACATTTCTCCCATTGAGAAAAGTTGGCATGGTGCCTGTTGTATTCACTCCCGATGCAATTTTTGTGTTTCATCAGCACTCTGAAGTTCCACAGATTACAGAATGCGTCCAGATGTGCTTCGGATACTACTACTGGTCTTCCAGGAATCGATCAAAGCAAAGACAGTTTAAGACATTACTCCAATGGAGAAAAGTGGGAATGGTGCCTGTTGTATTCAATGCCGATGCAATATCTGTGTTTCATCAACACTCTGAAGGTGCACGGACTACCGAACGCCTCCAGATGTGCTTCGGATACAATTACTGGTCTCCCAGGAATCGATCAAACCGTAGACAGTGTGAGACATTTCTCCCATGGAGAAAAGTTGGCATGGTGCCTGTAGTATTCACTCCTGATGCAATCTCTGTGTTTCATCAACACTCGGAAGATCCACAGATTACAGAATGCCTCCAGATGTGCTTCGGATACAACTACTCGGCTCCCAGGAATCGATCAAAAGCGTAGACAATTTGGGACATTTCTCCAATGGAGAAAAGTCCGTATGGTACCTGTTGAATTCAATCCCGATGAAATGTCTGTGTTTCTTCAACACTCGGAAGGTCCACAGATTACAGAATGCCTCCAGATCTGTTTCGGATACTACTACTGGTCCCCCAGAAACCGATCAAATCGTGGACAGTTTGAGACATTACTCCTATGTAGAAAAGTCCGCATTTTGCCTGTTGTATTCACTCCCGATACATTTTTATTGTTTCATCAACACTCTGAAGCTCCACAGATTACAGAATGCCGCCAGATGTGCTTTGCTAACTACTACTGTTCTTCCAGGGATCGATCAAAACGTAGACAGTTTGAGACATTACTCGTATGCAGGAAAGTCGGCATGGTGACTGTTGTATTCAACTCCGATGCAATTTCTGTGTTTCATCAACACTCTAATGTTCCACAGATTACGGAATGCCTCCAAATGTGCTTCGGATACAACTACTGTTTTCCAAGGAATCAATCAAACCGTAGGCAGTTTGAGACATTACTCCCATGGAAAAACGTCGGCATGGTGCCTGTTGTATTCACTCCCGATACAATTTCTTTGTTTCATCAACACTCTGGAGATCCACAGATTACAGAATGCCACCAGATGTGCTTCGGAACTACTACTGTTCTTAAAGAGATCGATCTAGTAGTAGACAGTTTGAGACATTACTGGCATGCAGGAAAGTTGGCATGGTCCATTTTATATTCAATCAAGATGCAATTTCTGTGATTCATCAACTCTCTGAAGGTCCACAGATTACAGAATGCCTCCAGATTTGCTTCGGATACTACTACTGGTCTACCACGAATCGATCAAAGAGTAGACAGTTTGAGATATTACGCCAATGGAGAACATTCCGCATGGTACCTGTTGTATTCAATCCCGATGCAATTTCTGTGTATCTTCAACACTCTGATGGTCCACAGATTACAGAATGGCTCCAGTTGTGCTTCTGATACAACTACTGGTCTCCCAGGAATCGATCAAACCGTAGACAGTGTGAGACATTTCTCCCATGGAGAAAAGTCGACATGGTGCCTGTTGTATTCAATACCGATGCATTTTCTGTGTTTCATCAGCACTCTGAAGTTCCACAGATTACACAATGCCTCCAGATGTGCTTCGGATACTACTACTAGTCTTCCAGGAATCCTTCTAAGCGTGTACAGTTTGAGAAATTACTCCCATGTAGAAAAGTTCGCGTGTCGCCTTTTGCATTCAGTCCCGATGCAATTTCTGTGATTCATCAACACTCTGATTGTCCACAGATTACAGAATGCCTCCAGATTTGCTTCGGATACTACTACTGGTCTTCCACGATTCGAACGAATAGTAGACAGTTTGAGACATTACTCCAATGGAGAACATTCCGCATGGTACCTGTTGTATTCAATCCCGATGCAATTTCTGTGTTTCTTCAACACTCTGAAGGTCCACAGATTACAGAATGGCTCCAGATGTGTTTCGGATACTACTACTTGTCTCCCAGGAATCGATAAAATCGTTGACAGTGTGAGACATTACTCCCATGGAGAAAAGTCGGCATAGTGCCTATTGTATTCAATCCCGATGCAATTTCTGTGTTTCAGAAACACTCTGAAGGTGCACAGATTACAGAACGCCTCCAGATGTGCTTCGGATACAACTACTGGTCTCCCAGGAATCGATCAAACCATGGACAGTGTGAGACATTTCTCCCATTGAGAAAAGTAGGCATGGTGCGTCTAGTATTCGCTCCCGATGCAATTTCTGTGTTTCATCAACACTCTGTAGCTCCACAGATTACGGAATGCCTTCAGATTTTCTTCGGATACTACTACTGGTCTTCCGGGAATCGATCAAAGAGTAGACACTTAGAAACATTACTCCAATGGCGAAAAGTCGGCATGGTGCCATTTGTATTCCATCTCGATGCAATTCTTGTGTTTCATCAACACTCAGAAGGTCCACAGTTTACAGAATGCCTCCAGATGTGCTTCGGATACTACTGCTTGTCTCCCAGGAATCGATCAAATCGTAAAAGGTATGAGACATTACTCCCATGCAGAAAAGTCGGCATTGTGCCATTTGTATACACTCCCGATGCAATTTCTGTGTTCCATCAGCCCTCTGAAGGTCCACAGATTACAGGATGGCTCCAGATGTGCTTCGGATACTTCTACTGGTCTCCCAGGAGTCGATCAAAGCGTGGACAGTTTGAGACATAACTCCCATAGAGAAAAGTCGGCATGGTGCCTATTGTATTCAATCCCGATGCAATTTCTGTGTTTCAGAAACACTCTGAAGGTCCACAGATTACAGAATGCTTCCAGATGTGCTTCGGATACTGCTACTGGTCTCCCAGGAATCGATCAAAGCGTCGACAGTTTGACACATTACTTCCATGGAGAAAAGTCGAAATGTTGCCTGTTGTATTTACTTCGACACAATTTCTGTGTTCATCAACACTATGAAGTTTCACAGATTACAGAATGCGTCCAGATGTGCCTCGGATACTACTACTGGTCTTCCAGGAATCGATCAAACCGTAGACACTTAGAAACATTACTCCAATGGCGAAAAGTCGGCATGATGCCACTTGTATTCAATCCCGATGCAATTCTTGTGTATCATCAATACTCAGAAGGTCCACAGATTACAGAATACCTTCAGATGTGTTTCGGATACAACTACTTGTCTCCCAGGAATCGATCAAAGCGTCGACAATTTGAGACATTACTCCCATTGGAGAAGTCGGCATGGAGCGAATTCTTTCCTTCCCGAAGCAATTTCTGTGTTTCATCAACACTCTGAAGGTCCACAGATTACACAATGCCTCCAGATGTGGTTCGGATACCACTACTGGTCTTCCAGGAATCGATCAAAGCATAGACAATTTGAGACTTTACTCCCATGGGGAGAAGTCGGCATGGAGCGAATTGTATTCCTTCCCGAGGTAATTTATGTGTTTCATCAACACTCTGAAGGTCCACAGATTACAGAATGGCTCCAGATGTGTTTCGGATACTACTAATGGTCTCCCAGGAATCGATCAAAACGTAAAAGGTTTGAGACATTACTAACATGGAAAAAATTCGGCATGGTGCCTGTTGTATTCACTCCCGATGCAATTTCTGTGTTCCATCAGCACTCTAAAGGTCCACAGATTACAGAATGGCTCCAGATGTGTTTCGGATACTACTACTTGTCTCCCAGGAATCGGTCAAAGAGTAAACAGTTTGAGACATAACTCCCATAGAGAAAAGTCGGCATTCTTGCCTATTGTATTCAATTCCGATGCAATTTCTGTGTTTCAGAAACACTCTGAAAGTCCACAGATTACAGAATATCTCCAGATGTGCTTCGGATACTATTACTGGTCTCCCAGGAATCGATCAAAGCGTCGACAGTTTGACACATTACTTCCATGGAGAAAAGTCGACATGTTGCCTGTTTTATTTACCTCGACGCAATTTCTGTGTTTCATCAACATTCTGAAGGTCCACAGATGACAGAATGCGTCCAGATGTGCTTCGGATACTACTACTGGTCTCCCAGCAGTAGATCAAAGCGTAGACAGTTTGAGACATAACTCCCATGCAGGAAAGTCGGCATGGTGTCTGTAGTATTCACTCCCGATGCATTTTCTGTGTTTCATCAGCACTCTGAAGTTCCACAGATTACACAATGCCTCCAGATGTGGTTCGAATACCCTTACTGGTCTTCCAGGAATCGATCACTGCGTAGACATTTTGAGACATTACTTTCATTGAGAATAGTCTTCATAGTGCCTGTTGTATTCAATCCCGATACGATTTCTGTGTTTTATCAACACTCTGAAGATCCACAGATACAGAATGCGTCCTGATGTGCTTCGAATACTACTACTGGTCTTCCAGGAATCGATCAAAGCGTAGACAGTTCTAGACATTACTCCCATAGAGAAAAGTCGGCATGGTGGCTATTGTATTCAATCCCGATGCAATTTCTGTGTTTCAGAAACACTCTGAAGGTCCACATATTACAGAATGCTTTCAGATGTGCTTCGGATACTACTACTGGTCTCCCAGGAATCGATCAAAGCGTCGACAGTTTGACACATTACTTCCATAGAGAAAAGTCGAAATGTTGCCTGTTGTATTTACTTCGACGCAATTTCTGTGTTCATCAACACTCTGAAGTTTCACAGATTACAGAATGCGTCCAGATGTGATTCGGATACTACTACTGGTCTTCCAGGAATCGATCAAAGCGAAGACAGTTTAAGACATTACTCCAATGGAGAAAAGTCAGCATAGTGCCTGTTGTATTCAATGCCGATGCAATATCTGTGTTTCATCAACACTCTGAAGGTGCACAGATTACAGTACGCCTCAAGATGAGCTTCGGATACAACTACTAGTCTCCCAGGAATCGATCAAACCGTAGACAGTGTGAGACATTTCTTTCATGGAGAAAAGTAGGCATGGTGCCTCTAATATTCACTAACGATACAATTTCTGTGTTCCATCAACACTCTGTAGCTCCACAGATTACAGAATGCCTCCAGATCTTCTTCGGATACTACTACTGGTCTTCCAGGAATCGATCAAAGCGTGGACAGTTTGAGACATAACTCCCATGGAGAAAAGTCGGCATGGTGTCTTTTGTATTCACTCGCGATGCATTTTCTGTGTCTCATCAGCACTCTGAAGTTCCACGGATTACACAATGCCTCCAGATGTGGTTCGGATACCACTACTGGTCTTTCAGGAATCGATCAATGCGTAGACAGTTCGAGACATTACTAACATGGATAAAAGTCGGCATGGTGCGTGTTGTATTCAATCACGATGCAATTTCTGTATTTCATCAACACACTGAGGTTCCACAGATTACAGAATGCCTCCAGATGTGTTTCGGATACTACTACTGGTTTTTCAGGAATCGATCAAAGCGTAGACAGATTGAGACATTACTCCCATGGACGAAAGCCCGCATGGTGCCTATTGTATTTAATCCCAATGCAATTTCTGTGTTTAATCAACACTCTGAAGTTCCACAGATTACAGAATGCCTCCAAATGTGCTTCGGCTACTACTACTAGTCTTTCAGGAATCGATCAACGTGAAGAGAGTTTGAGACATAACTCCCATGGAGAAAAGTCGGCAAAGTGCGTGTTGTATTGAATCCCGATGCAATTTCTGTATTTCATCAACACTCTGAAGGTCCACAGATTACAGACTGCCTACAGATTTGCTTCGGATGCTACTACTTGTCTTTCAAGCAACGATAAAGTGTAGACAGTTTGAGACATTACTCCCATGAAGAAAAGTCGGCATGGTGCGTGTTGTATTTAATACCGATGCAATTTCTGTGTTTCATCAACACTCTGAACGTCCACAGATTACAGAATGCCTCCAGATGTGCTTCGGATACTACTACTAGTCTTTCAGGAATCGATCAAAGCGACGACTGTTTGAAACACTACTCCCATGGAGAAATGTCGGCATGGTGCGTATTGTATTCAATCCCGATGCAATTTGTGTATTTCATCAACACTCTGAAGGCCCACACATTACAGACTGTCTACAGATGTCCTTCGGATACTACTACTGGTCTTTCAGAAAACGATCAAAGTGTAGACAGTTTGAGACATTACTCCCATGAAGAAGAGTCGGCATGGTGCGTGTTGTATTTAATCCCGATGCAATTTCTGTATTTCAATAACACTCTGAAGGCTCACAGATTACAGAATGCCGCCAGAGGTGCTTCAGATACTACTACAGGTCTTATGGCATCGATCAAAGCGCAGATAGTTTGAGACATTTCTCACATGGAGAAAAGTCGGCATGGTGCGTGTTGTATTTAATCCCGATGCAATTTCTGTGTTTAATCAACACCCTGAAGGTCCACAGATTACAGAATGCCTCCAGATGTGTTTCGGATACTACTACTAGTCTTCAGGAATCGCTCAAAGCGAAGACAGTTTGGGACATTGCTCCCATGAAGAAAAGTCGGCATTGAGCGAGTTGTCTTCAATCCAGATGCAATTTCTGTATTTCATCAACACTCTGAAGGTCCAAACATTAACGAATGCCTCCAGATGTGCTTCGTATACTACTACTTGTCTTTCAGGAATCGATCAAAGCGTAGACAGTTTTAGAGACTACTCCCATGGAGGAGAGTCCGCATGGTGCCTGTTGTATTCAATCCAGATGCAATTTTTGTGTTGCATCAACACTCTGAAGGTCCACAAATTACAGAATTCTTCCAGATGTGCTTCGGATACTACTACTGGTCTGCCAGGAATCGATCAAAGGGTAGGAAGTTTGAGACATTACCCAAATGGACAAAGCTTTGCATGGTGCCTGTTGTATTCAATCCCCATAAAATTTCTATATTTCTTCAACACTCTGAAGGTCTACATATTAGTGAATGCCTCTGTATGTGCTTCGGATTCTACTAGTGGTCTCCCAGGAATCGATCAAAGCGTGGACAGTTTAAGACATTACTCCCATGTAGAAATGTCGGCATGGTGCCTGTTGTATTCAATCCCGATGCAATTTCTGAGTTTCGTCAACACTCTGAAGGTCCATAGATTACAGAATGCCTCCATTTGTGCTTCGGATACTACTACTGGTCTGCAAGGAATCGATGAAAGATTAGACAATTTGAGACATTACTCCTATGGAGAAAAATCGGCATGGTGAATGTTGTATTCAATCCCGATGCAATTTCTTTGTTTCATCAACACTCTGAAGGTCCACAGATTACCGAATGCCTCAAGATATGCTTGGGATAATACTACTGGTCTTCCTGGAATCGATCAAAGCGTAGACATTTTGTGATATTACCCCCATTAAGAAAAGTCCGCATGGTGCCTGTTGTATTCAATCCCGATGCAATTTCTGTGTTTCATCAGCACTCTTTAGGTCCACAGAGTACAGAATGCGTCCAGATGTGCTTCGGATTCTACTTCTGGTCTCCCAGGAATCAATCAAAACGTAGACAGTTAAAAACAGTACTCCCACGGAGAAAAGTCAGCATGGTGCCTGTTGTATTCAATTACGGTCCAATTTATGTGTTTCATCAACACTCTGAAGGTCCACAGATTACAGAATGCCTCCAGGTGTGCTTCGGATACTACTACTGGTCTCCCAGGAATCGATCAATGCGTAGATATTTTGTGACATTACTCCCATTAAGGAAAGTCCGCATGGTGCCTGTTGTATTCAATCCCGTTGCAATTTCTGTGTTTCATCAACACTCTGAAGTCCCACAGAATACAGAATGCCTCCAGATGTGCTTCGGATACTACTACTAATCCCTAGGAATCGCTCAAAGTGTAGTCAGTTTCAGACATTACTCCCATGGAGAAAAGCCGTCATGGTCCCTGTTGTATTCAATCCCGATGCAATTTCTGTGTTTCATCAACACTCCGAAGGTTCACAGATTACAGAATTCCTTCAGATGTGCTTCTTATACTACTACTGGTCTTCCAGGAATCGATCAAATCGTAGACAGTTTAAGACATTACTCCCATGGAGAAAAGTCGGCATGGTGCCTGTTGTATTCAATCCCGATGCAATTTCTTTGTTTCATCAACACTCTGAAGGTCCACAGATTACAGAATGCGTCCAGATTTACTTCGGATACTACAACTGGATTTCCAGTAATAGATCGAAGCGTAGACAGTTAAAAACAGTACTCCCACGGAGAAAAGTCAGCATGGTGCCTGTTGTATTCTATCCCGGTCCAATTTCTGTGTTTCATTAACACTTTGAAGGTCCACAGATTACAGAACGCCTCCAGATGTGCTTCGGACACGACTAATTGTCTCCCAGGTAACGATCAAAGCGTAGACAGTTTGAGACATTACTCAAATGGCAAAATCTTGGTATGTTGCCTGTTGTATTCAATCCCGATGCAATTTCTGTGTTTCATCAACACTCCGAAGGTTCACAGATTACAGAATTCCTTCAGATGTGCTTCTTATACTACTACTGGTCTTCCAGGAATCGATCAAATCGTAGACAGTTTGAGATATTACTCCCATGGAGAAAAGTCGGCATGGTGCCTGTTGAATTCAATCCCGATGCAATTTCTTTGTTTCATCAACACTCTGAAGGTACACAGAATACAGAATGCCTCCAGATATGCTTCGAATAGTACTACTAGTCTCCCAATAATCGATCAAACCGTAGACAGTTTGAGACATTACTCCCATGGAGAAAAGATTGCATTGTGCCGTATTCAATCCCAATGCAATTTCTGTGTTTCATCAATACTCTGATGGTCCACAGATTACAAAATGCCTCTAGATGTGCTCCGGATACAACTACTGGTCTGACAGGAATCGATCAAAGCGTAGACAGTTTGGGACATTACTCCCATGGCGAAAAGTCGGCATGGTGAATCTTGTATTTAATTCCGATGCAATTTCTGTGTTTCATCAACACTCTGAAGGTCCACAGATTACAGAATGATTCCAGATGTACTTCGGATACTACAACTGGATTTCCAGTAATCGATCGAATCGTAGACAGTTAAAAACAGTGCTCCCACGGAGAAAAGTCAGCATGGTGCCTGTTGTATTCTATCAAGATCCAATTGCTGTGTTTCATCAACACTCTGAAGGTCCAAAGATTACACAATGCCTCCAGATGTGCTTCGGACACTACTACTGGTCTCCCAGGAAACGATCAAAGCGTAGACAGTTTGAGTCATTACTCCCATGGAGAAAAGTCGGCATGGTGCATGTTGTTTTCACTCCCGATGCAATCTCTGTGTTTCATCAACACTCTGAAGGACCACAGATTACAGATTGCCTATAGATGTGCTTCGGACAATACTACAGGTCTCCCTGGAGACGATCAAAGCGTAGGCAGTTTGAGACAATACTCCCATGGAGAAAAGTCGGCATGGTGCCTGTTGTATTCAATCCCGATGCAATTTCTGTGTTTCATCAATACTCTGATGGTCCACAGGTTACAAAATGCCTCCAGATGTGCTCCGGATACAACTACTGGTCTCCTAGAAATCGATCAAAGCGTAGACATTTTGATACATTACTCCCATGGAGAAAAGTCGTCATGGTGCATGTTCTATTCACTCCCGATGCAATTTCTGTGTTTCATGAACACTCTGAAGGTGCACAGATAACAGAATGCCTCATGATGTGCTTCGGAGACTACTACTGGTCTCCCTGGAAACGATCAAAGCGTACACAGTTTGAGACATTACTCCCATGGCGAAAAGTCGGCATGGTGAATCTTGTATTTAATCCCGATGCAATTTCTGTGTTTCAACAACACTCTGAAGGTCCACAGATTAAAGAATGCGTCCAGATTTACTTCGGATATTACAACTGGATTTCCAGTAATCGATCGAATCGTAGACAGTTAAAAACAGTACTCCCACGGAGAAAAGTCAGAATGGTGCCTGGTATATTCTATCCCGATCCAATTTCTGTGTTTCATCAACACTCTGAAGGTCCAAAGATTACAGAATGCCTCCAGATGTGCTCCGGATACAACTACTGGTATCCCAGAAATACTCCGATGGAGAAAAGTCCGCATGGTGCATGTTGTATTCACTCCCGTTGCAATTTCTGTGTTTCATCAACACTCTGAAGCTCTAAAGATTACACAATGCCTCCAGATGTGCTTCGGACACTACTACTGGTCTCCCAGGTAACGATCAAAGCGTAGACAGTTTGAGACATTACTCAAATGGAAAAATCTTGGCATGTTGCCTGTTGTATTCAATCGCGATGCAATTTCTGTGTTTCATCAACATTCTGAAGGGCCACAGATTACCGAAAGCCTCAAGATATGCTTCGGATACTACTACTGGTCTCCCAATAATCGATCAAGGCGCAGACATTTTCTGACATTATCCCCATTAACACCGGTCGGCATGGTGCCTGTTGTATTCAATCCCGATGCAATTTCTGTGTTTCATAAGCACTCTGAAGGTCCACAGAGTACAGAATGCGTCCAGTTGTGCTTCGGATACTACTACTGGTCTTCCAGGAATCGATCAAAGCGTAGACAGTGTGAGACATTACTCCCATGGAGAAAAGTCGGCATGGTGCCAGTTGTATTCACTCCCGATACAATTTCTGTGTTTCATCAACACTCTGAAGGTCCACAGATAACAGGATGGCTCCAGATGTGCTTCGGATACCTCTACTGGTCTCCCAGGAGTCGATCAAAGCGTCGACAATGTGAGACATTACTCCCATGGAGAAAAGGCGGCATGGTGTCTGTTGCATTCACTCCCGATGCATTTTCTGTGTTTCATCAGCACTCTGAAGTTCCACAGATTACACAATGCCACCAGATGTGGTTCGGATACCACTACTGGTCTTCCAGAAATCGATCACTGAGTAGACATTTTAAGACATTACTCTCATTGAGAATAGTCTTCATAGTGCTTGTTGTATTCAATCCCGATACGATTTCTGTGTTTCATCAACATTCTGAAGGTGTACAGATTACAGAACGCCTCCAGATGTGCTTCGGATACAACTACTGTTCTCAAAGGAATCGATCAAACCGTAGACAGTATAAGACATTTCTCCCATTGAGAAAAGTTGGCATGGTGCCTGTTGTATTCACTCCCGATGCAATTTTTGTTTTTCATCAGCACTCTGAAGTTCCACAGATTACAGAATGCGGCCAGATGTGCTTCGGATACTACTACTGGTCTTCCAGGAATCGATCAAAGCAAAGACAGTTTAAGACATTACTCCAATGGAGAAAAGTGGGAATGGTGCCTGTTGTATTCAATGCCGATGCAATATCTGTGTTTCATCAACACTCTGAAGGTGCACGGACTACCGAACGCCTCCAGATGTGCTTCGGATACAACTACTGGTCTCCCAGGAATTGATCAAACCGTAGACAGTGTGAGACATTTCTCCCATGTAGAAAAGTCGAAATGGTGCCTGTTGTATTCAATACCGATGCATTTTCTGTGTTTCATCAGCACTCTGAAGTTCCACAGATTACACAATGCCTCCAGATGTGCTTCGGATACTACTACTAGTCTTCCAGGAATCCTTCTAAGCGTGTACAGTTTGAGAAATTACTCCCATGTAGAAAAGTTCGCGTGTTGCCTTTTGCATTTAGTCCCGATGCAATTTCTGTGATTCATCAACACTCTGATTGTCCACAGATTACAGAATGCCCCCAGATTTGCTTCGGATACTACTACTGGTCTTCCACGATTCGAACGAATAGTAGACAGTTTGAGACATTACTCCAATGGAGAACATTCCGCATGGTACCTGTTGTATTCAATCCCGATGCAATTTCTGTGTTTCTTCAACACTCCGAAGGTCCACAGATTACAGAATGGCTCCAGATGTGTTTCGGATACTACTACTGGTCTCCCAGGAATCGATCAAAACGTAGACAGTTTTAGACATTACTCCCATAGAGAAAAGTCGGCATGGTGCCTATTGTATTCCATTCCGATGACATTTCTGTGTTTCAGAAACACTCTGAAATTCCACAGATTACAGAATTCCTCCAGATGTGCTTCGTATACAACTACTGGTCTCCCATAGAATCGATCAAAGCGTAGACAATTTGAGACATTACTCCCATAGAGTAAAGTCAGCATTGTGCCTGTTGTATTCAATGCCGATGCAATTTCTGTGTTTCATCAACACTCTGAAGGTCCACAGATTACAGAATGCCTCCAGATGTGCTTCGGATACAACTACTGCTCTCCAAGGAATCGATCAAAGCGTAGACCGTTTGAGACACTATTCCCATGTAGAAAAGTCCTCATGTTACATTTTGTATTCAATCCCGATGCAATTTCTGTGTTTCATCAACTCTCTGTAGGTCCACAGAGTAAAGAATGCCTCCAGATTTGTTTCGGATACTAATACTGGTCTTCCAGGAATCGATCAAATCGTAGACAGTGTGAGACATTACTCCCATGGAGAAAAGTCGGCATAGTGCCTATTGTATTCAATCCCGATGCAATTTCTGTGTTTCAGAAACACTCTGAAGGTGCACAGATTACAGAACGCCTCCAGATGTGCTTCGGATACAACTACTGGTCTCCCAGGAATCGATCAAACCATGGACAGTGTGAGACATTTCTACCATTGAGAAAAGTAGGCATGGTGCCTCTAGTATTCACTCCCGATGCAATTTCTGTGTTTCATCAACACTCTGTAGCTCCACAGATTACGGAATGCCTTCAGATTTTCTTCGGATACTACTACTGGTCTTCCGGGAATCGATCAAAGAGTAGACACTTAGAAACATTACTCCAATGGCGAAAAGTCGGCATGGTGCCACTTGTATTCCATCCCGATGCAATTCTTGTGTTTCATCAACACTCAGAAGGTCCACAGTTTACAGAATGCCTCCAGATGTGTTTCAAATACAACTACTTGTCTCCCAGGAATCGATCAAAGCGTCGACAATTTGAGACACTACTCCCATGGAGAGAATTCGGCATGGAGCCAATTGTATTCCTTCCCGATGTAATTTCTGTGTTTCATCAACACTCCGAAGGTCCACAGATTACAGAATGCCTCCAGATGTGCTTCGGATACTACTGCTTGTCTCCCAGGAATCGATCAAATCGTAAAAGGTATGAGACAATACTCCCATGCAGAAAAGTCGGCATTGTGCCATTTGTATACACTCCCGATGCAATTTCTGTGTTCCATCAGCCCTCTGAAGGTCCACAGATTACAGGATGGCTCCAGATGTGCTTCGGATACTTCAACTGGTCTCCCAGGAGTCGATCAAAGTGTGGACAGTTTGAGACATAACTCCCATAGAGAAAAGTCGGCATGGTGCCTATTGTATTCAATCCCGATGCAATTTCTGTGTTTCAGAAACACTCTGAAGGTCCACAGATTACAGAATGCTTCCAGATGTGCTTCGGATACTGCTACTTGTCTCCCAGGAATCGATCAAAGCGTCGACAGTTTGACACATTACTTCCATGGAGAAAAGTCGAAATGTTGCCTGTTGTATTTACTTCGACACAATTTCTGTGTTCATCAACACTATGAAGTTTCACAGATTACAGTATGCCTCCAGATTTGCTTCGGATACTACTACTGGTCTTCCACGATTCGAACGAATAGTAGACAGTTTGAGACATTACTCCAATGGAGAACATTCCGCATGGTACCTGTTGTATTCAATCCCGATGCAATTTCTGTGTTTCTTCAACACTCCGAAGGTCCACAGATTACAGAATGGCTCCAGATGTGTTTCGGATACTACTACTGGTCTCCCAGGAATCGATCAAAACGTAGACAGTTTTAGACATTACTCCCATAGAGAAAAGTCGGCATGGTGCCTATTGTATTCCATTCCGATGACATTTCTGTGTTTCAGAAACACTCTGAAATTCCACAGATTACAGAATTCCTCCAAATGTGCTTCGGATACAACTACTGGTCTCCCATAGAATCGATCAAAGCGTAGACAATTTGAGACATTACTCCCATAGAGTAAAGTCAGCATTGTGCCTGTTGTATTCAATGCCGATGCAATTTCTGTGTTTCATCAACACTCTGAAGGTCCACAGATTACAGAATGCCTCCAGATGTGCTTCGGATACAACTACTGCTCTCCAAGGAATCGATCAAAGCGTAGACGGTTTGAGACACTATTCCCATGTAGAAAAGTCCTCATGTTACATTTTGTATTCAATCCCGATGCAATTTCTGTGTTTCATCAACTCTCTGTAGGTCCACAGAGTAAAGAATGCCTCCAGATTTGTTTCGGATACTAATACTGGTCTTCCAGGAATCGATCAAATCGTAGACAGTGTGAGACATTACTCCCATGGAGAAAAGTCGGCATAGTGCCTATTGTATTCAATCCCGATGCAATTTCTGTGTTTCAGAAACACTCTGAAGGTGCACAGATTACAGAACGCCTCCAGATGTGCTTCGGATACAACTACTGGTCTCCCAGGAATCGATCAAACCATGGACAGTGTGAGACATTTCTACCATTGAGAAAAGTAGGCATGGTGCCTCTAGTATTCACTCCCGATGCAATTTCTGTGTTTCATCAACACTCTGTAGCTCCACAGATTACGGAATGCCTTCAGATTTTCTTCGGATACTACTACTGGTCTTCCGGGAATCGATCAAAGAGTAGACACTTAGAAACATTACTCCAATGGCGAAAAGTCGGCATGGTGCCACTTGTATTTCATCCCGATGCAATTCTTGTGTTTCATCAACACTCAGAAGGTCCACAGTTTACAGAATTCCTCCAGATGTGTTTCAAATACAACTACTTGTCTCCCAGGAATCGATCAAAGCGTCGACAATTTGAGACATTACTCCCATGGAGAGAATTCGGCATGGAGCCAATTGTATTCCTTCCCGATGTAATTTCTGTGTTTCATCAACACTCCGAAGGTCCACAGATTACAGAATGCCTCCAGATGTGCTTCGGATACTACTGCTTGTCTCCCAGGAATCGATCAAATCGTAAAAGGTATGAGACATTACTCCCATGCAGAAAAGTCGGCATTGTGCCATTTGTATACACTCCCGATGCAATTTCTGTGTTCCATCAGCCCTCTGAAGGTCCACAGATTACAGGATGGCTCCAGATGTGCTTCGGATACTTCTACTGGTCTCCCAGGAGTCGATCAAAGCGTGGACAGTTTGAGACATAACTCCCATAGAGAAAAGTCGGCATGGTGCCTATTGTATTCAATCCCGATGCAATTTCTGTGTTTCAGAAACACTCTGAAGGTCCACAGATTACAGAATGCTTCCAGATGTGCTTCGGATACTGCTACTGGTCTCCCAGGAATCGATCAAAGCGTCGACAGTTTGACACATTACTTCCATGGAGAAAAGTCGAAATGTTGCCTGTTGTATTTACTTCGACACAATTTCTGTGTTCATCAACACTATGAAGTTTCACAGATTACAGAATGCGTCCAGATGTGCCTCGGATACTACTACTGGTCTTCCAGGAATCGATCAAACCGTAGACACTTAGAAACATTACTCCAATGGCGAAAAGTCGGCATGATGCCACTTGTATTCAATCCCGATGCAATTCTTGTGTATCATCAATACTCAGAAGGTCCACAGATTACAGAATACCTCCAGATGTGTTTCGGATACAACTACTTGTCTCCCAGGAATCGATCAAAGCGTCGACAATTTGAGACATTACTCCCATTGGAGAAGTCGGCATGGAGCGAATTCTTTCCTTCCCGAAGCAATTTCTGTGTTTCATCAACACTCTGAAGGTCCACAGATTACACAATGCCTCCAGATGTGGTACGGATACCACTACTGGTCTTCCAGGAATCGATCAAAGCGTAGACAATTTGAGACTTTACTCCCATGGGGAGAAGTCGGCATGGAGCGAATTGTATTCCTTCCCGATGTAATTTATGTGTTTCATCAACACTCTGAAGGTCCACAGATTACAGAATGGCTCCAGATGTGTTTCGGATACTACTACTGGTCTCCCAGGAATCGATCAAATCGTGGACAGTTTGAGACATTACTCCGATGTAGAGATGTAGCATTTTGCCTGTTGTATTCACTCCCGATGCAATTTCTGTGTTCCATCAGCACTCTAAAGGTCCACAGATAACAGAATGGCTCCAGATGTGTTTCGGATACTACTACTTGTCTCCCAGGAATCGGTCAAAGAGTGGACAGTTTGAGACATAACTCCCATAGAGAAAAGTCGGCATTCTTGCCTATTGTATTCAATTCCGATGCAATTTCTGTGTTTCAGAAACACTCTGAAAGTCCACAGATTACAGAATATCTCCAGATGTGCTTCGGATACTATTACTGGTCTCCCAGGAATCGATCAAAGCGTCGACAGTTTGACACATTACTTTCATGGAGAAAAGTCGACATGTTGCCTGTCTTATTTACTTCGACGCAATTTCTGTGTTTCATCAACACTCTGAATGTCCACAGATGACAGAATGCGTCCACATGTGCTTCGGATACTACTACTGGTCTCCCAGCAGTAGATCAAAGCGTAGACAGTTTGAGACATAACTCCCATGCAGGAAAGTCGGCATGGTGTCTGTAGTATTCACTCCCGATGCATTTTCTGTGTTTCATCAGCACTCTGAAGTTCCACAGATTACACAATGCCTCCTGATGTGGTTCGAATACCCTTACTGGTCTTCCAGGAATCGATCACTGCGTAGACATTTTGAGACATTACTTTCATTGAGAATAGTCTTCATAGTGCCTGTTGTATTCAATCCCGATACGATTTCTGTGTTTTATCAACACTCTGAAGATCCACAGATACAGAATGCGTCCTGATGTGCTTCGAATACTACTACTGGTCTTCCAGGAATCGATCAAAGCGTAGACAGTTCTAGACATTACTCCCATAGAGAAAAGTCAGCATGGTGGCTATTGTATTCAATCCCGATGCAATTTCTGTGTTTCAGAAACACTCTGAAGGTCCACATATTACAGAATGCTTTCACATGTGCTTCGGATACTACTACTGGTCTCCCAGGAATCGATCAAAGCGTCGACAGTTTGACACATTACTTCCATGGAGAAAAGTCGAAATGTTGCCTGTTGTATTTACTTCGACGCAATTTCTGTGTTCATCAACACTCTGAAGTTTCACAGATTACAGAATGCGTCCAGATGTGATTCGGATACTACTACTGGTCTTCCAGGAATCGATCAAAGCGAAGACAGTTCAAGACATTACTCCAATGGAGAAAAGTCAGCATAGTGCCTGTTGTATTCAATGCCGATGCAATATCTGTGTTTCATCAACACTCTGAAGGTGCACAGATTACAGTACGCCTCCAGATGAGCTTCGGATACAACTACTGGTCTCCCAGGAATCGATCAAACCGTAGACAGTGTGAGACATTTCTTTCATGGAGAAAAGTAGGCATGGTGCCTCTAATATTCACTCCCGATACAATTTCTGTGTTCCATCAACACTCTGTAGCTCCACAGATTACAGAATGCCTCCAGATCTTCTTCGGATACTACTACTGGTCTTCCAGGAATCGATCACAGCGTAGACATTTTGAGACATTACTTTCATTGAGAATAGTCTTCATAGTGCCTGTTGTATTCAATCCCGATGCAATTTCTGTTTTTTATCAACACTCTGAAGGTCCACAGATTATGGAATGCCTCCAGATGTGCTTCGGATATAACTACTGTTCTCCAAGGTATCAATCAAATCATAGACAGTTTGAGACATTACTCCCATGGAGAAACGGCGGCATGGTGCCTGTTGTATTCAATCCCGATACGAATTCTGTGTTTCATCAACACTCTGAAGATCCACAGATACCGAATGCATCCAGATGTGCTTCGGATACTACTACTGGTCTTCCAGGAATCGTTCTAAGCGTGGACAGTTTGAGACATTACTCCCATGTAGAAAAGTTCGCGTGTTGCCTTTTGCATTCAATCCCGATGCTATTTCTGTGATTCATCAACACTCTGATTGTCCACAGATTACAGAATGCCTCCAGATTTGCTTCGGATACTACTACTGGTATTCCAGGAATCGATCAAAGCGTAGACAGTTTGAGACATTACTCCAATGGAGAAAAGTCGGCATGGTGCCTATTGTATTCAATCCCGATGCAATTTCTGTGTTTCATGAACCATCTGAAGGTCAACAGTTTACAGAATGACTCCTGATGTGCTTCGTATTCAACTACTGGTCTCCCAGGAATCGATCAAAGCGTAGACAGTTCTAGACATTACTCCCATAGAGAAAAGTCGGCATGGTGCCTATTGTATTCAATCCCGATGCAATTTCTGTGTTTCAGAAACACTCTGAAGGTCCACAGATTACAGAATGCTTCCAGATGTGCTTCGGATACAACTACTGGTCTCCCAGGAACCGATCAAAGCGTGGACAACTTGAGATATTACTCCGATGTAGAAAAGTCCGCATGTTGCCTGTTGTATTAACTCCCGATACATTTTCATTGTTTCATCAACACTCTGAAGGTCAACAGTGTACAGAATGCCTCCAGATGAGCTTCGGATACTACTACTGTTCTTAAAGAGATCGATCTAGTCGTGGACAGTTTGAGACATTACTGGCACGCAGGAAAGTCGGCATGGTGAATGTTGTATTCAATCCCAATGCAATTCTTGTCTTCCATCATCGCTCAGAAGGTCCACAGATTACAGAATGACTACAGATGGGCTTCGGATACAACTACTGGGCTCCCAGGAATCGATCAAAGCGTAGACAGTTTAGACACTACTCCATGGAGAAAAGTAGGCAAGGTGACTGTTGTATTCATTCCCAGTCTAATTTCTGTGTTTCATCAACACTCTGAATGTCCACAGAATACAAAATGCCTCCAGATGTGCTTCGGATACTACTTCCGGTCTTCCAGGAATTGATTAAATCGGAGACAGTTTGAGACTATACCCCCATGGAGACAAGTCGGCATCCTGCTGTTGTTTTCGATCCTGATGCAATTTCTGCGTATTCTGTTGTATTCATTCCCAGTCTAATTTCTGTGTTTCATCAACACTCTGAATGTCCACAGAATACAAAATGCCTCCAGATGTGCTTCGGATACTACTTCCGGTCTTCCAGGAATTGATTAAATCGGAGACAGTTTGAGACTATACCCCCATGGAGACAAGTCGGCATCCTGCTGTTGTTTTCGATCCTGATGCAATTTCTGCGTTACATGAACACTCTGAATATCCACAGATTACAGAATGCGTTCAGATGTGCTTCGGATACTACTACTGGTCTTCAAGTAATCGATCAGTGCGTAGACAGTTTGAGACATTACTCCAATGGAGAAAACTCAGCATGTTGCCTGTTGTATTCAACTCATATGCAATTTCTTTGTTTCATCAACACTCTGAAGGTCCACAGATTACGGAATGCCTCCAGATGTGCTTCGGATACACCTACTGTTCTCCAAGGTATCAATCAAACCGTAGACAGTTTGAGACATTACTCCCATGTAGAAAGGTTCGCGTGTTGCCTTTTGCATTCAATCCCGATGCATTCTCTGTGATTCATCAACACTCTGAATGTCCACAGATTACAGAATGCCTCCTGATTTGCTTTGGATACTACTACTGGTCTTCCACGAATCGACGAAGAGTAGACAGTTTGAGACATTACTCCAATGGAGAACATTCCGCGTGGTACCTGTTGTATTATATCCCGACGCAATTTCTGTATTTCTTCAACACTCTGAAGGTCCACAGATTACAGAATGCCTACAGATGTGTTTAGGATACTACTACTGGTCTCCCAGGAACCGATCAAAGCGTGGACAGTTTGCGACATTACTCCGATATAGAAAAGTCCGCATGTTGCCTGTTGTATTCAATCCCGATGCAATTTCTGTGATTCATCAATACTCTGATGGTCCACAGATTACAGAATGCCACCAGATTAGCTTCGGATACTACTACTGGTCTCCCAGGAACCGATCAAAACGTGGACAGTTTGAGACATTACTCCGATATAGAAAAGTCCGCATGTTGCCTGTTGTATTCAATCCCGATGCAATTCTTGTGTTTCATCATCACTCAGAAGGTCCACTGATTACAAAATGCCTCCAGATGTGCTTCGGATATTACTTCTGGTCTTCCAGGAATTGGTTAAACCGGAGACAGTTTGAGACTATACCCCCATGGAGACAAGTCGGCATAGTGCCTGTTGTTTTCAATCCTGATGCAATTTCTGCGTTTCATCAACACTCTGAAGATCGACAGATAACAGAATACGTCCAGATGTGCTTCGGATACTGCTACTGGTCTTCCAGGAATCGATCAAAGCGTAGACTGTATGAGACATTACTCCAATGGGGAAAACTTAGCATGGTGCCTGTTGTATTCAATGATGATGCAATTTCTGTGTTTCATTAACACTCGGAAAGTCCACAGACTACAAAATGCCTCCAGATGGGCTTCGGATACAACTACTGGTCTACCAGGAATCGATCAAAGTGAAGAGAGTTTGAGGCATTACTCCATTTTAGAAAAGTCAGCATTGTGAATGCTGTATTAAATTCCTTTGCAATTTCTGTGTTTCATCAACACTCTGAAGGTCCACAGATTACAGAATGCCTCCAGATGTGCTTCGGATACAACTACTGGTCTCCCAGGAATCGATCAAACCGTAGACAGTTTGAGACATTACTCCCATGGAGGAAAGTCGGCATGGTGCCTGGTGTATTGACTCCCGATGCATTTTCTTTGTTTCAGCAACATTCTGAAGGTCCACATAATCCAGAATGCCTCCAGATGTGCTTCGGACACTAGTACTGTAATTTCAGGGATCGATCAAAGCGTAGACAGTTTGAGACATTACTCGCATTCAGAAAAGTCGGATGATGCCAATTGTATCCCATCCCGATGCAATTTCTGTGTTTCAGCAACACTCTGAAGGTACACAGATTAGAGAATGCCTCCAGATGTGCTTCGGATACTACTACTGGTCTTCCAGGTATCGATCACAGCGTAGACAGTTTGAGACATTACTCCCATGGAGATATGTCGGCATAGTGCCATTTGTATTCATTCCCGATACGATTTCTGTGTTTCATCAACACTCTGAAATTCCACAGATCACAGAATGCGTCTAGATGTGCTTCGGATACAACTAATGGTCTCCCAGGAATCAATCAAAGCGTGGACAGTTTGAGACATTACTCCCATTTAGAAAAGTCCGCATTTTGCCTGTTGTATTCAATCCCGATGCAATTTTTTTTGTTTCATCAAATCTCTGAAGGTCCACAGAATACAGAATGCCTCAAGATTTGATTCGGGTACTGGTACTGGTCTTCAAGGAATTGATCAAAACGTAGACAGTTTGAGACATGACACCAATGGAGAACAGTAAGCATGGTACCTGTTGTATTCAATCCCGATGTAATTTCTGTATTTCGTCATCACTCTGAAGTTTCACAGATTACAGAATGCCTCCAGATTTTCTTCGGATACTACTACTGGTTTTCCAGGAATCGATCATAGCGAAGACAGTTTCAGACATTACTCCAATGGAGAAATGTAGACATGGTGCCTGTTGTATTCAATCCTGATGGAATTCTTGTGTTTCATCATCACTCAGAAGGTCCACAGACTACAAAATGCCCCCAAATGTGTTTCGGATACAACAACTGGTCTCCCAGGAATCGATAAAAGCGTAAACAGTTTAAGACTTTACTTCCATGGCGAAAAGTGGACATGGTGACTGGTGTATTCAATCCCGATACGATTTCTGTGTTTCATCAACGCTGAAGATCCCCAGATTACAGAATGCGTCCAGATGTGCTTCGGATACTACTACTGGTCTTCCAGGAATCGATCAAAGCGTAGACAGTTTGAGATATTACCCCCATGGGGAAAAGTCGTCATGGTGCCTGTTGTATTCAATCCCGATGCAATATCTGTGTTTTATCAGCACTCTGAAGGTCCACAGATTACACAATGCCTCCAGATGTGCTTCGGATACTATTTCTGGTCTCCCAGGAATCCATCAAATCGTCGACAGTTTGACACATTACTTTCATGGAGTAAAGTCGGCATGTTGCCTGTTGTATTTACTGACGATGCAATTTCTGTGTTTCATCAACACTCTGAAGGGTCACAGACAACAGAATGCGTCCAGATGTGCTTCGGATACTACTACTGGTGATCCAGGAATCGATCAAAACGTAGACAGTTTGAGACATTACTCCCATGGAGAAAAGTCTACATGGTGACTGTTGTATTCAACCCCAATGCAATTTCTGTGTTTCATCAACACTCTGAACGTCCACAGATTACAGAATACCTCCAGATGTGTGTCGGATGCTACTACTTGTCTCCCAGGAATCGATCAAACCGTAGACAGCTTGACACATAACTCCCATGGAGAAAGGTCGGCATGGTGCCTGTTGTATTCAACCCCAATGCAATTTATGTGTTTCATCAACACCCTGAAGGTCCACAGATTACAGAATGCCTCCAGGTGTGCTTCGGATACTACTACTGGTCTCCCAGGAATCGATCAAAGCGTATACAGTTTCAGACATTACTCCAATGGAGAAAAGTAGGCATGGTGCCTGTTTTATTCAATCCAGATGGAATTCTTGTGTCTCATCGTCACTCAGAAGGTACACAGATTGCTGAATGCCTCCAGATGTGCTTCGGATACTACTACTTGTCTCCCAGGAATCGATCAAAGCGTAGACAGTTTGAGATATTACTCCCATGGGGAAAAGTCGTCATGGTGCCTGTTGTATTCAATCCCGATGCAAAATCTGTGTTTTATCAGCACTCTGAAGGTCCACAGATTACACAATGCCTCCAGATGTGCTTCGGATACTATTTCTGGTCTCCCAGGAATCCATCAAATCGTCGACAGTTTGACACATTACTTTCATGGAGTAAAGTCGGCATGTTGCCTGTTGTATTTACTGACGATGCAATTTCTGTGTTTCATCAACACTCTGAAGGGTCACAGACAACAGAATGTGTAAAGATGCGCTTCGGATACTACTACTGGTGATACAGGAATCGATCAAAACGTAGACAGTTTGAGACATTACTCCCATGGAGAAAAGTCTGCATGGTGCCTGTTGTATTCAACCCCAATGCAATTTCTGTGTTTCATCAACACTCTGAACGTCCACAGATTACAGAATGCCTCCAGATGTGTGTCGGATGCTACTACTTGTCTCCCAGGAATCGATCAAAGCGTAGACAGTTTGACACATTACTCCCATGGAGAAAAGTCGGCATGGTGCCTGTTGTTTTCAATCCAGATGGAATTCTTGTGTCTCATCGTCACTCAGAAGGTACACAGATTGCAGAATGCCTCCAGATGTGCTTCGGATACAACTACTCCGCTCCCAGGAATCGATCAAAAGCGGAGACAGTTTGAGACAATACTCCCATGAAGAAAGTGGAGATGGTGACTGTTGTATTCAATCCCGATAAAATTTTTGTGTTTCATCAACATTCTGATTGTCCACAGATTACAGAATGCCTCCAGATGTGCTTCGGATTCTACTACTGGTCTCACAAGAATCGATCAAAGCGTAGACAGTTTGAGACATTACTCCCATGGAGAAAAGTCGGCATGGTGCTTGTTGTATTCAATCCCGATGCAATTTCTGTAATTCGTCAACACTCTGAAAGTCCACAGACTACAGAATGCCTCCAGATGTGCTTCGGATTCTACTACAGGTCTTCTGGCATCGATCAATGCGCAGATAGTATGAGACATTGCTGGCATGGAGAAAAGTCTGCATTGTGCCTGTTGTATTCAATCCCGATGCAATTTCTGTGTTTCATCAAAACTCTGAAGGTCCACAGATTACAGAGTGCCTCCAGATGTGCTTCGGATACTACTACTGGTCTTCCAGGAATCGATCAAAGCGTAGACAGTTTGAAACATTACTCTCATGAAGAAAAGTTGACGTGGTGCGTGTTGTATTCATTCCCGAAGAAATTTCTGTATTTCATCAACACTCTGAAGGTCAACAGATTACAGAATGCCTCCAGATGTGCTTCGGATACTACTGCTAGTCTATCAGGAATCGATCAAACCGAGGACAGTTAGAGACATTACTCCCATGGAGAAACGTCGGTATGGTGCGTGTTGTATTCAATCCCGATGAAATTTCTGTATTTCATCAACACTCTGAAGATCCACAGATTACAGAGTGCCTCCAGATATGCTTCGGATTCTACTACAGGTCTTCCGGCATCGATCAATGCGCAGATAGTATGAGACATTGCTGCCATGGAGAAAAGTCTCCATTGTGCCTGTTGTAGTCAATCCCGATGCAATTTCTGTGTTTCATCAACACACTGAAGGTCCACAGATTACAGAGTGCCTCCAGGTGTGCTTCGGATACTACTACTGGCCTTCCAGGAATCGATCAAAGCGTAGACAGTTTGAGACATTACTTCCATGGAGAAAAGTCGGCATGGTGCCTGTTGTATTCAATCCCGATGCACAATCTGTGTTTCATGAACACTCTGAAGGTACACAGATTACAGAGTGCCTCCAGATGTGCTTTTGATACTACTACTGGCATTTCAGGAATCGATCAAAGCGTAGACAGTTTGAGACATTACTCCGATGGAGAGAAGTCGGCATGGTGGGTGTTGTATTAAATCCCGATGCAATTTCTGTATTTCATCAACGCTCTGAAAGTCCACAGATTACAGAATGCCTCGAGATGTGCTTCGGATACTACGACTGGTCTTTCAAGAGTCGATCAAAGCGTAGACCGTTTGAGACATTACTCCCATGGAGAAAAGTCAGCATGGTGCGTGTTGTATTCAATCCCCATGCAATTTCTGTATTTCATTAACACTCTGAAGTTCCACAGATTACAGAATGCCACCAGATGTGCTACGGATACTACTACCGGTCTTTCAGGAATCGATCAAATAGTAGACACTTTAAGACGTTACTCCTATAAAGAAAAGTCGGTGTGGTGCGTGTTGTATTCAATCCCGATGCAATTTCTGTTATTTCGTCAACACTCTGAAGATCGACAGATTACAGAATGCCTCCAGATGTGCTTCGGATAATACTACTGGTCATTCAGGAACCGATCAAAGCGTAGACAGTTTAAGACATTACTCCCATGGAGAAAAGTAGGCATGGTGGTTGTTGTATTCAATCTCGATGCAATTTCTGTATTTCTTCGACACTCTGAAGGTCCACAGATTACAGAGTGCCTCCAGATGTGCCTCTGATACTACTACTGGTTTTTCAAGAATCGATCAAAGCGTAGACAGTTTGAGACATTACTCCCATGGAGAAAAGTCGGCATGGTGCGTGTTGTATTCAATCCCGATGCAATTTCTGTTATTTCGTCAACAATCTGAAGGTCGACAGATTACAGAATGCCTCCAGATGTGCTTCGGATAATACTACTGGTCATTCAGGAACCGATCAAAGCGTAGACAGTTTGTGACATTACTCCCATGGAGAAAAGTCGGCATGGTGCCAGTTGTATTTAATCCAGGTGCAATGTCTGTGTTTCATCACCACACTCAGAAGGTCCACAGATTACAGAATGCCTCCAGATGTGCTTCGGTTACTACTACTGGTCTTTCAGGAATCGATCAAAGCGTAGACAGTTTGAGACATTACTCCCATGGAGAAAAGTCGGCATGGTGCCTGTTGTATTTAATCACGATGCAATTTCTGTGTTTCATCAACACTCTGAAGGTACAAAGGTTAAAGAGTGCTTCCAGATGTGCCTCTGATACTACTACTGGTCTTTCAAGAATCGATCGAAGCGTAGCCAGTTTGAGACATTACTCCAATGGAGAAAAGTCGGCATGGTGCCAGTTGTATTTAATCCAGGAGCAATGTTTGTGTTTCATCAACACTCTGAAGCTCCACAGATTACAGAATGCCTCCAGATGTGCTTCGGTTACTACTACTGGTCTCTCAGGAATCGAACAAAGCGTAGACAGTTTGAGACTTTACTCACATGGAGAAAAGTCGGTCATGGTGCATGTTGTATTCAATCCCGATGCAATTTCTGTATTTCATCAACACACTGAAGGTCCACAGATTACCGAATGCCTCCAGATGTGCTTCCGATACTACTACTGGTCTTTCAGGTATCGATCAAATCGTAGACAGTTTAAGACATTACACCTATAAAGAAAACACGGCACGGTGGATGTTGAATTCAATCCCGATGCAATTTCTGTGTATCATCACTCTGACGGTCCACAGATTACAGAGTGCCTCCAGATGTGCTTCGGATACTACTACTGATCTTCCAGGAATCGATCAAAGCGTAGACAGTTAGAGACATTATTCCCATGGAGAATAGTCGGCATGGTGCCTGTTGTATTTAATCACGATGCAATTTCTGTGTTTCATCAACACTCTGAAGGTACACAGATTAAAGAGTGCTTCCAGATGTGCCTCTGATACTACTACTGGTCTTTCAAGAATCGATCAAAGCGTAGACAGTTTGAGACATTACTCCCACGGAGAAAAGTCGGCATGGTGGGTGTTGTATTCAATCTCGATGCAATTTCTGTATTTCATCGACACTCTGAAGGTCCACAGATTACAGAGTGCCTCCAGATATGCTTCGGATACTACTACTGGTCTTTCAGGAATCGATCAAAGCGTAAACAGTTTGAGACATTACTCCCATGGAGAAAAGTCGGCATGGTGCCTGTTGTATTTAATCACGATGCAATTTCTGTGTTTCATCAACACTCTGAAGGTACACAGATTAAAGAGTGCTTCCAGATGTGCCTCTGATACTACTACTGGTCTTTCAAGAATCGATCAAAGCGTAGACAGTTTGAGACATTACTCCCATGGAGAAAAGTCGGCATGGTGCGTGTTGTATTCAATCCCGATGCAATTTCTGTGTTTCATCAACACTCTGAAGGTCCACAGATTAAAGAATGCCTTCAGATGTGATTCGGATACTATTACTGTTCTTTCAGGAGTCGATCAAATCGTAGACAGTTTAAGACATTACTCCTATAAAGATAATTCGGCATGGTGCATGTTGCGTTCAATCCCGATGCAATTTCTGTGTTTCATCATCACTCTGACGGTCCACAGATTACAGAGAGCCTCCAGATGTGCTTCGGATACTACTACTGGTCTTCCAGGAATCCATCAAAGCGTAGACAGTTAGAGACATTATTCAAACGGAGAAAGGTCTGCATTGTGCCTGTTGTATTCAATCCCGATGCAATTTCTGTGTTTCATCAACACTCTGAAGGTCCACAAGTTACAGAATCCCTCCAGATGTGCTTCCGATACTACGACTGGTCTCCCAGAAGTCGATCAAAAAGTAGACAGTTTGAGACATTACTCCCATGGAGAAAAGTCGGCATGGTGCACAGTTCTATTTAATCCCAATACAATTTCTGTGTTTCATCAACACTCTGAAGGTCCACAGATTACAGAGTGCCTCCAGATGTACTTCGGATACTACTAGCGGTCTTCCAGGAATCGATCAACGCGTAGACAGTTTGAGACAAACTAACATGGAGAAAAATCCGCATAGTGCCTGTTGTATTCAATCGCGATGCAATTTCTGTGTTTCATCAACACTCTGAAGGTACACAGATTACAGAGTGCCTCCGGATGTGGTTCTGATACTACTACTGGTCTTTCAGGAATCGATTAAAGCGTAGACAGTTTGAGACATTACTCACATGGAGAAAAGTCGGCATGGTGCGTGTTGTATTCAATCCCGATGCAATTTCTGTGTTTCATCAACACTCTGAAGTTTCACAGATTACAGAGTGCCTCCAGATATGCTTCCGATACTACTACTGCTCTTTCAGGAATCGATCAAATCGTAGACAGGTTAAGACATTACTGCTATAACGAAAAGTCGGCATGGTGCATGTTGAATTCAATCCCGATGCAATTTCTGTATTTCATCAACACTCTGAAGGTCCACAGATTACAGAATGCATCCAGATGTGCTTCCGATACTACTACTGGTCTTTCAAGAATCGATCAAAGCGTAGACAGTTTGAGACATTACTCCCATGGAGAAAAGTCGGCATGGTGCGTGTTGTATTCAATCCCGATGCAATTTCTGTGTTTCATCAACACTCTGAAGGTCCACAGATTAAAGAATGCCTTCAGATGTGATTCGGATACTATTACTGTTCTTTCAGGAGTCGATCAAATCGTAGACAGTTTAAGACATTACTCCTATAAAGATAATTCGGCATGGTGCATGTTGCGTTCAATCCCGATGCAATTTCTGTGTTTCATCATCACTCTGACGGTCCACAGATTACAGAGAGCCTCCAGATGTGCTTCGGATACTACTACTGGTCTTCCAGGAATCCATCAAAGCGTAGACAGTTAGAGACATTATTCAAACGGAGAAAGGTCTGCATTGTGCCTGTTGTATTCAATCCCGATGCAATTTCTGTGTTTCATCAACACTCTGAAGGTCCACAAGTTACAGAATCCCTCCAGATGTGCTTCCGATACTACGACTGGTCTCCCAGAAGTCGATCAAAAAGTAGACAGTTTGAGACATTACTCCCATGGAGAAAAGTCGGCATGGTGCACAGTTCTATTTAATCCCAATACAATTTCTGTGTTTCATCAACACTCTGAAGGTCCACAGATTACAGAGTGCCTCCAGATGTACTTCGGATACTACTAGCGGTCTTCCAGGAATCGATCAACGCGTAGACAGTTTGAGACAAACTAACATGGAGAAAAATCCGCATAGTGCCTGTTGTATTCAATCGCGATGCAATTTCTGTGTTTCATCAACACTCTGAAGGTACACAGATTACAGAGTGCCTCCGGATGTGGTTCTGATACTACTACTGGTCTTTCAGGAATCGATTAAAGCGTAGACAGTTTGAGACATTACTCACATGGAGAAAAGTCGGCATGGTGCGTGTTGTATTCAATCCCGATGCAATTTCTGTGTTTCATCAACACTCTGAAGTTTCACAGATTACAGAGTGCCTCCAGATATGCTTCCGATACTACTACTGCTCTTTCAGGAATCGATCAAATCGTAGACAGGTTAAGACATTACTGCTATAACGAAAAGTCGGCATGGTGCATGTTGAATTCAATCCCGATGCAATTTCTGTATTTCATCAACACTCTGAAGGTCCACAGATTACAGAATGCATCCAGATGTGCTTCCGATACTACTACTGGTCTTTCAGGAATCGATCAAATCGTAGACAGTTTAAGACATTACTCCTATAAAGAAAAGTCGGCATGGTGCATGTTGAATTCAATCCCGATGCAACTTCTGTGTCTCATCAACACTCTGACGGTCCACAGATTACAGAATGCCTCCAGATGTGCTTCGGATACTACTACTGATCTTCCAGGAATCGATCAAAGCGTAGACAGTTAGAGACATTATTCCCGTGGAGAAAAGTCGTTGTGGTGCGTGTTGTATTCAATCCCGATGCAATTTCTGTTATTTCGTCAACAATCTGAAGGTCGACAGGTTACAGAATGCCTACAGATGTGCTTCGGATAATACTACTGGTCATTCAGGAACCGATCAAAGCGTAGACAGTTTGTGACATTACTCCCATGGAGAAAAGTCGGCATGGTGCCAGTTGTATTTAATCCAGGTGCAATGTCTGTGTTTCATCAACACTCAGAAGGTCCACAGATTACAGAATGCCTCCAGATGTGCTTCGGTTACTACTACTGGTCTTTCAGGAATCGATCAAAGCGTAGACAGTTTGAGACATTACTCCCATGGAGAAAAGTCGGCATGGTGCCTGTTGTATTTAATCACGATGCAATTTCTGTGTTTCATCAACACTCTGAAGGTACAAAGGTTAAAGAGTGCTTCCAGATGTGCCTCTGATACTACTACTGGTCTTTCAAGAATCGATCGAAGCGTAGCCAGTTTGAGACATTACTCCAATGGAGAAAAGTCGGCATGGTGCCAGTTGTATTTAATCCAGGAGCAATGTTTGTGTTTCATCAACACTCTGAAGCTAAACAGATTACAGAATGCCTCCAGATGTGCTTCGGTTACTACTACTGGTCTCTCAGGAATCGAACAAAGCGTAGACAGTTTGAGACATTACTCACATGGAGAAAAGTCGGTCATGGTGCATGTTGTATTCAATCCCGATGCAATTTCTGTATTTCATCAACACACTGAAGGTCCACAGATTACCGAATGCCTCCAGATGTGCTTCCGATACTACTACTGGTCTTTCAGGTATCGATCAAATCGTAGACAGTTTAAGACATTACACCTATAAAGAAAAGACGGCACGGTGGATGTTGAATTCAATCCCGATGCAATTTCTGTGTTTCATCACTCTGACGGTCCACAGATTACAGAGTGCCTCCAGATGTGCTTCGGATACTACTACTGATCTTCCAGGAATCGATCAAAGCGTAGACAGTTAGAGACATTATTCCCATGGAGAAAAGTCGGCATGGTGCCTGTTGTATTTAATCACGATGCAATTTCTGTGTTTCATCAACACTCTGAAGGTACACAGATTAAAGAGTGCTTCCAGATGTGCCTCTGATACTACTACTGGTCTTTCAAGAATCGATCAAAGCGTAGACAGTTTGAGACATTACTCCCATGGAGAAAAGTCGGCATGGTGCGTGTTGTATTCAATCCCGATGCAATTTCTGTGTTTCATCAACACTCTGAAGGTCCACAGATTAAAGAATGCCTTCAGATGTGATTCGGATACTATTACTGTTCTTTCAGGAGTCGATCAAATCGTAGACAGTTTAAGACATTACTCCTATAAAGATAATTCGGCATGGTGCATGTTGCGTTCAATCCCGATGCAATTTCTGTGTTTCATCATCACTCTGACGGTCCACAGATTACAGAGAGCCTCCAGATGTGCTTCGGATACTACTACTGGTCTTCCAGGAATCCATCAAAGCGTAGACAGTTAGAGACATTATTCAAACGGAGAAAGGTCTGCATTGTGCCTGTTGTATTCAATCCCGATGCAATTTCTGTGTTTCATCAACACTCTGAAGGTCCACAAGTTACAGAATCCCTCCAGATGTGCTTCCGATACTACGACTGGTCTCCCAGAAGTCGATCAAAAAGTAGACAGTTTGAGACATTACTCCCATGGAGAAAAGTCGGCATGGTGCACAGTTCTATTTAATCCCAATACAATTTCTGTGTTTCATCAACACTCTGAAGGTCCACAGATTACAGAGTGCCTCCAGATGTACTTCGGATACTACTAGCGGTCTTCCAGGAATCGATCAACGCGTAGACAGTTTGAGACAAACTAACATGGAGAAAAATCCGCATAGTGCCTGTTGTATTCAATCGCGATGCAATTTCTGTGTTTCATCAACACTCTGAAGGTACACAGATTACAGAGTGCCTCCGGATGTGGTTCTGATACTACTACTGGTCTTTCAGGAATCGATTAAAGCGTAGACAGTTTGAGACATTACTCACATGGAGAAAAGTCGGCATGGTGCGTGTTGTATTCAATCCCGATGCAATTTCTGTGTTTCATCAACACTCTGAAGTTTCACAGATTACAGAGTGCCTCCAGATATGCTTCCGATACTACTACTGCTCTTTCAGGAATCGATCAAATCGTAGACAGGTTAAGACATTACTGCTATAACGAAAAGTCGGCATGGTGCATGTTGAATTCAATCCCGATGCAATTTCTGTATTTCATCAACACTCTGAAGGTCCACAGATTACAGAATGCATCCAGATGTGCTTCCGATACTACTACTGGTCTTTCAGGAATCGATCAAATCGTAGACAGTTTAAGACATTACTCCTATAAAGAAAAGTCGGCATGGTGCATGTTGAATTCAATCCCGATGCAATTTCTGTGTCTCATCAACACTCTGACGGTCCACAGATTACAGAATGCCTCCAGATGTGCTTCGGATACTACTACTGATCTTCCAGGAATCGATCAAAGCGTAGACAGTTAGAGACATTATTCCCGTGGAGAAAAGTCGTTGTGGTGCGTGTTGTATTCAATCCCGATGCAATTTCTGTTATTTCGTCAACAATCTGAAGGTCGACAGGTTACAGAATGCCTACAGATGTGCTTCGGATAATACTACTGGTCATTCAGGAACCGATCAAAGCGTAGACAGTTTGTGACATTACTCCCATGGAGAAAAGTCGGCATGGTGCCAGTTGTATTTAATCCAGGTGCAATGTCTGTGTTTCATCAACACTCAGAAGGTCCACAGATTACAGAATGCCTCCAGATGTGCTTCGGTTACTACTACTGGTCTTTCAGGAATCGATCAAAGCGTAGACAGTTTGAGACATTACTCCCATGGAGAAAAGTCGGCATGGTGCCTGTTGTATTTAATCACGATGCAATTTCTGTGTTTCATCAACACTCTGAAGGTACAAAGGTTAAAGAGTGCTTCCAGATGTGCCTCTGATACTACTACTGGTCTTTCAAGAATCGATCGAAGCGTAGCCAGTTTGAGACATTACTCCAATGGAGAAAAGTCGGCATGGTGCCAGTTGTATTTAATCCAGGAGCAATGTTTGTGTTTCATCAACACTCTGAAGCTAAACAGATTACAGAATGCCTCCAGATGTGCTTCGGTTACTACTACTGGTCTCTCAGGAATCGAACAAAGCGTAGACAGTTTGAGACATTACTCACATGGAGAATAGTCGGTCATGGTGCATGTTGTATTCAATCCCGATGCAATTTCTGTATTTCATCAACACACTGAAGGTCCACAGATTACCGAATGCCTCCAGATGTGCTTCCGATACTACTACTGGTCTTTCAGGTATCGATCAAATCGTAGACAGTTTAAGACATTACACCTATAAAGAAAAGACGGCACGGTGGATGTTGAATTCAATCCCGATGCAATTTCTGTGTTTCATCACTCTGACGGTCCACAGATTACAGAGTGCCTCCAGATGTGCTTCGGATACTACTACTGATCTTCCAGGAATCGATCAAAGCGTAGACAGTTAGAGACATTATTCCCATGGAGAATAGTCGGCATGGTGCCTGTTGTATTTAATCACGATGCAATTTCTGTGTTTCATCAACACTCTGAAGGTACACAGATTAAAGAGTGCTTCCAGATGTGCCTCTGATACTACTACTGGTCTTTCAAGAATCGATCAAAGCGTAGACAGTTCGAGACATTACTCCCATGGAGAAAAGTCGGCATGGTGGGTGTTGTATTCAATCTCGATGCAATTTCTGTATTTCATCGACACTCTGAAGGTCCACAGATTACAGAGTGCCTCCAGATATGCTTCGGATACTACTACTGGTCTTTCAGGAATCGATCAAAGCGTAAACACTTTGAGACATTACTCCCATGGAGAAAAGTCGGCATGTGCCTGTTGTATATAATCACGATGCAATTTCTGTGTTTCATCAACACTCTGAAGGTACACAGATTAAAGAGTGCTTCCAGATGTGCCTCTGATACTACTACTGGTCTTTCAAGAATCGATCAAAGCGTAGACAGTTTGAGACATTACTCCCATGGAGAAAAGTCGGCATGGTGCGTGTTGTATTCAATCCCGATGCAATTTCTGTGTTTCATCAACACTCTGAAGGTCCACAGATTAAAGAATGCCTTCAGATGTGATTCGGATACTATTACTGTTCTTTCAGGAGTCGATCAAATCGTAGACAGTTTAAGACATTACTCCTATAAAGATAATTCGGCATGGTGCATGTTGCGTTCAATCCCGATGCAATTTCTGTGTTTCATCATCACTCTGACGGTCCACAGATTACAGAGTGCCTCCAGATGTGCTTCGGATACTACTACTGGTCTTCCAGGAATCCATCAAAGCGTAGACAGTTAGAGACATTATTCAAACGGAGAAAGGTCAGCATTGTGCCTGTTGTATTCAATCCCGATGCAATTTCTGTGTTTCATCAACACTCTGAAGGTCCACAAGTTACAGAATCCCTCCAGATGTGCTTCCGATACTACGACTGGTCTCCCAGAAGTCGATCAAAAAGTAGACAGTTTGAGACATTACTCCCATGGAGAAAAGTCGGCATGGTGCACAGTTCTATTTAATCCCAATACAATTTCTGTGTTTCATCAACACTCTGAAGGTCCACAGATTACAGAGTGCCTCCAGATGTACTTCGGATACTACTAGCGGTCTTCCAGGAATCGATCAACGCGTAGACAGTTTGAGACAAACTAACATGGAGAAAAATCCGCATAGTGCCTGTTGTATTCAATCGCGATGCAATTTCTGTGTTTCATCAACACTCTGAAGGTACACAGATTACAGAGTGCCTCCGGATGTGGTTCTGATACTACTACTGGTCTTTCAGGAATCGATCAAATCGTAGATAGTTTAAGACACTACTCCTATAAGAAAAGTCGGAATAGTGCATGTTGTATTCAATCCCCATGCTATTTCTGTGTTTCATCAACACTCTGACGGTCCACAGATTACAGAGTGCCTCCAGATGTGCTTCGGATACTCCTACTGGTCTTCCAGGAATCGATCAACGCGTAGACAGTTAGAGACATTACTCCCTCGCAGAAAAGTCTGTGTAGTGCCTGTTGTATTCAATCCCGATGCAATTTCTGTATTTCATCAACACTCTGAAGGTCGACAGATTACAGAATGCCTCCAGATGTGCTTCGGATAATACTACCGGTCTTTCAGGAACCGACCAAAGCGTAGACAGTATGAGACATTACTCCAATGGAGAAAAGTCTGTGTAGTGCCTGTTGTATTCAATCCCGATGCAATTTCTGTATTTCATTAACACTCTGAAGGCCGACAGATTACAGAGTGCCTCCAGATGTGCTTCGGATACTACTACTGATCTTCCAGGAATCGATCAAAGCGTAGACAGTTAGAGACATTATTCCCATGGAGAAAAGTCGGTGTGGTGCGTGTTGTATTCAATCCCGATGCAATTTCTGTTATTTCGTCAACACTCTGAAGGTCGACAGATTACAGAATGCCTCCATATGTGCTTCGGATAATACTACTGGTCAGTCAGGAACCGATCAAAGCGTAGACAGTTTGAGGCATTACTCCCATGGAGAAAAGTCGTCATGGTGCGTGTTGTATTCAATCTCGATGCAATTTCTGTATTTCATCGACACTCTGAAGGTCCACAGATTACAGAGTGCCTCCAGATGTGCTTCGGATAATACTACTGGTAATTCAGGAACCGATCAAAGCGTAGACAGTTTGAGACATTACTCCCATGGAGAAAAGTCGGCATTGTGGGTGTTGTATTCAATCTCGATGCAATTTCTGTATTTCATCGACACTCTGAAGGTCCACAGATTACAGAGTGCCTCCAGATATGCTTCGGATACTACTACTGGTTTTTCAGGAATCGATCAAAGCGTAGACAGTTTGAGACATTACTCCCATGGAGAAAAATCGGCATGGTGCCTGTTGTATTTAGTCACGATGCAATTTCTGTGTTTCATCAACACTCTGAAGGTACACAGATTTAAGAGTGCTTCCAGATGTGCCTCTGATACTACTACTGGTCTTTCAAGAATCGATCAAAGCGTAGACAGTTTGAGACATTACTCCCATGGAGAAAAGTCGGCATGGTGCGTGTTGTATTAAATCCCGATGCAATTTCTGTGTTTCATCAACACTCTGAAGGTCCACAGATTACAGAATGCCTTCAGATGTGATTCGGATACTACTACTGGTCTTTCAGGAGTCGTCAAATCGTAGACAATTTAAGACATGACTCCTATAAAGATAATTCGGCATGGTGCATGTTGCATTCAATCCCGATGCAATTTCTGTGTTTCATCAACACTCTGACGGTCCACAGATTACAGAGTGCCTCCAGATGTGCTTCGGATACTGCTACTGGTCTTCCAGGAATCCATCAAAGCGTAGACAGTAAGAGACATTATTCCCACGGAGAAAGGTCGGCATTGTGCCTGTTGTATTCAATCCCGATGCAATTTCTGTGTTTCATCAACACTCTGAAGGTCCACAAGTTACAGAATCCCTCCAGATGTGCTTCGGATACTACGACTGGTCTCCCAGAAGTCGATCAAAGAGTAGACAGTTTGAAACATTACTTCCATGGAGAAAAGTCGGCATGGTGAATGTTCTATTTAATAACAATACAATTTCGGTGTTTCATCAACACTCTGAAGGTCCACTGATTACAGAGTGCCTCCAGATGTGATTCGGATACTACAACTGGTCTTCCAGGACTCGATCAACGCGTAGACAGTTAGAGACATTACTCCCATGGAGAAAAGTCTGTGTGGTTCCTGTTGTATTCAATCCCGATGCAATTTCTGTATTCCATTAACACTCTGAACGTCGACAGATTACAGAATGCCTGCAGATGTGCTTCGAATAATACTACCGGTCTTTGAGGAACCGATCAAAGCGTAGACAGTATGAGACATTACTCCCATGTAGAAAAGTCGGCATGGTGAGTGTTGTATTCATTCCCGATGCAGTTTCTGTATTTCATCAACACTCTGAAAATCCAGAGATTACAGAGTACCTTCAGATATGCTTCGGATACTACTACTGGACTTTCAGGAATAGATCAGAGCGTAGACAGTTTGAGACATTACTCCAATGGAGAAAAGTCGGCATGGTGAATGTTCTATTTAATAACAATACAATTTCGGTGTTTCATCAACACTCTGAAGGTCCACTGATTACAGAGTGCCTCCAGATGTGATTCGGATACTACAACTGGTCTTCCAGGACTCGATCAACGCGTAGACAGTTAGAGACATTACTCCCATGGAGAAAAGTCGGTGTGGTTCCTGTTGTATTCAATCCCGATGCATTTTCTGTATTCCATTAACACTCTGAACGTCGACAGATTACAGAATGCCTCCAGATGTGCTTCGAATAATACTACCGGTCTTTGAGGAACCGATCAAAGCGTAGACAGTATGAGACATTACTCCCATGTAGAAAAGTCGGCATGGTGAGTGTTGTATTCATTCCCGATGCAGTTTCTGTATTTCATCAACACTCTGAAAATCCAGAGATTACAGAGTACCTTCAGATATGCTTCGGATACTACTACTGGACTTTCAGGAATAGATCAGAGCGTAGACAGTTTGAGACATCACTCACATGGAGAAAAGTCGGTGTGGTGCGTGTTGTATTCAATCCCGATGCAATTTCTGAATTTCATCAACACTCTGAACGTCCACAGATTACAGAATGCCTCCAGATGTTCTTTGGATACTACTACAGGTCTGCCGGCATCAATCAAAGCGCAGATAGTATGAGACATTACACCAGTGGAGAAAAGTCCCCATTGTGCCTGTTGTATTCCATCCGGATGCATTTTCTGTGTTTCATCAACACTCAGAAGGTACACAGATTACAGAGTGTCTCCAGAGATGCTTCGGATACTACTACTGGTCTTTCAGGAATCATTCAAAACGTACACAGTTTGAGACATTACTCCCATGGAGAAAAGTCGTCATGGAGCCTGTTGTATTTAATCCAGGTGCAATTTCTGTGTTTCATCAACACTCTGAAGGTCCACAGATTACACAATGCCTCCAGATGTGATTCGGATACTACTACTGGTCTTTCAGGGATCGATCAAAGCGTAGACAGTTTAAATCATAACTCCCATGGAGAAAAGTCGGCATGGTGCGTGTTGTAGTAAATCCCGATGCAATTTCTGTATTTCATCAACACTCTGAAGGTCCACAGATTACAGAATGCCTCCAGATATGCTTCGGATACTACTACTGGTCTTTCAGGAACCGATCAACGCGTAGACAGGTAGAGACATTACTCCCATGGAGAAAAGTCGGTGTGGTGCCTGTTGTATTAAATCCCGATGCAATTTCTGTGTTTCATCAACACTCTGAAGGTCCACAGATTACAGAATGCCTTCAGATGTGATTCGGATACTACTACTGGTCTTTCAGGAGTCGATCAAATCGTAGACAATTTAAGACATGACTCCTATAAAGATAATTCGGCATGGTGCATGTTGCATTCAATCCCGATGCAATTTCTGTGTTTCATCAACACTCTGACGGTCCACAGATTACAGAGTGCCTCCAGATGTGCTTCGGATACTGCTACTGGTCTTCCAGGAATCCATCAAAGCGTAGACAGTAAGAGACATTATTCCCACGGAGAAAGGTCGGCATTGTGCCTGTTGTATTCAATCCCGATGCAATTTCTGTGTTTCATCAACACTCTGAAGGTCCACAAGTTACAGAATCCCTCCAGATGTGCTTCGGATACTACGACTGGTCTCCCAGAAGTCGATCAAAGAGTAGACAGTTTGAAACATTACTTCCATGGAGAAAAGTCGGCATGGTGAATGTTCTATTTAATAACAATACAATTTCGGTGTTTCATCAACACTCTGAAGGTCCACTGATTACAGAGTGCCTCCAGATGTGATTCGGATACTACAACTGGTCTTCCAGGACTCGATCAACGCGTAGACAGTTAGAGACATTACTCCCATGGAGAAAAGTCGGTGTGGTTCCTGTTGTATTCAATCCCGATGCAATTTCTGTATTCCATTAACACTCTGAACGTCGACAGATTACAGAATGCCTGCAGATGTGCTTCGAATAATACTACCGGTCTTTGAGGAACCGATCAAAGCGTAGACAGTATGAGACATTACTCCCATGTAGAAAAGTCGGCATGGTGAGTGTTGTATTCATTCCCGATGCAGTTTCTGTATTTCATCAACACTCTGAAAATCCAGAGATTACAGAGTACCTTCAGATATGCTTCGGATACTACTACTGGACTTTCAGGAATAGATCAGAGCGTAGACAGTTTGAGACATTACTCCAATGGAGAAAAGTCGGCATGGTGAATGTTCTATTTAATAACAATACAATTTCGGTGTTTCATCAACACTCTGAAGGCCCACTGATTACAGAGTGCCTCCAGATGTGATTCGGATACTACAACTGGCCTTCCAGGACTCGATCAACGCGTAGACAGTTAGAGACATTACTCCCATGGAGAAAAGACGGTGTGGTTCCTGTTGTATTCAATCCCGATGCATTTTCTGTATTCCATTAACACTCTGAACGTCGACAGATTACAGAATGCCTCCAGATGTGCTTCGAATAATACTACCGGTCTTTGAGGAACCGATCAAAGCGTAGACAGTATGAGACATTACTCCCATGTAGAAAAGTCGGCATGGTGAGTGTTGTATTCATTCCCGATGCAGTTTCTGTATTTCATCAACACTCTGAAAATCCAGAGATTACAGAGTACCTTCAGATATGCTTCGGATACTACTACTGGACTTTCAGGAATAGATCAGAGCGTAGACAGTTTGAGACATCACTCACATGGAGAAAAGTCGGTGTGGTGCGTGTTGTATTCAATCCCGATGCAATTTCTGAATTTCATCAACACTCTGAACGTCCACAGATTACAGAATGCCTCCAGATGTTCTTTGGATACTACTACAGGTCTGCCGGCATCAATCAAAGCGCAGATAGTATGAGACATTACACCAGTGGAGAAAAGTCCCCATTGTGCCTGTTGTATTCCATCCGGATGCATTTTCTGTGTTTCATCAACACTCAGAAGGTACACAGATTACAGAGTGTCTCCAGAGATGCTTCGGATACTACTACTGGTCTTTCAGGAATCATTCAAAACGTACACAGTTTGAGACATTACTCCCATGGAGAAAAGTCGTCATGGAGCCTGTTGTATTTAATCCAGGTGCAATTTCTGTGTTTCATCAACACTCTGAAGGTCCACAGATTACACAATGCCTCCAGATGTGATTCGGATACTACTACTGGTCTTTCAGGAATCGATCAAAGCGTAGACAGTTTAAATCATAACTCCCATGGAGAAAAGTCGGCACGGTGCGTGTTGTATTAAATCCCGATGCAATTTCTGAATTTCATCAACACTCTGAAGGTCCACAGATTACAGAATGCCTCCAGATATGCTTCGGATACTACTACTGGTCTTTCAGGAACCGATCAACGCGTAGACAGGTAGAGACATTACTCCCATGGAGAAAAGTCGGTGTGGTGCCTGTTGTATTCAATCCCGATGCAATTTCTGTGTTTCATCAACACTCTGACGGTCCACAGATTACAGAGTGCCTCCAGATGTGCTTCGGATACTACTACTGGTCTTCCAGGAATCGATCAACGCGTAGACAGGTAGAGACATTACTCCCATGGAGAAAAGTCGGTGTGGTGCGTGTTGTATTCATTCCCGATGCAGTTTCTGTATTTCATCAACACTCTGAAGGTCCAGAGATTACAGGGTACCTCCAGATATGCTTCGGATACTACTACTGGTATTTCAGGAATAGATCAAAGCGTAGACAGTTTGAGACATTACTCCCATGGAGAAAAGTCGGCATGGTGAATGTTGTATTTAATCCCGTCGCAATTTCTGTGTTTCATCAATACTCTCAAGGTCCACAGATTACAGAATGCCTCCAGATGTGCTTCGGATACTACTACAGGTCTGCCGGCATCGATCAAAGCGTAGATAGTATGAGACATTACACCAGTGGAGAAAAGTCCCCATTGTGCCTGTTGTGTTCCATCCAGATGCATTTTCTGTGTTTCATCAACACTCTGAAGGTACACAGATTACAGAGTGCCTCCAGATATGCTTCGGATACTACTACTGGTCTTTCAGGAATCGATCAAAGCGTAGTCAGTTTAAAACATAACTCCCATGGAGAAAAGTCGGCATGGTGCGTGTTGTATTCAATCCCGATGCAATTTCTGTGTCTCATCAACACTCTGATGGTACACAGATTACAGAGAGCCTCCGGATGTGGTTCTGATACTACTACTGGTCTTTCAAGGATCGATCAAAGCGTAGACAGTTTGAGACATTACTCCTATGGAGAAAAGTCGGCATGGTGCGTGTTCTATTCAATCCCGATGCAATTTCTGTGTTTCATCATCACTCTGAAGGTCCACAGATTACAGAGTACCTCCAGATAAGCTTCCGATACTACTACTGGTCTTTCAGGAATAGATCAAAGCGTAGACAGTTTGAGATATTACTCACATGGAGAAAAGTCGGCATGGTGCGTGTTGTATTCAATCCCGATGCAATTTCTGGATTTCATCAACACTCTGAACGTCCACAGATTACAGAATGCCTCCAGATGTGCTTCGGATACTACTACAGGTCTGCCGGCATCGATCAAAGCGTAGATAGTATGAGACATTACACCAGTGGAGAAAAGTCCAAATTGTGCCTGTTGTATTCCATCCGGATGCATTTTCTGTGTTTCATCAACACTCTGAAGGTACACAGATTACAGAGTGCCTCCAGAGATGCTTCGGATACTACTACTGGTCTTTCAGGAATCGATCAAAGCGTAGACAGTTTGAGACATTACTCCCATGGAGAAAAGTCGTCATGGTGCCTGTTGTATTTAATCCAGGTGCAATTTCTGTGTTTCATCAACACTCTGAAGGTCGACAGATTACACAATGCCTCCAGATGTGATTCGGATACTACTACTGGTCTTTCAGGAATCGATCAAAGCGTAGACAGTTTGAGACATAACTCCAATGGAAAAAAGTCGGCATGGTGCGTGTTGTATTAAATCCCAATGCAATTTCTGTATTTCATCAACACTCTGAAGGTACACAGATTACAGAGTGCCTCCGGATGTGGTTCTGATACTACTACTGGTCTTCCAAGGATCGATCAAAGCGTAGACAGTTTGAGACATTACTCCCATGGAGAAAAGTCGGTATGGTGCGTGTTGTATTCAATCCCGATGCAATTTCTGTATTTCATCAACACTCTGAAGGTCCACAGATTGCCGAATGCCTCCACATGTGCGTCGGATACTACTACTTATCTTTCAAGAATCGATCAAAGCGTAGACAGTTTGAGACATTACTCCAATGGAGAAAAATCCGCATTGTGCCTGTTGTATTCAATCCCGATGCAATTTCTGTGTTTCATCAACACTCTGAAGGTACACAGATTACAGAGTGCCTCCGGATGTGGTTCTGATACTACTACTGGTCTTTCAGGAATCGATCAAATCGTAGATAGTTTAAGACACTACTCCTATAAGAAAAGTCGGAATAGTGGATGTTGTATTCAATCCCCATGCAATTTCTGTGTTTCATCAACTCTCTGACGGTCCACAGATTACAGAGTGCCTCCAGATGTGCTTCGGATACTACTACTGGTCTTCCAGGAATCGATCAACGCGTAGACAGTTAGAGACATTACTCCCTCGGAGAAAAGTCGGTGTAGTGCCTGTTGTATTCAATCCCGATGCAATTTCTGTATTTCATCAACACTATGAAGGTCGACAGATTACAAAATGCCTCCAGATGTGCTTCGGATAATACTACCGGTCTTTCAGGAACCGATCAAAGCGTAGACAGTATGAGACATTACTCCAATGGAGAAAAGTCGGTCATGGTGCATGTTGTATTCAATCCCGATGCAATTTCTGTATTTCATTAACACTCTGAAGGCCGACAGATTACAGAATGCCTCCAGATGTGCTTCGGATAATACTACCGGTCTTTCAGGAACCGATCAAAGCGTAGACAGTTTGAGACATTACTCCCATGGAGAAAAGTCGGTATGGTGCCTGTTGTATTTAATCCAGGTGCAATTTCTGTGTTTCATCAACACTCTGAAGGTCCACAGATTACACAACGCCTCCAGATGTGCTTCGGTTACTACTACTGGTCTCTCAGGCATCGAACAAAGCGTAGACAGTTTGAGACATTACTCACATGGAGAAAAGTCGGTCATGGTGCATGTTGTATTCAATCCCGATGCAATTTCTGTATTTCATCAACACTCTGAATTTCCACAGATTACAGAATGCCTCCAGATGTGCTTCCGATACTACTACTGGTCTTTCAGGAATCGATCAAATCGTAGACAGTTTAAGACATTACTCCTATAAAGAAAAGTCGGCATGGTGCATGTTGAATTCAATCACGATGCAATTTCTGTGTTTCATCAACACTCTGACGGTCCACAGATTACAGAGTGCCTCCAGATGTGCTTCGGATACTACAACTGATCTTCCAGGAATCGATCAAAGCGTAGACAGTTAGAGACATTATTCCCATGGAGAAAACTCGGTGTGGTGCGTGTTGTATTCAATCCCGATGCAATTTCTGTTATTTCGTCAACACTCTGAAGGTCGACAGATTACAGAATGCCTCCAGATGTGCTTCGGATAATACTACTGGTCATGCAGGAACCGATCAAAGCGTAGACAGTTTGAGACATTACTCCCATGGAGAAAAGTCGTCATGGTGGGTGTTGTATTCAATCTCGATGCAATTTCTGTATTTCATCGACACTCTGAAGGTCCACAGATTACAGAGTGCCTCCAGATATGCTTCGGATACTACTACTGGTCTTTCAGGAATCGATTCCCATGGAGAAAAGTCGGTGTGGTGCGTGTTGTATTCAATCCCGATGCAATTTCTGTTATTTCGTCAACACTCTGAAGGTCGACAGATTACAGAATGCCTCCAGATGTGCTTCGGATAATACTACTGGTAATTCAGGAACCGATCAAAGCGTAGACAGTTTGAGACATTACTCCCTTGGAGAAAAGTCGGCATTGTGGGTGTTGTATTCAATCTCGATGCAATTTCTGTATTTCATCGACACTCTGAAGGTCCACAGATTACAGAGTGCCTCCAGATATGCTTCGGATACTACTACTGGTCTTTCAGGAATCGATCAAAGCGTAGACAGTTTGAGACATTACTCCCATGGAGAAAAATCGGCATGGTGCCTGTTGTATTTAGTCACGATGCAATTTCTGTGTTTCATCAACACTCTGAAGGTACACAGATTAAAGAGTGCTTCCAGATGTGCCTCTGATACTACTACTGGTCTTTCAAGAATCGATCAAAGCGTAGACAGTTTGAGACATTACTCCCATGGAGAAAAGTCGGCATGGTGCGTGTTGTATTAAATCCCGATGCAATTTCTGTGTTTCATCAACACTCTGAAGGTCCACAGATTACAGAATGCCTTCAGATGTGATTCGGATACTACTACTGGTCTTTCAGGAGTCGATCAAATCGTAGACAGTTTAAGACATGACTCCTATAAAGATAATTCGGCATGGTGCATGTTGCATTCAATCCCGATGCAATTTCTGTGTTTCATCAACACTCTGACGGTCCACAGATTACAGAGTGCCTCCAGATGTGCTTCGGATACTGCTACTTGTCTTCCAGGAATCCATCAAAGCGTAGACAGTAAGAGACATTATTCCCACGGAGAAAGGTCTTCATTGTGCCTGTTGTATTCAATCCCGATGCAATTTCTGTGTTTCATTAACACTCTGAAGGTCCACAAGTTACAGAATCCCTCCAGATGTGCTTCGGATACTACGACTGGTCTCCCAGAAGTCGATCAAAGAGTAGACAGTTTGAAACATTACTTCCATGGAGAAAAGTCGGCATGGTGAATGTTCTATTTAATAACAATGCAATTTCGGTGTTTCATCAACACTCTGAAGGTCCACTGATTACAGAGTGCCTCCAGATGTGATTCGGATACTACTACTGGACTTTCAGGAATAGATCAGAGCGTAGACAGTTTGAGACATTACTCCAATGGAGAAAAGTCGGCATGGTGCCTGTTGTATTAAATCCTTTTGCAATTTCTGTGTTTCATCAATACTCTCAAGGTCCACAGATTACAGAATGCCTACAGATGTGCTTCGGATACTATTACTGGTCTTTCAGGAATCGATCAAAGCGTAGACAGTTTGAGACATTACTCACATGGAGAAAAGTCGGTGTGGTGCGTGTTGTATTCAATCCCGATGCAATTTCTGAATTTCATCAACACTCTGATCGTCCACAGATTACAGAATGCCTCCAGATGTTCTTTGGATACTACTACAGGTCTGCCGGCATCAATCAAAGCGCAGATAGTATGAGACATTACACCAGTGGAGAAAAGTCCCCATTGTGCCTGTTGTATTCCATCCGGATGCATTTTCTGTGTTTCATAAACACTCTGACGGTCCACAGATTACAGAGTGCCTCCAGATGTGCTTCGGATACTACTACTGATCTTCCAGGAATCGATCAAAGCGTAGACAGTTAGAGACATTATTCCCATGGAGAAAACTCGGTGTGGTGCGTGTTGTATTCAATCCCGATGCAATTTCTGTTATTTCGTCAACACTCTGAAGGTCGACAGATTACAGAATGCCTTCAGATGTGCTTCGGATAATACTACTGGTCATTCAGGAACCGATCAAAGCGTAGACAGTTTGAGACATTACTCCCATGGAGAAAAGTCGTCATGGTGGGTGTTGTATTCAATCCCGATGCAATTTCTGTGTTTCATCAACACTCTGAAGGTACACAGATTACAGAGAGCCTCCGGATGTGGTTCTGATATTACTACTGGTCAGCCTAGAATCGCCAAAGCGTAGACAGTTTGGGACATTACCCCCATGGAGAAAAGTCGTCATGGTGCCTGTTGTATTTAATCCAGGTGCAATTTCTGTGTTTCATCAACACTCTGAAGGTCCACAGATTACAGAATGCCTCCAGATATGCTTCGGATACTACTACTGGTCTTTCAGGAAACGATCAACGCGTAGACAGGTAGAGACATTACTCCCATGGAGAAAAGTCGGTGTGGTGCCTGTTGTATTCAATCCCGATGCAATTTCTGTGTTTCATCAACACTCTGACGGTCCACAGATTACAGAGTGCCTCCAGATGTGCCTCGGATACTACTACTGGTCTTCCAGGAATCGATCAACGCGTAGACAAGTAGAGACATTACTCCCATGGAGAAAAGTCGGTGTGGTGCCTGTTGTATTCAATCCCGATGCAATATCTGTATTTCATTAACACCCTGAAGGTCGACAGATTACAGAATGCCTCCAGATGTGCTTCGGATACTACTACTGGTCTTCCAGGAATCGATCAACGCGTAGACAGTTTGAGACATTACTCCAATGGAGAAAAGTCGGCATGGTGCGTGTTGCATTCAATCCCGATGCAATTTCTGTGTTTCATCATCACTCTGAAGGTCCACAGATTACAGAGTACCTCCAGATAAGCTTCGGATACTACTACTGGTCTTTCAGGAATAGATCAAAGCGTAGACAGTTTGAGATATTACTCACATGGAGAAAAGTCGGCATGGTGCGTGTTGTATTCAATCCCGATGCAATTTCTGGATTTCATCAACACTCTGAACGTCCACAGATTACAGAATGCCTCCAGATGTACTTCGGATACTACTACAGGTCTGCCGGCATCGATCAAAGCGTAGATAGTATGAGACATTACACCAGTGGAGAAAAGTCCAAATTGTTCCTGTTGTATTCCATCCGGATGCATTTTCTGTGTTTCATCAACACTCTGAAGGTCGACAGACTACAGAATGCCTCCAGATGTGCTTCGGATAATACTACCGGTCTTTCAGGAACCGATCAAAGCGTAGACAGTATGAGACATTACTCCAATGGAGAAAAGTCTGTGTAGTGCCTGTTTTATTCAATCCCGATGCAATTTCTGTATTTCATTAACACTCTGAAGGCCGACAGATTACAGAATGCCTCCAGATGTGCTTCGGATAATACTACCGGTCTTTCAGGAACCGATCAAAGCGTAGACAGTTAGAGACATTACTCCCTCGGAGAAAAGTCGGTGTAGTGCCTGTTGTATTCAATCCCGATGCAATTTCTGTATTTCATCAACACTCTGAAGGTCGACAGATTACAGAATGCCTCCAGATGTGCTTCGGATAATACTACCGGTCTTTCAGGAACCGATCAAAGCGTAGACAGTATGAGACATTACTCCAATGGAGAAAAGTCTGTGTAGTGCCTGTTTTATTCAATCCCGATGCAATTTCTGTATTTCATTAACACTCTGAAGGCCGACAGATTACAGAATGCCTCCAGATGTGCTTCGGATAATACTACCGGTCTTTCAGGAACCGATCAAAGCGTAGACAGTTTGAGACATTACTCCCATGGAGAAAAGTCGGTATGGTGCCTGTTGTATTTAATCCAGGTGCAATTTCTGTGTTTCATCAACACTCTGAAGGTCCACAGATTACACAATGCCTCCAAATGTGCTTCGGTTACTACTACTGGTCTCTCAGGCATCGAACAAAGCGTAGACAGTTTGAGACATTACTCACATGGAGAAAAGTCGGTCATGGTGCATGTTGTATTCAATCCCGATGCAATTTCTGTATTTCATCAACACTCTGAATTTCCACAGATTACAGAATGCCTCCAGATGTGCTTCCGATACTACTACTGGTCTTTCAGGAATCGATCAAATCGTAGACAGTTTAAGACATTACTCCTATAAAGAAAAGTCGGCATGGTGCATGTTGAATTCAATCACGATGCAATTTCTGTGTTTCATCAACACTCTGACGGTCCACAGATTACAGAGTGCCTCCAGATGTGCTTCGGATACTACTACTGATCTTCCAGGAATCGATCAAAGCGTAGACAGTTAGAGACATTATTCCCATGGAGAAAACTCGGTGTGGTGCGTGTTGTATTCAATCCCGATGCAATTTCTGTTATTTCGTCAACACTCTGAAGGTCGACAGATTACAGAATGCCTCCAGATGTGCTTCGGATAATACTACTGGTCATTCAGGAACCGATCAAAGCGTAGACAGTTTGAGACATTACTCCCATGGAGAAAAGTCGGCATGGTGGGTGTTGTATTCAATCTCGATGCAATTTCTGTATTTCATCGACACTCTGAAGGTCCACAGATTACAGAGTGCCTCCAGATATGCTTCGGATACTACTACTGGTCTTTCAGGAATCGATTCCCATGGAGAAAAGTCGGTGTGGTGCGTGTTGTATTCAATCCCGATGCAATTTCTGTTATTTCGTCAACACTCTGAAGGTCGACAGATTACAGAATGCCTCCAGATGTGCTTCGGATAATACTACTGGTAATTCAGGAACCGATCAAAGCGTAGACAGTTTGAGACATTACTCCCATGGAGAAAAGTCGGCATTGTGGGTGTTGTATTCAATCTCGATGCAATTTCTGTATTTCATCGACACTCTGAAGGTCCACAGATTACAGAGTGCCTCCAGATATGCTTCGGATACTACTACTGGTCTTTCAGGAATCGATCAAAGCGTAGACAGTTTGAGACATTACTCCCATGGAGAAAAATCGGCATGGTGCCTGTTGTATTTAGTCACGATGCAATTTCTGTGTTTCATCAACACTCTGAAGGTACACAGATTAAAGAGGGCTTCCAGATGTGCCTCTGATACTACTACTGGTCTTTCAAGAATCGATCAAAGCGTAGACAGTTTGAGACATTACTCCCATGGAGAAAAGTCGGCATGGTGCGTGTTGTATTAAATCCCGATGCAATTTCTGTGTTTCATCAACACTCTGAAGGTCCACAGATTACAGAATGCCTTCAGATGTGATTCGGATACTACTACTGGTCTTTCAGGAGTCGATCAAATCGTAGACAGTTTAAGACATGACTCCTATAAAGATAATTCGGCATGGTGCATGTTGCATTCAATCCCGATGCAATTTCTGTGTTTCATCAACACTCTGACGGTCCACAGATTACAGAGTGCCTCCAGATGTGCTTCGGATACTGCTACTTGTCTTCCAGGAATCCATCAAAGCGTAGACAGTAAGAGACATTATTCCCACGGAGAAAGGTCGGCATTGTGCCTGTTGTATTCAATCCCGATGCAATTTCTGTGTTTCATCAACACTCTGAAGGTCCACAAGTTACAGAATCCCTCCAGATGTGCTTCGGATACTACGACTGGTCTCCCAGAAGTCGATCAAAGAGTAGACAGTTTGAAACATTACTTCCATGGAGAAAAGTCGGCATGGTGAATGTTCTATTTAATAACAATACAATTTCGGTGTTTCATCAACACTCTGAAGGTCCACTGATTACAGAGTGCCTCCAGATGTGATTCGGATACTACTACTGGACTTTCAGGAATAGATCAGAGCGTAGACAGTTTGAGACATTACTCCAATGGAGAAAAGTCGGCATGGTGCCTGTTGTATTTAATCCTTTTGCAATTTCTGTGTTTCATCAATACTCTCAAGGTCCACAGATTACAGAATGCCTACAGATGTGCTTCGGATACTATTACTGGTCTTTCAGGAATCGATCAAAGCGTAGACAGTTTGAGACATTACTCACATGGAGAAAAGTCGTCATGGAGCCTGTTGTATTTAATCCAGGTGCAATTTCTGTGTTTCATCAACACTCTGAAGGTCCACAGATTACACAATGCCTCCAGATGTGATTCGGATACTACTACTGGTCTTTCAGGAATCGATCAAAGCGTAGACAGTTTAAATCATAACTCCCATGGAGAAAAGTTGGCATGGTGCGTGTTGTATTAAATCCCGATGCAATTTCTGTATTTCATCAACACTCTGAAGGTCCACAGATTGCAGAATGACTCCAGATGTGCGTCGGATACTACTACTTATCTTTCAAGAATCGATCAAAGCGTAGACAGTTTGAGACATTACTCCAATGGAGAAAAATCCGCATGGTGCCTGTTAAATTCAATCCCGATGCAATTTCTGTGTTTCATCAATACTCTGAAGGTACACAGATTACAGAGAGCCTCCGGATGTGGTTCTGATATTACTACTGGTCAGCCTGGAATCGCCAAAGCGTAGACAGTTTGAGACATTACCCCCATGGAGAAAAGTCGTCATGGAGCCTGTTGTATTTAATCCAGGTGCAATTTCGGTGTTTCATCAACACTCTGAAGGTCCATAGATTACAGAATGCCTCCAGATATGCTTCGGATACTACTACTGGACTTTCAGGAATAGATCAGAGCGTAGACAGTTTGAGACATTACTCCAATGGAGAAAAGTCGGCATGGTGCCTGTTGTATTTAATCCTTTTGCAATTTCTGTGTTTCATCAATACTCTCAAGGTCCACAGATTACAGAATGCCTACAGATGTGCTTCGGATACTATTACTGGTCTTTCAGGAATCGATCAAAGCGTAGACAGTTTGAGACATTACTCACATGGAGAAAAGTCGGTGTGGTGCGTGTTGTATTCAATCCCGATGCAATTTCTGAATTTCATCAACACTCTGATCGTCCACAGATTACAGAATGCCTCCAGATGTTCTTTGGATACTACTACAGGTCTGCCGGCATCAATCAAAGCGCAGATAGTATGAGACATTACACCAGTGGAGAAAAGTCCCCATTGTGCCTGTTGTATTCCATCCGGATGCATTTTCTGTGTTTCATAAACACTCTGACGGTCCACAGATTACAGAGTGCCTCCAGATGTGCTTCGGATACTACTACTGATCTTCCAGGAATCGATCAAAGCGTAGACAGTTAGAGACATTATTCCCATGGAGAAAACTCGGTGTGGTGCGTGTTGTATTCAATCCCGATGCAATTTCTGTTATTTCGTCAACACTCTGAAGGTCGACAGATTACAGAATGCCTTCAGATGTGCTTCGGATAATACTACTGGTCATTCAGGAACCGATCAAAGCGTAGACAGTTTGAGACATTACTCCCATGGAGAAAAGTCGTCATGGTGGGTGTTGTATTCAATCCCGATGCAATTTCTGTGTTTCATCAACACTCTGAAGGTACACAGATTACAGAGAGCCTCCGGATGTGGTTCTGATATTACTACTGGTCAGCCTAGAATCGCCAAAGCGTAGACAGTTTGGGACATTACCCCCATGGAGAAAAGTCGTCATGGTGCCTGTTGTATTTAATCCAGGTGCAATTTCTGTGTTTCATCAACACTCTGAAGGTCCACAGATTACAGAATGCCTCCAGATATGCTTCGGATACTACTACTGGTCTTTCAGGAAACGATCAACGCGTAGACAGGTAGAGACATTACTCCCATGGAGAAAAGTCGGTGTGGTGCCTGTTGTATTCAATCCCGATGCAATTTCTGTGTTTCATCAACACTCTGACGGTCCACAGATTACAGAGTGCCTCCAGATGTGCCTCGGATACTACTACTGGTCTTCCAGGAATCGATCAACGCGTAGACAAGTAGAGACATTACTCCCATGGAGAAAAGTCGGTGTGGTGCCTGTTGTATTCAATCCCGATGCAATATCTGTATTTCATTAACACCCTGAAGGTCGACAGATTACAGAATGCCTCCAGATGTGCTTCGGATACTACTACTGGTCTTCCAGGAATCGATCAACGCGTAGACAGTTTGAGACATTACTCCAATGGAGAAAAGTCGGCATGGTGCGTGTTGCATTCAATCCCGATGCAATTTCTGTGTTTCATCATCACTCTGAAGGTCCACAGATTACAGAGTACCTCCAGATAAGCTTCGGATACTACTACTGGTCTTTCAGGAATAGATCAAAGCGTAGACAGTTTGAGATATTACTCACATGGAGAAAAGTCGGCATGGTGCGTGTTGTATTCAATCCCGATGCAATTTCTGGATTTCATCAACACTCTGAACGTCCACAGATTACAGAATGCCTCCAGATGTACTTCGGATACTACTACAGGTCTGCCGGCATCGATCAAAGCGTAGATAGTATGAGACATTACACCAGTGGAGAAAAGTCCAAATTGTTCCTGTTGTATTCCATCCGGATGCATTTTCTGTGTTTCATCAACACTCTGAAGGTCGACAGACTACAGAATGCCTCCAGATGTGCTTCGGATAATACTACCGGTCTTTCAGGAACCGATCAAAGCGTAGACAGTATGAGACATTACTCCAATGGAGAAAAGTCTGTGTAGTGCCTGTTTTATTCAATCCCGATGCAATTTCTGTATTTCATTAACACTCTGAAGGCCGACAGATTACAGAATGCCTCCAGATGTGCTTCGGATAATACTACCGGTCTTTCAGGAACCGATCAAAGCGTAGACAGTTAGAGACATTACTCCCTCGGAGAAAAGTCGGTGTAGTGCCTGTTGTATTCAATCCCGATGCAATTTCTGTATTTCATCAACACTCTGAAGGTCGACAGATTACAGAATGCCTCCAGATGTGCTTCGGATAATACTACCGGTCTTTCAGGAACCGATCAAAGCGTAGACAGTATGAGACATTACTCCAATGGAGAAAAGTCTGTGTAGTGCCTGTTTTATTCAATCCCGATGCAATTTCTGTATTTCATTAACACTCTGAAGGCCGACAGATTACAGAATGCCTCCAGATGTGCTTCGGATAATACTACCGGTCTTTCAGGAACCGATCAAAGCGTAGACAGTTTGAGACATTACTCCCATGGAGAAAAGTCGGTATGGTGCCTGTTGTATTTAATCCAGGTGCAATTTCTGTGTTTCATCAACACTCTGAAGGTCCACAGATTACACAATGCCTCCAAATGTGCTTCGGTTACTACTACTGGTCTCTCAGGCATCGAACAAAGCGTAGACAGTTTGAGACATTACTCACATGGAGAAAAGTCGGTCATGGTGCATGTTGTATTCAATCCCGATGCAATTTCTGTATTTCATCAACACTCTGAATTTCCACAGATTACAGAATGCCTCCAGATGTGCTTCCGATACTACTACTGGTCTTTCAGGAATCGATCAAATCGTAGACAGTTTAAGACATTACTCCTATAAAGAAAAGTCGGCATGGTGCATGTTGAATTCAATCACGATGCAATTTCTGTGTTTCATCAACACTCTGACGGTCCACAGATTACAGAGTGCCTCCAGATGTGCTTCGGATACTACTACTGATCTTCCAGGAATCGATCAAAGCGTAGACAGTTAGAGACATTATTCCCATGGAGAAAACTCGGTGTGGTGCGTGTTGTATTCAATCCCGATGCAATTTCTGTTATTTCGTCAACACTCTGAAGGTCGACAGATTACAGAATGCCTCCAGATGTGCTTCGGATAATACTACTGGTCATTCAGGAACCGATCAAAGCGTAGACAGTTTGAGACATTACTCCCATGGAGAAAAGTCGGCATGGTGGGTGTTGTATTCAATCTCGATGCAATTTCTGTATTTCATCGACACTCTGAAGGTCCACAGATTACAGAGTGCCTCCAGATATGCTTCGGATACTACTACTGGTCTTTCAGGAATCGATTCCCATGGAGAAAAGTCGGTGTGGTGCGTGTTGTATTCAATCCCGATGCAATTTCTGTTATTTCGCCAACACTCTGAAGGTCGACAGATTACAGAATGCCTCCAGATGTGCTTCGGATAATACTACTGGTAATTCAGGAACCGATCAAAGCGTAGACAGTTTGAGACATTACTCCCATGGAGAAAAGTCGGCATTGTGGGTGTTGTATTCAATCTCGATGCAATTTCTGTATTTCATCGACACTCTGAAGGTCCACAGATTACAGAGTGCCTCCAGATATGCTTCGGATACTACTACTGGTCTTTCAGGAATCGATCAAAGCGTAGACAGTTTGAGACATTACTCCCATGGAGAAAAATCGGCATGGTGCCTGTTGTATTTAGTCACGATGCAATTTCTGTGTTTCATCAACACTCTGAAGGTACACAGATTAAAGAGGGCTTCCAGATGTGCCTCTGATACTACTACTGGTCTTTCAAGAATCGATCAAAGCGTAGACAGTTTGAGACATTACTCCCATGGAGAAAAGTCGGCATGGTGCGTGTTGTATTAAATCCCGATGCAATTTCTGTGTTTCATCAACACTCTGAAGGTCCACAGATTACAGAATGCCTTCAGATGTGATTCGGATACTACTACTGGTCTTTCAGGAGTCGATCAAATCGTAGACAGTTTAAGACATGACTCCTATAAAGATAATTCGGCATGGTGCATGTTGCATTCAATCCCGATGCAATTTCTGTGTTTCATCAACACTCTGACGGTCCACAGATTACAGAGTGCCTCCAGATGTGCTTCGGATACTGCTACTTGTCTTCCAGGAATCCATCAAAGCGTAGACAGTAAGAGACATTATTCCCACGGAGAAAGGTCGGCATTGTGCCTGTTGTATTCAATCCCGATGCAATTTCTGTGTTTCATCAACACTCTGAAGGTCCACAAGTTACAGAATCCCTCCAGATGTGCTTCGGATACTACGACTGGTCTCCCAGAAGTCGATCAAAGAGTAGACAGTTTGAAACATTACTTCCATGGAGAAAAGTCGGCATGGTGAATGTTCTATTTAATAACAATACAATTTCGGTGTTTCATCAACACTCTGAAGGTCCACTGATTACAGAGTGCCTCCAGATGTGATTCGGATACTACTACTGGACTTTCAGGAATAGATCAGAGCGTAGACAGTTTGAGACATTACTCCAATGGAGAAAAGTCGGCATGGTGCCTGTTGTATTTAATCCTTTTGCAATTTCTGTGTTTCATCAATACTCTCAAGGTCCACAGATTACAGAATGCCTACAGATGTGCTTCGGATACTATTACTGGTCTTTCAGGAATCGATCAAAGCGTAGACAGTTTGAGACATTACTCACATGGAGAAAAGTCGTCATGGAGCCTGTTGTATTTAATCCAGGTGCAATTTCTGTGTTTCATCAACACTCTGAAGGTCCACAGATTACACAATGCCTCCAGATGTGATTCGGATACTACTACTGGTCTTTCAGGAATCGATCAAAGCGTAGACAGTTTAAATCATAACTCCCATGGAGAAAAGTTGGCATGGTGCGTGTTGTATTAAATCCCGATGCAATTTCTGTATTTCATCAACACTCTGAAGGTCCACAGATTGCAGAATGACTCCAGATGTGCGTCGGATACTACTACTTATCTTTCAAGAATCGATCAAAGCGTAGACAGTTTGAGACATTACTCCAATGGAGAAAAATCCGCATGGTGCCTGTTAAATTCAATCCCGATGCAATTTCTGTGTTTCATCAATACTCTGAAGGTACACAGATTACAGAGAGCCTCCGGATGTGGTTCTGATATTACTACTGGTCAGCCTGGAATCGCCAAAGCGTAGACAGTTTGAGACATTACCCCCATGGAGAAAAGTCGTCATGGAGCCTGTTGTATTTAATCCAGGTGCAATTTCGGTGTTTCATCAACACTCTGAAGGTCCATAGATTACAGAATGCCTCCAGATATGCTTCGGATACTACTACTGGTCTTTCAGGAAACGATCAACGCGTAGACAGGTAGAGACATTACTCCCATGGAGAAAAGTCGGTGTGGTGCCTGTTGTATTCAATCCCGATGCAATTTCTGTGTTTCATCGACACTCTGACGGTCCACAGATTACAGGGTGCCTCCAGATATGCTTCGGATACTACTTCTGGTATTTCAGGAATAGATCAAAGCGTAGACAGTATGAGACATTACTCCCATGGAGAAAAGTCGGCATGGTGCCTGTTGTATTTAATCCCGTCGCAATTTCTGTGTTTCATCAATACTCTCAAGGTCCACAGATTACAGAATGCCTCCAGATGTGCTTCGGATACTACTACAGGTCTGCCGGCATCGATCAAAGCGTAGATAGTATGAGACATTACACCAGTGGAGAAAAGTCCCCATTGTGCCTGTTGTGTTCCATCCGGATGCATTTTCTGTGTTTCATCAACACTCTGAAGGAACACAGATTACAGAGTGCCTCCAGATATGCTTCGGATACTACTACTGGTCTTTCAGGAATCGATCAAAGCGTAGACAGTTTAAAACATAACTCCCATGGAGAAAAGTCGGCATGGTGCGTGTTGTATTCAATCCCGATGCAATTTCTGTGTTTCATCAACACTCTGATGGTACACAGATTACAGAGAGCCTCCAGATGTGATTCGGATACTACTACTGGTCTTTCAGGAATCGATCAAAGCGTAGACAGTTTGAGACATTACTCCCATGGAGAAAAGTCGTCATGGTGCCTGTTGTATTTAATCCAGGTGCAATTTCTGTGTTTCATCAACACTCTGAAGGTCGACAGATTACACAATGCCTCCAGATGTGATTCGGATACTACTACTGGTCTTTCAGGAATCGATCAAAGCGAAGACAGTTTGAGACATTACTCCCATGGAGAAAAGTCGGCATGGTGCGTGTTGTATTCAATCCCGATGCAATTTCTGTGTTTCATCAACACTCTGATGGTACACAGATTACAGAGAGCCTCCAGATGTGATTCGGATACTACTACTGGTCTTTCAGGAATCGATCAAAGCGTAGACAGTTTGAGACATTACTCCAATGGAGAAAAATCCGCATGGTGCCTGTTGTATTCAATCCCGATGCAATTTCTGTGTTTCATCAACACTCTGAAGGTACACAGATTACAGAGTACCTCCGGATGTGGTTCTGATACTACTACTGGTCTTCCAAGGATCGATCAAAGCGTAGACTGTTTGAGACATTACTCCCATGGAGAAAAGTCGGCATGGTGCCTGTTGTATTCAATCCCGATGCAATTTCTGTGTTTCATCAACACTCTGACGGTCCACAGATTACAGAGTGCCTCCAGATGTGCTTCGGATACTACTACTGGTCTTCCAGGAATCGATCAACGCGTAGACAGTATGAGACATTACTCCCATGTAGAAAAGTTGGCATGGTGCGTGTTGTATTCATTCCCGATGCAGTTTCGGTATTTCATCAACACTCTGAAGGTCCAGAGATTACAGAGTACCTCCAGATATGCTTCGGATACTACTATTGGTCTTTCAGGAATAGATCAAAGCGTAGACAGTTTGAGACATTACTCTCATGGAGAAAAGTCGGCATGGTGCCTGTTGTATTTAGTCCTGGTGCAATTTCTGTGTTTCATCAATACTCTCAAGGTCAACAGATTACAGAATGCCTACAGATGTGCTTCGGATACTACTACTGGTCTTTCAGGAATCGATCAAAGCGTAGACAGTTTGAGACATTACTCACATGGAGAAAAGTTGGCATGGTGCGTGTTGCATTCAATCCCGATGCAATTTCTGGATTTCATCAACACTCTGAACGTCCACAGATTACAGAATGCCTCCAGATGTGCTTCGGATACTACTACAGGTCTGCCGGCATCGATCAAAGCGCAGATAGTATGAGACATTACTGCCATGGAGAAAAGTCCCCATTGTGCCTGTTGTATTCAATCCCGATGCAATTTCTGTGTTTCATCATCACTATGAAGGTATACAGATTACAGAGTGCTTCTAGATGTGTCTACTGATACTACTACTGGTCTTTCAAGAATCGATCAAAGCGTAGACAGTTTGAGACATTACACCCATGGAGAAAAGCGGGCATCGTGCGTGTTGTATTCAATCGCGATGCAATTTCTGTGTTTCATCAACACTCTGAAGGTCAACAGATTACAGAATGATTCCAGATGTGCTTCGGATACTACTGCTCCTCTTTCAGGAATCGATCATATCGTAGACAGTTTAAGACATTACTCCTATAAAGAAAATTCGGCATGGTGCATGTTGTATTCAATCCCGATGCAATTTCTGTGTTTCATCAACACTCAGACGGTCCAAAGATTACAGAGTGCATCAAGATGTGCTTCGGATACTACTACTGGTCTTGCAGGAATCGATCAAAGCGTAGACAGTTAGGGACATTATTCCCATGGAGAAAAGTCGGTGTGGTGCGTGTTGAATTCAATCCCCATGCAATTTCTGTATTTCATCAACACTCTGAAGGTCGACAGATTACAGAATGCCTCCAGATGTGCTTCGGATAATACTACTGGTCTTTCAGTAACCGATCAAAGCGTAGACAGTTTGAGACAAACTCCCATGGAGAAAAATCCGCATGGTGCCTGTTGTATTCAATCTCGATGCAATTTCTGTATTTCTTCATCACTATGAAGGTCCACAGATTACAGAGTGCCTCCAGATATGCTTCGGATACTACTACTGGTCTTTCAAAAATGGATCAAAGCGTAGACAGTTTGAGACATTACTCCCATGGAGAAAAGTCGGCATGGTGCCTGTTGTATTTAATCAAGGTGCAATTTCAGTGTTTCATCAACAGTCTGAAGGTCCACAGATTACAGAATGCTTCCAGATGTGCTTCGGATACTACTACTTGGCTTTCAGGAATCGATCAAAGCGTAGACAGTTTGAGACATTACTCCCATGGAGAAAAGTCGGCATAGTGCGTGTTGTATTAAATCCCGATGCAATTTCTGTATTTCATCAACACTCTGAAGGTCCACAGATTACAAAATGCCTCCAGATGTGCGTCGGATACTACTACTTATCTTTCAACAATCGATCAAAGCGTAGACAGTTTGAGACATTACTCCAATGGAGAAAAATCCGATTGCTGCCTGTTGTATTCAATCCCGATGCAATTACTGTGTTTCATCAACAATCTGAAGGTACACAGATTAAAGAGTGCATTCAGATGTGCTTCTGATACTACTACTGGTCTTTCAAGTATCGATCAAAGCGTAGACAGTTTGAGACATTACTCCCATGGAGAAAAGTCGGCATGGTGCGTGTTGTATGCAATCCCGATGCAATTTCTGTGTTTCATCAACACCCTGAAGGTCCACAGATTACAGAATGCCTCCAGATGTGCTTCGGATACTACTACTTGGCTTTCAGGAATCGATAAAATAGTAGACAGTTTAAGACATTACTCCTATAAAGAAAATTCGGCATGTTGCATGTTGCATTCAATCCCGATGCAATTTCTGTGTTTCATCAACACTCTGACGGTCCACAGATTACAGAGTGCCTCCAGATGTGCTTCGGATACCACTACTGGTCTTCCAGGAATCGATCAAAGCGTAGACAGTTAGAGACATTATTCCCACGGAGGAAAGTCGGTGTGGTGCGTGTTGTATTCAATCCCGATGCAATTTCTGTATTTCATCAACACTCGGATGGTCGACAGATTACAGAATACCTCCAGATGTGCTTCGGATAATACAACTTGTCTTCCAGGAATCGATCAAAGCGTAGACAGTAAGAGACATTACTCCCATGGAGAAAAGTCGGTGTGGTGCCTGTTGTATTTAATACCAATGCAATTTCTGTGTTTCATCAACACTCTGAAGGCCCACAGATTACAGAGTGCCTCCAGATGTGCTTCGGATACTACTACTGGTCTTGCAGGAATCGATCAAAGCGTAGACAGTTCGAGACAAACTCCCATGGAAAAAAATCCGCATGGTGCCTGTTGTATTCAATCCCGATGCAATTTCTGTGTTTCATCAACACTCTAAAGGTACACAGATTACAGAGTGCTTCCAGATGTGTCTACTGATACTACTACTGGTCATTCAAGAATCGATCAAAGCGTAGACTGTTTGAGACATTACACCCATGGAGAAAAGCGGGCATCGTGCGTGTTGTATTCAATCCCGATGCAATTTCTGTGTTTTATCAACACTCCGAAGGTCAACAGATTACAGAATGATTCCAGATGTGCTTCGGATACTACTGCTGGTCTTTCAGGAATCGATGAAATCGTAGACAGTTTAAGACATTACTCCTATAAAGAAAATTCGGCATGGTGCATGTTGTATTCAATCCCGATGCAATTTCTGTGTTTCATCAACACTCAGACGGTCCACAGATTACAGAGTGCATCAAGATGTGCTTCGGATACTACTACTGGTCTTGCAGGAATCGATCAAAGCGTAGACAGTTTGAGACAAACTCCCATGGAGAAAAATCCGCATGGTGCCTGTTGTATTCAATCCCGATGCAATTTCTGTGTTTCATCAACACTCTGAAGGTACACAGATTACAGAGTGCTTCCAGATGTGCTTCTGATACTACTACTGGTCATTCAGGAATCGATCAAATCGTAGACAGTTCAAGACATTACCCCTATAAAGAAAAGTCGGAATAGTCCATGTTGTATTCAATCCCGATGCAGTTTCTGTGTTTCATCAACACTCTGAAGGTACAGAGATTACAGAGTGCCTCCAGATGTGCTTTTGATACTACTACCGGTCTTTCAGGAACAGATCAAAGCGTAGACAATTTGAGAAATTACTCCCATGGAGAAAAGTCGGCATGGTGCCTGTTGTATTTAATCCTAAAGCAATTTCTGTGTTTCATCAACACTCTGAAGGTCCACAGATTCCAAAATGTCTCCAGATGTGCTTCGGATACTACTACTGCTCTTTCAGGAATCGATCAAATCGTAGACAGTTTAAGACATAACTCCTATAACGAAAAATCCGCACGGTGCCTGTTGTATTCAATCCCGAAGCAATTTCTGTGTTTCATCAACAATCTGAAGGTACACAGATTAAGGAGTGCATCCAGATGTATTTCTGATACTACTACTGGTCATTCAAGTATCGATCAAAGCGTAGACAGTTTGAGACATTACTCCCATGGAGAAAAGTCGGCATGGTGCGTGTTGTATTCAATCCCGATGCAATTTCTGTGTTTCATCAACACTCTGACGGTCCACAGATTGCAGAATGCCTCCAGATGTGCGTCGGATACTACTACTTATCTTTCAACAATCGATCAAAGCGTAGACGTTTGAGACATTACTCCAAAGGAGAAAAATCCGCACGGTGCCTGTTGTGTTCAATCCCGATGCAATTTCTGTGTTTCATCAACACTCTGAACATCCACAGATTACAGAATGCCTCCAGATGTGCTTTGGATACTACTACTGGTCTTTCAGGAATCGATCAAAGCCTAGACAGTATGAGACAAACTCCGATGGAGAAAAATACGCATGGTGCCTGTTTTATTCAATCCCGATGCAATTTCTGTGTTTCATCAACACTCTGAAGGTACAGAGATTACAGAGTGCCTCCAGATGTGCTTTTGATACTACTACCGGTCTTTCAGGAACAGATCAAAGCGTAGACAGTTTGAGAAATTACTCCCATGGAGAAAAGTCGGCATGGTGCCTGTTGAATTTAATCCTAAAGCAATTTCTGTGTTTCATCAACACTCTGAAGGTCCACAGATTCCAAAATGTCTCCAGATGTGCTTCGGATACTACTACTGCTCTTTCAGGAATCGATCAAATCGTAGACAGTTTAAGACATAACTCCTATAACGAAAAATCCGCACGGTGCCTGTTGTATTCAATCCCGAAGAAATTTCTGTGTTTCATCAACAATCTGAAGGTACACAGATTAAGGAGTGCATCCAGATGTGCTTCTGATACTACTACTGGTCATTCAAGTATCGATCAAAGCGCAGACAGTTTGAGACATTACTCCCATGGAGAAAAGTCGGCATGGTGCGTGTTGTATTCAATCCCGATGCAATTTCTGTGTTTCATCAACACTCTGACGGTCCACAGATTACAGAATGCCTCAAGATGTGCTTCGGATGCTACTACTGGTCTTTCAGGAATCGATCAAATCCTAGACAGTTTAAGACATTACTCCTATAAAGAAAATTCGGAATAGTCCATGTAGTATTCAATCCCGATGCAGTTTCTGTGTTTCATCAACACTCTGAAGGTCCACAGATTACAAAATGCCTCCAGATGTGCTTCGGATACTACTACTGGTCTTTCAGGAATCGATCAAAGCGTAGACAGTTTGAGACATAACTGCCATAGAGAAAACTCGGCATGGTGCGTGTTGTATTAAATCCCGATGCAATTTCTGTATTTCATCAACACTCTGAAGGTCCACAGATTACAGAGTGCATTCAGATGTGCTTCTGATACTACTACTGGTCTTTCAAGTATCGATCAAAGCGTAGACAGTTTGAGACATTACTCCCATGGAGAAAAGTCGGCATGGTGCGTGTTGTATTCAATCCCGATGCAATTTCTGTGTTTCATCAACACCCTGAAGGTCCACAGATTACAGAATGCCTCCAGATGTGCTTCGGATACTACTACTTGGCTTTCAGGAATCGATAAAATAGTAGACAGTTTAAGACATTACTCCTATAAAGAAAATTCGGCATGTTGCATGTTGCATTCAATCCCGATGCAATTTCTGTATTTCATCAACACTCTGACGGTCCACAGATTACAGAGTGCCTCCAGATGTGCTTCGGATACCACAACTGGTCTTCCAGGAATCGATCAAAGCGTAGACAGTTAGAGACATTGTTCCCACGGAGGAAAGTCGGTGTGGTGCGTGTTGTATTCAATCCCGATGCAATTTCTGTATTTCATCAACACTCGGATGGTCGACAGATTACAGAATACCTCCAGATGTGCTTCGGATAATACAACTTGTCTTCCAGGAATCGATAAAAGCGTAGACAGTTAGAGACATTACTCCCATGGAGAAAAGTCGGTGTGGTGCCTGTTGTATTTAATACCAATGCAATTTCTGTGTTTCATCAACACTCTGAATGCCCACAGATTACAGAGTGCCTCCAGATGTGCTTCGTATACTACTACTGGTCTTTCAAGAATCGATCAAATCGTAGACAGTTTGTGACATTACACCCATGGAGAAAAGCGGGCATCGTGCGTGTTGTATTCAATCCCGATGCAATTTCTGTGTTTTATCAACACTCTGATGGTCAACAGATTACAGAATGATTCCAGATGTGCTTCGGATACTACTGCTGGTCTTTCAGGAATCGATGAAATCGTAGACAGTTTAAGACATTACTCCTATACAAAAATTCGGCATGGTGCATGTTGTATTCAATCCCGATGCAATTTCTGTGCTTCATCAACACTCAGACGGTCCACAGATTACAGTGTGCATCAAGATGTGCTTCGGACACTACTACTGGTCTTTCAGGAATCGATCAAATCCTAGACAGTTAAAGACATTACTCCTATAAAGAAAATTCGGAATAGTCCATGTTGTATTCAATCCCGATGCAGTTTCTGTGTTTCATCAACACTCTGAAGGTCCACAGATTACAAAATGCCTCCAGATGTGGTTCGGATACTACTACTGGTCTTTCAGGAATCGATCAAAGCGTAGACAATTTGAGACATAACTGCCATAGAGAAAAGTCGGAATGGTGCGTGTTGTATTAAATCCCGATGCAATTTCTGTATTTCACCAATACTCTGAAGGTCCACAGATTAAAGAGTGCATTCAGATGTGCTTCTGATACTACTACTGGTCTTTCAAGTATCGATCAAAGCGTAGACAGTTTGAGACATTACTCCCATGGAGAAAAGTCGGCATGGTGCGTGTTGTATTCAATCCCGATGCAATTTCTGTGTTTCATCAACACCCTAAAGGTCCACAGATTACAGAATGCCTCCAGATGTGCTTCGGATACTACTACTTGGCTTTCAGGAATCGATAAAATAGTAGACAGTTTAAGACATTACTCCTATAAAGAAAATTCGGCATGTTGCATGTTGCATTCAATCCCGATGCAATTTCTGTATTTCATCAACACTCTGACGGTCCACAGATTACAGAGTGCCTCCAGATGTGCTTCGGATACCACAACTGGTCTTCCAGGAATCGATCAAAGCGTAGACAGTTAGAGACATTGTTCCCACGGAGGAAAGTCGGTGTGGTGCGTGTTGTATTCAATCCCGATGCAATTTCTGTATTTCATCAACACTCGGATGGTCGACAGAATACAGAATACCTCCAGAGGTGCTTCGGATAATACAACTTGTCTTCCAGGAGTCGATCAAAGCGTAGACAGTTAGAGACATTACTCCCATGGAGAAAAGTCGGTGTGGTGCCTGTTATATTTAATACCAATGCAATTTCTGTGTTTCATCAACACTCTGAATGCCCACAGATTACAGAGTGCCTCCAGATGTGCTTCGTATACTACTACTGGTCTTTCAAGAATCGATCAAAGCGTAGACAGTTTGAGACATTACACCCATGGAGAAAAGCGGGCATCGTGCGTGTTGTATTCAATCCCGATGCAATTTCTGTGTTTTATCAACACTCTGATGGTCAACAGATTACAGAATGATTCCAGATGTGCTTCGGATACTACTGCTGGTCTTTCAGGAATCGATGAAATCGTAGACAGTTTAAGACATTACTCCTATAAAAAAATTCGGCATGGTGCATGTTGTATTCAATCCCGATGCAATTTCTGTGCTTCATCAACACTCAGACGGTCCACAGATTACAGAGTGCATCAAGATGTGCTTCGGATACTACTACTGGTCTTGCAGGAATCGATCAAAGCGTGGACAGTTTGAGACAAACTCCCATGGAGAAAAATCCGCATGGTGCCTGTTGTATTCAATCCCGATGCAATTTCTGTGTTTCATCAACACTCTGACGGTACACAGATTACAGAGTGCCTCCAGATGTGGTTCGGATACTACTACTGGTCTTTCAGGAATCGATCAAATCGTAGACAGTTTAAGACATTACTCCTATAAAAAAAAGTCGGAATAGTCCATGTTGTATTCAATCCCGATGCAGTTTCTGTGTTTCATCAACACTCTGAAGGTACACAGATTACAAAATGCCTCCAGATGTGGTTCGGATACTACTACTGGTCTTTCAGGAATCGATCAAAGCGTAGACAGTTTGAGACATAACTGCCATAGAGAAAACTCGGCATGGTGCGTGTTGTATTAAATCCCGATGCAATTTCTGTATTTCATCAATACTCTGAAGGTCCACAGATTACAGAATGCCTCCAGATGTGCGTCGGGTACTACTACTTATCTTTCAACAATCGATCAAAGTTTAGACAGTTTGAGACATTACTCCAATGGAGAAAAATCCGCTTGCTGCCTGTTGTATTCAATCCCAATGCAATTTCTGTGTTTCATCAACAATCTGAAGGTACACAGATTAAAGAGTGCATTCAGATGTGCTTCTGATACTACTACTGGTCTTTCAAGTATCGATCAAAGCGTAGACAGTTTGAGACATTACTCCCATGGAGAAAAATCCGCATGGTGCCTGTTGTATTCAATCCCGATGCAATTTCTGTGCTTCATCAACACTCAGACGGTCCACAGATTACAGAGTGCATCAAGATGTGCTTCGGATACTACTACTGGTCTTGCAGGAATCGATCAAAGCGTGGACAGTTTGAGACAAACTCCCATGGAGAAAAATCCGCATGGTGCCTGTTGTATTCAATCCCGATGCAATTTCTGTGTTTCATCAACACTCTGAAGGTACACAGATTACAGAGTGCCTCCAGATGTGGTTCGGATACTACTACTGGTCTTTCAGGAATCGATCAAAGCGTAGACAGTTTGAGACATTACTCCAATTGAGAAAAATCCGCACGGTGCCTGTTGTGTTCAATCCCGATGCAATTTCTGTGTTTCATCAACACTCTGAAGGTACACAGATTACAGAGTGCTTCCAGATGTGCTTCTGATACTACTACTGGTCATTCAGGAATCGATCAAATCGTAGACAGTTCAAGACATTACCCCTATAAAGAAAAGTCGGAATAGTCCATGTTGTATTCTATCCCGATGCAGTGTCTGCGTTTCATCAACACTCTGACGGTCCACAGATTACAGAATGCCTCAAGATGTGCTTCGGATGCTACTACTGGTCTTTCAGGAATCGATCAAATCCTAGACAGTTTAAGACATTACTCCTATAAAGAAAATTCGGAATAGTCCATGTAGTATTCAATCCCGATGCAGTTTCTGTGTTTCATCAACACTCTGAAGGTCCACAGATTACAAAATGCCGCCAGATGTGCTTCGGATACTACTACTGGTCTTTCAGGAATCGATCAAAGCGTAGACAGTTTGAGACATAACTGCCATAGAGAAAACTCGGCATGGTGCGTGTTGTATTAAATCCCGATGCAATTTCTGTATTTCATCAACACTCTGAAGGTCCACAGATTGCAGAATGCCTCCAGATGTGCGTCGGATACTACTACTTATCTTTCAACAATCGATCAAAGCGTAGACAGTTTGAGACATTACTCCAATTGAGAAAAATCCGCACGGTGCCTGTTGTGTTCAATCCCGATGCAATTTCTGTGTTTCATCAACACTCTGAACATCCACAGATTACAGAATGCCTCAAGATGTGCTTTGGACACTACTACTGGTCTTTCAGGAATCGATCAAATCCTAGACAGTTAAAGACATTACTCCTATGAAGAAAATTCGGAATAGTCCATGTTGTATTCAATCCCGATGCAGTTTCTGTGTTTCATCAACACTCTGAAGGTCCACAGATTACAAAATGCCTCCAGATGTGGTTCGGATACTACTACTGGTCTTTCAGGAATCGATCAAAGCGTAGACAGTTTGAGACATAACTGCCATAGAGAAAAGTCGGAATGGTGCGTGTTGTATTAAATCCCGATGCAATTTCTGTATTTCATCAATACTCTGAAGGTCCACAGATTAAAGAGTGCATTCAGATGTGCTTCTGATACTACTACTGGTCTTTCAAGTATCGATCAAAGCGTAGACAGTTTGAGACATTACTCCCATGGAGAAAAGTCGGCATGGTGCGTGTTGTATTCAATCCCGATGCAATTTCTGTGTTTCATCAACACCCTGAAGGTCCACAGATTACAGAATGCCTCCAGATGTGCTTCGGATACTACTACTTGGCTTTCAGGAATCGATAAAATAGTAGACAGTTTAAGACATTACTCCTATAAAGAAAATTCGGCATGTTGCATGTTGCATTCAATCCCGATGCAATTTCTGTATTTCATCAACACTCTGACGGTCCACAGATTACAGAGTGCCTCCAGATGTGCTTCGGATACCACAACTGGTCTTCCAGGAATCGATCAAAGCGTAGACAGTTAGAGACATTGTTCCCACGGAGGAAAGTCGGTGTGGTGCGTGTTGTATTCAATCCCGATGCAATTTCTGTATTTCATCAACACTCGGATGGTCGACAGATTACAGAATACCTCCAGATGTGCTTCGGATAATACAACTTGTCTTCCAGGAATCGATAAAAGCGTAGACAGTTAGAGACATTACTCCCATGGAGAAAAGTCGGTGTGGTGCCTGTTGTATTCAATACCAATGCAATTTCTGTGTTTCATCAACACTCTGAATGCCCACAGATTACAGAGTGCCTCCAGATGTGCTTCGTATACTACTACTGGTCTTTCAAGAATCGATCAAATCGTAGACAGTTTGAGACATTACACCCATGGAGAAAAGCGGGCATCGTGCGTGTTGTATTGAATCCCGATGCAATTTCTGTGTTTTATCAACACTCTGATGGTCAACAGATTACAGAATGATTCCAGATGTGCTTCGGATACTACTGCTGGTCTTTCAGGAATCGATGAAATCGTAGACAGTTTAAGACATTACTCCTATAAAAAAATTCGGCATGGTGCATGTTGTATTCAATCCCGATGCAATTTCTGTGCTTCATCAACACTCAGACGGTCCACAGATTACAGTGTGCATCAAGATGTGCTTCTGACACTACTACTGGTCTTTCAGGAATCGATCAAATCCTAGACAGTTAAAGACATTACTCCTATAAAGAAAATTCGGAATAGTCCATGTTGTATTCAATCCCGATGCAGTTTCTGTGTTTCATCAACACTCTGAAGGTCCACAGATTACAAAATGCCTCCAGATGTGGTTCGGACACTACTACTGGTCTTTCAGGAATCGATCAAAGCGTAGACAGTTTGAGACATAACTGCCATAGAGAAAAGTCGGAATGGTGCGTGTTGTATTAAATCCCGATGCAATTTCTGTATTTCATCAATACTCTGAAGGTCCACAGATTAAAGAGTGCATTCAGATGTGCTTCTGATACTACTACTGGTCTTTCAAGTATCGATCAAAGCGTAGACAGTTTGAGACATTACTCCCATGGAGAAAAGTCGGCATGGTGCGTGTTGTATTCAATCCCGATGCAATTTCTGTGTTTCATCAACACCCTGAAGGTCCACAGATTACAGAATGCCTCCAGATGTGCTTCGGATACTACTACTTGGCTTTCAGGAATCGATAAAATAGTAGACAGTTTAAGACATTACTCCTATAAAGAAAATTCGGCATGTTGCATGTTGCATTCAATCCCGATGCAATTTCTGTATTTCATCAACACTCTGACGGTCCACAGATTACAGAGTGCCTCCAGATGTGCTTCGGATACCACAACTGGTCTTCCAGGAATCGATCAAAGCGTAGACAGTTAGAGACATTGTTCCCACGGAGGAAAGTCGGTGTGGTGCGTGTTGTATTCAATCCCGATGCAATTTCTGTATTTCATCAACACTCGGATGGTCGACAGATTACAGAATACCTCCAGATGTGCTTCGGATAATACAACTTGTCTTCCAGGAATCGATAAAAGCGTAGACAGTTAGAGACATTACTCCCATGGAGAAAAGTCGGTGTGGTGCCTGTTGTATTCAATACCAATGCAATTTCTGTGTTTCATCAACACTCTGAATGCCCACAGATTACAGAGTGCCTCCAGATGTGCTTCGTATACTACTACTGGTCTTTCAAGAATCGATCAAATCGTAGACAGTTTGAGACATTACACCCATGGAGAAAAGCGGGCATCGTGCGTGTTGTATTGAATCCCGATGCAATTTCTGTGTTTTATCAACACTCTGATGGTCAACAGATTACAGAATGATTCCAGATGTGCTTCGGATACTACTGCTGGTCTTTCAGGAATCGATGAAATCGTAGACAGTTTAAGACATTACTCCTATAAAAAAATTCGGCATGGTGCATGTTGTATTCAATCCCGATGCAATTTCTGTGCTTCATCAACACTCAGACGGTCCACAGATTACAGTGTGCATCAAGATGTGCTTCTGACACTACTACTGGTCTTTCAGGAATCGATCAAATCCTAGACAGTTAAAGACATTACTCCTATAAAGAAAATTCGGAATAGTCCATGTTGTATTCAATCCCGATGCAGTTTCTGTGTTTCATCAACACTCTGAAGGTCCACAGATTACAAAATGCCTCCAGATGTGGTTCGGACACTACTACTGGTCTTTCAGGAATCGATCAAAGCGTAGACAGTTTGAGACATAACTGCCATAGAGAAAAGTCGGAATGGTGCGTGTTGTATTAAATCCCGATGCAATTTCTGTATTTCACCAATACTCTGAAGGTCCACAGATTAAAGAGTGCATTCAGATGTGCTTCTGATACTACTACTGGTCTTTCAAGTATCGATCAAAGCGTAGACAGTTTGAGACATTACTCCCATGGAGAAAAGTCGGCATGGTGCGTGTTGTATTCAATCCCGATGCAATTTCTGTGTTTCATCAACACCCTGAAGGTCCACAGATTACAGAATGCCTCCAGATGTGCTTCGGATACTACTACTTGGCTTTCAGGAATCGATAAAATAGTAGACAGTTTAAGACATTACTCCTATAAAGAAAATTCGGCATGTTGCATGTTGCATTCAATCCCGATGCAATTTCTGTATTTCATCAACACTCTGACGGTCCACAGATTACAGAGTGCCTCCAGATGTGCTTCGGATACCACAACTGGTCTTCCAGGAATCGATCAAAGCGTAGACAGTTAGAGACATTGTTCCCACGGAGGAAAGTCGGTGTGGTGCGTGTTGTATTCAATCCCGATGCAATTTCTGTATTTCATCAACACTCGGATGGTCGACAGATTACAGAATACCTCCAGAGGTGCTTCGGATAATACAACTTGTCTTCCAGGAGTCGATCAAAGCGTAGACAGTTAGAGACATTACTCCCATGGAGAAAAGTCGGTGTGGTGCCTGTTATATTTAATACCAATGCAATTTCTGTGTTTCATCAACACTCTGAATGCCCACAGATTACAGAGTGCCTCCAGATGTGCTTCGTATACTACTACTGGTCTTTCAAGAATCGATCAAAGCGTAGACAGTTTGAGACATTACACCCATGGAGAAAAGCGGGCATCGTGCGTGTTGTATTCAATCCCGATGCAATCTCTGTGTTTTATCAACACTCTGATGGTCAACAGATTACAGAATGATTCCAGATGTGCTTCGGATACTACTGCTGGTCTTTCAGGAATCGATGAAATCGTAGACAGTTTAAGACATTACTCCTATAAAAAAATTCGGCATGGTGCATGTTGTATTCAATCCCGATGCAATTTCTGTGCTTCATCAACACTCAGACGGTCCACAGATTACAGAGTGCATCAAGATGTGCTTCGGATACTACTACTGGTCTTGCAGGAATCGATCAAAGCGTGGACAGTTTGAGACAAACTCCCATGGAGAAAAATCCGCATGGTGCCTGTTGTATTCAATCCCGATGCAATTTCTGTGTTTCATCAACACTCTGAAGGTACACAGATTACAGAGTGCCTCCAGATGTGGTTCGGATACTACTACTGGTCTTTCAGGAATCGATCAAATCGTAGACAGTTTAAGACATTACTCCTATAAAGAAAAGTCGGAATAGTCCATGTTGTATTCAATCCCGATGCAGTTTCTGTGTTTCATCAACACTCTGAAGGTCCACAGATTACAAAATGCCTCCAGATGTGGTTCGGATACTACTACTGGTCTTTCAGGAATCGATCAAAGCGTAGACAGTTTGAGACATAACTGCCATAGAGAAAAGTCGGAATGGTGCGTGTTGTATTAAATCCCGATGCAATTTCTGTGCTTCATCAACACTCAGACGGTCCACAGATTACAGAGTGCATCAAGATGTGCTTCGGATACTACTACTGGTCTTGCAGGAATCGATCAAAGCGTGGACAGTTTGAGACAAACTCCCATGGAGAAAAATCCGCATGGTGCCTGTTGTATTCAATCCCGATGCAATTTCTGTGTTTCATCAACACTCTGAAGGTACACAGATTACAGAGAGCCTCCAGATGTGGTTCGGATACTACTACTGGTCTTTCAAGTATCGATCAAAGCGTAGACAGTTTGAGACATTACTCCCATGGAGAAAAGTCGGCATGGTGCGTGTTGTATTCAATCCCGATGCAATTTCTGTGTTTCATCAACACCCTGAAGGTCCACAGATTACAGAATGCCTCCAGATGTGCTTCGGATACTACTACTTGGCTTTCAGGAATCGATAAAATAGTAGACAGTTTAAGACATTACTCCTATAAAGAAAATTCGGCATGTTGCATGTTGCATTCAATCCCGATGCAATTTCTGTATTTCATCAACACTCTGACGGTCCACAGATTACAGAGTGCCTCCAGATGTGCTTCGGATACCACAACTGGTCTTCCAGGAATCGATCAAAGCGTAGACAGTTAGAGACATTGTTCCCACGGAGGAAAGTCGGTGTGGTGCGTGTTGTATTCAATCCCGATGCAATTTCTGTATTTCATCAACACTCGGATGGTCGACAGATTACAGAATACCTCCAGAGGTGCTTCGGATAATACAACTTGTCTTCCAGGAGTCGATCAAAGCGTAGACAGTTAGAGACATTACTCCCATGGAGAAAAGTCGGTGTGTTGCCTGTTGTATTTAATACCAATGCAATTTCTGTGTTTCATCAACACTCTGAATGCCCACAGATTACAGAGTGCCTCCAGATGTGCTTCGTATACTACTACTGGTCTTTCAAGAATCGATCAAATCGTAGACAGTTTGAGACATTACACCCATGGAGAAAAGCGGGCATCGTGCGTGTTGTATTCAATCCCGATGCAATTTTTGTGTTTTATCAACACTCTGATGGTCAACAGATTACAGAATGATTCCAGATGTGCTTCGGATACTACTGCTGGTCTTTCAGGAATCGATGAAATCGTAGACAGTTTAAGACATTTCTCCTATAAAAAAATTCGGCATGGTGCATGTTGTATTCAATCCCGATGCAATTTCTGTGCTTCATCAACACTCAGACGGTCCACAGATTACAGAGTGCATCAAGATGTGCTTCGGATACTACTACTGGTCTTGCAGGAATCGATCAAAGCGTAGACAGTTTGAGACAAACTCCCATGGAGAAAAATCCGCATGGTGCCTGTTGTATTCAATCCCGATGCAATTTCTGTGTTTCATCAACACTCTGAAGGTACACAGATTACAGAGTGCCTCCAGATGTGCTTCGAATACTACTACCGGTCTTTCAGGAGTCGATCAAGTAGTAGACAGTTTAAGACATTACTCCTATAAAGAAAATTCGGCATGGTGCGTGTTGCATTCAATCCCGATGCAATCTCTGTGTTTCATCAACAATCTGACGGTCCACATATTACAGAGCACCCCCAGATGTGCTTCGGATACTACTACTGGTCTTCCAGGAATCGATCAAAGCGTAGACATTTTCAGACATTACTCCCATGGAGGAAAGTCGGCATGTTGCGTGTTGTATTAAATCCCGATGCAATTTCTGTATTTCATCACCACTCTGAAGGTCCACAGATTGCAGAATGCGTCCAGATGTGCTTCGGATCCTACTACTTATCTTTCAGGAATCGATCAAAGCGTTGACAGTTTGAGACATTACTCCCATGGAGTAAATTCCGCATGGTGCCTGTTGTATTCAATCCCGATGCAATTTCTTTGTTTCATCATCACTATGAAGGTATACAGATTACAGAGTGCTTCCAGATGTGTCTACTGATACTACTACTGGTCTTTCAAGAATCGATCAAAGCGTAGACAGTTTAAGACATTACACCCATGGAGAAAAGCGGGCATCGTGCGTGTTGTATTCAATCCCGATGCAATTTCTGTGTTTCATAAACACTCTGAATGTCCACAGATTACAGAATGATTCCAGATGTGCTTCGGATACTACTGCTGGTCTTTCAGGAATCGATCAAAGCGTAGACAGTTAGAGACATTACTCCCATGGAGAAAAGTCTGTATGGTGCCGGTTGTATTCAATCCCGATGCAATTTCTGTGTTTCATCAACACTCTGAAGGTCCACAGACTGCAGAATGCCTCCAGATGTGCGTCGGATACTACTACTGGTCTCTCAGGAATACATCAAATCGTAGACAGTTTGAGACATTACTCCCATGGAGAAAAGTCGGCATGGTGCCTGTTGTATTCAATCCCGATGCAATTTCTGCGTTTCATCAACACTCAGAAGGTACATAGATTACAGAGTGTCTCCAGATGTGCTTCTGATACTACTACTGGTCTTTCAAGAATCGATCAAAGCGTAGACAGTTTTAAACATTACTCCGATGGAGAAAAGTCGGCATGGCGCGTGTTGTATTCAATCCCGATGCAACTTCCGTGTTTCATCAACACTCTGAAGGTCCACAGATTACAGAATGCCTCCAGATGTGCTTCGGATACTACTACTGGTCTTCCAGGAATCGATCAAAGCGTAGACAGTTAGAGACATTACTCCCATGGAGAAAAGTCTGTATGGTGCCGGTTGTATTCAATCCCGATGCAATATCTGTGTTTCATCAACACTCTGAAGGTACACAGATTACAGAGTGCCTCCAGATGTGCTTTTGATACTACTACCGGTCTTTCAGGAATCGATAAATGTGTAGACAGTTTGAGACATTACTCTCATGGAGAAACGTCGGCATAATGCCTGTTGTATATACTCCCAATGCAATTTCTGTGTTTCATCAACACTCTGAAGGTCCACAGATTACAGAATGCCTCCAGATGAGCTTCGGATACTACTACTGGTTTGTCAGGAATCGATCAAATCGTAGACAGTTTAAGACATAACTCCTATAAAGAAAAGTCGGCAGGGTGCATGTTGTATTCAATCCCGATGCAATTTCTGTATTTCATCAACACTCTGAGATCGACAGATTACAGAATGCCTCCAGATATGCTTCGGATACTACTACTGGTCTTTCAGGAATCGATCAAAGCGTAGACAGTTTGAGACATTACTCCCATGGAGAATAGTCGGCATGGTGCCTGTTGTATTTAATCCAAGTGCAATTTCTGTGTTTCATCAACACTCTGAAGGTACACAGATTACAGAATGCCTCCAAATGTACTTCGCATACTACTACTGGTCTTTCAGGACTCGATCAAATCGTAGACAGTTCAAGACATAACTCTTATAAAGAAAAGTCGGCATGGTGCATGTTGTGTTCAATCCCGATGCAATTTCTGTGTTTCATCAACACTCTGAAGGTCCACAGATTACAGAATGCCTCCAGATGTGCTTCGGATACTACTGCTTGTCTTATAGGAAGCGATCACAGCGTAGACAGTTTGAGACAGACTCCCATGGAGAAAAATCCGCATGGTGCCTGTTGTATTCAATCCCGATGCAATTTCTGTATTTCATCAACAGTCTGAAGGTCGACAGATTACAGAATACCTCTAGAAATGCTTCGGATTATACTACTGGTCTTTCAGGAACCGATCAAAGCGTAGACAGTTTGAGACATTACTCCCATGGAGAAAAGTCGGCATGGTGCGTGTTGTATTCTTTCCCGATGCAATTTCTGTATTTCATCAACACTCTGAAGGTCCAGAGATTACAGTGTACCCCATGATATGCTACGGATACTACTACTGGTCTTTCAGGAATAGATCAAAGCGTAGACAGTTTGAGACATTACTCCCATGTAGAAAAGACGACATGGTGCCTGTTGTATTTAATCCAGGTGCAATTTCTGTGTTTCATCAACACTCTCTAGGTCCACAGGTTACAGAATGCCTACAGATGTGCTTCGGATACTACTACTGGTCTTTCAGGAATCGATCAAAGCGTAGACAGTTTGAGACATTACTCACATGGAGAAAAGTCGGCATGGTGCGTGTTGTATTAAATCCCGATGCAATTTCTGTATTTCATCAACACTCTGAACGTCCACAGATTACAGAATGCCTCCAGATGTGCTTCGGATAATACTACAGGTTTTCCGGCATCGATCAAAGCGCAGATAATTTGAGACATTACTGCCATGGGGAAAAGTCTCCATTGTGCCTGTTGTGTTCAATCCGGATGCAATTTCTGTGTTTCATCAACACTCTGAAGGTACACAGATTACAGAGTGCCTCCAGATATGCTTCGGATACTACTACTGGTCTTTCAGGAATCGATCAAAGAATAGACAGTTTAAGACATTACTCCCATGGAGAATAGTCGGCATGGTGATTGTTGTATTTAGTCCAAGACCAATTTCTGTGTTTCATCAACACTCTGAAGGTCCACAGATTACAGAATGCTTCCAGATGTGCTTCGGATACTACTACTGGTCTTCCAGGAATCGATCACAGCGTAGACAGTTTGAGACAAACTCCCATGGAGAAAAATCCGCATGGTGCCTGTTGTATTCAATCCCGATGCAATTTCTGTGTTTAATCATCTCTCTGAAGGTACACAGATTACAGAGTGCTTCCAGATGTGCTTGGGATAATACTACTAGTCTTTCAAGGATCAATCAAAGCGTAGACAGTTTGAGAGATTACTCCCATGGAGAAAAGTCGGCATGGTGCGTGTTGTATTCAATCCCGATGCAATTTCTGTGTTTCATCAACACTCTGAAGGTCCACAGATTACAGAATGAATCCAGATGTGCTTCGGATACTACTACTGGTCTTTCAGGAATCTATCAAATCGTAGACAGTTTAAGACATTACTCCTATAAAGAAAAGTCGGAATAGTGCATGTTGTATTCAATCCCGATGCAATTTCTGTGTTTCATCAACACTCTGACGGTCCACAGATTACAGAGTGCCTCCAGATGTGCTTCGGATACTACTACTGGTCTTCCAGGAATCGATCAAAGCGTAGAAAGTTAGAGACATTACTCCCATGGAGAAAAATCGGTGTGGTGCGTGTTGTATTCAATCCCGATGCAATTTCTGTATTTCATCAACACTCTGAAGGTCGACAGATTACAGAATGCCTCCAGATGTGCTACGGATAACACTACTGGTCTTTCAGGAACCGATCAAAGCGTAGACAGTTTGAGACATTGCTCCCATGTTGAAAGGTCGGCATGGTGCGTGTTGTATTCAATCCCGATGCAGTTTCTATATTTCATCAACACTCTGAAGGTACAGAGATTACAGAGTACCTCCAGATATGCTTTGGATACTACTACTGGTCTTTCAGGAATAGATCAAAGCGTAGACAGTTTGAGACATTACTCCCATGGAGAAAAGTCAGCATTGTTCCTGTTGTATTTAATCCAGGTGGAATTTCTGTTTTTCATCAATACTCTCGTGGTCCACAGATTACAGAATGCCTACAGATGTGCTTCGGATACTACTACTGGCATTTCATGAATCGATCAAAGCGTAGACAGTTTGACACATTACTCACATGGAGAAAAGTCGGTGTGGTGCGTGTTGTATTCAATCCCGATGCAATTTCTGAATTTCATCAACACTCTGAACGTCCACAGATTACAGAATGCCTCCAGATGTGCTTCGGATACTACTACAGGTCTGCCGGCATCGATCAAAGCGCAGATAGTATGAGACATTACTGCCATGGAGAAAAGTCTCCATTGTGCCTGTTGTATTCCATCCGGATGCAATTTCTGTGTTTCATCAACACTCTGAAGGTACGCAGATTACAGAGTGCCTCCAGATGTGCTTCGGATACTACTACATATCTTTCAGGAATCTATCAAAGCGTAGACAGTTTGAGACATTACTCCAATGGAGAAAAATGCGCATGGTGCCTGTTGTATTCAATCCCGATGCAATTTCTGTGTTTCATCAACACTCTGATGGTCCACAGATTACAGAATGCCTCCAGATGTGCTTCGGATACTACTGCTGGTCTTTCAGGAATCGAACAAAGCGTAGACAGTTTGAGACATAACTCCCATGGAGAAAAGTAGTCATGGTGCGTGTTGCATTAAATCCCGATGCAATTTCTGTATTTCATCAACACTCTGAACGACGACAGATTACAGAATGCCTTCAGATGTGCTTCGGATAATACAACTGGTCTTTCAGGAACCGATCAAAGCGTAGACAGTTTGAGACATTACTCCCATGGAGAAAAGTCGGCATGGTGCCAGTTGTATTTAATCCAGGTGCAACTTCTGTGTTTCATCAACTCTCTGAAAGTCCACAGATTACAGAATGCCACCAGATGTGATTCGGATACTACTACTGGTCTTTCAGGAGTCAATCAAAGCGTCGACAGTTTGAGACACTACTCAGATGGAGAAAAGTCGGCATGGTGCGTGTTGTATTCAATCACGATGCAATTTCTGTATTTCATTAACACTCTGGAAGTCCACAGATTACAGAATGCCTCCAGATGTGCTTCGGATACTACTACTGGCCTTTCAGGAATCGATCAAAGCGTAGACAGTTTGAGACAAACTCCCATGGAGAAAAATCCGCATGGTGCCTGTTGTATTCAATCCCTATGCAATTTCTGTGTTTCATCAACACTCTGAAGGTCCACAGATTACAGAATGCCTCCAGATGTGCTTCGGATACTACTACTGGTCTTCCAGGAATCGAGCAAATCGTAGACAGTTAGAGACATTACTCCCATGGAGAAAAGTCGGTGTGGTGCGTGTTGTATTCAATCCCAATGCAATTTCTGTATTTCAACAACACTCAGAAGGTCGACAGATTACAGAAAGCCTCCAGATGTGCTTCGGATACTAGTACTGGTCTTTCAGGAATCGATCAAAGAATAGACAGTTTAAGACATTACTCCCATGGAGAATAGTCGGCATGGTGCCTGTTGTATTTAATCCAAGAGCAATTTCTGTGTTTCATCAACACTCTGAAGGTCCACAGATTACAGAATGCTTCCAGATGTGCTTCGGATACTACTACTGGTCTTCTAGGAATCGATCGCAGCGTAAACAGTTTGAGACAAACTCCCATGGAGAAAAATCCGCATGGTGCCTGTTGTATTGAATCCCGATGCAATTTCTGTGTTTAATCATCTCTCTGAAGGTACACAGATTACAGAGTGCTTCCAGATGTGCTTGGGATAATACTACTGGTCTTTCAAGGATCAATCAAAGCGTAGACAGTTTGAGAGATTACTCCCATGGAGAAAAGTCGGCATGGTGCGTGTTGTATTCAATCCCGATGCAATTTCTGTGTTTCATCAACACTCTGAAGGTCCACAGATTACAGAATGCCTCCAGATGTGCTTCGGATACTACTACTGGTCTTTCAGGAATAGATCAAAGCGTAGACAGTTTGAGACATTACTCACATTGAGAAAATTTGGCGTGGTGCGTGTTGTATTCAATCCCGATGCTATTTCTGGATTTCATCAACACTCTGAACGTCCACAGATTACAGAATGCCTCCAGATGTGCTTCGGATACTACTACAGGTCTGCCGGCATCGATCAAAGCGCAGATAGTATGAGACATTACTGCCATGGAGAAAAGTCTCCATTGTGCCTGTTGTATTCCATCCGGATGCAATTTCTGTGTTTCATCAACACTCTGAAGGTATGCAGATTACAGAGTGCCTCCAGATGTGCTTCGGATACTACTACATATCTTTCAGGAATCTATCAAAGCGTAGACAGTTTGAGACATTACTCCAATGGAGAAAAATGCGCATGGTGCCTGTTGTATTCAATCCCGATGCAATTTCTGTGTTTCATCAACACTCTGATGGTCAACAGATTACAGAATGCCTCCAGATGTGCTTCGGATACTACTGCTGGTCTTTCAGGAATCGAACAAAGCGTAGACAGTTTGAGACATAACTCCCATGGAGAAAAGTAGTCGTGGTGCGTGTTGCATTAAATCCCGATGCAATTTCTGTATTTCATCAAATCTCAGAAGGTCCACAGATTACAGAATGCCTCCAAATGTGCTTCGGATACTACTACTGGTCTTTCAGGAATCGATCAAATCGTAGACAGTTTAAGACATTACTCCTATAAAGAGAAGTCGGAATAGTGCATGTTGTATTCAATCACGATGCAATTTCTGTGTTTCATCAACACTCTGAAGGTCCACAGATTACAGAATGCCTCCAGATGTGCTTCGGATAATACTAATGGTCTTTCAGGAATCTATCAAAGCGTAGACAGTTTGAGACATTACTCCAATGGAGAAAAATGCGCATGGTGCCTGTTGTATTCAATCCCGATGCAATTTCTGTGTTTCATCAACACTTTGACGGTCCACAGATTACAGAGTGCCTCCAGATGTGCTTCGGATACTACTACTGGTCTTCCAGGAAACGATCAAAGCGTAGACAGTTAGAGACATTATTCCCATGGAGAAAAGTCGGTGTGGTGCGTGTTGTATTCAATCCCGATGCAATTTCTGTATTTCATCAACACTCTGAAAGTCGACAGATTACAGAATGCCTCCAGATGTGCTTCGGATAATACTACTGGTCTTTCAGGAACCGATCAAAGCGTAGACAGTTTGAGACATTACTCCCATGGAGAAACGTCGGCATGGTGCCAGTTGTATTTAATCCAGGTGCAACTTCTGTGTTTCATCAACTCTCTGAAAGTCCACAGATTACAGAATGCCTCCAGATGTGATTCGGATAGTACTACTGGTCTTTCAGGAGTCGATCAAAGCGTCGACAGTTTGAGACATTACTCAGATGGAGAAAGGTCGGCATGGTGCGTGTTGTATTCAATCACGATGCAATTTCTGTATTTCATTAACACTCTGGAAGTCCACAGATTACAGAATGCCTCCAGATGTGCTTCGGATACTACTACTGGTCTTTCAGGAATCGATCAAAACGTAGACAGTTTGAGACAAACTCCCATGGAGAAAAATCCGCATGGTGCCTGTTGTATTCAATCCCTATGCAATTTCTGTGTTTCATCAACACTCTGAAGGTCCACATATTACAGAATGCCTCCAGATGTGCTTCGGATACTACTACTGGTCTTTCAGGAATCGATCTAATCGTAGACAGTTTAAGACATTACTCCTATAAAGAGAAGTCGGAATAGTGCATGTTGTATTCAATCACGATGCAATTTCTGTGTTTCATCAACATTCTGAAGGTCCACAGATTACAGAATGCCTCCAGATGTGCTTCGGATACTACTACTGGTCTTCCAGGAATCGATCAAAGCGTAAACAGTTAGAGCCATTACTCCCACGGAGAAAAGACGGTGTGGTGCCTGTTGTATTGAATCCCGATGCAATTTCTGTGTTTCATCAACACTCTGAAGGTACGCAGATTACAGAGTGCCTCCAGAGGTGCTTAGGGTACTGCTACTTATCTTTCAGGAATCGATCAAAGCGTAGACAGTTTGAGACATTACTCCAATGGTGAAAAATCCGGATGGTGCCTGTTGTATTCAATCCCGATGCAATTTCTGTGTTTCAGCAACACTCTGAAGGTACACAGATTACAGAGTGCCTCCAGATGTGCTTCGGATACTACTACCGGTCTTCCAGGAATCGAGCAAATCGTAGACAGTTAGAGACATTACTCCCATGGAGAAAAGTCGGTGTGGTGCGTGTTGTATTCAATCCCGATGCAATTTCTGTATTTCATCAACACTCTGAAGGTCGACAGATTACAGAAAGCCTCCAGATGTGCTTCGGATAATACTACTGGTCTTTCAGGAACCGATCAACGCGTAGACAGTTTGAGACATTACTCCCATGGAGAAAAGTCGGCATGGTGCCAGTTGTATTTAATCCAGGTGCAACTTCTGTGTTTCATCAACTCTCTGAAAGTCCACAGATTACAGAATGCCTCCAGATGTGATTCGGATACTACTACTGGTCTTTCAGGAATCGATCAATGCGTAGACAGTTCGAGACAAACTCCCATGGAGAAAAATCCGCATGGTGCATGTTGTATTCAATCCCTATGCAATTTCTGTGTTTCATCAACACTCTGAAGGTCCACATATTACAGAATGCCTCCAGATGTGCTTCGGATACTAGTACTGGTCTTTCAGGAATCGATCAAAGAATAGACAGTTTAAGACATTACTCCCATGGAGAATAGTCGGCATGGTGCCTGTTGTATTTAATCCAAGAGCAATTTCTGTGTTTCATCAACACTCTGAAGGTCCACAGATTACAGAATGCTTCCAGATGTGCTTCGGATACTACTACTGGTCTTCTAGGAATCGATCGCAGCGTAGACAGTTTGAGACAAACTCCCATGGAGAAAAATCCGCATGGTGCCTGTTGTATTGAATCCCGATGCAATTTCTGTGTTTAATCATCTCTCTGAAGGTACACAGATTACAGAGTGCTTCCAGATGTGCTTGGGATAATACTACTGGTCTTTCAAGGATCAATCAAAGCGTAGACAGTTTGAGAGATTACTCCCATGGAGAAAAGTCGGCATGGTGCGTGTTGTATTCAATCCCGATGCAATTTCTGTGTTTCATCAACACTCTGAAGGTCCACAGATTACAGAATGCCTCCAGATGTGCTTCGGATACTACTACTGGTCTTTCAGGAATAGATCAAAGCGTAGACAGTTTGAGACATTACTCACATTGAGAAAATTTGGCGTGGTGCGTGTTGTATTCAATCCCGATGCTATTTCTGGATTTCATCAACACTCTGAACGTCCACAGATTACAGAATGCCTCCAGATGTGCTTCGGATACTACTACAGGTCTGCCGGCATCGATCAAAGCGCAGATAGTATGAGACATTACTGCCATGGAGAAAAGTCTCCATTGTGCCTGTTGTATTCCATCCGGATGCAATTTCTGTGTTTCATCAACACTCTGAAGGTATGCAGATTACAGAGTGCCTCCAGATGTGCTTCGGATACTACTACATATCTTTCAGGAATCTATCAAAGCGTAGACAGTTTGAGACATTACTCCAATGGAGAAAAATGCGCATGGTGCCTGTTGTATTCAATCCCGATGCAATTTCTGTGTTTCATCAACACTCTGATGGTCAACAGATTACAGAATGCCTCCAGCTGTGCTTCGGATACTACTGCTGGTCTTTCAGGAATCGAACAAAGCGTAGACAGTTTGAGACATAACTCCCATGGAGAAAAGTAGTCGTGGTGCGTGTTGCATTAAATCCCGATGCAATTTCTGTATTTCATCAAATCTCAGAAGGTCCACAGATTACAGAATGCCTCCAAATGTGCTTCGGATACTACTACTGGTCTTTCAGGAATCGATCAAATCGTAGACAGTTTAAGACATTACTCCTATAAAGAGAAGTCGGAATAGTGCATGTTGTATTCAATCACGATGTAATTTCTGTGTTTCATCAACACTCTGAAGGTCCACAGATTACAGAATGCCTCCAGATGTGCTTCGGATAATACTAATGGTCTTTCAGGAATCTATCAAAGCGTAGACAGTTTGAGACATTACTCCAATGGAGAAAAATGCGCATGGTGCCTGTTGTATTCAATCCCGATGCAATTTCTGTGTTTCATCAACACTTTGACGGTCCACAGATTACAGAGTGCCTCCAGATGTGCTTCGGATACTACTACTGGTCTTCCAGGAAACGATCAAAGCGTAGACAGTTAGAGACATTATTCCCATGGAGGAAAGTCGGTGTGGTGCGTGTTGTATTCAATCCCGATGCAATTTCTGTATTTCATCAACACTCTGAAAGTCGACAGATTACAGAATGCCTCCAGATGTGCTTCGGATAATACTACTGGTCTTTCAGGAACCGATCAAAGCGTAGACAGTTTGTGACATTACTCCCATGGAGAAACGTCGGCATGGTGCCAGTTGTATTTAATCCAGGTGCAACTTCTGTGTTTCATCAACTCTCTGAAAGTCCACAGATTACAGAATGCCTCCAGATGTGATTCGGATAGTACTACTGGTCTTTCAGGAGTCGATCAAAGCGTCGACAGTTTGAGACATTACTCAGATGGAGAAAGGTCGGCATGGTGCGTGTTGTATTCAATCACGATGCAATTTCTGTATTTCATTAACACTCTGGAAGTCCACAGATTACAGAATGCCTCCAGATGTGCTTCGGATACTACTATTGGTCTTTCAGGAATCGATCAAAACGTAGACAGTTTGAGACAAACTCCCATGGAGAAAAATCCGCATGGTGCCTGTTGTATTCAATCCCTATGCAATTTCTGTGTTTCATCAACACTCTGAAGGTCCACATATTACAGAATGCCTCCAGATGTGCTTCGGATACTACTACTGGTCTTTCAGGAATCGATCTAATCGTAGACAGTTTAAGACATTACTCCTATAAAGAGAAGTCGGAATAGTGCATGTTGTATTCAATCCCGATGCAATTTCTGTGTTTCATCAACACTCTGAAGGTCCACAGATTACAGAATGCCTCCAGATGTGCTTCGGATACTACTACTGGTCTTACAGGAATCGATCAAAGCGTAGACAGTTAGAGACATTACTCCCATGGAGAAAAGACGGTGTGGTGCTTGTTGTATTGAATCCCGATGCAATTTCTGTGTTTCATCAACACTCTGAAGGTACGCAGATTACAGAGTGCCTCCAGATGTGCTTAGGGTACTGCTACTTATCTTTCAGGAATCGATCAAAGCGTAGACAGTTTGAGACATTACTCCAATGGTGAAAAATCCGGATGGTGCCTGTTGTATTCAATCCCGATGCAATTTCTGTGTTTCAGCAACACTCTGAAGGTACACAGATTACAGAGTGCCTCCAGATGAGCTTCGGATACTACTACCGGTCTTCCAGGAATCGAGCAAATCGTAGACAGTTAGAGACATTACTCCCATGGAGAAAAGTCGGTGTGGTGTGTGTTGTATTCAATCCCGATGCAATTTCTGTATTTCATCAACACTCTGAAGGTCGACAGATTACAGAAAGCCTCCAGATGTGCTTCGGATAATACTACTGGTCTTTCAGGAACCGATCAACGCGTAGACAGTTTGAGACATTACTCCCATGGAGAAAAGTCGGCATGGTGCCAGTTGTATTTAATCCAGGTGCAACTTCTGTGTTTCATCAACTCTCTGAAAGTCCACAGTTTACAGAATGCCTCCAGATGTGATTCGGATACTACTACTGGTCTTTCAGGAATCGATCAATGCGTAGACAGTTCGAGACAAACTCCCATGGAGAAAAATCCGCATGGTGCCTGTTGTATTCAATCCCTATGCAATTTCTGTGTTTCATCAACACTCTGAAGGTCCACATATTACAGAATGCCTCCAGATGTGCTTCGGATACTACAACTGGTCTTTCAGGAATCGATCTAATCGTAGACAGTTTAAGACATTACTCCTATAAAGAGAAGTCGGAATAGTGCATGTTGTATTCAATCCCGATGCAATTTCTGTGTTTCATCAACACTCTGAAGGTCCACAGATTACAGAATGCCTCCAGATGTGCTTCGGATACTACTACTGGTCTTACAGGAATCGATCAAAGCGTAGACAGTTAGAGACATTACTCCCATGGAGAAAAGACGGTGTGGTGCCTGTTGTATTGAATCCCGATGCAATTTCTGTGTTTCATCAACACTCTGAAGGTCCACATATTACAGAATGCCTCCAGATGTGCTTCGGATACTACAACTGGTCTTTCAGGAATCGATCTAATCGTAGACAGTTTAAGACATTACTCCTATAAAGAGAAGTCGGAATAGTGCATGTTGTATTCAATCCCGATGCAATTTCTGTGTTTCATCAACACTCTGAAGGTCCACAGATTACAGAATGCCTCCAGATGTGCTTCGGATACTACTACTGGTCTTACAGGAATCGATCAAAGCGTAGACAGTTAGAGACATTACTCCCATGAAGAAAAGACGGTGTGGTGCCTGTTGTATTGAATCCCGATGCAATTTCTGTGTTTCATCAACACTCTGAAGGTACGCAGATTACAGAGTGCCTCCAGATGTGCATAGGGTACTGCTACTTATCTTTCAGGAATCGATCAAAGCGTAGACAGTTTGAGACATTACTCCAATGGTGAAAAATCCGCATGGTGCCTGTTGTATTCAATCCCGATGCAATTTCTGTGTTTCAGCAACACTCTGAAGGTACACAGATTACAGACTGCCTCCAGATGTGCTTCGGATACTACTACTGGTCTTCCAGGAATCGAGCAAATCGTAGACAGTTAGAGACATTACTCCCATGGAGAAAAGTCGGTGTGGTGCGTGTTGTATTCAATCCCGATGCGATTTCTGTATTTCATCAACACTCTGAAGGTCGACAGATTACAGAAAGCCTCCAGATGTGCTTCGGATAATACTACTGGTCTTTCAGGAACCGATCAACGCGTAGACAGTTTGAGACATTGCTCCCATGTTGAAAAGTCGGCATGGTGTTTTTTGTATTCAATCCCTATGCAGTTTCTGTATTTCATCAACACTCTGAAAGTCCAGAGATTACAGAGTACCTCCAGATATGATTCGGATACTACTACTGGTCTTTCAGGAGTAGATCAAAGCGTAGATAGTTTGAGACATTACTCCCATGGAGAAAAGTCGGCATGGTGCATGTTGTGTTTAATCCAGGTGGTATTTCTGTGTTTCATCAATACTCTCAAAGTCCACAGATTACAGAGTGCCTCCAGATATGCTTCGGATGCTACTACTGGTCTTTCAGGAATCGATAAAAGCGTAGACAGTTTGAGACATTACTCCCATGGAGAAAAGTCGGCATGGTGCCAGTTGTATTTAATCCAGGTGCAATTTCTGTGTTTCATCAACTCTCTCAACTCTCTGAAAGTCCACAGATTACAGAATGCCTCCAGATGTGATTCGGATACTACTACTGGTCTTTCAGGAGTCGATCAAAGCGTCGACAGTTTGAGACATTACTCAGATGGAGAAAAGTCGGCATGGTGCGTGTTGTATACAATCCCGATGCAATTTCTGTGTTTCATCAACACTCTGAAGGTACGCAGATTACAGAGTGCCTCCAGATGTGCTTCGGATACTACTACTGGTCTTCCAGGAATCGATCAAATCGTAGACAGTTAGAGACATTACTCCCATGAAGAAAAGTCGGTGTGGTGCGTGTTGTATTCAATCCCGATGCAATTTCTGTATTTCATCAACACTCTGAAGGTACGCAGATTACAGAGTTTCTCCAGATGTGCATAGGGTACTGCTACTTATCTTTCAGGAATCGATCAAAGCGTAGACAGTTTGAGACATTACTCCAATGGTGAAAAATCCGCATGGTGCCTGTTGTATTCAATCCCGATGCAATTTCTGTGTTTCAGCAACACTCTGAAGGTACACAGATTACAGAGTGCCTCCAGATGTGCTTCGGATACTACTACCGGTCTTCCAGGAATCGAGCAAATCGTAGACAGTTAGAGACATTACTCCCATGGAGAAAAGTCGGTGTGGTGCGTGTTGTATTCAATCCCGATGCAATTTCTGTATTTCATCAACACTCTGAAGGTCGACAGATTACAGAAAGCCTCCAGATGTGCTTCGGATAATACTACTGGTCTTTCAGGAACCGATCAACGCGTAGACAGTTTGAGACATTACTCCCATGGAGAAAAGTCGGCATGGTGCCAGTTGTATTTAATCCAGGTGCAACTTCTGTGTTTCATCAACTCTCTGAAAGTCCACAGATTACAGAATGCCTCCAGATGTGATTCGGATACTACTACTTGGACTTTCAGGAGTCGATCAAAGCGTCGACAGTTTGAGACATTACTCAGATGGAGAAAAGTCGGCATGGTGCGTGTTGTATTCAATCACGATGAAATTTCTGTATTTCATTAACACTCTGGAAGTCCACAGATTACAGAATGCCTCCAGATGTGCTTCGGATACTACAACTGGTCTTTCAGGAATCGATCTAATCGTAGACAGTTTAAGACATTACTCCTATAAAGAGAAGTCGGAATAGTGCATGTTGTATTCAATCCCGATGCAATTTCTGTGTTTCATCAACACTCTGAAGGTCCACAGATTACAGAATGCCTCCAGATGTGCTTCGGATACTACTACTGGTCTTACAGGAATCGATCAAAGCGTAGACAGTTAGAGACATTACTCCCATGAAGAAAAGACGGTGTGGTGCCTGTTGTATTGAATCCCGATGCAATTTCTGTGTTTCATCAACACTCTGAAGGTACGCAGATTACAGAGTGCCTCCAGATGTGCATAGGGTACTGCTACTTATCTTTCAGGAATCGATCAAAGCGTAGACAGTTTGAGACATTACTCCAATGGTGAAAAATCCGCATGGTGCCTGTTGTATTCAATCCCGATGCAATTTCTGTGTTTCAGCAACACTCTGAAGGTACACAGATTACAGACTGACTCCAGATGTGCTTCGGATACTACTACTGGTCTTCCAGGAATCGAGCAAATCGTAGACAGTTAGAGACATTACTCCCATGGAGAAAAGTCGGTGTGGTGCGTGTTGTATTCAATCCCGATGCGATTTCTGTATTTCATCAACACTCTGAAGGTCGACAGATTACAGAAAGCCTCCAGATGTGCTTCGGATAATACTACTGGTCTTTCAGGAACCGATCAACGCGTAGACAGTTTGAGACATTGCTCCCATGTTGAAAAGTCGGCATGGTGTTTTTTGTATTCAATCCCTATGCAGTTTCTGTATTTCATCAACACTCTGAAGGTCCAGAGATTACAGAGTACCTCCAGATATGATTCGGATACTACTACTGGTCTTTCAGGAGTAGATCAAAGCGTAGATAGTTTGAGACATTACTCCCATGGAGAAAAGTCGGCATGGTGCATGTTGTGTTTAATCCAGGTGGTATTTCTGTGTTTCATCAATACTCTCAAAGTCCACAGATTACAGAGTGCCTCCAGATATGCTTCGGATGCTACTACTGGTCTTTCAGGAATCGATAAAAGCGTAAACAGTTTGAGACATTACTCCCATGGAGAAAAGTCGGCATGGTGCCAGTTGTATTTAATCCAGGTGCAATTTCTGTGTTTCATCAACTCTCTCAACTCTCTGAAAGTCCACAGATTACAGAATGCCTCCAGATGTGATTCGGATACTACTACTGGTCTTTCAGGAGTCGATCAAAGCGTCGACACTTTGAGACATTACTCAGATGGAGAAAAGTCGGCATGGTGCGTGTTGTATACAATCCCGATGCAATTTCTGTGTTTCATCAACACTCTGAAGGTCCACAGATTACAGAATGCCTCCAGATGTGCTTCGGATACTACTACTGGTCTTACAGGAATCGATCAAATCGTAGACAGTTAGAGACATTACTCCCATGAAGAAAAGTCGGTGTGGTGCGTGTTGTATTCAATCCCGATGCAATTTCTGTATTTCATCAACACTCTGAAGGTACGCAGATTACAGAGTGCCTCCAGATGTGCATAGGGTACTGCTACTTATCTTTCAGGAATCGATCAAAGCGTAGACAGTTTGAGACATTACTCCAATGGTGAAAAATCCGCATGGTGCCTGTTGTATTCAATCCCGATGCAATTTCTGTGTTTCCACAACACTCTGAAGGTACACAGATTACAGAGTGCCTCCAGATGTGCTTCGGATACTGCTACCGGTCTTCCAGGAATCGAGCAAATCGTAGACAGTTAGAGACATTACTCCCATGGAGAAAAGTCGGTGTGGTGCGTGTTGTATTCAATCCCGATGCAATTTCTGTGTTTCATCAACACTCTGAAGGTCCACAGATAACAAATGCCTCCAGATGTGCTTCGGATACTACTACTGGTCTTCCTGGAATCGAACAAAACGTAGACAGTTAGAGACATTGCTCCCATGGAGAAAAGACGGTGTGGTGCCTGTTGTATTCAATCCCGATGCAATTTCTGTGTTTCATCAACACTCTGAAGGTACGCAGATTACAGAGTGCCTCCAGATGTGCTTCGGGTTCTGCTACTTATCTTTCAGGAATCGATCAAAGCGTAGACAGTTTGAGACATTACTCCAATGGTGAAAAATCCGCATGGTGCCTGTTGTATTCAATCCCGATGCAATTTCTGTGTTTCAGCAACACTCTGAAGGTACACAGTTTACAGAGTGCCTCCAGATGTGGTTCTGATACTACTACTGGTCTTTCAAGAATCGATCAAAGCGTAGACAGTTTGAGACTTTACTTCCATGGAGAAAAGTCGGCATGGTGCATGTTGTATTCAATCGCGATGCAATTTCTGTGTTTCATCAACACTCTGACGGTCCACAGATTACAGACTGCCTCCAGATGTGCTTCGGATACTACTACTGGTCTTCCAGGAATCGATCAAATCGTAGACAGTTAGAGACATTACTCCCATGAAGAAAAGTCGGTGTGGTGCGTGTTGTATTCAATCCCGATGCAATTTCTGTATTTCATCAACACTCTGAAGGTCGACAGATTACAGAATGCCTCCAGATGTGCTTCGGATAATACTACTTGTCTTTCAGGAATAGATCAAAGCGTAAACAGTTTCAGACATTACTCCCATGGAGAATATTCGGCATTGTGCCTGTTGTATATAATCCAGGTGCAATTTCTGTGTTTCATCAATACTCTCAAGGTCCACAGATTACAGAATGCCTACAGATGTGCTTCGGATACTACTACTGGTCTTTCATGAATCGATCAAAGCGTAGACAGTTTGATACATTACTCACATGGAGAAAACTCGGCTTGGTGCGTGTTGTATTCAATCCCGATGCAATTTCTGGATTTCATCAACACTCTGAACGTAAACAGATTAGAGAATGCCTCCAGATGTGCTTCGGATACTACTACAGGTCTGTCGGCATCGATCAAAAGGCAGATAGTATGAGACATTACTGCCATGGAGAAAAGTCTCCATTGTGCCTGTTGTATTCCATCCGCATGCAATTTCTGTGTTTCATCAACACACTGAAGGTACACAGATTACAGAGTGCCTCCAGATATGCTTCGGATACTACTACTGGTCTTTCAGGAATCGATCAAAGCGTAGACAGTTTGAGACATTACTCCCACGGAGAAAAGTCGGCATGGTGCCTGTTGTATTTAATCCAGGTGCAATTACTGTGTTTCATCAAATCTCTGAAGGTCCACAGATTACAAGATGCCTCCAGATGTGATTCGGATACTACTACTGGTCTTTCAGGAGTCGATCAAAGCGTCGACAGTTTGAGACATTATTCAGATGGAGAAAAGTCGGCATGGTGCGTGTTGTATTCAATCACGATGCAATTTCTGTATTTCATTAACACTCTGGAAGTCCACAGGTTACAGAATGCCTCCAGATGTGCTTCGGATACTACTACTGGTCTTTCAGGAATCGATCAAGGCGTAGACAGTTTGAGACAATCTCCCATGGAGATAAATCCGCATGGTGCCTGTTGTATTCAATCCCGATTCAATTTCTGTGTTTCATCAACACTCTGAAGGTCCACATATTTCAGAATGCCTCCAGATGTGCTTCGGATACTACTACTGGTCTATGAGGAATCGATCTAATCATAGACAGTTTAAGACATTACTCCTATAAAGAGAAGTCGGAATAGTGCATGTAGTATTCAATCCCGATGCAATTTTTGTGTTTCATCAACACTCTGACGGTCCACAGATTACAGAGTGCCTCCAGATGTGCTTCGGATACTACTACTGGTCTTCCAGGAATCGATCAAAGCGTAGACAGTTAGAAACATTACTCCAATGGAGAAAAGTCGGTATGGTGCCGGTTGTATTCATCCCGATGCAATTTCTGTGTATCATCAACACTCTGAAGGTACGCAGATTACAGAGTGCCTCCAGATGTGCTTCGGATACTACTACTGGTCTTTCAGTAATCGAACAAAGCATAGACAGTTGGAGACAAACTCCCATGGAGAAAAATCCGCATGGTGCCTGTTGTATTCGATCCCGATGCAATTTCTGTGTTTCATCAACACTCTGAAGGTACACAGATTACAGAGTGCCTCCGGATGTCATTTGATACTACTACCGGTCTTTCAGGAATCGATCAAAGTGTAGACAGTTTAAGACATTACTCCTATAAAGAAAAGTCGGAATAGTGCATGTTGTATTCAATCCCGAGGCAATTTCTGTATTTCATCAACACTCAGAAGGTCGACAGATTGCAGAATGCCTCCAGATATGCTTCGGATTATACTACTGGTCTTTCAGGAACCGATCAAAGCGTAGACAGTTTGAGACATTACTCCCATGGAGAAAAGTCGGCATGGTGCGTGTTGTATTCAATCCCGATGCAATTTCTGTATTTCATCAACACTCTGAAGGTCCAGAGATTACAGAATGCCTCCAGATGTGCATGAGATACTACTACTGGTCTTTCAGGATGCGATCAAAGCGTAGACAGTTTGAGACATTACTCACATGGAGAAGAGTCGGCATGGTGCGTGTTGTATTCAATCCCGATGCAATTTGTGTATTTCATCAACACTCTGAACGTCCACAGATTACAGAAAGCCTCCAGATGTGCTTCGGATAATACTACAGGTCTTCTGGCATCGATCAAAGCGCCGATAGTATGAGACATTACTGCCATGGAGAAAAGTCTCCATTGTGCCTGTTGTATTCAATCCGGATGCAATTTCTGTGTTTCATCAACACTCTGAAGGTACACAGATTACAGAGTGCCTCCAGATATGCTTCGGATACTACTACTGGTCTTTCAGGAATCGATCAAAGCGTAGACAGTTTAAGACATTACTCCCATGGAGAATAGTCGGCATGGTGCCTGTTGTATTTAATCCAGGTGCAATTTCTGTGTTTCATCAACACTCTGAAGGTACACAGATTACAGAGTGCCTCCGGATGTGCTTTTGATACTACTACCGGTCTTTCAGGAATCGATCAAAGTGTAGACAGTTTAAGACATTACTCCTATAAAGAAAAGTCGGAATAGTGCATGTTGTATTCAATCCCGAGGCAATTTCTGTGTTTCATCAACACTCAGAAGGTCGACAGATTACAGAATGCCTCCAGATATGCTTCGGATTATACTACTGGTCTTTCAGGAACCGATCAAAGCGTAGACAGTTGGAGACATTACTCCCATGGAGAAAAGTCGGCGTAGTGCGTGTTGTATTCAATCCCGATGCAATTTCTGTATTTCATCAACACTGTGAAGGTCCAGAGATTACAGTGTACCTCATGATATGCTTCGGATACTACTACTGGTCTTTCAGGAATAGATCAAAGCGTAGACAGTTTGAGACATCACACCCATGGACAAAAGACGACATGGTGCCTGTTGTATTTAATCCAGGTGCAATTTCTGTGTTTCATCAACACTCTGAAGGTCCACAGATTACAGATTGCCTCCAGATGTGCTTCGGATACTACTACTGGTCTTTCAGGAATAGATCAAATCGTAGACAGTTTTATACATTATCCTATAAAGGAAAGTCGGAATAGTGCATGTTGTATTCAATCCCGATGCAATTCCTGTGTTTCATCAACACTCTGAAGGTCCACAGATTACAGAATGCCTCCAGATGTGCTTCGGATACTACTACTGGTCTTTCAGGAATCGATCAAAGCGTAGACAGTTTGAGACATAACTCCCATGGAGAAAAGTCGTCATGGTGCGTGTTGTATTAAATCCCGATGCAATTTCTGTGTTTCATCAACACTCTGAAGGTACACAGAGTACAGAGTGCCTCCGGATGTGGTTCTGATACTACTACTGGTCTTTCAAGATTCGATCAAAGCGTAAACAGTTTGAGACATTACTCCCATGGAGAAAAGTCGGCATGGTGCGTCTTGTATTTAATCCTGATGCAATTCCTGTGTTTCATCAACACTCTGAAGGTCCACAGATTACAGAATGCCTCCAGATGTCCTTCGGATACTACTACTGGTCTTTCAGGAATCGATCAAATCGTAGACAGTTTAAGACATTACTAACATAAAGAAAAGTCGGCATAGTCCATGTTGTATTCAATTCCGATTCAATTTCTGTGTTTCATCAACACTCTGACGGTCCACAGATTACAGAGTGCCTCCAGATGTGCTTCGGATACTACTACTGGTCTTCCAGGAATCGATCAAAGCGTAGGAAGTTTGAGACATTACTGCCATGGAGAAAAGTCGGTTTGGTGCGTGTTGTATTCAATCCCGATGCAAAATCTGTATTTCATCAACACTCTGAAAGTCGACAGATTACAGAATGCCTCCAGATGTGTTTCGGATAATACTACTGGTTTTTCAGAAACCGATCAAAGCGTAGACAATTTGAGACATTACTCGCATGGAGAAAAGTGGGCATGGTGCCTGTTGTATTCAATCCCGATGCAATTTCTGTGTCATATCAACACTCTGAAGGTACACAGATTACAGATTGCCTCCAGATGTGCTTCTGATACTACTACTGGTCTTTCAAGAATCGATCAAAGCGTAGACGGTTTGAGACATTACTCCCATGAACAAAAATCGGCATGGTGCGTGTTGTATTCAATCCCGATGCAATTTCTGTGTTTCATCAACACTGTGAAGGTCCACAGATTACAGAATGCCTCCAGATGTGCTTCGCATACTACTACTGGTCAATCAGGACTCGATCAAATCGTAGACAGTTTAAGACATAACTCTTATAAAGAAAAGTCGGCATGGTGCATGTAGTATTCAATCCCGATGCAATTTCTGTGTTTCATCAACACTCTGAAGCTACACAGATTACAGAGTGCCTCCAGATGTGCTTTTGATACTACTACCGGTCTTTTAGGAATCGATCAAAGCGTAGACAGTTTGAGACATCACTCCCATGGAGAAAGGTCAGCATGCTGCCTGTTGTATTTAATCCCAAAGAAATTTCTGTATATCATCAACACTCTGAAGGTCCAGAGATTACAGAGTACCTCATGATATGCTTTGGATACTACTACTGGTCTTTCAGGAATAGATCAAAGCGTAGACAGTTTGAGACATTACTCCCATGGAGAAAAGACTACATGGTGCCTGTTGTATTTAATCCAGGTGCAATTTCTGTGTTTCATCAATACTCTGAAGGTCCACAGATTACAGAATGCCTACAGATGTGCTTCGGATACTACTACTGATCTTTCAGGAATCGATCAAAGCGTGGACAGTTAGAGACATTACTCCCATGGAGAAAAGTCGGCATGGTGAGTGTTGTGTTCAATCCCGATGCAATTTCTGAGTTTCATCAACACTCTGAAGGTCCACAGATTACAGAATGCCTACAGATGTGCTTCGGATACTACTACTGGTCTTTCAGGAATCGATCAAAGCGTAGACAGTTTGAGACATTACTCACATGGAGACAAGTCGGCATGGTGCATGTTGCATTCAATCCCGATGCAATTTCTGAGTTTCATCAACACTCTGAAGGTACACAGATTACAGATTGCCTCCAGATGTGCTTTTGATACTACTACCGGTCTTTCAGGAATGGATTAAAGCGTAGACAGTTTGAGACATCACTCCCATGGAGAAAGGTCGGCATGCTGCCTGTTGTATATAATACCAATGCAATTTCTGTTTTTCATCAACACTCTGAGGTCCACAGATTACAGAATGTCTCCAGATGTGCTTCGGATACTACTACTGGTCTTTCAGGAGTCTATCAAATCGTAGACAGTTTAAGACATAACTCCTATAAAGAGAAGTCGGCATGGTGCATGTTGTATTCAATCCCGATGCAATTTCTGTGTTTCATCAACACCCTGAAGGTCCACAGATTACAGAGTGCCTCCAGATGTGCCTCGGATACTACTGCTGGTCTTTCAGGAATCGATCAAAGCGTAGACAGTTTGAGACATTACTCCCATGGTGAAAAGTCGGCATGGTACCTGTTGTATTCAATCCCGATGAAATGTCTGTGTTTCATCAACACTCTGAAGGTACACAGACTACAGAGTGCCTCCAGATGTGCTTCTGATACTACTACTGGACTTTAAAGAATCAATCAAAGCGTAGACAGTTTGAGACAGTACTCCCATGGAGAAAATTCGGTGTGGTGCCTGTTGTATTCAATGCCGATGCATTTTCTGTGTTTCATCAATACTCTAAAGGTCAACATATTACAGAATGCCTCCAGGTGTGCTTCGGATACTACTACTGGTCTTCCGGGAATCGATCAAAGCGTAGACAGTTAGAGACATTACTCGCATGGAGAAAAGTCGTTGTGGTGCGTGTTGTATTCAGTCCCGATGCAATTTCTGTATTTCATCAACACTCTGAAGGTCGACAGATTACAGAATGCCTCCAGATGTGCTTCGGATAATACTACTGATCTTTCAGAAACCGATCAAAGCGTAGACAGTTTGAGACATTACTCGCATGGAGAGAAGTCGGCATTGTGCGTGTTGTATTCAATCCCGATGCAATTTCTCTGTTTCATCAACACCCTGAAGGTCCACAGATTACAGAGTGCCTCCAGATGTGCTTCGGATACTACTACTGGTCTTTCAGGTATCGATCAAATCGTAGACAGTTTAAGACATTACTCCTATAAAGAAAAGTCGGAACAGTACATGTTGTATTCAATCCCGAAGCAATTTCGGTGTTTCATCAACACTCTGACGGTCCACAGATTACAGAGCGCCTCCAGATGTGCTTCGGATACTACTACTGGTCTTCCAGGAATCGATCAAAGCATAGACAGTTAGAGACATTACTCCCATGGAGAAAAGTCGGTGTGGTGCGGGTTGATTCAATCCCGATGCAATTTCTGTATTTTAACAACACTCTGAAGGTCGACAGATTACAGAATACCTCCAGATGTGCTTCGGATAATACTACTGGTCTTTCAGAAACCGATCAAAGCGTAGACAGTTTGAGACATTACTCGCATGGAGCAAAGTCGGCAGGGTGCGTGTTGTATTCAATCCCGATGCAATTTCCGTACTTCATCAACACTCCGAAGGTCCACAGATTACAGAGTACCTCCAGATATGCTTCGGATACTACTACTGGTCTTTGAGGAATCGATCAAATCTTAGACAGTTTGAGGCATTACTCCCATGGAAAAAAGTTGCCATGGTGCCTGTTGTATTTAATTCCGATGCAATTTCTGTGTTTCATCAACACTCTGAAGGTACACAGAATACAGAGTGCCTCCAGATGTGCTTCTGATACTACTACTGGTCTTTCAGGAATCGATCAAATCGTAGACAGTTTAAGACATTACCCCTATAAAGAAAAGTCGGAATAGTACATGTTGTACTCTATCCCGATGCAATTTCAGTGTTTCATCAAAACTCTGAAGGTCCACATATTAAAGAATGTCTCCAGATGTGCTTCGGATACTACTACTGGTCTTTCAGGAATCGATCAAAAGCGTAGACAGTCTGAGACATTACCCCCATGGAGAAAAGTCGGCATGGTGCGTGTTGTATTAAATCCCGGTGCAATTTCTGTGTTTCATTACACTCTGAAGGTCCACAGATTTCAGAATGCCTCCAGATGTGCTTCGGATACTACTACTGGTCTTTCAGGAATCGATCAAATCGTAGACAGTTTAAGACATTACTCTTATAAAGAAAAGTCGGAACAGTAGATGTTGTATTCAATCCCGATGCAATTTCTGTGTCTCATCAACACTCTGACGGTCCACAGATTACAGAGTGCCTCCAGATGTGCTTCGGATACTACTACTGGTCTTCCAGGAATCGATCAAATCATAGACAGTTAGAGACATTACTCCCATGGAGAAAAGTCGGTGTGGTGCGGGTTGTATTCAATCCCGATTCAATTTCTGTATTTCATCAACACTCTGAAGGTCGACAGATTACAGAATACCTCCAGATGTGCTTCGGATAATACTACTGGTCTTTCAGGAACCGATCAAAGCGTAGACAGTTTGAGACATTACTCGCATGGAGAAAAGTCGGCATGGTGCGTGTTGTATTCAATCCCGATGCAAATTCTGTATTTCATCAACACTCTGAAGGTCCACAGATTACAGAGTACCTCCAGTTATGCTTCAGATACTACTACTTGTCTTTTAGGAATCGATCAAAGCGTAGACACCATGAGACATTACTCCCATTGAGAAAAGTCGGCATGGAGCCTGTTGTATTTAATCCAGGTGCAATTTCTGTGTTTCATCAACACTTTAAAGGTCCACAGATTACAGAATGCCTCCAGATGTGATTCGGATACTACTACTGGTCTTTCAGGAATCGTCAAAGCGTAGACAGTTTGAGACAAACTCCCATGGAGAAAAATCAGCATGGTGCCCATTGTATTCAATCCCGATGCAATTTCTGTGTTTCATCAACACTCTGACGGTCCACAGATTACAGAGTGCCTCCAGATGTGCTTCGGATACTACTACTGGTCTTTCAGGTATCGATCAAATCGAAAACAGTTTAAGACATTACTCCTATAAAGAAAAGTCGGAACAGTACATGTTGTATTCAATCCCGAAGAAATTTCGGTTTTTCATCAACACCCTGACGGTCCACAGATTACAGAGCGCCTCCAGATGTGCTTCGGATACTACTACTGGTCTTCCAGGAATCGATCAAAGCATAGACAGTTAGAGACATTACTCCCATGGAGAAAAGTCGTTGTGGTGCGGGTTGTATTCAATCCCGAAGCAATTTCTGTATTTCATCAACACTCTGAAGGTCGACAGATTACAGAATACCTCCAGATGTGCTTCGGATAATACTACTGGTCTTTCAGAAACCGATCAAAGCGTAGACAGTTTGAGACATTACTCGCATGGAGAAAAGTCGGCAGGGTGCGTGTTGTATTCAATCCCGATGCAATTTCCGTACTTCATCAACACTCTGAAGGTCCACAGATTACAGAATGCCTCCAGATGTGCTTCGGATACTACTACTGGTCTTTCAGGTATCGATCAAATCGAAAACAGTTTAAGACATTACTCCTATAAAGAAAAGTCGGAACAGTACATGTTGTATTCAATCCCGAAGAAATTTCGGTGTTTCATCAACACCCTGACGGTCCACAGATTACAGAGCGCCTCCAGATGTGCTTCGGATACTACTACTGGTCTTCCAGGAATCGCTCAAAGCATAGACAGTTAGAGACATTACTCCCATGGAGAAAAGTCGGTGTGGTGCGGGTTGTATTCAATCCCGATGCAATTTCTGTATTTCATCAACACTCTGAAGGTCGACAGATTACAGAATACCTCCAGATGTGCTTCGGATAATACTACTGGTCTTTCAGGAACAAATCAAATCGTAGACAGTTTGAGACATTACTCGCATGGAGAAAAGTCGGCATGGTGCGTGTTGTATTCCATCCCGATGCAAATTCTGTATTTCATCAACACTCTGAAGGTCCACAGATTACAGAGTACCTCTAGATATGCTTCAGATACTACTACTTGTCTTTTAGGAATCGATCAAAGAGTAGACACTTTGAGACATTACTCCCATTGAGAAAAGTCAGCATGGAGCCTGTTATATTTAATCCAGGTGCAATTTCTGTGTTTCATCAACACTCTGTAGGTCCACAGATTACAGAATGCCTCCAGATGTGATTCGGATACTACTACTGGTCTTTCAGGAATCGTCAAAGCGTAGACAATTTGAGACAAACTCCCATGGAGAAAAATCAGCATGGTGCCTGTTGTATTCAATCCCGATGCAATTTCTGTGTTTCATCAACACTCTGACGGTCCACAGATTACAGAGTCCCTCCAGATGTGCTTCGGATACTACTACTGGTCTTTCAGGTATCGATCAAATCGTAGACAGTTTAAGACATTACTCCTATAAAGAAAAGTCGGAACAGTACATGATGTATTCAATCCCGAAGCAATTTCGGTGTTTCATCAACACTCTGACGGTCCACAGATTACAGAGCGCCTCCAGATGTGCTTCGGATACTACTACTGGTCTTCCAGGAATCGATCAAAGCATAGACAGTTAGAGACATTACTCCCATGGAGAAAAGTCGGTGTGGTGTTGGTTGTATTCAATCCCGATGCAATTTCTGTATTTTAACAACACTCTGAAGGTCGACAGATTACAGAATACCTCCAGATGTGCTTCGGATAATACTACTGGTCTTTCAGAAACCGATCAAAGCGTAGACAGTTTGAGACATTACTCGCATGGAGCAAAGTCGGCAGGGTGCGTGTTGTATTCAATCCCGATGCAATTTCCGTACTTCATCAACACTCTGAAGGTCCACAGATTACAGAGTACCTCCAGATATGCTTCGGATAATAATACTGGTCTTTCAGGAATCGATCAAATCTTAGACAGTTTGAGACATTACTCCCATGGAAAAAAGTTGCCACGGTGCCTGTTGTATTTAATTCCGATGCAATTTCTGTGTTTCATCAACACTCTGAAGGTACACAGAATACAGAGTGCCTCCAGATGTGCTTCTGATACTACTACTGGTCTTTCAGGAATCGATCAAATCGTAGACAGTTTAAGACATTACCCCTATAAAGAAAAGTCGGAATAGTACATGTTGTATTCTATCCCGATGCAATTTCAGTGTTTCATCAAAACTCTGAAGGTCCACATATTAAAGAATGTCTCCAGATGTGCTTCGGATACTACTACTGGTCTTTCAGGAATCGATCAAAAGCGTAGACAGTCTGAGACATTACCCCCATGGAGAAAAGTCGGCATGGTGCGTGTTGTATTAAATCCCGGTGCAATTTCTGTGTTTCATTACACTCTGAAGGTCCACAGATTTCAGAATGCCTCCAGATGTGCTTCGGATACTACTACTGGTCTTTCAGGAATCGATCAAATCGTAGACAGTTTAAGACATTACTCCTATAAAGAAAAGTCGGAACAGTAGATGTTGTATTCAATCCCGATGCAATTTCTGTGTCTCATCAACACTCTGACGGTCCACAGATTACAGAGTGCCTCCAGATGTGCTTCGGATACTACTACTGGTCTTCCAGGAATCGATCAAATCATAGACACTTTGAGACATTACTCCCATTGAGAAAAGTCGGCATGGAGCCTGTTGTATTTAATCCAAGTGCAATTTCTGTGTTTCATCAACACTTTAAAGGTCCACAGATTACAGAATGCCTCCAGATGTGATTCGGATACTACTACTGGTCTTTCAGGAGTCGTCAAAGCGTAGACAGTTTGAGACAAACCCCCATGGAGAAAAATCAGCATGGTGCACATTGTATTCAATCCCGATGCAATTTCTGTGTTTCATCAACACTCTGACGGTCAACAGATTACAGAGTGCCTCCAGATGTGCTTCGGATACTACTACTGGTCATTCAGGTATCGATCAAATCGTAGACAGTTTAACACATTACTCCTATAAAGAAAAGTCGGAACAGTACATGTTGTATTCAATCCCGAAGCAATTTCGGTGTTTCATCAACACTCTGACGGTCCACAGATTACAGAGCGACTCCAGATGTGCTTCGGATACTACTACTGGTCTTCCAGGAATCGATCAAAACATAGACAGTTAGAGACATTACTCCCATGGAGAAAAGTCGGTGTGGTGCGGGTTGTATTCAATCCCGAAGCAATTTCTGTATTTCATCAACACTCTGAAGGTCGACAGATTACAGAATACCTCCAGATGTGCTTCGGATAATACTACTGGTCTTTCAGAAACCGATCAAAGCGTAGACAGTTTGAGACATTACTCGCATGGAGAAAAGTCGGCAGGGTGCGTGTTGTATTCAATCCCGATGCAATTTCCGTACTTCATCAACACTCTGAAGGTCCACAGATTACAGAATGCCTCCAGATGTGCTTCGGATACTACTACTGGTCTTTCAGGTATCGATCAAATCGTAAACAGTTTAAGACATTACTCCTATAAAGAAAAGTCGGAACAGTACATGTTGTATTCAATCCCGAAGAAATTTCGGTGTTTCATCAACACTCTGACGGTCCACGGATTACAGAGCGCCTCCAGATGTGCTTCGGATACTACTACTGGTCTTCCAGGAATCGCTCAAAGCATAGACAGTTAGAGACATTACTCCCATGGAGAAAAGTTGGTGTGGTGCGGGTTGTATTCAATCCCGATGCAATTTCTGTATTTCATCAACACTCTGAAGGTCGACAGATTACAGAATACCTCCAGATGTGCTTCGGATAATACTACTGGTCTTTCAGGAACAAATCAAATCGTAGACAGTTTGAGACATTACTCGCATGGAGAAAAGTCGGCATGGTGCGTGTTGTATTCCATCCCGATGCAAATTCTGTATTTCATCAACACTCTGAAGGTCCACAGATTACAGAGTACCTCTAGATATGCTTCAGATACTACTACTTGTCTTTTAGGAATCGATCAAAGAGTAGACACTTTGAGACATTACTCCCATTGAGAAAAGTCAGCATGGAGCCTGTTATATTTAATCCAGGTGCAATTTCTGTGTTTCATCAACACTCTGTAGGTCCACAGATTACAGAATGCCTCCAGATGTGATTCGGATACTACTACTGGTCTTTCAGGAATCGTCAAAGCGTAGACAATTTGAGACACACTCCCATGGAGAAAAATCAGCATGGTGCCTGTTGTATTCAATCCCGATGCAATTTCTGTGTTTCATCAACACTCTGACGGTCCACAGATTACAGAGTGCCTCCAAATGTGCTTCGGATACTACTACTGGTCTTCCAGGAATCGATCAAAGCGTAGACAGTTTGAGACAAACTCCCATGGAGAAAAATCCGCATGGTGCGTGTTGTATTCAATCCCGATGCAATTTCTGTGTTTCGTCAACACTATGAAGGTACACAGATTACAGAGTGCCTCCAGATGTGCTTTTGATACTACTGGTCTTTCAGGAATCGATCAAACGTAGACAGTTAGAGACATTACTCCCATGGAGAAAAGTCGGTGTGGTGCGTGTTGTATTTAATCCAGGTGCAATTTCTGTGTTTCATCAACACTCTGAAGGTAAACAGATTACAGAATGGCTACAGATGTGCTTCGGATACTACTATAGGTCTTCCGGCATCGATCAAAGCGCAGATAGTATGAGACATTACTCGCATGGAGAAAAGTGAGCATGGTGCGTGTTGTATTCAATGCAATTTCTGTGTTTCATCAACACTCTGAAGGTACACAGATTATAGAGTGCCTCCATATATTCTTCGGATACTACTACTGGTATTTGAGGAAACGATCAATGCGTAGACAGTTTGAGACATTACTCCCATGGCGAAAAGTCGTCATGGTGCCTGTTGTATTTAATCCAGGTTCAATTTCTTTGTTTCATCAACACTCTGAAGGTCCACACATTACAGAATGCCTCCAGATGTGATTCGGATACTACTACTGGTCTTTCAGGAATCGATCAAAGCGTAGACAGTTTGAGACAAACTCCCATGGAGAAAAATCCGCATGGTGCCTGTTGTATTCAATCCCGATGCAATTTCTGTGTTTCATCAACACTATGAAGGTACACAGATTACAGAGTGCCTCCAGATGTGCTTTTGATACTACTGCTCTTTCAGGAATCGATCAAACGTAGACAGTTAGAGACATTACTCCCATGGAGAAAAGTCGGTGTGTTGCGCGTTGTATTCAATCCCGATGCAATTTCTGTGTTTCATCAACACTCTGACGGTCCACAGATTACAGAGTGCCTCCAGATGTACTTCGGATACTACTACTATTCTTCCGGGAATCGATCAAAACGTAGACAGTTAGAGACATTTTTCCTATGGAGAAAAGTCGATGTGGTGCGTGTTGTATTCAATCCCGATGCAATTTCTGAATTTCATCAACACTCTGAAGGTCGACAGATTACAGGATGCCTCCAGATGTGCTTCGGATAATACTACTGGTATTTCAGAAACCGATCAAAGCGTAGACAGTTTGAGACATTACTCGCATGGAGAAAAGTCAGCATGGTGCGTGTTGTATTTAATACCGATGCAAATTCTGTATTTCATCAACACTCTGAAGGTCCACAGATTACAGAGTAACTCCAGATATGCTTCGGATCCTGCTACTGGTCTTTTAGGAATCGATCAAAGCTTAGATACTTTGAGACATTACTACCATTGAGAAAAGTCGGCATGGTGCCTGTTGCATTTAATCCAGGTGCAATTTCTGTGTTTCATCAACACTCTGAAGGTCCACAGATCACAGAATGGCTACAGATGTGCTTCGGATACTACTACTAATCTTTCAGGAATCGATCATATCGTAGACAGTTTGAGACATTACTCACATGGAGAAAAGGCGGCATGGTGCGTGTTGTATTCAATCCCGATGCAATTTCTGTATTTCATAAACACTCTGATCGTCCACAGATTACAGAATGCCTCCAGATGTGCTTCGGATACTACTACAGGTCTTCCGGCATCGAACAAAGCGCAGATAGTATGAGACATTACTGCCATGGAGAAAAGTCTCCATTGTGCCTGTTGTATACAATCCCGATGCTATTTCTGTGTTTCATCAACACTCTGAAGGTACACAGATTACAGAGTGCCTCCAGATATGCTACGAATACTACTACTGGCCTTTCAGGAATCGATGAAAGCGCTGACAGTTTGAGACATTACTCCCATGGAGATAAGTCGGCATGGTGCCTGTTGTATTTAATCCAGGTTTAATGTCTGTGTTTCATCAACACTCTGAAGGTCCACAGATTACAGAATGCCTCCAGATGCGATTCGGATACTACTACTGGTCTTTCAGGAATCGATCAAAGCGTAGACAGCTTGAGACATAACTCTCATGGAGAAAAGTCCGCATGGTGCGTGTTGTATTAAATCCCGATGCAATTTCTGTATTTCATCAACACTCTCAAGGTCCACAGATTGCAGAAAGCCTCCAGATGTGCTTCGGATAGTACTACTTATCTTTCAATAATCGATCAAATCATAGACAGTTTGAGACATTACTCCCATTTAGAAATATCCGCATGGTGCCTGTTGTATTCAATCCCGATGCAATTTCTGTGTTTCATCAACACTCTGAAGGTACACTGATTACAGAGTGCCTCTAGATGTGCTTCTGATACTACTACTGGTCTTTCAAGAATCGATCAAAACGTAGACAGTTTGAGACAAACTCCCATGGAGAAAAATCCGCATGGTGCCTGTTGTATTCAATCCCGATGCTATTTCTGTTTTTCATCAACACTCTGAAGGTACACAGATTACAGAGCGCCTCCAGATGTGCTTTTGATACTACTACTGGTCTTTCAGGAATCGATCAAAGCGTAGACAGTTTGAGACATTACTCCCATGCAAAAAAGTCGGTGTGGTGCGTGTTGTATTCAATACCGATGCAACTTCTGTATTTCATCAACACTCTGAAGGTCCACAGATTACAGAATGCCTCTAGATGTGCTCCGGATACTACTACTGGTCTTTCAGGAGTCGATCAAATCGTAAACAGTTTGAGACATTACTCCCATGGAGAAAAGTCAGCATGGTGCGTGTTGTATTCAATCCCGGTGCAATTTCTGTACTTCATTAACACTTTGGAGGTCCACAGATTACAGAATGCCACCAGATGTGCTTCGGTTACTACCACTGGTCTTTCAGGAATCGATCAATGCGTAGAGAGTTTGAGACATTACTCCGATGGAGAAAATTCGGTGTGGTGCCAGTTGTATTCAATCCCGATGCATTTTCTGTGTTTCATCAACACTCTAAAGGTCCACATATTACAGAATGCCTCCAGATGTGATTCGGATACTACTACTGGTCTTTCAGGAATCGATCAAAGCGTAGACAGTTTGAGACATTACTCCTATGGAGAAAAGTCCGCATGGTGCGTGTTGTATTAAATCCCGATGCAATTTCTGTATTTCATCAACACTCTGAAGGTCCACAGATTGCAGAATGCCTGCAGATGTGTTTCGGATAGTACAACTTATCTTTCAATAATCGATCAAATCATAGACAGTTTGAGACATTACTCCCATTTAGAAATATCCGCATGGTGCCTGTTGTATTCAATCCCGATGCAATTTCTGTGTTTCATCAACACTCTGAAGGTACACTGATTACAGAGTGCCTCTAGATGTGCTTCTGATACTACTACTGGTCTTTCAAGAATCGATCAAAACGTAGACAGTTTGAGACATTACTCCAATGGTGAAAAGTCGGCATGGAACCTGTTGTATTCAATCCCGATGCAATTTCTGTGTTTCATCAACACTCTGGAGGTACACAGATTACAGTGTGACTCCAGATGTGCTTCTGATACTACTACTGGTCTTTCAATAATCGATCAAAGCGTAGGCAATTTGAGACAGTACAACCATGGAGAAAATTCGGTGTGGTGCCTATTGTATTCAATCCCGATGCAATTTCTGTGTATCATACACACACTGAACTTCCACATATTAAAGAATGCCTCCAGATCTGCTTCGGATACTACTACTGGTCTTTCAGGGATCGATCAAAAACGTAGACAGTTTGAGACATTACTCCCATGGAGAAAAGTGGACATGGTGCCTGTTGTTTTTAATCCAGGTTCAATTTCTGTGATTCATCAACACTCTGTAGGTCCACAGATTAACGAATGCCTCGAGATGTGCTTCGGATACTACTACTGGTCTTTCAGGAATCGATCGAAGAGTAGACAGTTTGAGACATTACTCTCATGGAGAAAAGAGGACATGGTGCATGTTGTATTCAATCCTGATGCAATTTCTGTGTTTCATCAACACCCTGAAGGTCCACAGATTACAGAATGCCTCCAGATGTGCTTCGGATGCTACTACTGGTCTTACAGAAATCGATCAAAGCGTAGACATTTTGAGACATTACTTGCATGGAGAATAGTCCGCATGGTGCCTGTTGTATTCAATCCTGTTGCAATTTCTGTGTTTCATCAACACTCTGAAGGTCCACAGATTACAGAATGCCTCCAGAAGTGCTTCAGATACTACTACTAGTCATTCAGGAATCGATCAAAGAGTAGACAGTTTTTAGACATTTCTCCCATTCTGAAAAGTCCGCATGTGCCTGTTGTATTCAATACCGATGTTTTTTTTGTGTTTCACCAACATTCTGAAGGTCCAAATATTACAGAATCCCTAAAGATGTGCTTCGGATACTACTATTGGTTTTTCAGGAATCGATCAAAGCGTAGGCAGTTTGAGGCATTACTCCCATGGAGAAAAGTCGGAATGGTGCTTGTTGTATTCAATCCCGATGGAATTTCTGTATTTCATCAACACTCTAAAGGTCCACAGATTGCAGAATGCCTCCAGATGTGCTTCGGATACTACTACTGGTCTTTCAGGAGTCGATCAAATCGTAGACAGTCTAAGAAACTACTCCTAAAAAGAGAAGTCGGAAAGGTGCATGTTGTATTCGATCCAGATTCAATTGCTGTGTTTCATCAACACCCTGAAGGTCCACAGATTGCAGAGTGAATCCAGATGTACTTCGAATACTACTGCTGGTCTTCCAGGAATCGATCAAAGCGTAGACATTTAGAGACATTACTACCATGGAGAAAAGTCCACATGGTGCCTGTTGTATTCAATCGCGATGCAATTTCTGTGTTTCATCAACACTTTGAAGGTCCACAGATTACAGAATGCCTAGAGATGTGCATCGGAATCTAATACTGGTCCTCCAGGAAACGATCAAATCGTAGACTCTTTGAGACATTATTCCATGGAGGAAAGTACGAATGGTGACTGTTGTATTCAATCCCGATGCAATTTCTGTGTTTCATCAACACTCTGAAGGTCCACAGATTACAGAATGCCTCCAGATGTGCTTCAGATACTACAACTGGTCACTCAGGAATCGATCAAAGAGTAGACAGTTTTTAGACATTTCTCCTATAAAGAATAGTCGGCATGGTGCATGTTGTATTCAATCGCGATGCAATTTCTATGTTTCATCAACACTCTGAAGGTACACAGATTACAGAAAGCCTCCAGATGTGCTTCGGATGCTACTACTGGTCTATCAAGAATAGATCAAACCGTTGACAGTTAGAGACATTACTCCCATAGAGAAACGTCGGTATGGTGCGTGTTGTATTCAATCCCGATGCAATTTCTGTATTTCATTAACACTCTGAAGGTCCACAGATTACAGAATGCCTCCAGATCGGATGCTACTGCTGGTCTTTCAGGAATCTATCAAAGCGTACACAGTTTGAGACGTTACTCCCATGAAGAAAAGTCGGCATGATGCGTGTTGTACTCAATCCCGATGAAATTTCTGTATTTTGTCAGTACTCTGAAGGGCCATAGATTACAGAATGCCTCAAGATGTGCTTCGGATACTACTGCTAGTGTTCCGGCATCGATCAAAGCTCAGATAGTTTGAGACATTTCTCCCATTCAGAAAAGTCCGCATGGTGCCTGTTGTATTCAATCCCGATGCAAATTATGTGTTTCAACAACATTCTGAAGGTCCAAAGATTACAGAATCCCCGAGATGTCTTTCGGGTACTACTACTGGTCTTTCAGGAATCGATCAAAGCGTAGACAATTAGAGACATTACTCCTATGGAGAAAATGCGGCATTGTGCCTGTTGTATTTAATCATGATGTAATTTCTGTGTTTCATCAACACTCTGAAGGTCCCCAGCTTACAGAATGCCTCCACATGTACTTCGGATGCTACTACTGGTCTTTCAGGAATCGATCAAATCGTAGACAGTTTAAGACATTACTCCTATATAGAAAAGTCGGCATGGTGCATGTTATATTCAATCCCGATGCTATTTCTTTGTTTTATCAACACTCTGATGGTCCACAGATTACAGAGTGCCTCCAGCTGTGTTTCTGATACTACTACTGGTCTTCCAGGAATCGATCAAAGCGTAGACAGTTTGAGACATTTCTCCCATTCAGAAAATTCTGCATGGTGCCTGTTGCATTCAATCCCGATGGAATTTCTGTATTTATCAACACTCTGACGGTCTACTTATTACAGAATGAATCCAGATGTGCTTCAGATGCTACTACTGGTCTTTCAGGAATCGCTCAAAGCGTAGACAGTTTGAGACATTACTCCCATGGAGAAAAGTCCGCATGGTGCCTGTTGTATTTAATCCCGATGCAATTTCTGTATTTCATCAACACTCTGAAGGTCCAAAGATTACAGAATGCCTCCAGATGTGGTTCGGATACTACTGCAGGTGTTCCGGCATCGATCAAAGCGCAGATAGTTTGAGACATTTCTCCCATTCAGAAAAGTCCGCATGGTGCATGTTGAATTCAATCCCGATGCAAATTTTGTGTTTCATCAACATTCTGAAGGTCCAAAGATTACAGAATCCCTTCAGATGTCTTTCGGGTACTACTACTGGTCTTTCAGGAATCGATCAAACCGTAGACAGTTGGAGACATTACTCCCATGGAGAAACGTTGGTATGGTGCGTGTTGTATTCAATCCCGAAGCAATTTTTGTATTTCTTCAACACTGTGAAGGTCCACAGATTACAGAATGCCTCCAGATGTGCTTCGGATACTACTACTGGTCTTTCAGGTATAGATCGAAGAGTAGACAGTTTGAGACATTACTCTCATGGAGAAAAGTGGGCATGGTGCGTGTTGTATTCAATCCCGATGCAATTTCTGTATTTCATCAACACTCTGAAGGTACACAGATTACAGAATGCCTCCAGATGTGTTTCGGATACTACTACAGGTCTTTCAGGAATCGATCAAATCGTAGACAATTTGAGACACTAATCCCATGGAGAAAAGTCGGCATGGTGCATGTTGTATTCAATCCCGATGCAAGTTCTGTATTTCATCAACACTCTGAAGGTCCACAGATTACAGAATGCCTCCAGATGTGCTTCGGATACTACTACTTGTCTTTCAGGAATCGATCACAGCGTAGACAGTTTGAGACATTACTCAAATGGAGAAACGTCTTTATGGTGAGTCTTGTATTCAATCCCGATGCAATTTCTGTATTTCATAAACACTCTGAAGGTCCACAGATTACAGAATGCCTCCAGATGTGCTTCGGATGCTACTACTGGTCTTTCAGGAATCGATCAAAGCGTAGACAGATTGAGACGTTACTCCCATGGAGAAAAATCGGCATGGTGCGTGTTGCATTCAATCCCGATGCAATTTCTGTATTTTGTCAACACTCTGAAGGTACACAGATTGCAGAATGACTCCAGATGTGCTTCGGATACGACTACAGGTCTTCTGGCTTCGATCAAAGCGCCGATAGTTTGAAACATTTCTCTCACTCAGAAAAGTCCGCATGGTACATGTTGTATTTAATCCCTATACAATTTCTGTGTTTCATCAACAGTCTGAAGGTACACAGATTACAGAGTGCCTCCAGATGTGCTTCTGATACTACTACTGGTCTTCCAGGAATCGATAAAAGCGTAGACAGTTTGAGACATATCTCCCTTTCTGGAAAGTCTGCATGGTGCCTGTTGTATTCAATCCCGATGCGATTTTTTGTGTTTCACCAACATTCTGAAGGTCCAAAGATTACAGAATCCCTCCAGATGTCTTTCGGGTACTACTACTGGTCTTTCAGCAATCGATCAAAGCGTAGACAATTTGAGACATTACTAGCATGGAGAAAAATCCGCATGGTGCGTGTTTTATTCAATCGCGATGCAATTTCTATGTTTCATCAACACTCTGAAGGTACACAGATTACAGAAAGCCTCCAGATGTGCTTCGGATGCTACTACTGGTCTATCAAGAATAGATCAAACCGTTGACAGTTAGAGACATTACTCCCATAGAGAAACGTCGGTATGGTGCGTGTTGTATTCAATCCCGATGCAATTTCTGTATTTCATTAACACTCTGAAGGTCCACAGATTACAGAATGTCTCCAGATCGGATGCTACTGCTGGTCTTTCAGGAATCTATCAAAGCGTAGACAGTTTGAGACGTTACTCCCATGAAGAAAAGTCGGCATGATGCGTGTTGTACTCAATCCCGATGAAATTTCTGTATTTTGTCAGTACTCTGAAGGTCCATAGATTACAGAATGCCTCCAGATGTGCTTCGGATACTACTGCAAGTGTTGCGGCATCGATCAAAGCTCAGATAGTTTGAGACATTTCTCCCATTCAGAAAAGTCCAAATGGTGCCTGTTGAATTCAATCCCGATGCAAATTATGTGTTTCAACAACATTCTGAAGGTCCAAAGATTACAGAATCCCCCAGATGTCTTTCGGGTACTACTACTGGTCTCTCAGGAATCGATCAAAGCGTAGACAATTAGAGACATTACTCCTATGGAGAAAATGCGGCATTGTGCCTGTTGTATTTAATCATGATGTAATTTCTGTGTTTCATCAACACTCTGAAGGTCCCCAGATTACAGAATGCCTCCAGATGTACTTCGGATGCTACTACTGGTCTTTCAGGAATCGATCAAATCGTACACAGTTTAAGACATTACTCCTATATAGAAAAGTCGGCATGGTGCATGTTATATTCAATCCCGATGCTATTTCTTTGTTTTATCAACACTCTGATGGTCCACAGATTACAGAGTGCCTCCAGCTGTGTTTCTGATACTACTACTGGTCTTCCAGGAATCGATCAAAGCGTAGACAGTTTGAGACATTTCTCCCATTCAGAAAAGTCTGCATGGTGCCTGTTGTATTCAATCCCGATGGAATTTCTGTATTTATCAACACTCTGACGGTCTACTTATTACAGAATGAATCCAGATGTGCTTCAGATGCTACTACTGGTCTTTCAGGAATCGCTCGAAGCGTTGACAGTTTGAGACATTACTCCCATGGAGAAAAGTCCGCATGGTGCCTGTTGTATTTAATCCCGATGCAATTTTTGTATTTCATCAACACTCTGAATGTCCACAGATTACAGAATGCCTCCAGATATGCTTCGGATACTACTACTGGCCTTCCAGGAATCGATCAAAGCGTAGACAGTTTGAGACATTACTCTCATTGAGATAAGTCGGCATGGTGCCTGTTGTATTCAATCCCGATGCAATTGTTGTGTTTCATCAACATTCTAAAGGTCCACAGGTTACAGAATGCCTCCAGATGTGCTCCGGATGCTACTACTGGTATTTCAGGAATCGATCAAAGCGTAGACAGTTTGAGACCTTCTTCCCATGGAGAAACGTCGGTATAGTTCGTGTTGTATTCAATCCCGATGAAATTTCTGTATTTCATCAACACTCTGAAGGTCCACAGATTACAGAATGCCTCCAGATGTGCTTCGGATGCTACTACTGGTCTTTCAGGGATCGATCAAAACGTAGACAGTTGTAGACGTTACTCCCATGGAGAAACGTCGGTATGGTGCTTGTGTTATTCAATCCCGATGGAATTTCTGTATTTCATCAACACTCTAAAGGTCCACAGATTACAGAATGCCTCCAGATGTGCTTCGGATGCCACTACTGGTCTTTCAGGAATCGATCAAAGCGTAGACAGTTTGAGACATTACTCCCGTGGAGAAAAGTCGGCATGGTGCCTGTTGTATTCAATCCCGATGCAAATTATGTGTTTCATCAACATTCTGAAGGTCCAAAGATTACAGAATCCCTCCAGATGTCTTTCGGGTACTACTACTGGTCTTTCAGGAATCGATCAAAGCATAGACACTTTAAGGCATTACTCCTATGGAGAAAATTCGAGATGGTGCCTGTTGCATTTAATCCCGATGCAATTTCTGTGTTTCATCAACACTCTGAAGGTCCACAGATTACAGAATGCCTCCAGATGCGCTTCGGATACTACTGCTAGTCTATCAAGAATCGATCAAACCGTTGAGAGTTAGAGACATTACTCCCATAGAGAAACGTCGGTATGGTGCGTGTTGTATTCAATCCCGATGCAATTTCTGTATTTCAGTAACACTCTGAAGGTCCACAGATTACAGAATGCATCCAGATCGGATGCTACTACTGGTCTTTCAGGAATCTATCAAAGCGTAGACAGTTTGAGACATTACTCCCATGAAGAAAAGTCGGCATGGTGCGTGTTGTACTCAATCCCGATGAAATTTCTGTATTTTGTCAGTACTCTGAAGGTCCATAGATTACAGAATGCCTCCAGATGTGCTTCGGATACTACTGCAAGTGTTCTGGCATCGATCAAAGCTCAGATAGTTTGAGACATTTCTCCCATTCAGAAAAGTAAGCATGGTGCCTGTTGTATTCAATCCCGATGCAAATTATGTGTTTCAATAACATTCTGAAGGTCCAAAGGTTACAGAATACCCCAGATGTCTTTCGGGTACTACTACTGGTCTTTCAGGAATCGATCAAAGCGTAGACAATTAGAGACATTACTCCTATGGAGAAAATTCGGCATTGTGCCTGTTGTATTTAATCATGATGTAAATTCTGTGTTTCATCAACACTCTGAAGCTCCCCAGATTACAGAATGCCTCCAGATGTACTTCGGATGCTATTACTGGTCTTTCAGGAATCGATCAAATCGTACACAGTTTAAGACATTACTCCTATATAGTAAAGTCGGCATGGTGCATGTTATATTCAATCCCGATGCAATTTCTTTGTTTTATCAACACTCTGATGGTCCACAGATTACAGAGTGCCTCCAGCTGTGTTTCTGATACTACTACTGGTCTTCCAGGAATCGATCAAATCGTAGACAGTTTGAGACATTTCAACCATTCAGAAAAGTCTGCATGGTGCCTGTTGTATTCAATCCCGATGGAATTTCTGTATTTATCAACACTCTGACGGTCTACTTATTACAGAATGAATCCAGATGTGCTTCAGATGCTACTACTGGTCTTTCAGGAATCGATCAAAGCGTAGACAGTTTGAGACATTACTCCCATGGAGAAAAGTCCGCATGGTGCCTGTTGTATATAATCCCGATGCAATTTCTGTATTTCATCAACACGCTGAAGGTCCAAAGATTACAGAATGACTCCAGATGAGGTTCGGATACTACTGAAGGTGTTCCGGCATCGATCAAAGCGCAGATAGTTTGAGACATTTCTCCCAATCAGAAAAGTCCGCATGGTGCATGTTGTATTCAATCCCGATGCAAATTTTGTGTTTCATCAACATTCTGAAGGTCCAAAGATTACAGAATCCCTTCAGATGTCTTTCGGGTACTACTACTGGTCTTTCAGGAGTCGATCAAACCGTAGACAGTTGGAGACATTATTCCCATGGATAAACGTTGGTATGGTGCTTGTTGTATTCAATCCCGAAGCAATATTTGTATTTCATCAACACTGTGAAGGTCCACAGATTACAGAATGTCTCCATATGTGCTTCGGATACTACTACTGGTCTTTCAGGAATCGATAAAAGCGTAGACAATTCGAGACATTACTCCGATGGAGAAAAGTCGGCATGGTGCGTGTTGTATTCATTCACGATGCAATTTCTGTACTTCATCAACACTTTGAAGGTCCACAGATTACAGAATGCCTCGAGATGTGCTTCGGATACTACTTCTGGTCTTTCAGGAGTCGATCATAGCGTAGACAGTTTGAGACATTACTCCCATGGAGAAAAGACGGCATGGTGCGTGTTGTATTCAGTCACGATGCATTTACTGTATTTCAGCAACTCTCTGGAGGTCCACAGACTAGAGAATGCCTCCAGATGTGCTTCGGATACTACCACTGGTCTTCCAGGAATCGATCAAAGTGTAGACAGTTTTTAGACATTTCTCCCATTCTGAAAAATCTGCATGTGCATGTTGTATTCAATCCCGATGTTTTTTTTTTGTGTTTCACCAACATTCTGAAGGTCCAAAGATTACCGAATCCCTCCAGATGTGCTTCGGATACTACTACTGGTCTTTCAGGAATCGATCAATGCGTAGGCAGTTTGAGGCATTACTCCCATTTAGAAAAGTCGGTATGGTACTTGTTGTATTCAATCCCGATGGAATTTCTGTATTTCATCAACACTCTAAAGGTCCACAGATTACAGAATGCCTCCAGATGTGCTTCGGATGCTACTACTGGTCTTTCAGGAATCGATCAAAGCGTAGACAGTTTGAGACATTACTCCCGTGGAGAAAAGTCGGCATGGTGCCTGTTGTATTCAATCCCGATGCAAATTATGTGTTTCATCAACATTCTGAAGGTCCAAAGATTACAGAATTCCTCCAGATGTCTTTCGGGTATTACTACTGGTCTTTCAGGAATCGATTAAAGCGTATACAGTTTGGGACATAACTCCCATGGTGAAAAGTCGGCATGGTACCTGTTGTATGTAATCCCGATGCAATTTCTGTGATTCGTCAACACTCTGAATGTCCACAGGTTACAGAATGCCTCCAGATGTGCTTCGGATACTACTACTGGTCTTCCAGGAATCGATGAAATCGTAGCAATTTGAGACATTACTAGCATGGAAAAAAATCCGCATGGTGCGTGTTTTATACAATCGCGATGCAATTTCTATGTTTCATCAACACTCTGAAGGTCCACAGATTACAGAATCCCTCCAGATGTGCTTCGGATGCTACTACTGGTCTTTCAGGGATCGATCAAAACGTAGACAGTTGTAGACGTTACTCCCATGGAGAAACGTCGGTATGGTGCTTGTTGTATTCAATCCCGATGGAATTTCTGTATTTCATAAACACTCTAAAGGTCCACAGATTACAGAATGCCTCCAGATGTGATTCGGATGCTACTACTGGTCTTTCAGGAATCGATCAAAGCGTAGACAGTTTGAGACATTACTCCCGTGGAGAAAAGTCGGCATGGTGCCAGTTGTATTAAATCCCGATGCAAATTATGTGTTTCATCAACATTCTGAAGGTCCAAAGATTACAGAATCCCTCCAGATGTCTTTCGGGTACTACTACTGGTCTTTCAGGAATCGATCAAAGCATAGACACTTTGAGGCATTACTCCTATGGAGAAAATTCGAGATGGTGCCTGTTGCATTTAATCCCGATGCAATTTCTGTGTTTCATCAACACTCTGAAGGTCCACAGATTACAGAATGCCTCCAGATGCGCTTCGGATACTACTGCTAGTCTATCAAGAATCGATCAAACCGTTGACAGTTAGAGACATTACTTCCATAGAGAAACGTCGGTATGGTGCGTGTTGTATTCAATCCCGATGCAATTTCTGTATTTCATTAACACTCTGAAGGTCCACAGATTACAGAATGCCTCCAGATCGGATGCTACTACTGGTCTTTCAGGAATCTATCAAAGCGTAGACAGTTTGAGACATTACTCCCATGAAGAAAAGTCGGCATGGTGCGTGTTGTACTCAATCCCGATGAAATTTCTGTATTTTGTCAGTACACTGAAGGTCCATAGATTACAGAATGCCTCCAGATGTGCTTCGGATACTACTGCAAGTGTTCCGGCATCGATCAAAGCTCAGATAGTTTGAGACATTTCTCCCATTCAGAAAAGTCCGCATGGTGCCTGTTGTATTCAATCCCGATGCAAATTATGTGTTTCAACAACATTCTGAAGGTCCAAAGATTACAGAATCCCCCAGATGTCTTTCGGGTACTACTACTGGTCTTTCAGGAATCGATCAAAGCGTAGACAATTAGAGACATTACTCCTATGGAGAAAATTCGGCATTGTGCCTGTTGTATTTAATCATGATGTAATTTCTTTGTTTCATCAACACTCTGAAGGTCCCCAGATTACAGAATGCCTCCAGATGTACTTCGGATGCTATTACTGGTCTTTCAGGAATCGATCAAATCGTACACAGTTTAAGACATTACTCCTATATAGTAAAGTCGGCATGGTGCATGTTATATTCAATCCCGATGCAATATCTTTGTTTTATCAACACTCTGATGGTCCACAGATTACAGAGTGCATCCAGCTGTTTTTCTGATACTACTACTGGTCTTCCAGAAATCGATCAAAGCGTAGACAGTTTGAGACATTTCTCCCATTCAGAAAAGTCTGCATGGTGTCTGTTGTATTCAATCCCGATGGAGTTTTTGTATTTATCAACACTCTGACGGTCTACTTATTACAGAATGAATCCAGATGTGCTTCAGATGCTACTACTGGTCTTTCAGGAATCGATCAAAGCGTAGGCAGTTTGAGACATTACTCCCATGGAGAAAAGTCCGCATGGTGCCTGTTGTATTTAATCCCGATGCAATTTCTGTATTTCATCAACACGCTGAAGGTCCAAAGATTACAGAATGCCACCAGATGTGGTTCGGATACTACTGCAGGTGTTCCGGCATCGATCAAAGCGCAGATAGTTTGAGACATTTCTCCCATTCAGAAAAGTCCGCATGGTGCATGTTGTATTCAATCCCGATGCATATTTCGTGTTTCATCAACATTCTGAAGGTTCAAAGATTACAGAATCCCTTCAGATGTCTTTCGGGTACTACTACTGGTCTTTCAGGAATCGATCAAACCGTAGACACTTGGAGACATTACTCCCATGGAGAAACGTTGGTATGGTGCGTGTTGTATTCAATCCCGAAGCAATTTTTGTATTTCATCAACACTGTGAAGGTCCACAGATTACAGAATGCCTCCAGATGTGCTTCGGATACTACTACTGGTCTTTCAGGAATCGATCGAAGAGTAGACAGTTTGAGACATTACTCTCATGGAGAAAAGTGGGCATGGTGCGTGTTGTATTCAATCCCGATGCAATTTCTGTATTTCATCAACACTCTGAAGGTACACAGATTACAAAATGCCTCCAGATGTGCTTCGGATACTACTACAGGTCTTTCAGGAATCGATCAAATCGTAGACAATTTGAGACACTAATCCCATGGAGAAAAGTCGGCATGGTGCATGTTGTATTCAATCCCGATGCAACTTCTGTATTTCATCAACACTCTGAAGGTCCACATATTACAGAATGCCACCAGATGTGCTTCGGATGCTACTACTGGTCTTTCAGGAATCGATCAAAGCGTAGACAGTTTGAGACGTTACTCCCATGGAGAAAAATCGGCATGGTGCGTGTTGTATTCAATCCCGATGCAATTTCTGTATTTTTTCAACACTCTGAAGGTACACAGATTGCAGAATGCCTCCAGATGTGCTTCGGATACGACTACAGGTCTTCCGGCTTCGATCAAAGCGCAGATAGTTTGAAACATTCCTCTCACTCAGAAAAGTCCGCATGGTACATGTTGTATTTAATCCCTATACAATTTCTGTGTTTCATCAACAGTCTGAAGGTACACAGATTACAGAGTGCCTCCAGATATGCTTCTGATACTACTACTGGTCTTCCAGTAATCAATGAAGAGTAGACAGTTTGAGACATTACTCCCATGGAGAAAAGTCATCATGGTTCCTTTTGTATTTTATCCCGATGCAATTTCTGTGTTTCATCAATACTCTGAAGGTCCACAGATTACAGAATGCCTCCAGATATGCTTCGGATACTACTACTGGCCTTCCAGGAATCGATCAAAGCGTAGACAGTTTGAGACATTACTCCCATGGAGAAAAGTCGGCATGGTGCCTGTTGTATTCAATCCCGATGCAAATTTTGTGTTTCATCAACATTCTGAAGGTCCAAAGATTACAGAATGCCTCCGGATGTGCTTCGGATGCTACTACTGGTATTTCAGGAATCGATAAAACCGTAGACAGTTGGAGACATTACTCCCATGGAGAAACGTTAGTATGGTGCTTGTTGTATTCAATCCCGAAGCAATTTTTGTATTTCATCAACACTGTGAACGACCACAGATTAGAGAATGCCTCCAGATGTGCTTCGGATGCTACTACTGGTCTTTCAGGAATCGATCAAAGCGTAGACAGTTTGAGACATTACTCCCATGGAGAAAAGTCGGCATGGTGCCTGTTGTATTCAATCCCGATGCAATTGTTGTGTTTCATCAACATTCTAAAGGTCCACAGATTACAGAATGCCTCCAGATGTGCTTCGGATACTACTACTGGTCTTTCAGGAATCGATCGAAGAGTAGACAGTTTGAGACATTACTCTCATGGAGAAAAGTGGGCATGGTGCGTGTTGTATTCAATTCCGATGCAATTTCTGTATTTCATCAACACTCTGAAGGTACACAGATTACAGAATGCCTCCAGATGTGCTTCGGATACTACTACAGGTCTTTCAGGAATCGATCAAATCGTAGACAATTTGAGACACTAATCCCATGGAGAAAAGTCGGCATGGTGCATGTTGTATTCAATCCCGACGCAAGTTCTGTATTTCATCAACACTCTGAAGGTCCACAGATTACAGAATTCCTTCCGGTGTGCTTCTGATACTACTACACGTCTTGCGGCATCGATCAATGCGTAGACAATTTAAGACTTTACTCCCATAAAGATAATTCGGCATGGTGCCTTTTAAATACAATCCCGATGCAATTTCTGTGTTTCATCAACACTCTGAAATTCCACAGATTACAGAATGCCTCCAGATGTGCTTCGGATACTACTACAGGTCTTGCGGCATCGGTCAATGCGCAGATAGTATGAGACATTACTCCCATGGAGATAAGTCGGCATGGTGCCTGTTGTATTTAATCCAGGTTCAATTTCTGTGATTCATCAACACTCTGTAGGTCCACAGATTAACGAATGCCTCGAGATGTGCTTCGGATACTACTGCAGGTGTTCCGGCATCGATCAAAGCGCAGATAGTTTGAGACATTTCTCCCAATCAGAAAAGTCCGCATGGTGCATGTTGTATTCAATCCCGATGCAAAAATTGTGTTTCATCAACATTCTGAAGGTCCAAAGATTACAGAATCCCTTCAGATGTCTTTCGGGTACTACTACTGGTCTTTCAGGAATCGATCAAACCGTAGACAGTTGGAGACATTATTCCCATGGATAAACGTTGGTATGGTGCTTGTTGTATTCAATCCCGAAGCAATTTTTGTATTTCATCAACACTGTGAAGGTCCACAGATTACAGAATGCCTCCAGATGTGCTTCGGATACTACCACTGGTCTTTCAGGAATCGATAAAAGCGTAGACAATTTGAGACATTACTCCGATGGAGAAAAGTCGGCATGGTGCGTGTTGTATTCATTCACGATGCAATTTCTGCACTTCATCAACACTCTGAAGGTCCACAGATTACAGAATGTCTCGATATGTGCTTCGGATACTACTTCTGGTCTTTCAGGAGTCGATCATAGCGTAGACAGTTTGAGACATTACTCCCATGAAGAAAAGTCGGCATGGTGCGTGTTGTACTCAATCCCGATGAAATTTCTGTATTTTGTCAGTACTCTGAAGGTCCATAGATTACAGAATGTCTCCAGATGTGCTTCGGATACTACTGCAAGTGTTCCGGCATCGATCAAAGCTCAGATAGTTTGAGACATTTCTCCCATTCAGAAAAGTCCGCATGGTGCGTGTTGTATTCAATCCCGATGCAAATTATGTGTTTCAACAACATTCTGAAGGTCCAAAGATTACAGAATCCCCCAGATGTCTTTCGGGTACTACTACTGGTCTTTCAGGAATCGATCAAAGCGTAGACAATTAGAGACATTACTCCTATGGAGAAAATTCAGCATTGTGCCTGTTGTATTTAATCCCGATGCAATTTCTGTATTTCATCAACACGCTGAAGGTCCAAAGATTACAGAATGCCTCCAGATGTGGTTCGGATACTACTGCAGGTGTTCCGGCATCGATCAAAGCGTAGACAGTTTGAGTTATTTCTCCCATTCAGAAAAGTCTGCATGGTGCCTGTTGTATTCAATCCCGATGGAATTTCTGTATTTATCAACACTCTGACGGTCTACTTATTACAGAATGAATCCAGATGTGCTTCAGATGCTACTACTGGTCTTTCAGGATTCGATCAAAGCGTAGACAGTTTGAGACATTACTACCATGGAGAAAAGTCCGCATGGTGCCTGTTGTATTTAATCCCGATGCAATTTCTGTATTTCATCAACACGCTGAAGGTCCAAAGATTACAGAATGCCTCCAGATGTGGTTCGGATACTACAGCAGGTGTTACGGCATCGATCAAAGCGCAGATAGTTTGAGACATTTCTCCCATTCAGAAAAGTCCGCATGGTGCATGTTGTATTCAATCCCGATGCAAATTTTGTGTTTCATCAACATTCTGAAGGTCCAAAGGTTACATAATTCCTTCAGATGTCTTTCGGGTACTACTACTGGTCTTTCAGGAATCGATCAAACCGTAGACAGTTGGAGATATTACTCCCATGGAGAAACGTTGGTATGGTGCGTGTTGTATTCAATCCCGAAGCAATTTTTGTATTTCATCAACACTGTGAAGGTCCACAGATTACAGAATGCCTCCAGATGTGCTTCGGATGCTACTACTGGTCTTCCAATAATCAATAAAGCGTAGACAGTTTGAGACATTACTCCCATGGAGAAAAGTCGGCATGGTGCCTTTTGTATTTTATCCCGATGCAATTTCTGTGTTTCATCAATACTCTGAAGGTCCACAGATTACAGAATGCCTCCAGATATGCTTCGGATACTATTACTGGCCTTCCAGGAATCGATCAAAGCGTAGACAGTTTGAGACATTACTCTCATTGAGATAAGTCGGCATGGTGCCTGTTGTATTCAATCCCGATGCAATTGTTGTGTTTCATCAACATTCTAAAGGTCCACAGGTTACAGAATGCCTCCAGATGTGCTCCGGATGCTACTAGTGGTATTTCAGGAATCGATCAAAGCGTAGACAGTTTGAGACCTTCTTCCCATGGAGAAACGTCGGTATGGTTCGTGTTGTATTCAATCTTGATGCAATTTCTGTATTTCATCAACACTCTGAAGGTCCACAGATTACAGAATGCCTCCAGATGTGCTTCGGATGCTACTACTGGTCTTTCAGGGATCGATCAAAACGTAGACAGTTTTAGACGTTACTCCCATCGAGAAACGTCGGTATGGTGCGTGTTGTATTCATTCCCGATGCAATTTTTGTATTTCATCAACACTCTGAACGTCCACAGATTACAGAATGCCTCCAGATGTGCTTCGGATGCTACTACTGGTCTTTCAGGAATCGATCAAAGCGTAGACAGTTTGAGACATTACTCCCATTGAGAAAAGTCGGCATGGTGCCTGTTGTATTCAATCCCGATGCAAATTTTGTGTTTCATCAACATTCTGAAGGTCCAAAGATTACAGAATCCCTTCAGATGTCTTTCGGGTACTACTACTGGTCTTTCAGGAATCGATCAAACCGTAGACAGTTGGAGACATTACTCCCATGGAGAAACGTTGGTATGGTGCTTGTTGTATTCAATCCCGAAGCAATTTTGTATTTCATCAACACTCTGAACGTCCACAGATTACAGAATGCCTCCAGATGTGCTTCGGATGCTACTACTGGTCTTTCAGGAATCGATCAAAGCGTAGACAGTTTGAGACATTACTCCCATGGAGAAAAGTCGGCATGGTGCCTGTTGTATTCAATCCCGATGCAATTGTTGTGTTTCATCAACATTCTAAAGGTCCACATATTACAGAATGCCTCCAGATGTGCTTCGGAAACTACTACTGGTCTTTCAGGAATCGATCGAAGAGTAGACAGTTTGAGACATTACTCTCATGGAGAAAAGTGGGCATGGTGCGTGTTGTATTCAATTCCGATGCAATTTCTGTATTTCATCAACACTCTGAAGGTACACAGATTACAGAATGCCTCCAGATGTGCTTCGGATACTACTACAGGTCTTTCAGGAATCGATCAAATCGTAGACAATTTGAGACACTAATCCCATGGAGAAAAGTCGGCATGGTGCATGTTGTATTCAATCCCGATGCAAGTTCTGTATTTCATCAACACTCTGAAGGTCCACAGATTACAGAATTCCTTCCGGTGTGCTTCTGATACTACTACAGGTCTTGCGGCATCGATCAATGCGCAGATAGTATGAGACATTACTCCCATGGAGAAAAGTCGGCATGGTGAGTGTTGTATTTAATCCAGGTTCAATTTCTGTGATTCATCAACACTCTGTAGGTCCACAGATTAACGAATGCCTCGAGATGTGCTTCGGATACTACTACTGGTCTTTCAGGAATCGATCGAAGGGTAGTCAGTTTGAGACATTACTCTCATGGAGAAAAGTGGACATGGTGCGTGTTGTATTCAATCCCGATGCAATTTCTGTATTTCATCAACACTCTGAAGGTACACAGATTACAGAATGCCTCCAGATGTTCTTCGGACACTACTACTGGTCTTTCAGGAATCGATCAAATCGTAGACAGTTATAGACATTACTCCCATGGAGAAACGTCGGTATATTGCGTGTTGTATTCAATCCCGATGCAATTTCTATATTTCATCAACACTCTGAAGGTCCACAGATTACAGAATGCCTCCAGATGTGCTTCGGATGCTACTACTGGTCTTTCAGGAATCGATCAAAACGTAGACAGTTTTGAGACCTTACTCCCATGGAGAAAAGTCGGCATGTTGCCTGTTGTACCCAATCCCGATGAAATTTTTGTGTTTCATCAACATTCTGAAGGTCCTCAGGTTACAGAATGCCTCCAGATGTGCTTCGGATGCAACTACGGGTCTTTCAGGAATCGATCAAATCGTAGTAAGTTTGAGACGTTACTCCCATGGAGAAACGTCGGTATGGTGCGTCTTGTATTCAATTCCGATGCAATTTCTGTATTTCATCAACACTCTGTAGGTCCACAGGTTACAGAATGCATCCAGATGTGCTTCAGATGCTACTACTGGTCTTTCAGGATTCGATCAAAGCGTGGACCGTTCGAGACATTACTCCCATGGAGAAAAGTCGGCATGGTGCTTGTTGTATTCAATCCCGATGCAATTTCTGTGTTTCATCAACACTCTGGATGTACATAGATTACAGAGTGTCTCCAGATGTGCTTCTGATACTACTACTGGTCTTCCAGTAATCGATCAAATCATAGACAGTTTGAGACATTACTCCCATGGAGAAAAGTCGGCATGGTGCCTGTTCTATATTATCCCGATGCAATTTCTGTGCTTCATCAATACTCTAAAGGTCCACAGATTACAGAATGCCTCCACATATGCTTCGGATACTACTACTGGCCTTCCAGGAATCGATCAAAGCGTAGACAGTTTGAGACATTACTCCCACGGAGAAAATACGGCATGGTGCGTGTTGTATTTAATCCCGATGCAATTTCTGTGTTTCATCGACACTCTGAGGGTCCACAGATTACGGAATGCCTCCAGATGTGCTTCGGATACTACTACTGGTCTTTCAGGAATCGATCAAAGCGTAGACATTTGAGACATTATTCCCATGGAGAAACGTCGGCATTGTGCGTGTTGTATACAATCCCGATGCAACTTCATTATTTCATCAACACTCTGAAGGTCCACAGATTACAGAATGCCTCCAGATGTGCTTCGGATACTGGTCTTTCAGGAATCGATCAAAGCGTAGACAGTTTGAGTCATTACTCCCATGGAGAAAAGTCGGCACGGTGCGTGTTGTATTCAATCCTGATGCAATTTCTGTACTTCATCAACACTCTGGAGGTCCACAGATTACAGAATGCATCCAGATGTGCTTCGGATACTAATACTGGTCTTTCAGGATTCGACAAAGCGTAGACAGTTTGAGACATTACTCCCACGGAGAAAAGACGGCATGGTGCGTGTTGTATTTAATCCCGATGCAATTTCTGTGTTTCATCAACACTCTGAATTTCCACAGATTACAGAATGCCTCCAGATGTGCCTCGGATACTACTACAGGTCTTCCAGGAATCGATCAAAGCGTAGACAGTTTGAGGCATTACTCCCATGGAGAAACGTTGGCATGGTGCCTGTTGTATTTAATCCCGATGCAATTTCTGTGTTTCATCAATACTCTGATGGTCCACAGATTACAGAATGCCTCCAGATGTGCTTCGGATACTACTGCTGGTCTTTCAGGAATCGATCAAAGCGTAGGGAGTTTGAGACATTACTCCCATGGTGAAAAGTCGACATGGTACCTGTTGTATGAAATCCCGAAGCAATTTCTCAGATTCGTCAACACTCTGAAGGTTTACAGTTTACACGATGCCTCCAGATGTGCTTCGGATACTACTACTGGTCTTCCAGGAATCGATCAAAGCGTAGACAAATTGAGACATTACTAGCATGGAGAAAAATCCGCATGCTGCCTGTTGTATTAAATCGCGATGCAATTTCTATGTTTCATCAACACTCTGAAGGTACAGAGATTACAGAGTGCCTCCAGCTGTGCTTCTGATATTACTACGGGTCTTTCAGGAATCGATCAAATCGTAGACAGTTTAAGACATTACTCCTATAAAGAAATGTCGGCATGGTGCATGTTGTATTCAATCCCGATGCAATTTCTGTGTTTTATCAACACTCTGATGGTCCACAGATTACAGAGTGCCTCCAGATATGCTTCGGATACTACTACTGGTCTTCCAGGAATCGATCAAAACGTAGACAATTAGAGACGTTACTCCCATGGAGAAAAGTCGGCATGGTGCTTGTTGTATTCAATCCCGATGCAATATCTGTATTTCATCAACACTCTGAAGGTCCAAAGATTACAGAATGCCTCCAGATGTGCTTCGGATACTACTGCAGGTGTTCCGACATCGATCAAAGTGCAGATAGTTTGAGACATTTCTCCCATTCAGAAAAGTCCGCATGGTGCCTGTTGTATTCAATCCCGATGCAATTCTGTGTTTCATCAACATTCTGAAGGTCCAAAGATTACAGAATCCCTCCAGATGTCTTTCGGGTACTACTACTGGTCTTTCAGGAATCGATCAAAGCGTAGTCAGTTTGAGGCATTACTCCCATGGAGAAAATTTGGCATGGTGCCTGTTGTATTAAATCAAGATTCAATTTCTGTATTTCATCAACACTCTGAAGGTCCACAGATTACAGAATGCCTCCAGATGCGCTTCGGATACTACTCCTAGTCTATCAGGAATCGATCAAAGCGTAGACAGTTAGAGACATTACTCCCATGGAGAAACGTCGGTATGGTGCGTGTGGTATTCAATCCCGATGCAATTTATGTATTTCATCAACACTCTGAAGGTCCACAGGATACAGAATGCCTCCAGATGTGCTTCGCATGCTACTACTGGTCTTTCAGGAATCGATCAAAGCGTAGTCAGTTTGAGACGTTACTCTCATGGAGAAAAGTCAGCATGGTACATGTTGTATTCAATCTCGATGCAATTTCTGTGTTTCATCAACACTCTGAAGGTACACAGATTACAGAGTGCATCCAGATGTGCTTCTGGTAGCGCTACTGGTCTTCCAGTAATCGATCAAAGCATAGACAGTTTGAGACATTACTCCTATGGAGAAAAGTCGGCATGGTGCCTGTTGTAATTTATCCCGATGCTATTTCTGTGTTTCATCAATACTCTGAAGGTCCACAGATTACAGAATGCCTCCAGATATGCTTCGGATACTACTACTGGCCTTCTAGGAATCGATCAAAGCGTAGACAGTTTGAGACATTACTCCCATTTAGAAAAGTCGGCATGGTGCATGTTATATTCAATCCCGATGAAATTTTTGTGTTTCATCAACATTCTGAAGGTCCTCAGGTTACAGAATGCCTCCAGATGTGCTTCGGATGCTACTACTGGACTTTCAGGAATCGATCTAAGCGTAGACAGTTAGAGACATTACTCCCATGGAGAAACGTCGGTCTGGTGCGTGTTGTATTCAATCGCGATGCAATTTCTGTATTTCATCAACACTCTGAAGCTCCACAGATTACTGAATGCCTCCAGATGTGCTTCGGATGCTACTACTGGTCTTTCAGGAATCGATCAAAGCGTAGTCAGTTTGAGACGTTACTCCCATGGAGAAACGTCGGTATGGTGCGTGTTGTATTCAATCCCGATGCAATTTCTGTATTTCATCAACACTCTGAAGGTCCACAGATTACAGAATGCCTCCAGATGTGCTTCGGATGCTACTACTGGTCGATCAGGAATCGATCAAAGCGTAGACAGTTTGAGACGTTACTCCCATGGAGAAAAGTCGGCATGGTGCGTGTTGTATTCAATCCCGATGAAATTTCTGTATTTTATCAACACTCTGAAGTTCCACAGATTACAGAATGCCTCCAGATGTGCTTCAGATGCTACTACTGGTCTTTCAGGAATCGGTCAAAGCGTAGACAGTTTGAAACGTTACTCCCATGGAGAAACGTCGGTATGGTGCGTGTTGTATTCAATCCCGATGTAATTTCTGTATCTCATCAACACTCTGAAGGTCCACAGAATACAGAATGCCTCCAGATGCGCTTCGGATACTACTGCTAGTCCATTAGGAATCGATCAAAGCGTAGACAGTTAGAGACATTACTCCCATGGAGAAACGTCGGTATGGTGCGTGTTGTATTCAATCCCAATACAATTTCTGTATTTCATCAACACTCTGAAGCTCCACAGATTACAGAATGCCTCCAGATGTGCTTCGGATGCTACTACTGGTCAATCAGGAATCGATCAAAGCGTAGACAGTTTGAGACGTTACTCCCATGGAGAAAAATCGGCATGGTGCGTGTTGTATTCAATCCCGATGATATTTCTGTATTTTATCAACACTCTGAATGTCCACAGATTACAGAATGCCTCCAGATGTGCTTCAGATGCTACTACTGGTCTTTCAGGAATCGATCAAAGCGTAGACAGTTAGAGACATTACTCCCATGGAGAAACGTCGGTATGGGGCGTGTTGTATTCAATCGCGATGCAATTTCTGTATTTCATCAACACTCTGAAGGTCCACAGTTTACTGAATGCCTCCAGATGTGCTTCGGATGCTACTACTGGTCTTTCGGGAATCGATCAAAGCGTAGTCAGTTTGAGACGTTACTCCCATGGAGAAACGTCGATATGGTGCGTGTTGTATTCGATCCCGATGCAATTTCTGTATTTCATCAACACTCTGAAGGTCCACAGATTACAGAATGCCTCCAGATGTGCTTCGGATGCTACTACTGGTCTTTCAGGAATCGATCAAAGCGTAGACAGTTTGAGACGTTACTCCCATGGAGAAAAGTCGGCATGGTGCGTGTTGTATTCAATCCCGATTCAATTTCTGTATTTTATCAACACTCTGAAGGTCCACAGATTGCAGAATGCCTCCAGATGTGTTTCGGATACGACTACAGGTCTTCCGGCTTCGATTAAATCGCAGATAGTTTGAGACATTTCTCTCACTCAGGAAAGTCGGCATGGTACATGTTGTATTCAATCCCGATGCTATTTCTGTGTTTCATCAACACTCTGGAGGTACACAGATTACAGAGTGTCTCCAGATGTTCTTCTGATACTACTACAGGTCTTCCAGTAATCGATCAAAGAATAGACAGTTTGAGACATTACTCCCATGGAGAAAAGTCGGCATGGTGCGTGTTGTGTTTTATCCCGATGCAATTTCTGTGTTTCATTAATACTCTGAAGGTCCACAGATTACAGAATGCGTCCAGATATGCGTCGGATACTACTACTGGCCTTCCAGGGATCGATCGAAGCGTAGACAGTTTTGAGACCTTACTCCCATGGAGAAACGTCGGTATATTGCGTGTTGTATTCAATCCCGATGCAATTTCTATTTTTCATCAACACTCGGAGGGTCCACAGATTACAGAATGACTCCAGATGTGCTTCGGATACTACTACTGGTCCTTCAGGAATCGATCAAAGCGTAGACATTTAAGACATTACTCCCATGGAGAAAAGTCGGCATGGTGCGTTTTGTATTCAATCCCGATGCAATTTCTGTATTTCATCAACACTCTGACTTTCCACAGATTGCAGAATGCCTCCAGATGTGCTTCGGATACTACTACTGGTCTTTCAGGAATCGATCAAAGCGTAGGCAGTTTGAGACATTACACACATGGAGAAAAGTCAGCATGGTGCGTGTTGTATTTAATCCCGATGCAATTTCTGTACTTCATCACCCTCTGGAAGTCCACAGATTACAGAATGCCTCCAGATGTGCTTCGGATACTACTACTGGTCTTTCAGGAATCGATGAAAGTGTAGACAGTTTGAGACATTACTCCGATGGAGAAAGCTCGGCATAGTGCGTGTTGTATTTTATCAAGATACAATATCTGTGTTTCATCAATACTCTGAAGGTCCACAGATTACAGATTGCCTCCAGATATGCTTCGGATACTACTACTAGCCTTCCAGGCATCGATCAAAGCGTAGACAGTTTGAGACATTACTCCCATGGAGAAAAGTCGGCATGGTGCCTATTGTATTCAATCCCGATGCAATTTTTGTGTTTCATCAACATTCTGAAGGTCCTCAGGTTACAGAATGCCTCCAGATGTGCTTCGGATGCTACTACTGGTCTTTCAGGAATCAATCAAAGCGTAGACAGTTTAAGACATTACTCCGATGGAGAAACGTTGGCATGGTGCGTGTTGTATTCAATCCCGATGCAATTTCTGTATTTCATCAACACTCTGAAGGTCCACAGATTACAGATTGCCTCCAGATGTGCTTCGGATACTACTGCAGGTGTTCAGGCATCGATCAAAGCTCAGATAGTTTGAGACATTTCTCCCATTCAGAAAAGTCCGCATGGTGCCTCTTGTATCCAATCCCGATGAAAATTTTGTGTTTCATCAACATTCTGAAGGACCAAAGATTACAGAATCTCTCCAGATGTCTTTCGGGTGCTACTACTGGTCTTTCAGGAATCGATCAAAGAGTAGTCAGTTTGAGGCATTACTCCTATGGAGAAAATTCGGCATGGTGCGTGTTGTATTTAATCCCGATGCAATTTCTGTGTTTCATCAACACTCTCAAGGTCCACAGATTACAGAATGCCTCCAGATGTGCTTCGGATACTACTGCAGGTGTTCTGACATCGATTAAAGCTCAGATAGTTTGAGACATTTCTCCCATTCAGAGAAGTCCGCATTGTGCCTGATGTATTCAATCCCGATGCAAATTTTGTGTTTCATCAACATTTTGAAGGTCCAAAGATTACAGAATCCCTCCAGATATCTCTCGGGTACTACTACTGGTCTTTCAGGAATCGATCAAATCGTAGACAGTTTGAGGCATTACTCCTATGGAGAAAATTCGGCATGGTGCCTGTAGTATTTAATCCCGATGCAACTTCTGTATTTCATCAACACTCTGAAGGTCAGCAGATTACAGAATGCCTCCAGATGTGCTTCGGATACTACTATTGGTCTTTCAGGAATCGATCAAAGCGTAGACAGTTTGAGACATTACTCCCATGGAGAAAGGTCGGCATGGTGCCGTTGTATTTGATCCCGATGCAGTTTCTTTGTTTCATCAACACTCTGAAGGTCCACAGATTACAGAATGCCTCCAGATGTGTTTCGGATACTACTGCTGGTCTTTCAGGAATCGATCAAAGCGTAGACAGTTTGAGACATTACTCCCATGGAGAAAATTCGGCATGGTGCCTGTTGTATTTAATCCCGATTCAACTTCTATATTTCATCAACACTCTGAAGGTCCACAGAATACGGAATGCATCCAGATGTGCTTCGGATGCTACTACTGGTCCTCCAGTAATCGATCAAAGCGTAAACATTTTGAGACATTACTCCCATGGAGAAAAGTCGGCATGGTGCGTGTTGTACTGTATCCCGATGCAATTTATGTGTTTCATCAACACTCTGAAGGTCCACACATTACAGAATGCCTCCAGATATGCTTCGGATACTACTACTGGTCTTTCAGGAATCGATCAAATCGTAGACAGTTTAAGATATTACTCCTACAAAGAAAAGTCGGCATGGTGCATGTTGTATTCAATCCCGATACAATTTCTGTGTTTTATCAACACTCTGATGGTCCACAGATTACAGAGTGCCTCCATATGTGCTTCGCATACTACTACCGGTCTTCCAGGAATCGATCTAAGCGTAGACAATTAGAGACATTACTCCCATGGAGAAAAGTCCGCATTGTGCCTGTTGTATTCAATCCCGATGCAATTTCTGTGTTACAGCAACACTCTGAAGGTACACAGATTACAGAGTGCCACCAGCTGTGTTTCTGATACTACTACTGGTCTTCCAGGTATCTATCAAAGCGTAGACAGTTTGAGACATTTCTCCCATTCAGAAAAGTCTGCATGGTGCCTGTTGTATTCAAACCTGATGGAATGTCTGTATTTCATCAACACTCTGAAGGTCCACAGATTACAGAGTGCCTCCAGATGTGCTTCGCATACTACTACTGGACTTTCAGGAATCGATCAAAGCGTAGACAGTTTGAGACATTACTCCCATGGAGAAAATTCGGCATGGTGCCTGTTGTATTTAATCCCGATTCAACTTCTATATTTCATCAACACTCTGAAGGTCCACAGAATACGGAATGCATCCAGATGTGCTTCGGATGCTACTACTGGTCTTTCAGGAATCGATCAAAACGTAGACAGTTTGAGACCTTACTCCCATGGAGAAAAGTCGGCAAGGTGCGTGTTGTATTCAATCCCGATTAAATTTCTGTATTTTATCAACACTCTGAAGGTCCACAGATTACAGAATGCCTCCAGATGTGTTTCGGATACTACTACTGGTCTTCCAGGAATTGATCAAAGTGTAGACAGTTTGAGACATTACTCCCATGGAGAAAGGTCGGCATGGTGCGTGTTGTATTCAATCCTAATGCAATTTCTTTATTTCATCAACACTCTGAAGGTCCACAAATTACCGAATGCCTCCAGATGTGCTTCGGATGCTACTGCTGGTCTTTCAGGAATCGATAAAAGCGTAGACAGTTTGAGACATTACTCCCACGGAGAAAGGTCGGCATGTTGCGTGTTGTATTCAATCCCGATGCAATTTCTGTATTTCATCAACACTCTGAAGGTCCACAGATTACAGAATGCCTCCAGATGTGCTTCGGATACTACTATTGGTCTCTCAGGAATCGATCAAAGCGTAGAGAGTTTGAGACATTACTCCCATGGAGAAAGGTCGGCATGGTGCCTTTGTATTTGATCCCGATGCAATTTCTGTGTTTCATCAACACTCTGAAGGACCACGCATTATAGAATGCCTCCAGATATGCTTTGGATACTACTACTGGTCTTCCAGGAATCGATCAAAGCATAGACAGTTTGAGACATTTCTCCCATGGAGAAAAGTCTTCATGGTGCCTGTTGTATTCAATCCCGATGCAATATTTGTGTTTCATCAACACTCTGAAGGTCCACAGATTACAGAATGCCTCCAGATGTGCTTCGGATACTACTATTGGTCTCTCAGGAATCGATCAAAGCGTAGAGAGTTTGAGACATTACTCCCATGGAGAAAATTCGGCATGGTGCCTGTTGTATTTAATCCCGATTCAACTTCTATATTTCATCAACACTCTGAAGGTCCACAGAATACGGAATGCATCCAGATGTGCTTCGGATGCTACTACTGGTCTTTCAGGAATCGATCAAAACGTAGACAGTTTGAGACCTTACTCCCATGGAGAAAAGTCGGCAAGGTGCGTGTTGTATTCAATCCCGATTAAATCTCTGTATTTTATCAACACTCTGAAGGTCCACAGATTACAGAATGCCTCCAGATGTGTTTCGGATACTACTACTGGTCTTCCAGGAATCGATCAAAACGTAGACAGCTTGAGACCTTACTCCAATGGAGAAAAGTCGGCATGGTGCGTGTTGTATTCAATCCCGATTAAATCTCTGTATTTTATCAACACTCTGAAGGTCCACAAATTACCGAATGCCTCCAGATGTGCTTCGGATACTACTGCTGGTCTTTCAGGAATCGATAAAAGGGTAGACAGTTTGAGACATTACTCCCACGGAGAAAGGTCGGCATGTTGCGTGTTGTATTCAATCCCGATGCAATTTCTGTACTTCATCAACACTCTGGCGGTCCACAGACTACAGAATGCCTCCAGATGTGCTTCGGATACTACTATTGGTCTTTCAGGAATCGATCAAAGCGTAGACAGTTTGAGACATAACTCCGATGGAGAAAAGTCGGCATGGTGCGTGTTGTATTCAACCCCGATGCAATTTCTGTATTTCATCTACACTCTGAAGGTCCACAGATTACAGAATGCCTCCAGATGTGCCTCGGATACTACTACTGGTCTTCCAGGAATCGATCAAAGCGTAGAAAGCTTGAGACATTACTCCCATGGAGGAAGGTCGGCATGGTGCCGTTGTATTTGATCCCGATGCAATTTCTTTGTTTCATCAACACCCTGAAGTTCCACAGATTACAGAATGCCTCTAGATGTGCTTCGGATACTATTGCTGGTCTTTCAGGAATCGATCAAAGCGTAGACAGTTTGAGACATTACTCCCATGGAGAAAAGTCGGCATGGTGCCTGTTGTATGTAATCCCGATGCAATTTCCGTGTTTCATCAACACACTGAATGTCCACAGATTACAGAATGCCTCCAGATGTGCTTCGGATACTACTACTGGTCTTTAAGGAATCGATAAAATCGTAGACAGTGTCAGACATTACTCCCATGGAGAAAAGCCGGCATGGTGCGTGTTGTATTCAATCCCGATGCAATTTCTGTATTTCATCAACACTCTGAAGATCCGGAAATTACAGAATGCCTTCAGGTGTGCTTCGGATACTACTACTGGTCTTTCAGGAATCGATCAAAGCGTAAACATTTTGAGGCATTACTCCCATAGAGAAAAGTCGGCATGGTGCGTGTTGTATTCAATCCCGATGCAACTTCTGTATTTCATCAACACTCTGAAGGTCAGCAGATTACAGAATGCCTCCAGATGTGCTTCGGATACTACTATTGGTCTTTCAGGAATCGATCAAAGCGTAGACAGTTTGAGACATTACTCCCATGGAGAAAGGTCGGCATGGTGCCGTTGTATTTGATCCCGATGCAGTTTCTTTGTTTCATCAACACTCTGAAGGTCCACAGATTACAGAATGCCTCCAGATGTGTTTCGGATACTACTGCTGGTCTTTCAGGAATCGATCAAAGCGTAGACAGTTTGAGACATTACTCCCCATGGAGAAAAGTCGGCATGGTGCCTGTTGTATGTAATCCCGCCGCAATTTCTGTGTTTCGTCAACACTCTGAAGGTCCACAGATTACAGAATGGCTCCAGATGTGTTTCGGTTACTACTACTGGTCTGTCAGGAATCGATCAAAGCGTAGACAATTTGAGACATTACTCCCATGGAGAAAAATTAGCATGGTGCCCGTTGAATTCAATCGCGATGCAATTTCTGTGTTTCATCAACACTCTGAAGGTCCACAGATTACAGAATGCCTCCAGATGTGCATCGGATGCTACTACTGGTCTTTCAGGATTCGATCAAAGCATAGACAGTTTGAGACATTACTCCAGTGTAGAAACGTCGGTATGGTGCGTGTTGTATTCAATCCCGATGCAATTTCTGTGTTTCATCAACACTCTGAAGGTACTCAGATTACAGAGTGCCTCCAGATGTGCTTCTGATACAACTACTGGTCTTCCAGGAATCGATCAAAGCGTAGACAGTTTGAGACATTTCTCCCATTCTGAAAAGTCTGCATGGTGCCTGTTGTATTCAATCCCGATGCGATTTTTTTGTTTCACCGACATTCTGAGGGACCAAAGATTACAGAATCCCTCCAGATGTGCTTCGGATACTACTACTAGTCCTTCAGGAATTGATCAAAGCGTAGGCTGTTTGAGGCATTACTCCCATGGAGAAAAGTCGGCAAGTTGCCTGTTGTATTTAATCCCGATTCAATATCTGTATTTCATCAACACTCTGAACGTCCACAGATTACAGAATGCCTCCAGATGCGCTTCGGATACTACTACTGGTCTTTCAGGATTCGATCAAAGCATAGACAGTTTGAGACATTACTCCAGTGTAGAAACGTCGGTATGGTGCGTGTTGTATTCAATCCCGATGCAATTTCTGTGTTTCATCAACACTCTGAAGGTCCACAGATTACAGAATGCCTCCAGATATGCTTCGGATACTACTACTGGTCTTCCAGGAATTGATCAAAGTGTAGACACTTTGAGACATTACTCCCATGGAGAAAAGTCGGCATGGTGCGTGTTGTATTCAATCCTGATGCAATTTCTGTATTTTATTAACACTCTGAAGGTCCACAAATAACCGAATGCCTCGAGATTTGCTTCGGATACTACTACTGGTCATTCAGGAATCGATCAAGCGTAGACAGTTTGAGACATTACTCCCATGGAGAAAAGTCTGCATTGTGCCTGTTGTATTCAATCCCGATGCAATTTCTTTATTTCATCAACACTCTGAAGGTCCACAGATTACAGAATGCCTCCAGATGTGCTTCGGATACTACTACTGGCCTTTCAGGAATCGATAAAAGCGTAGACAGTTTCAGACATTAATCCCATGGAGAAAAGCCGGCATGGTGCGTGTTGTATTCAATCCCGATGCAATTTCTGTATTTCATCAACACTGTGAAGGTCCACAAATTACAGAATGCCTCCAGGTGTGCTTCGGGTACTACTACTGGTCTGTCAGGAACGATCAAAGCGTAGACAGTTTGAGACATTACTCCCATGGAGAAAAGTCGGCATGGTGCTTGTTGTATTCAATCCCGATGCAAATTCTGTATTTCATCAACACTCTGAAGGTCCAAAGATTACAGAATGCCTCCAGATGTGCTTCGGATACTACTGCAGGTGTTCTGGCATCGATCAAAGCGCAGATAGTCTGAATCATTTCTCCCATTCAGAAAAGTCCGCACGGTGCCTGTTGTATTCAATCCTGATGCAAATTTTGTGTTTCATCAACATTCTGAAGGTCCAAAGATTACTGAATCGCTCCAGATGTCTTTCGGGTACTACTACTGGTCTTTCAGGAATCGATCAAAGCGTAGACAGTTTGAGGCATTCCTCCCATGGAGAAAATTCGGAATGGTGCGTGTTGTATTCAATCCCGATGCAATTTCTGTATTTGATCAACACTCTGTAGGTCCACAAATTACAGAATTCCTCCAGGTGTGCTTCGGATACTACTATTGGCCTTTCAGGAATCGATCAAAGCGTAAACAGTTTGAGACATTACTCCCATGGAGAAAAGTAGGCATGGTGCTTGTTGTATTCAATCCCGGTGCAATTTCGGTATTTCATCAAAACTCTGAAGGTCCACAGATTACAGAATGCCTTCAGATGTTCTTCGGATACTATTGCTAGTCAATCAGGAATCGATCAAAGCGTAAACAGTTTGAGACATTACTCCCATGGAGAAAAGTCGGCGTGGTGCCTGTTGTATTCAATCCCGATGGAATTTCTGTATTTCATCAACACTCTGAAGGTCAACAGATTACAGAATGCCTCCAGATGTGCTTCGGATGCTACGACTGGTATTTCAGGAATCGATCAAATCGTAGACAGTTTGAGACATTACTCCCATGGAGAAAAGTCGGCATGGTGCTTGTTGTATTCAATCGCGGTGCAATTTCGGTATTTCATCAACACTCTGAAGGTCCAAAGATTACAGAATGCCTCCAGATGTGCTTCGGATACTACTGCAGGTGTTCTGGCATCGATCAAAGCGCAGATAGTTTGAGTCATTTCTCCCATTCAGAAAAGTCCCCATGGTGTATGTTGTATGCAATCCCGATGCAACTTCTGTATTTCATCAACACTCTGAAGGTCAGCAGATTACAGAATGCCTCCAGATGTGCTTCGGATACTACTATTGGTCTTTCAGGAATCGATCAAAGCGTAGACAGTTTTAGACATTACTCCCATGGAGAAAGGTCGGCATGGTGCCGTTGTATTTGATCCCGATGCAGTTTCTTTGTTTCATCAACACTCTGAAGGTCCACAGATTACAGAATGCCTCCAGATGTGATTCGGATACTACTGCTGGTCTTTCAGGAATCGATCAAAGCGTAGACTGTTTGAGACATTACTCCCCATGGAGAAAAGTCGGCATGGTGCCTGTTGTATGTAATCCCGCCGCAATTTCTGTGTTTCGTCAACACTCTGAAGGTCCACAGATTACAGAATGGCTCCAGATGTGTTTCGGTTACTACTACTGGTCTGTCAGGAATCGATCAAAGCGTAGACAATTTGAGACATTACTCC